>NC_072402.2:63325000-63950000 GCF_028858775.2 Pan troglodytes
GAGCTCTATTTTAGGAAAATAAGAAGGAAGAAATTTCTCCTGGTTAAGAATCCTAAGTCAGTAGAAATGCATTAATTATATTGAATATATAACTACTTCATGGAGATAAACTGTATTTTCAGTAGCTTATACATATCTTATACCAGATGTAATGGAAGTGGAATATATCATGGCCATATATGACAATAGAATCACCCAAAATAATGAGCCTACTTTATTAATTTAGGAATCTTAAAGGACAGTATTATTCAAGCTCTAACACTTATTTTATCAGTCATATTATTTAAAAGTCACTATGTGCTAGAATTATACAACTGGAAATCATTACTGTTCTCAATTAACTCGCTTTTGAAGCTTACCAAAAGTGCATGCAATAGCATGTTTAATTCATCATAATTTGCTAGAAAGCACATGTAGACCAAGTTTAAATGGGAAGAAATTTATTGCATTCATAGGATCTACATATTCTGAATTTATTTTGGAGATGGAAGATGAACCCAGGAGAATTTGCTCATATCTTGATTTTTAGGCATTGCAATTAAAGTATCTCCTGCCAAAATTTTGCATCAGCCATTAACTGACCATATGACATTACACAAGTTACTCAGCCTCTCTTGCCTCAATTTCCTAGACTGTAAATGTAGACATGAAAATACTTGGGAGGATTAATAGGTCAATGCCCTAAAGTGCCTGACACATTTTCAACACTGAGTAAATGGTAACTATTTTTTAATTAACATCACAGTTATGCCCATGCCTTGTGTGCTACACTGTCTTAGATTTGGAAGGGACTGGAGCCTTCGTTGTTCTCTGTCTTGTTTCCTGGAAAGAAGCCAGAATCATCAACACAGGCTTAAAATTAGTAATACTTTTCATGCTACTGACCAAGGGCCAGGCTTCTGTATTTGTAAGCCTTGCTTAAGGCTAGACATGGTGGCTCATGCCTGTAATTCCAGCAATTTGTGAGGTCAATGCATGAGGATCACTTGAGCCCAAGAGTTTGAAACCAGCCTGGGCAACATGGCAAGACCCCATCTCAACAAAAAATAAGGAAAATTAGCCAGGTGTGGTAGCATGCATCTATAGTCCTAGCTACTGGGAAGGTGGAGGTGGGAGGACCGCTTGAGCCCGGGAGGTCGAGGCTGCAGTGAGCTGTGTTGGTGCCACTGCACTTCTGCCTGGGCGACAGAGTGAGACTCTGTCTGAAAACAAACAAAAAACCCTTTAAGAAACATAACCAAAATGTTGCTTCCAGGAGATAGCCCCTGCACTAGCCTTTTTGAGAGAAGCTGCATGTTTATTTTAGATTTTGAGATCTGTGGGAGCAGGGACAAGGACAGGCATGAAATATGAACAATTAATGAATTATATACAAATGTAGAGGTAGGGATACAGTGCAACCATACATGCTTTTCACCCCTCAAGGAATATAAATGAATAGGGAATTGCATGATGCCCTATTAGCTTTATGTCAGACTAGATATGTGAGTTGATCCTCAGTTCTTAGAGTTCCATTCCCTGGAGGATATGAGGGGAGATTCTGGGACCTGTATGAAGGATCACGTTCCACTCCCATTTATGGGGATGCATTTTCCATCCTCCTACATAACCACTTAAACCATTTTATTTCTCAACATCTACATGCCCACAACTGTCATGAATACTACCATGAAGACAAAACCAATAGAAGATACTATCTGTATCATTAAGGAGCTTAAAGTACAGTTGGGTAGCTAGCCCCAAATATAGCAAACACTAGAAACAAAAACAAGTGTGTAATCTTGTGATAGATTGGGTGGAAATGTACCATCTGGGACATTGGAGTACAAAGAAAACAAACTCCAGTATGTTCTGAACCTTAGGTTTCCCGTCTGTAGAATCTATGCTAATGCTCACCTCACAGGATGGTTATGAAGAGTAAATGGTATAATTATTTGTTCTAACTAACAGTCAGGAACATTATATGTCCTTAATATACATTAGTGGAAACATCATTCAGGCTTGATGTAATTTAAAAATATTTTTTCCACACATTTATATGAAGATACTCTGTTACATGGAAATCAAGATATTAAGTGTACAATGATGAACAAAACGAAAGTGGATTGTATGTTCATAGAGCTGAAATTCTAGCTGGAAAAGAGAGAAAATAATTACATAAGTAAACAGAAAGAAAATATCAAGCAGTGATATATTATTCACAATTTTCAAAACCACAGTAATGTGTTGAAGAGAGAGAAAGAGTTACTTTAGACTGGGTGGTCAAGGGAGGCCTTCTGAAGGCATGATACCCGAAGGAGTGATATTAAAGCTGAAAGCTGAATAATAAGGAGCTAGCTATATTTTGATCATGTATGTTCATCAAAGGACAATTTAAAGACTTTCAGAAGTTCCTAATGAGCATACATTAGTTATTTATATGCTACTTCAAGACCACTGATACTGACTTCTCAGACAACGTATATCCATCTCATGATCTCAAGAAACCCAAACACAAGCCTAATGCTTTCTTGGGGAATCTCATTTTTCTTGTATGTGTGAGGGTATACTGCATGTGTGTATTACAAAATGCAATTATTGCTAACCTGCTTGATTTTCTACTTGAAATGATTATTCCATGCAATTGACCTGTCATCACAATGACACCTTTCAGAATGTTGAGACTTATTGACTGTCACATTTTTTATTTTCAACAATTGGAAGCATGTTATCTGAAGAGTATCCTGGTGATTGTCACAGGAGTGAACACAGTTCCATGATTCTTTGCGGGACTACCCTTCCCCTATTTGTGATTTCCTGCAGCACATTAATGAAGTATTTGTGTGTGATGTTGCCTTGAATAGCAGTTCTGTCTGTGGCCCCAAGTTGATCTTGGGACTTAAGAGATTGACAACAAAGAAAGTGTACTAAGACACATGTTATTACCTGACCGGGCAGCTGCATTTCCATGGGAGGTGACCAAGAAGGCTTCTTATGAATGCATGCTGACCTTATAGAACTCTCCCAGGTTTTGATAGTGTCCTTTTACAGATGTTACAAAGAGGTTCTAGATTTGTCATTAACCTCTCCTATAAAAGCAAAATATATGGAATACATAAATATACCGTCAATTGCATTTAAGAAATTTATAAATAGGTCCCTTTTATAAACTTAAGTCCAGATTATAAAATTAATATGGATTTATAAAGGTGTTTGAATAGGCTTGTTGGGACACAGCTGCCCAACAAGTTTGTAAGTAGGCTTTTTGTCATTCAACAGATCACTCTGTTGTCTAAATACCACTGTCATTCTGAATGAGGTAATATTTGAAGATATGACTTGGTATCTCCTTCTAGAAATAATTGGGGACTTATAATGCAAATGATAATGTAATATGAATACTGTTCTATATGTCCTTTTTGGTAAATTTTTATTATAATGATTATGCAGCTCTGTTACTGGCCCAAGGTCAATTCCAGGTTCCAGATTGCAAATGTTTTGTCCATTTTCACTCTTGACATGCTGCAAGATTGCTCTTCCACTGGGCACTGGATACCAGCGAAAATAATACAAAGCATTTTGGGAACATGCGGTGCTTTCTTCCAGTGGCATGAAACTTCAAAGTGAAGAGACCAATGAGTCTCTGAAGAATCCAACTGCTGAAGTAGAAGACGAAGAACTTCTGCTCCTACCTAAATATAAAGACATATTTATGAATGAATACACCCAGATATGTTAACAGATTATGACAGTAGAAGAAGAGGTAACTTGTATTTGCCGGGCAGGTTTAGTTTTAGATCATGTATTACCCTTGGACTCCTGTATTCATGTGATGTAATGGCTTAGAGTTAGACTAGTTCAAAAATATGTTGGCAGCAGTAAGTAATCATGCATGCATGATCTGCAATTTTTACCTTACATTACTTACTAATAAAAGGAAGCTTTTCAAAATAAAAATATTTATATTCTAGATCTGTGATAGTACAGTGGTTAAGAGTACTGAAAATTAATTTAAATAGGCCTGTGTTCAAGTTCCAATTCTGACATTTATTAACTGCATAATGTTGGACATTTCTAAATTTAGTCTTTTTATTTACAAACCATAAAGAGAAATAGCTATGTCAAAGTGGGTATTAAAATAATGAAATATAGCTAAAGGTTCCTGGTAAAATTCCGAGTTTATTTTGGTGTTCAGTAAATGGTATTCATTATGTGGTCGTTGGCATGTAGGGAAGATTTTAGAAGGATTGCTGCTAAATTTAATTCCCATATAGCACCTCTTATAATACAATTCTTGGTGCCATTTCCTCTTTCAAATTTTCTCTGTTTCTGTCTCTATACACACATACACGCGTATACATGTAATTTTAAAATTTACATTCTGGCTTTCATCATGGCAGGATTGTTCTAACCATTTTCTAATGTCATCTTTGGCTTCTCCATCTTTCCTCCCTCTCAAATTCACTTTACACACTGACTCATTCAGTTTCCTAAAACACAATTCTCATGTTTTTTAAAAAAACCTTCACTAATTTCTCTTTGATTACGAAATGAAATTCACATTTCTTTTGCTAACATTCAATGTTCTTAGTGGTAGTCACACCCTCCTACTGCCAGGGATCAGCTACATTCACCTGTGGTCTTTGTAACTTCAAAGTCACCTGTTTCTCCTGCTTCCTTTTGTGCCACTCTCATTTTGAAAAGCTTACCTTTCCTAGCTTCACCCATGCCATGCTCTGTCCTGCTGAGGACATTCCTATAAACTATTTATACTACCCAGAATTCTCTCTAGCATTCTAGGATTATTGTGTCCTCTGAATCCTTGCTGTGCACTTAAGAAAAGTCACTCTACAAGTTTGTCTGTTTCACCTTATTGCACATAGGTCCTCCAAAGCCAATTTTAGCGTGAAGTTTAATGTGCAGGATGTATATTATGGAGTTTCCTGTAGTCAATACTTGCAGAAGGCAGGCTAAAGAAACAGGATTGGGCCAAGGGAGAAGTCAAAGTGCAAAACAGGCCCAACAACAACTTCCGCTAACCCCATAGGGAACTCTAGAGCTAAAATAAGTCATCACAATTTTCCTAAATGAGGCTGAAATGGCCTGGCCTTTATAATCTTGCTTCAATCTATCAGTTTATACTGACCCCTGCTCTGAAGGGTGTGAACTTGACCAAGGTGGTTCTCCGAAGCTTAAGCAACTTCTGAAAGGCAAACGCATGCAGGCTGTGTGCTGACAGCACTCTCAATAGCTGGGACAAGTACTTTATTGAGGATCTGGGAAGTGCATTCCCCTATACATCACATATCCAAAAAGCAAAGCTAGCTAACTGAGCCCAACAACATGATCTAAGTGTTTTGTATCTTCTACTGACCAGAACCAACTCACTGTGTCAAAAACAGGGGTCTGTGTCCCATGCTGGAGAGCAGAGACCCCCAATTGTCAGCAATCTGTGTGATGAAGCATGAACAGGGGAATGAGTTTTATTCTAGAAAATGACCTTCTTTATATCCCATGGAGAAGTGGAAGAAGCAGCAAGGTTATCACTGAAAAACAAAGGGCTCCTGTCCATAGCCATGTAGTTTAGTATTTATTTAAATGCCAGAACAAATCCTGCGAAGTTTAGGGATATAAATCAGAAGTGCATTTTTCTTATGAACTCTGCCTTTGCCCTAACAGACCCCTGATAAGACAACTTATCACCTCAAAATATCACACAATTACATTTCTCCCTCTAGAATACTATTACTAATGACAATTTCAAATAGCTTTTTGAGAGCCTTAACCTTTTCAAGGGTACTCATCACATTGATCTCTCAATAGTTTGAACTTCTGTATTCTCTCTGAGTTGTAATATTTTATGGTGACATTTTCCATCAGACAATTAAGTGTATTTATCTGAAACTGAATTCATGCATAGAGAACATCAGTCCTCTGCTCAAAAACTCCACTGGCTGTTCAGTCATTTTAACATCTCTTTCAATATGTATTTTCAAATGCTTAAAAAAAATACCTCTTCACATTAGATTTCTCATTCTGCAATCAAATAATACCAGATGGTTGTAGTCAGTATCAATGATTTATTGTTTTGTCATTATGACTTCTCAATCCAAAAATTTCAATAAATATTTGTGACAAGGCACTGTAGTGGACACACTGGGGTATACACATATAAACACAATACAGACCTTGGATATTTATTGAATTGATTTGTGGAATCAATTTCTGAGTTTGTAAGAGAAATATGTATAACACATTTATGATTCAATAAGAATGCTAGTCCTGTTGACTGAGGGCTTGGGAAAGGCTTCATGTTGAAGATAGCGTTAAAGTTTGGCCTTAAAGATTGGGTGGTGATTACGTATTTATGTACATATATATTTAAATTTTATAGGTAAATAACTTCATTATAGCAAAATTAGGAAAAGAAGCTGAAATAATAATAAAATAAAACTTATGCACCATCTCACTATTCCTACTCTGATGAATCCTTTACTTTATCTATGCTTATCTGTCAAAACTATCTCAAAATTTTTACTCAAATCAGAGGACCTTCATCATTTTTGTTGCTGCTTTGGTACTCAGCAAAGACTCAGAGTTATAGCCATCTCTTCTTTCCTTTATTATGATCATAGCTTGTTTTATGATCATAATTCTACTTTTCCTATTATGGTTTACATGTGTTTGGATTCTATATAAAAGGTTACATTTTTATTTCTAGATGGCAACAGATTTAAGATTCAACCCAGGAGTGAATATCTTACTCAGTTTATTAACCTCTCTGCACAGGAAATTGGGTATGTGACTTTCTGTGATCCTGAACTCAACTTGCTTGCAAATAGTTGTCTCCCTCCTGCAATATACTCTAAGATTTATCAGAAAATTGAGGTTTATCTGAAAAAAATGAAGTTTTCATATTATATTCTAAGTTGAAAGTCAACACTCGAGTAGAACATAAATAGCTAATTTCCCAAAATGCAACAATGGAATAAGAAATCAGGTGCATAATCATTAATCACCAATGATTCTCTTTAGTCATCTTTCTTGATTTATAGATTTTAATTTTTTAAACTTCTAAATTAGAGTATGAATAACATCTGAAGTATGCCCAAAATATGCTCAGTGCCTTCTAATTTTAGAGTGATTTCCCACATAATATCTCTTCAACCTCACAATGAGGAGGTAAAAAGATGCTATTCTCTTAATTTTACATGTGAGAAAAGGGAGATGTTGAAAAGTCATGTGAAAATTCATTGTCAAATAGCAAGTTCAGTGTGAAGCATGGACTGGGAACCTGATCTGTAGCTTCATTTTCAATGTGCTTCAGTAGTTTTTAGATGCAAAAATCAACCAATTTTCTTCTCATTTTTGCATAACAATATCTGGTGAATCATCTCAGAAGAGGAGCATTTTCGTAACTCTCACCTGAATGAACTATTGTTTAAATGCTATTAATTATTGGCAATGGGCCTGAACTGAAGTGCTGACATATGGGAATAGAAAACCTTTTTGCTCCTTGCAGAAAACATTCATTTTTCCTGGCAGCATATCTTCAAGGTAGCTGCTGGATGGTGTTAATAAGCTCAGAAGGAAGGATCTAGAAGGGTGACAAATGTAGGTGTGAAATCCAGCTGCTTCTGATATGAAATAAGACCTGTAGGTACCAAAGAGCTCTGAACCGAGAGAGAGCACTGTGACTCACGGCATTTACTAAAATACAGCTGAAGTTACCTTAGGGGTACTAGGTGAAACATGCCAGTTTAACTTCTGCAGTTTTCAATGTGACTTTTCTCATTTTAAAGTAAAAAGGACAAAAAGTCGGCAAGTTCATAGAAAAACTTTCAGGCCATATTTTTGACAATTCCACATGAAAAAATTATTAAATTCATATCCAAAGTTATCATGAAGCCTTCACTGTCTCCATGAGAACTAAGTGGAAAAAATAAATAGCAAAGGAAACAGGAGTTTAGGAAAAGTGATATCGTGCATATAAACATTTTAGAGGTCTGAAGCAACCCAAAATTTATTTCTGAAAGGATAAATTGCAAGTTCCATCTTAGGATACAGTGGGTGGTAACAAAGATGATTGAAGAACTATAAAATAGGATGTATATAGAAGATAAAAGTATTTGAATAATTTAATTGGAGAAAGACCTGGCTAAGGATGACAACAACTTTCAAGTAGGTTGAATATTTCTCGGATGATGGTAATCATTTATTTCTCAATTTTCCTGAATCAAGAACAATTTATACAGTTTTAAACGATAGTGTGAGGGTTATAGTAGGATGTAAAAATGAACATTTTAAAATTTAGCTAACATATATTGAATGCTTAGAATTTTGTATATTCTCTGATAAATATTGGGGTTATAATTATGAATGTTTGGGCTAAACTGTATCCCTCAAAAAGATATGTTGGAGTCTTAATTGTGAGTATCTGTGAATGTGACCTTATTTGGAAATAGAGTTTTTACAGATGTAATCAAGTTAAGATGAAATCATTAGGGTGAGCCCTTATCCAATAGGAATAGTGTCCTTATAAGCAAAGGGAAATGTGGACACAGATGCATAGAGAGAGGAGAATGCCACGTGAAGACACAGAGATGCTCACAGAGAGAAGGCAATGTAGAGACATCACCTCATCCACAGGGAGGACAGCCATGTGAAGATGGGGACAGAAACTGGAGTTATGCTGCAGTGAGCCTTGGCTGCCAGAAGCTGGGAGAAGCAGTGAAGATCCTCCTCTAGATTCTTCACAGAACACATGGTCTGGCCAAAACCTTCAGTTTGGACTGCTAGCCTCAAGAACTGTGAGACAATAAATGTCTATTGTTTTAAGCCACTCAGTTTGTAGTACCTTGCTACAGTAGCCCTAGCAAATGAACACAATGTGTAAGACATTATTTTTGGCTCTGAGAATGCAAAACCTAGTGGGTAAATCGGAAATGGTGTATTTGTAGTCCAGTGTGTCTATAAGGCCTCCACGCTACATGCAAAATCCTGACTTTCCCTCAGATTCATCTCATAGGCTACTACTTTCTCTCTATGATCCTTTTGATTCTCACATAATTTAAAATTGATTTATTAAAATAGTATGTATCCCTTTGAATTGCAAAGATGTGTTTTGATGTTCATTTCTCACATATCTCCTGTGAATCCAAACAGTATTTGGCACAATTCATTGAATAAGGAAGAAATGAATAAAGGTGAATTTAAATGTAGATCACATTCAGTGAAATGGAATTCCCTTACACTCAGTATGAAAAACCATCTATAATGTACAAACTACATGCTTACTTACTTTTTATTAAATTCAGTGTGATAAGTGCTATAATTAGCACATGGACAAGATACTTAGGAACATAGAGGTTGAAATAATTAACTTGGACTAGAGGAGTCAATAGAGAGGGGCTTAAGATGCTTCTGAATTTCTGTTATGAGAAATATCATAAAGTGTTGTCCATACAAGTGACAGATGTAATATCACCCCAGCATTTCCCTTCTAGTTCAAGGAAGGTCAATTTTGTTAATGTGTCAGCTATGATTTTTGAGGCTAATATCAGAAAAATCTGCAGTTGTTGTTGTTGTTGTTGTTGTTGTTGTTGTTGAGATGAAGTCTCAATCTGTCACCCCGGCTGGAGTGCAGTAGCATGATCTTGGCTCAGTGTGAGCTCCATCTCCCAGGTTTAAGCGATTCTCCTGCCTCAGCCTCCCCAGTAGATGGTATCGCAGGCATGCGCCAGCAGGCCAGCTAATTTTTTTTTGTATTTTTAGTAGAGATGGGGTTTCACCATGTTGGCCAGGCTGGTCTCGAACTCCTGATGTGTCCAACACATCAGATAATCAGTCTCTAGTCTCCGGAGCTATGTTAGATGGAGAGGTGACAACAGTAAAGATATGCAGGGCATTGCAGTGAATAATTTCTTCCTGACTGGCGGATTGCCAGCTCTTCTAAATATTAAGCAGGTTATAATCTGAATCCTCCAAACCCTTCTGAATTTTTGAGCTCTAGCTAGCTTTCTGCTATTTTGGTTTGTCCAATGCTTTCTATTAATTTAAAGAGTAATTTTATTTGGACTTCTGCTTATATGCGATTTCACAGCCACTTTTCTTTCATCTTTTTTAAGCAAATTTTAATTTGAGAAAGTAGTAATTGATGAAAATGAATGGAGGAGCAAATGTGGAAATCCAGAAACTGGCCCAGATGTATGACAGGTGGCAGAGAAAAGCCAGACTGAAATTGAAAAGAGGATACAGATAATCCACAGAGATAAATAAGAAATTTTAGAATAAGGAAAATTTAGTCTTTGAAACCATTTCCAGGAATAATATTAATAATATTTTACTTGTATATAACTTATAAAATGTTTTGCATGGTTATATCATTTGACATCTATGATAATACTATAAGACAGTCATTATTCTCATTTAAAAATGAAGAAATCAAGGATAAAAGAGTCTAAGTGATTTACCAAAATTCACAGAACTAAAATTGTCCCACAACAATGACTTAAACTCCACTCATCTGATTTCAAGGATATGCTTATATCATTACACCCCAGTGATAAAATAAGCACCATGTGGTCATATCTATAATGTTGAAATTGAAGTGAAAAAAATGCATTCTGGCTTCCTAATGACTTGCAGTGGGTAGTTTAGTTTTCAAAGCCGCATACCACCTACTCCTTGATACTACAAAAATGTGTCAGCTGTTTAAGCATCCTAAATGGTTAAAAAAGTCCTAAAGCCCCATAAATGGAAAAGTCCCCTTTATCTAGGGGCCTCGTACATTCTATGTTGTGCTAGAAACATACATTTCAACAGCCATAGTTATGTTTTAACCAAACCCTTAGAGAAGAAAAAGTCATGGCAAAGGTGAAAGATTGGTGCTGGGAGTAGTTGGGCAGTACACCCCACTAGGCAACCATATCGGTGCTATTTATCTCATTTCTAATGGATTATTTTTATGCATGTTTGTATACATGCCTGTGAGTTTATGCATACGTGAAGCTGAGGGAAACACTTTGTTCAAAAATGCATAATGATTGTATAGAATCTCTGAGATGGAAGAAACCTTAGAGATCATGAAAGAATACAGATTAGAAACTTTCCTCCTTTCAAAGACAAACCATTTTAAAAATAGTCTAATTATTTTAAACTGTATACTAAGTTTAAAATCTATCTCTGTGTAATCCAGTTGTCCCAGTTTGGCCCTAGAGGGCTTTACACTCTGTTGACAATTCTTCAAATATGTGAAGATTGTTATCATTCATTGTCCTTTATAAGCCTTGACTTCCTCAAGGAAAATATTTATAGTTCTTTCAATCACTCCACATATGAAATAACTGCCCTTATATTTATGTACTCCATATTGTTGCAGACCCCTTCAAATGTGGCATTTATCCCAATGACAACCACACAGATGTGTTCATTCTGATGCAGCATTTAGTGGAAGGATGACTTAACTTATTTAAAAGCATTTAGCTCTTGGGAGAGCTATGCCTCAGTGCTAATGCTTATTGGATTTATTCTTAAAGGAATCTATATCCTTAGTATGTGAACTGCTAAGTCATTTTATACTTGTAGAGTACTTTTGAGCTTAAAGTCACTTTCCATTTAATATTTTTAAATTTCCATCTTTATAATTTCAGCTCACGATTTTAGTCTGCCCAGATTTTCTGTAATTTTACTTCTCTTATCTTGTGAAGTCACTTCCCTGCTCACATTTGTGTCATCCACAAAATTGATGAGGACACATTTTCTATCTTTGCTTTTTGAGGTACATGGGGTAGTACCCAAGTGAAGCCTTTATTGGCCTTACCTGAATAAACAACCATGTAAGGTTGCAGTCAAGATATGAATCAAAGCTTTATAGGTAATATTGTTTAAGCAACATCAAATCCATCTTATGGTACTGTCTTCTGGACCAAATTATCATTCATTTTACCAATTAGTGTGCTAGTGCCTTTGTCTAACACTAACCACTCTCCTATTCTTTGATAATGTCATGGTCATATTCTTTTAAAGTGTGACAGTTTCATTTAGCAATATGTTTTCTTAGCTAGAAAGTATATTTCCCAGCCTCCTTTGTAATTTGTGTGGCCATGTTACTATGTCTGGTCAATGGGATGAGAGTCAAATCATCTATATATTTTCCTTCTCTTCCCACTTACTGGGAGATGACAAGTGAAGCAGTTCCCTTGGACCTGATAGAAGCCGCATGTCAATTACAGAAGTCTTTATTGCCTTCTACTGTCTATTTCCACATTTTTAGGCAACTTTAATACAGCCGCTTATATCACAGATAGCAGGTGAGAGAGAAGAATGATCAAGTGTTTGATATGTGTACTATTTCTTTATCTTCCAATATAGCAATTTTATCATTCAATAATAATTTATGCCAATAAATACTTCTTTTTTTCCTAAGTTCATATCAAATGGATAATGCATCAACATCATAACAAGGTTGGAGGGAAGCACATCTCACAATAAATGTGAAAACCCTATCATCCTGTTTATGAACTACAAAAGGATCAATAGGTACTTCTTTTACAAGTGGATACTTTAGAAAGTGTTATCTATCAGTCATTCATAATCTGATGTATAGGAATATAATCATAGAACACAATAAACATATTGTTGACAATAGCAGAGCTCAGAATAATCAGAATTTAGACTGTGAATGAGTTGGATGAGCAGCAGATATTTAGTTTTGGAGAATAGAGTACTTGGTTAAGAGTGTCATTAGGTGAAATTAGTAGATTTGCATAGCTGTAAATAGGCCACTATCAGGGCCCTGTGTGATTGAATGAAAAATAAAAAGGCAAAAGTTCAGAAAAATAAAAATTAGCAGGATCAAAAGTTAACTCTGGTTCTTTTGCAGTTTTGATCAGAGATCTACTTGTATGCATTGCATTTTTGGATCACATTCTACATATAGGGAAACATAGGTCACCAAGGCCTAGTTTTGGGTTTTTGCAGCACAAGGGGTAGTGCCTAATGAGAGCCATAAGGAAAATCTCGCAGGCTAGAAACATTAGTCCACCCCAACTCAGCCCAGGCCCTTTGTCTAGTAGACATACAGTGGTGTCTACTCTATACCAGAATTTACAGTTTGAATTTAAAGAAGGATAAGGAGAGAGAGGGAAAAAAAACAAAAACAAAAACAGAATAACAACAGAAACAATAAACAGAGGGAAGGAATATTTACCAGACACTGCTATTGGAAGGAAATTCACATTATTTTGTTTATATGACTCCTCACCTTGATTCTACTTCTCCATTTCCTCTTCTCTATTTTAATAAAGATAGGCCTTTCAGGTTTCTCTTTTTAGTGACCTATGAAACTTATTCTGATGTATGTTAATGAAAAAGTTGTTGCTTGAAGTGTTGAAGTTATATTAGTGCACTTCTGACAATGAATGCTATTTTTCAATAGAAAGAGAATTTGCAATTATGAAATTAGAATAAGCAAGCAGAAATGCCATTTTATCCTAATAGTGACATGTAATATATTACCATGCTAAAAGTCACCAGTATCAACACATCACTTTGAAAGAATGAAGGTGCATGGTTGAACTAGAAGCAAAATAAATTTTACATGAAATACAGGATTTTCCTCCCCTCATCCCCACTTGCTCTCTGTCTTTCCTGAAAGCATCTGCTGTTGAAAGAGCTTGCCAAAAATGTCACTGCCAGATTTTGCTGGACATGGGCTCTGATCATTTCCAAATGATAGAAAATCAGCTGTGGGATTTAGGCTCTAAGTAATCATTAACCATAGGCCCTGCATTGACTGGGTGGAAAATATAATGTTCTTAATCTGCCTGATCTGAAAGGTCAAGCTGTGCCACATGCTGCCTGCTCCCAAGGATTCAATACCAGCCACAATGACTACAACAATAAGACAGCTTTGCCCTAAAAGATAACACATTCCGTTCCCGGTGGTTAGAAGTACAAGCACCCAAGTGCATATTCTTCATGTTAGAGCTAAGGCCTCAATGGTACTTTTTTCATAGAGAAGAAAACCATGGGGAAAGACTCAAACATTAGCTTTAGGAAATAAAAGAAATGATGGTGCTGGCATCAGTCAGTACAGAAGTCACAGTTTTCTTTTTTATTTATTTTTTCTGTCTCTTCTAATTGAATCTCTGCCTTTGTAAGATATTCATGTATTCTCCAGGTGAAAAGGTTGCCCAAATTCTTCCCAATATATCCTTCAAACATTTATTAAACAGATGGTATTCAAAGACCAGAATTTACTTAAAACTTCTATTTCAATAGCTATTGTTGTCAAAGTATCTAAGTGCATGGTTCTTTTGTTGGAACTCAGATATTTGTCATTATAGATGTAATGAATCAGGACTTCTGGCTTGTAGTTCAGGATGTGAGGAGCTTAGGAGTCACAACCTCATCCTAACAAGAAGCAGAAAGCTGAACAAACTGAAAAATTAACAACTCTTCTTAGATCTTTCAGGGAAGTGAGCACACAGGGTGAACTGCTACCCCTAAAATGGAAGAAACAGAAAGGTGGCTGCAGAGAATCACAACTTTCCAGAGCGGAAGGCCATGAGTAGAATCCTCCAAAGGAACCAAAGTTGGCGTAGGAAAACCTGAAGTATAATTGAAAAATTACCCTGGAGGCTCAGTGTAGACAAATCTAAGAGATTAAAAACACTAGGGGAATTCAGGGGTGTGTGTGTGTGTACGAAAGAGAGAGAGAGAAAGAGAGAGAGAGAGACTTTGTGAGTTTTATTTCCAGGAGCTCTACCAGGTCCTCACAGTGAAGATCAGAGAAAAATTCCCTTGTGCTTCTGGCATGGGGAGTAGAAAAGAAACCATTTTGAAATACATCAGAGCATCCTGTTCTTAACAAGTCCTGTCCTCAGGAGAAACTATTTTATCAGAGCCTAACATAGGGCAGGGAAATCCAACTTCCAGCAAGCCCCCTCTAGGCATTCTGTCCTACCTGAAGCAAGATGAAGACTGAGAAGGGATACAGCCTCCACAAAAAAAACTGAGACCTAATCTTTGGACTATAGAATGTGTCTCCTTCCCTGACATCTTACCACTAAATTACTAAAGGCAATTTACTGCAGTTCCTTTTACCTAGTATTTCGTGTCCACTCTTGACAAAAGATTATAATGCATTATAAACACACAGAAGAAACTGAAAAAGCGTCAGAATCTGAGTCACATATGGCAGTCGTATTGGAATTATTGGACCAGGAGTTTTTTAAAAAAAAACTATGATTAAATATGCTAAGGACTTTAATGGAAGAAGTAGACAACATGCAGGAACACATAGATAATGTCAGCAGAGAGATGGAAATTCTTTTTTTCTTTTTTTTTAAATTTATTATTATTATACTTTAAGTTTTAGGGTACATGTGCACAAGAGAGAGATGGAAATTCTAAGAAAGGATCACCTATACATTTACTCCTTGTATCTAAAATAAAAGTTGAAATTACAAAAAGAAAAAAAACGCTAGCGATAGAATAAAAATGTAACAAGATGAAGAATGCCTTTGATGGGCTCATTAGCATATTGGACATGGCTGAGGGAAGAATCTCTGAGCTAAAGGATAGGACAATAGAAACCTCCAAAACTGAAAGGCAAAGTGAAAAAACAAGAACAGAATAAGAACTGAACGGAATATGAATGGAAACAAGAACTGTGTAACAACTACAAATGATGAAATGAGAGAAAACGAGAAAGGAACGGAAACAATATTTGAGGCAATAATGACTGAGGCTTTCCTCAATTTAATGTCAGGCACCAAACACAGATGCAGGAAGCTCAGAGAACACAAAGCAGGATAAATCAAACAAACAGACAAAAAAACAAACAAACAAAAAAACTCAAAGATCAAAAAACCTCAACTACCTAGACTTACTATATTTAAGCTTTAGAAAATCAGAGATACATTAAAAAAAAAAAAAAAACCCTTGAAGGAAGCCAGGGAGAAAAATACCTTAACTACAGAGGAGCAAAGATAAGAATTATATCTGACTATGCATAAACCATGCAAGTAAGAAGAGAGTGGATTGAAACATTTAACGTGGTGAGAGAGAAAACTACCAACCTAAAGTTAGGTACTCTGAAAAATTACTTTTTAAAAGTGAAGGAGAAATAAGGATTATGTCAGACAAAGATTGAGGGAATTTTTTTGCCTGTAGACCTGCCTTGGAAGAAATATTAAACAGACTTATTCAAAGAGAAGGAAAATGGTATGTCAGAAATTTGTATCTACATAAAGAAAGGAAGATCATCAAATAATGAATAAGTGAAGGTAAATGAAAACTTTTATCTTTCTTTTCTTAACTAATCTAGCAGAAAACAGTTTGCTTCAAATATAACACTATTTGATTATGCATGCAAACATGTATGTAATATATAACATATATATTCAAGTGAAATAAATACCAGCAATAATACAAGAGATAAGAGTGATAAATGAAGAATATTTAATTATTAGAGGCTACTTGAACAACCCATGAAGTAGTATAGTGTTATTTGAAACTGGACGTGGATTAGTTGTAAATGTGATAGGGAAATCACTAAAAAACGTTTTTAAAAAGGGAACAATTTATACACTAAGAAAGAAGAGAAAATAAAATCATATAAAATGCTCAATTAAAATAACAAAAGAGCCTGGGAAACCAACTGAGAACTTGTCTTTACACAAAATTTTAAAAAATAGCCAGGTGTGGTAGTGTATACCTGTAGTCCCAGCTACTTGGGAGGCTGAAGTGGAAGGATCACTTGAGCCCAGGAGTTAAAGGCTGCAGTGAGCTGTAATGATGCCACTGTACTCCAGCCGAGGTGACAGAGTGAGGCCCTCTCTGGGAAAAAAAAAAAAAAAAAGCAAAAGTTAGAAAAAGTGTAAATGACAAAAATAGGAGAAAAGAACAAGGGCAACAAATGGAAAACAGTAATAAATATGGTAGATATTAGTCCAACTATATCAATAATCTCTTTGAACATCAATGGCCTGAATAAGCCATTTAAATGACAGAGATTGTTAGAGTAGATTTAAAAAAAAAAGACCCAACTGTATGTTGTCTATAAGAAATCCACATTAAATATAAAGATACATATAGATTAAAAGTAAAAGGATAGAGAGAGAGATATTATGTTAACATTAATAAAGTGGTCGTAGCTATATTAACTTTAGACAGCTGACTTCATGGAAAGTTATCAAGGATAAAAAGGGCATTATATAATGATAAAGGGGTCAATACTTCAAGAAGACAAAACAATCCTTAACGTGTAGGTGCCTAACATAGAGCATCAACATATGTGAGACAAAAAATGAGAGAACTGCATGGAGAAATAGATTAATCCATTATTATAGATGGAGACTTTAAGACCCTTATCTGGGGGAGGTCGAGGTGGGGGAATCACGAGGTCAGGAGATCCAGACCATCCTGGCTAACACGGTGAAACCCCTACTCTTTTAAAAAAAAATACAAAAAATTAGCTGGGCGTAGTGGCACACGCCTGTAGTCCCAGCTACTTGGGAGGCTGAGGCGTGAGAATCGCTTGAACCTGGGAGGCAGAGGTTGCAGTGAGCCGAGATTGTGCCACTGCACTCCAGCTTGGGCAACAGAGCAAGACTCTGTCTCAAAACAAACAAACAAACAAACAAACAAAAACCCTATCTGGCAGGCAAAAGAATCATTAAGGACATAGTTGAACTCAAAAGTACTAACAACCAACTGGATATAATTGACATCTATAGACAGCATTATCAAACAACAGTAGAATACGCATTCTTCTCAAACTCATAGGGAACACTTACCAAGACAGACAATTTCCTGGGTCATAAAACACGTTTAACAAATGTAAAAGAATAGAAAACCTACAATATCTGCTCTCAGACCACAGTAAAGTTAAATTACAATTCAAGAATAGGAAGATGGTTGGAAAATTCCAAAATTCTTGAAGATTAAACAACACACTTCTAAGTAACATGTGGGTCAAAAAAGAAATCTCAAGAGAAAGTAAAAATAAATGTAAACACAAATTATCAATATTTGTGAAATGTGGCAAAAGCAGTGCTTAGAGAGAAATTTATAGCATGAAAGAAAGTTCTAAAATTAATAATCTAAACTTTCACCTTAGGAAAACTAGAAAAAGAAGAGCAAATTAAATTCAAAATAAGCAGAAGAAAAGAAATAATCCGAAAAATAGAGCACAAATCAATAAAATGGAAAACAGGAAATTAATACAGAAAGTCAATAAGACTAAAAGCTGGTTCTTTGAAAAGATCAATAAAATTGACAAGTTTATAGCCAGGATAACTAAGGAAAAAAGCAAGAAGACACAAATTACTAATATCAGAAATGAAAGAGGAGACATACAGATCATATGGACATTAAAAGGATAATAAAGGCATATTATGAACAAAGCCCATGCCCACAAATTTGATAATCTAGGTGAAATTGATCAAGTTTTTGAAAGACACAACTTGCCAAAACTCACACAAGAATAAATAGACAATCTAAATAGACCTGAATATATTTGTTAAAGAAACTTAATCAATAATTAACTATCTTCCAAAATGCAAGCACCAAGATGGATTCACTGGTGAAAACTACCAAACGTTTAAGGAAGAAATTATACCAATTCTCTGAAATATCTTCCAGAAGATATAAGCAAGGAAATACTTCCTATCTCATTCTATGAGCTCAGCACTCCCCTATATCAAAATCAAACAAATACATTAAAAGAAAATAAAACTATAGACCAATGTCTCTCATGAACGTAGATGCAAAAATTCTCAAAAAATTATAAGCATATCAAATCCAACAATGTAAAAAAACAAAAGAATTATACAACATGACCAAGTGGGATTTATTGCAGGAATGTAAGCCTATTTGAACATTTCAAAAATCAATTAATATAATTATCATATTAACAGGCTATAGAAAACAAAATCATATGAAGATATAAATAGATGCAGAACAAACATGTAACAAACACCAATACCCATTTATGATTAAAAATTCTCAGTAAACTAGGAGTAGAGGGGCATAGCCTCAACTTCTAAAAATAACATTTCTAAAAATCCTACAGCTAACATTATACTTAATGGTGAAAAATTTGAAGTTTTCCCTTCAAGAGCAGGAATACTGCAAAGATATCCTCTCTCACCACTGCTTTTTAACATCATAATGAAAGTCCTAGATAATGCAGTGAGACAAGATTTTTTAAAAAGTATAGATTTAAAAGGAAGAAATCAAGCTTTGTTTGCAGGTAACATGACTGTATATAGAAAATTCAAAAGAGTCAACAAGAAACAACCCTCCTAGAACTAATAAGCAATTTTAGCAACATTGCAGTATACAAGGTTAAAGTCAATTTTTTTCTTATATACCAGCAATGAACAAGTAGAATTTGAAATTAAAAACACATTAACATTTATAGTAATATCTCCAAAATAAAATACTTAGATATAAACCTAATTAAATATGCATAAGGTTTCTAAAAGGAAAACTAAAAGTTCATTAAATATATCAAAGAACTAAAAGGAGAGATATTCCATGTTCATAGATAGGAAGACCCAGTATTGTCAAGATATCAGTTCTTCCCAACTTGACATATAGATAAAATGTAATCTCAATCAAAATCTCAGAAAGCAATTTTGTGGGTATCAATAATCTGATTCTAAATTTTATGTGGAAATACTGCCCCAGAATAGCCAGCTCAATATTGAAGAATAACAAAATCAGAGGGCTGACAATACACAGCTCCAAGAATAAAAAACTACAGCAATCAAGACAGTGTGGTATTGGCAAAAGAACAGACAAATAGATCAATGGCACAGAATAGAGGTCCGGAAATAGACCCACATAAATATAGTCAACTGATCTTTGACAAAAGAACAAAGGCAATAAAGTGGAATAGATAGTATTTTCAACAAATGGTACTGAAATGACTGGGCATCCACATGTAAAACAATAAATCTAGACCTGACACCCTTCACAGAAATTAACTCAAAACAGTTCATAAACCAAAATATAAAACTCAGAGCTGTAAAATTTCTAGGAGACAATATGGGAGAAAACCTAGGTGACTTTGAATATGACCATGACTGTTTAGATACAACACCAAAGACACTATTCATCAATGAAAGAATTGATAAGTGGGACTTCATTAAAATTAAAAATTCCTGTCCTGGGAAAGACAAGCAAGTATGAAAAGTCACAGACTAAAAGAAAATATTTGCAAAAGGCACATCTGGTAAAGGACTGTTAGCCAAAATAAAAAAGGAACTTTTAAAACTCAAAAATAAGAAAGTGAACAATCTAATTTTTAAAATGGGCCAAAGATCTTGACAGATATCTAAACAAAGAAGACATACAGATAGCAAGTAAGTATATGAAAAGATGTTCAACATTATATGTCATTAGGGAATTACATATTAACATGACAGTGAGATACCACTACACACTTATTAGAATGATTAAAATCCCAAACTTTGACAACATTAAATGCTAATGAGGATGGAACAGGAACTCTCGTTCACTGCTGATGGAAATGCAAAATGATATAGCCACCGTGGAAAAGTTTGACAGTTTCTTATGGAACTAACCATATGATTCGGCAATTGTGAACTTTGGTTATCTACCCAAATGAGTTGAGAACTTATGTCTACACCAAACGCTGTATATAAATATTTATAGCAGCTCTATTTATAATTGCCAAAAACTTGGAAGCAACAAAGATGTCTTTCAGTAGTTGAGTGGATAAATAAACCTTGGTACAAGCAGACAATGGAGTATTATTCAGTGCTAAAAAGAAATGAGATAATCAAGCCATGAAAAGAGGTCTAAGAAACGTAAATGCACATTACTAAGTGAAAAAAGCTGAATAATTAGATTGGCATTGTTTCAAGCAGCACCATGAACATGGTTTCTGGCACATCAAATGACATTAAATACATCTTTATTGAACTAAATGATCATTTCAGAGAAATAGAGAGACGGTCCCAAAAAGGCTTATGGTTACTTTGATCATAAATTTGAAGTTTTCTGAGCAGACTATCAAGTGACAAGCAAAAGATTAAAGCTCAGATGCACATGATGAAAAGTCTTCCTTTGAAAAATAAATTCAGTCACTGCTGGATCAATTCAGTTCTCTATTGTGCTAGCATATCATTTCCTTCATCAAAATGCTGCTGATAGGTTTTGTTCACCCAACAGATTATCAGGATACCCGGCCTTTTCAAATCATACACCACCTATAATGTGATACTATTTTCTTTTTTTTTCTTTTTTCTTTTTTTTTTGAGACGATTCTTGCTCTGTAGCCCAGGCTGGAGTGCAGTGGCGCCATCTCGGCTCACTGCAAGCTCCGCCTCCCGGGTTCACGCCATTCTCCTGCCTCAGCCTCCAGAGTAGCTGGGACTACAGGTGCCCGCCACCACGCCCGGCTAATTTTTTGTATTTTTAGTAGAAACGGGGTTTCACCGTGTTAGCCAGGATGGTCTTGATCTCCTGACCTCGTGATCCGCCCGCCTCCGTCTCCCAAAGTGCTGGGATTACAGGCAGGAGCCACCGCGCTCAGCCAATGTGATACTATTTTCAACATACTGAGGAAAATGGAGTGGCTGCTAAAGGAGGTGACTCTTCTTTCTTTGTGGAGCACAACTTTACAGGTGTTCCTCATTTCCCTGAAGATGCCAGGTACATGTGGTATTTTTTTGTGTATGTGCAGCTGGTGGGTTTTATCCTATCTTCCTTAACAACATCATTTTAGTTTCATTACATTGAAATAATAGCATTCACTTGGATGTGCCCATGTATTCTGATAGGTGCTGGAGATAAAGAGAAGCAAGGCATTGTCCCTGGTATCAAACAGCTCACAATCTCATTAAGGAAATAGAACTGTAATCTACAATTAAAGTGCAGGAAATGAATTAAGAGACCCTGTTTCTTCAGGGGCCATTTCAATTTCTTATATATGTGAAAATGTGCAGATGATGTTATCACTAAATGTCAATAGAAAGAAAAGACTGACCAGAAAAAGAACCAGAAAAACGATACCTCTTTGCTGTATTAAACAAGATTTACTTGTCTAAAAGAAACATAAGGAAATCACAATTAAGATACAGTCATACATAGCATAGCGATGATTTGATCAATGATAGACCAAATACATGACATTGGTCCAATAAAATTATAATGGAGCTGCCCTATACAGGTATATCATTTGAAATCTTTTTATACCTATTTTGACTGTACCTTTGCTTTGCTTTGCGTAGCTATGTTTAAATACACAAATACTTACCATTGTGTTACAGTTGCCTACAAAATTCAGTAGAGTAACATGCTGAACAGGTTTGCAGTCTATAAACAGGCTATATGTTATAGCCTAGAAGTGTAGTAGGCTATACCATCTAGGTTTGTATAAATACACTCTATGATATTTGCCCAGTGACAAAATTACCTAATGGTCCGTTTCTCAGAATGTATCCCTGTCAATAAAGGATGCATCACTGTATATAAGAGAGAGATCATAAATAGCCTCACTTATAGGTAGAGATTTGGGCATGATAACTTCTGCAAGATATTCAAGATAGAGCCTAATTCCCCTCCCTTTGAATGTGGGCTGGTTTTGATGACTTTCCTAGTTACTAATGCAATATGATAGGGCAAGCTCATAAGAAGCCATGTACCTTCTGACCAAGCCTCCTAAACCTTTCTTCTTGGAGCTGGGCTTTCAATGCTATGAGGAAAATCCCCAGCCTGCAGCACTGGCTGAATTCCCAGCTAACTGCCAACTGCAACTTGCCAACCATGTGCATTTTGGAAATAGATCCTTAAGTCCCAATCAAGCCATTTCGGCTGATGCTCATAGAGATGAGCCACCTTACCAAGTCCTGCCCTAATTACAGACTCATGAGCAAAATAAATGATTGATGTTGCTTTAAGCCACAAAGTTTTGGGATTTTTTTTTAATGTAGCATAAGTAGCTGGAATGACTTCTAAGCAAAGCTTATTGTAAACATAACTTTCTACTTCCAGGTTGACCCTTATTTATGTAAAATTGAAGTAGTCCAGTATACATCCTTGCCAGGACATATGCTGGAGCATGCACTAGACCAGGTTCACCAACTTATAAGAGGTGACGGTTATTAGATAACCTTGAAAGCCATGCTTTAGGGCTTATTCCACAGTTTCAGGTAAAAAAATCTCCCATTAATTGACATAATTTGGGTATCCTTCAAGTAAGACAGAGTTACTACTGCCAAAGACTTGGCTTCATTGAAGCCAAGCCCTAAAGCCTCTTTTGGGCCAGGTGCAGTGGCTCACACCTGTAATCGCAGGTCTTTGGGAGGCTGAGGCAGGAGGATCACTTGAGTCCAGGAGTTGAGGATCACTTGAGGCCAAGGATCACTTGAGGCCAGGAGAAGACCAGCCTGGGCAACATAGGGAGACCCTATCTCTACTAAAAGAAAAAAAAAATTAGCCAGTCATGGTGGCATGCACCTATAGTCCTAGCTACCTGGGAGGCTAAGGCAGAAGGACCTTCTGAGCCCAGGAATTTGGGGTTGCAGTGAGCTCTGATTGCACCACTGCATGACAGTCTGGGTGACAGCGGAAAAAAAAAAGTATCATTTGCAGTGATCTTCAAGTCTGGAACTCCACTTTTAGCCACCACTTTATGCACTTCTGTAATCATTTTAAATATGTAGCAATAGATGACCTATTTTATTCACTGGCAGGCCTTTTATGAGGGTAACCAAGAAATAGTACCAAGATGAAGCAATAGAAAACATCATTTTAGAACCAAGCTATTGCACCTAATAATTGTCTTTTCTTTCAACATTATCCTGCTGTGTCTCATTTCTATTCATTTTTTTTTTTACCTTTTTTTAAATTTTTTATTATTATACTTTAAGTTTTAGGGTACATGTGCACAATGTGCATGTTAGTTACATATATATACATGTGCCATGCTGGTGTGCTGCACCCATTAACTCGTCATTTAGCATTAGGTATATCTCCTAATGCTATCCCTCCCCCCTCCTCCCACCCACAACAGTCCCCAGAGTGTGATGTTCCCCTTCCTGTGTCCATGTGTTCTCATTGTTCAGTTCCAATCTATGAGTGAGAACATGCGGTGTTTGGTTTTTTGTCCTTGTGATAGTTTACTGAGAATGATGATTTCCAATTTCATCCATGTCCCTACAAAGGACATGAACTCATTCTTTTTTATGGCTGCATAGTATTCCATGGTGTATATGTGCCACATTTTCTTAATCCAGTCTATCATTGGTGAACATCTGGGTTGGTTCCAAGTCTTTGCTATTGTGAATAGTACCACAATAAACATACGTGTGCATGTGTCTTAATAGCAGCAGGATTTATAGTCCTTTGGGTATATACCCAGTAATGGGATGGCTGGGTCAAATGGTATTTCTAGTGCTAGATCCCAGAGGAATCGCCACACTGACTTCCACAAAGGTTGAACTAGTTTACAGTCCCACCAATAGTGTAAAAGTGTTCCTATTTCTCCACATCCTCTCCAGCACCTGTTGTTTCCTGACTTTTTAATGATTGCCATTCTAACTGGTGTGAGATGGTATCTCATTGTGGTTTTGATTTGCATTTCTCTGATGGCCAGTGATGATGAGCATTTTTTCATGTGTCTCTTGGCTGCATAAATGTCTTCTTTTGAGAAGTGTCTGTTCATATCCTTTGCCCACTTTTTGATGGGGTTGTTTGATTTTTTCTTGTAAATTTGTTTGAGTTCCTTGTAGATTCTGGATATTAGCCCTTTGTCAGATGAGTAGGATGCAAAAATTTTCTCCCATTTTGTAGGTTGCCTGTTCACTCTGATGGTAGTTTCTTTTGCTGTGCAGAAGCTCTTTAGTTTCATTAGATCCCATTTGTCAATTTTGGCTTTTGTTGCCATTGCTTTTGGTGTTTTAGACATGAAGTCCTTGCCCATGCCTATGTCCTGAATGGTATTGCCTAGGTTTTCTTCTATGGTTTTTATGGTTTTAGGTCTAACATTTAAGTCTTTAATCCATCTTGAATTAATTTTTGTATAAGGTGTAAGGAAGGGATCCAGTTTCAGCTTTCTACATATGGTTAGCCAGTATTCCCAGCACCATTTATTAAATAGGGAATCCTTTCCCCACTGCTTGTTTTTCTCAGGTTTGTCAAAGATCAGATAGTTGTAGATATGCGGCATTATTTCTGAGGGCTCTGTTCTGTTCCATTGATCTATATCTCTGTTTTGGTACCAGTACCATGCTGTTTTGGTTACTGTAGCCTTGTAGTCTAGTTTGAAGTCAGGTAGCGTGATGCCTCCAGCTTTGTTCTTTTGGCTTCGGATTGACTTGGCGATGCGGGCTCTTTTTTGGTTCCATATGAATTTTAAAGTAGTTTTTTCCAATTCTGTGAAGAAAGTCATTGGTAGCTTGATGGAGATGGCATTGAATCTATAAATTACCTTGGGCAGTATGCCCATTTTCACAATATTGATTCTTCCTACCCATGAGCATGGAATATTCTTCCATTTGTTTGTATCCTCTTTTAGTTCATTGAGCAGTGGTTTGTAGTTCTCCTTGAAGAGGTCCTTCACATACCTTGTAAGTTGGATTCCTAAGTATTTTATTCTCTTTGAAGCAATTGTGAATGGGAGTTCACTCATGATTTGGCTATCTGTTTGTCTGTTATTGGTGTATAAGAATGCTTGTGATTTTTGTACATTGATTTTGTATCCTGAGACTTTGCTGAAGTTGCTTATCAGCTTAAGGAGATTTTGGGCTGAGACAATGGGGTTTTCTAGATATAGAATCATGTCATCTGCAAACAGGGACAATTTGACTTCCTCTTTTCCTAATTGAATACCCTTTATTTCCTTCTTCTGCCTAATTGCCCTGGCCAGAACTTCCAACATTATGTTGAATAGGAGTGGTGAGAGAGGGCATCCCTGTCTTGTGCCAGTTTTCAAAGGGAATGCTTCCAGTTTTTGCCCATTCAGTATGATATTGGCTGTGGGTTTGTCATAGATAGCTCTTATTATTTTGAGATACGTCCCATGAATACCTAATTTATTGAGAGTTTTTAGCATGAAGCATTGTTGAATTTTGTCAAAGGCCTTTTCTGCATCTATTGAGATAATCATGTGGTTTTTGTATTTGTTTCTGTTTATATACTGGATTACATTTATTGATTTGCGTATATTGAACCAGCCTTGCATCCCTGGGATGAAGCCCACTTGATCATGGTGGATAAGCTTTTTGATGTGCTGCTGGATTCGGTTTGCCAGTATTTTATTGAGGATTTTTGCATCAATGTTCAAGGATATTGGTCTAAAATTCTCTTTTTTGGTTGTGTCTCTGCCCGGCTTTGGTATCAGGATGATGCTGGCCTCATCAAATGAGTTAGGGAGGATTCCCTCTTTTTCTATTGATTGGAATAGTTTCAGAAGGAATGGTACCAGTTCCTCCTTGTACCTCTGGTAGAATTCGGCTGTGAATCCATCTGGTCCTGGACTCTTTTTGGTTGGTAAGCTGTTGATTATTGCCACAATTTCAGATCCTGTTATTGGTCTATTCAGAGATTCAACTTCTTCCTGCTTTAGTCTTGGGAGAGTGTATGTGTCAAGGAATTTATCCATTTCTTCCAGATTTTCTAGTTTATTTGCGTAGAGGTGTTTGTAGTATTCTCTGATGGTAGTTTGTATTTCTGTGGGATTGGTGGTGATATCCACTTTATGATTTTTTATTGCATCTATTTGATTCTTCTCTCTTTTTTTCTTTATTAGTCTTGCTAGCAGTCTATCAATTTTGTTGATTCTTTCAAAAAACCAGCTCCTGGATTCATTAATTTTTTTGAAGGGTTTTTTCTTTCTTTATTTCCTTCAATTCTGCTCTGATCTTAGTTATTTCTTGCCTTCTGCTAGTTTTTGAATGTGTTTGCTCTTGCTTTTCTAGTTCTTTTAATTGTGATGTTAGGGTGTCAATTTTGGATCTTTCCTGCTTTCTCTTGTGGGCATTTAGTCCTATCAATTTCCCTCTACACTCTGCTTTGAATGTGTCCCAGAGATTCTGGTATGTTGTGTCTTTGTTCTCGTTGGTTTCAAAGAACATCTTTATTTCTGCCTTCATTTCATTATGTACCCAGTAGTCATTCAGGAGCAGGTTGTTCAGTTTCCATGTAGTTGAGCAGTTTTGAGTGAGTGTCTTAATCCTGAGTTCTAGTTTGATTGCACTATGGTCTGACAGACAGTTTGTTATAATTTCTGTTCTTTTACATTTGCTGAGGAGAGCTTGACTTCCAACTATGTGGTCAATTTTGGAATAGGTGTGGTGTGGTGCTGAAAAAAAATGTATATTCTGTTGATTTGGGGTGGAGAGTTCTGTAGATGTCTACTAGGTCCACTTGGTGCAGAGCTGAGTTCAATTCCTGGGTATCCTTGTTAACTTTCTGTCTCGTTGATCTGTCTAATGTTGACAGTGGGGTTTTAAAGTCTCCCATTATTATTGTGTGGAAGTCTAAGTCTCTTTGTAGGTCACTCAGGACTTGCTTTATGAATCTAGATGCTCTTGTATTGGGTGCATATATATTTAGGATAGTTAGCTCTTCTTGTTGAATTGATCCCTTTACCATTATGTAATGGCCTTCTTTGTCTCTTTTGATCTTTGTTGGTTTAAAGTCTGTTTTATCAGAGACTAGGATTGCAACCCCTGCCTTTTTTTGTTTTCCACTTGCTTGGTAGATCTCCTTTTATTTTGAGCCTATGTGTGTCTCTGCATGTGAGATGGGATTCCTGAATACAGCACACTGATGGGTCTTGACTCTTTATCCAATTTGCCAGTCTGTGTCTTTTAATTGGAGCATTTAGTCCATTTACATTTAAAGTTAATATTGTTATTTGTGAATTTGATCCTGTCATTATGATGTTAGCTGGTTATTTTGCTCGTTAGTTGATGCAGTTTCTTCCTAGTCTCGATGGTCTTTACATTTTGGCATGATTTTGCAGCGGCTGGTACCGGTTGTTCCTTTACATGTTTAGTGCTTCCTTCAGGAGCTCTTTTAGGGCAGGCCTGGTGGTGACAAAATCGCTCAGCATTTATTTGTCTCTAAAGGATTTTATTTCTCCTTCAGTTATGAAGCTTAGTTTGGCTGGGTATGAAATTCTGGTTTGAAAATTCTTTTCTTTAAGAATGTTGAATATTGGCCCCCACTCTCTTCTGGCTTGTAGAGTTTCTGCCAAGAGATCCACTGTTAGTCTGATGGGCTTCCCTTTGTGAGTAACCCGACCTTTCTCTCTGGCTGCCCTTAACATTTTTTCCTTCATTTCAACTTTGGTGAATCTGACAATTATGTGTCTTTGAGTTGCTCTTCTCAAGGAGTATCTTTGTGGCATTCTCTGTATTTCCTGAATCTGAATGTTGGCCTGTCTTGCTAGATTGGGGAAGTTCTCCTGGATAATATCCTGCCGAGTGTTTTCCAACTTGGTTCCATTCTCCCTGTCACTTTCAGGTACACCAATCAGATGTAGATTTGGTCTTTTCACATAGTCCCATATTTCTTGGAGTCTTTGTCCGTTTCTTTTTATTTTTTTTTCTCTAAACTTCCCTTCTCGCTTCATTTCATTCATTTCATCTTCCACCACTGATACCCTTTCTTCCAGTTGATCACATCGGCTCCTGAAGCTTCTGCATTCTTCATGTAGTTCTCGAGCCTTGGCTTTCAGCTCCATTAGCTCCTTTAAGCACTTCTCTGTATTGGTTATTCTAGTTATACATTCGTCTAAATTTTTTCAAAGTTTTCAGCTTCTTTGCCTTTGGTTTGAATTTCCTCCTGTAGCTCGGAGTAGTTTGATCATCTGAAGCCTTCTTCTCTCAACTCGTCAAAGTCATTCTCCATCCAGCTTTGTTTCGTTGCTGATGAGGAACTGCTTTCCTTTGGAGGAGGAGAGGTGCTCTGCTTTTTAGAGTTTCCAGTTTTTCTGCTCTGTTTTTTCCCCATCTTTGTGGTTTTATCTACTTTTGGTCTTTGATGATGGTGATGTACAGATGGGTTTTTGGTGTGGATGTCCTTTTTGTTTGTTAGTTTTCCTTCTAACAGACAGGACCCTCAGCTGCAGGTCTGTTGGAGTTTGCTAGAGGTCCACTCCAGATGCTGTTTGCCTGGGTATCAGCAGCAGTAGCTGCAGAACAGTGGATTTTCATGAACTGCTAATGCTGCTGTCTGATCGTTTCTCTGGAAGTTTTGTCTCAGAGGAGTACCTGGCTGTGTGAGGTGTCAGTCTGCCCTTACTGGGGGGTGCCTCCCAGTTAGGCTGCTCAGGGTCAGGGGTCAGTGACCCACTTGAGGAGGCAGTCTGCCTGTTCTCAGATCTCCAGCTGCGTGCTGGGACAACCACTGCTCTCTTCAAAGCTGTCAGACAGGGACATTTAAGTCTGCAGAGGTTACTGCTGTCTTTTTGTTTGTCTGTGCCCTGCCCCCAGAGGTGAAGCCTACAGAGGCAGGCAGGCCTCCTTGAGTTGTGGTGGGCTCCACCCAGTTCTAGCTTCTGGGCTGCTTTGTTTACCTAAGCAAGCCTGGGCAATGGCAGGCGCCCCTCCCCCAGCCACGCTGCCGCCTTGCAGTTTGATCTCAGACTGCTGTGCTAGCAATCAGCGAGACTCCGTGGGCATAGGACCCTCTGAGCCAGGTGCGTGGGCATAGGAGCCTCTGAGCCATGTGCGGGATATAATCTCCTGGTGCGCCATTTCCTAAGCCTGTCAGAGAAGCGCAGTATTCGGGTGGGAGTGACCCGATTTTCCAGGTGCCGTCTGTCACCCCTTTCCTTGACCAGGAAAGAGAACTCCCTGACCCCTTGCACTTCCCGAGTGAGGCAATGCCTCGCCCTGCTTCGGCTCGTGCACAGTGTGCTGCACCCACTGTCCTGTGCCTACTGTCTGACACTCCTTAGTGAGATGAACCCGGTACCTCTGATGGAAATGCAGAAATCACCCATCTTCTGCATGGCTCACGCTGGGAGCTGTAGACTGGAGCTGTTCCTATTCGGCCATCTTGGCTCCTCCTCTCTCATTTCTATTCTTATGTATCCAACATTAAATCCTCTCCTTAGATTTTCCAAACATAAAATTTCAGAAGTTATTATGCAAAGTTACATAAAATTCAGGTTGCACAAGTTATACATAAAAAATGTAAGGATTTTTAAAGCTCTTCACAGCCCAAATACACTTATTTAGTTAAATTAGTTGCTCTTTCTTGGCCAACATCTTTTCCATTAAAAAAGTTAAGGTTGGTGATTTGGACTCCCTCAATCAAGAAGAGGATCTAGCTTTTCTAGTTAGATTCTTGCTTCTGCTATCATTGCCACTTCCCTAATGGGTTGAGATTGCACGTTTTGTAAATCTGAACTGATGACTGCTGAGAGAACTAACGCTTTCGCTAAACCATTCCCCAGAGTAGTAACAATGAAAAATACTAATATACTACTTATTATGAGCCATTCTTTTAAATGCTTAATGTGATTAACTCAATAAAATATGAGGTTACTTTCTATTTTTACCCCCATTTCATCAATAAAAAAACTGCGGCACAGAGATACGCATAACATTTTTCTTTTCTCTCTCTCTTTTTTTTTTTTTTTTTTTTGTGGAGATGGAGTTTCACGCTTGTCGTCCAGGCTGGAGTGCAATGGTGTGATCTCGGCTCACTGCAACCTCCTCCTCCCAGGTTCAGGCAATCCTGCCTCCCAAGTAGCTGGGATTACAGGTGCCCACCACCATGCCCTGCTAATTTTTGTATCTTTAGTAGAGATGGAGTTTCACCATGTTGGCCAGGGTGGTCTCGAACTCCTGACTTCAGGTGATCCACCTGCCTCAGCCTCTCAAAGTGCTGGGATTACAGGAGTGAGCCACCACGCCCAGCCTCGCATCCTCACATGACATTTTTCACTGTCATGTAGGTATTAATTACGGGAGCTGGTATAGGATCTGAAGCAGTTTAGCTTCAGATTCTATACTCTTGACCTCTACTGTTAGGATCCCATTGAAAGATGGGTGTGAAACTGTGATCTTGTATCCATTTGTGTGTGTGAGAGATAAAGAGACAGAGAGAGGAGACAGAGAGGCAGAGAACAATAGGGTGTTTTGTGTAATTGTTGGAAAATGAAGAGAAAGAAAAAAATAATATACTTGTCAACTGTGGGCTACATATGCAAATCTATTATTATTTAACATTGTCTAGATATGACAGGATCTTATAATTAAAAACTCTAGGCATCTCTTCCAGGGAAGAAGACAGGAAAACACTCCTATCATCAAACAATATTTTCAAGAACTTGTTACAACCTAGGCACTGTAGGGATAAGAGAATTTTCAGGGCCCTGCTCTAAAGTGGCTTATAAACAAGGTAGAAGCCAAATCACAATGTGAATTTCAAAGCCATACAAAACCTGCTAAGTGCCAAGGAAAAAATAAAATTTAGGTGTTATAAGGCTGTGGCAATTTAGAAAACCTTCATAGGGAGGTGAGTCAATTTGGGATAACAAAGCCAAGAGCTCATTTGGGGATGTAAATCCATCAAGGACTTTGCAGGGTAACCCCTTTTCTGTGTGTCTTGCTAAAAACAAAGCCCAGAGAAGCAAGCTCCTTGGAAGCAGCCAGCACCAAGGAGAGAGCCAGACAGGCCTGCTAGCCAAATGAGAGTATCTCAATCCCATGGCGTCTTGGCATGGTCCCATAAACAACACTTGAGTGTTGCCAGTAAAAAGCTCAGGAAACCCCACCAGACTCCTGGGAAAGACAAGTGGCTTCTTTCCAAAAAACCTAAGGATGTAGTTCTTGTTTCACCCCTACATGAGAAACATGAATTCTCCCAGACAGTAATGGTCTCACCACGGTTTCTAATCTGCTTGTTTGTGACTTAAAATTGATAATGAAAAAGCAGTTGTTTGGAACCTTTCTTTAAATGTAAAGAAATAAAAATATTAGCTCCACATAACATTTATGTTGATTACAACATATCCATTAGGAGAAGGATTATGACTTTCTCAATCTTTATCCTTTTTGGAGGGGCTAGCTTTTGTTTTTTAAATTCCTTTCTCATAAAACTAGTGAAAAGCACAATATAAAAGTATAAAATAAAATATATATATTTTTAAATTAATGCTGAAGTAATATTTTCAAAAGATGAGCTAAAAGAGAGAAGAAAGAGTCCTGAAACAAAGCCAGACACACACACAACAGCATCTTGATCATCACATGGCCAGGTAAAATCGTGTATATTTATGTTAAGATATTTTGTTAGATTCGTGGATTTTCTCATAAGCATATAGTAGATAAAGTGAAAAAAAAAGGCGTAAGATGAGTTCAGTGAGTTTGGTGAGAATTTACTTACTATCTTGAAAGAATAGTAACAAAGGTGGGAATGATGCAAAGGGAAGGAAACCAGCATTTGATCAGCTAATGTTCTCTCAGTCTCAATTGCACAAACTCCCTCATCTCTCCTGGCTGCTTTGTCAATCCTCGCTTACAAACCCTGCATATAACCTTCATTTAATTTTCACTAATGGAAGAGGATGGTGTGTGCAGAAGTGGTACAGCATTTCCCCCCACTAGTTAATAAATGGGCAATTTAAAAAAAATTATATACTGTTCATTCATTTGCAGAGAATGAGACATAGTTCACTGGAATACACTGGTGCTATTGTCAGCAACAAAACTGCAGTACTTTAACTGCTATTTGAACATTCATCTACTGATTTTCTCAGTGCCTAGGAGATGAAGTCTTTATATCAATGTAGACTCTGAAAAATACACTAAGAGCCAAGAAAAGAATTAAATTTAGTTATAGGAAGCAGTCTTTAAACCTAAGTTATTTTTGAACACTTTTTCTGCTTTTGAGCTGTATGTTTGGAGTACAGCAAGCAGGTAGGAAAATATGACAACTATTAAGCACTTCCTGCTTATATAACTCACCATACTTGTACAAGAAAAATAATTGCTCTTTCAGGTTGATAAGCTATACCTAAACTCTGGAAGGGTAGAAAATTTTGGCTGGAAGTAGAAGGTGCATTCTCTCTTTCTATGTATATATACTAAGGCCTCTAGTGTAAGTGCTAAGAAGTATTGAATTAAATGTTTTAAAAGTTAATTCTTCAAACTTACATTTTTCTAGCACTATGCAACTCACAGTATGGAGTAAATGAATTGCATCTCAGTATTCTAGGCAGGCCTCTTAAGTCTTGGCCTGGGAATTACCTGGACCTTTTGTTCTCTCCAGTAGTTCCATGTTCACTCAATTTGAGTGTGCACTCAGGGTTATGTGATACAGAAAGATAAAATACATAGTAATTCCCTGTGCATTATTTAATCCATACTGTGATAAATAAAAACTCTTTATGTGTCAGAGAAATTGAGTGGTATACTGAAGTATATTTATGATATTTACTTATATATTTGTGACTTGCAAAACATCTTGAGCTTTTTGAGGGTATTGACTTTATTTTCATTCTCGTATCCTTCATATTAAACACCCAATAATGTATTGTAAATGGTGAATGAGTAGGTACTGAGCCTGAAGTTAGAAAAACTGGGTTTGTATTTAGGTGCTATCTCTTGAATGGCCATCTTACATTGAACAACTGGGGTAATTTTATGGAAGCCATATAATTTACCTCAATCTATTCTCTTCTAGTACATTGAGAGAATCATGCTGACTTATATATCTCATAAGCGTGGTACAAAAAGATTACCATTTTCTTATAAGTATCTTTAAATTTCAGACAATTATCTTGAAAAATTGATAACCATTGTTGATATCATTTTTGCCAACTATTTTTTTGGGTAATAATTGTTTATATAATAAGTCTGCAAAGAGATAATTTTGAAACTAGAAGAGATAAGATATACACATAAAGACATACTTAATGATATATAGTTGGATAGGTTGAGGATCAAATAGTATAAAGGCAATAAGCAGTTTAGAATTTCAAAGAGGACCATTATCCATTCCAGTGGCATTCAGGAGGAGTCTTATGGGAGGGCTGGGAAGTACATTGGGCCTTGAAGTGAGAATAGTTCTGGAAAAATGAAGAGAGGAAAAGATAGTTTTGACAATCAAAGTGGTAGGAACACAGAAAGTTAGGGATTTGCACAGTGTGTGTCATAAACTATGAGGACATCTTGACCAGACTATGGATGATTTGCATATGGTATTATTAGAAAATGAAGTTGAGATGATGAGTAGGGTCAGGAATATAGAACACCTTACATGCTGGGCTGAAGACCTACTAAACAGTATTAATGAGAATGCCAGGCTTTCAGGCTTGACAATATTTACCTTCTACAACTTAATATGGAGAAAAGAATGTAGCTGCAATACCGATTAAGAGAGTCCAGGAGTGAGATAATGTGAGTAGAGATAGAAGAAATGGAAATTGACATAATTAATAAATTTGGACCCAGACACATGATCTTTTTAATAGAGATGAATTTCCTGTGGTTTCATATTAAACTAGTGGAGTGGTGAGTTATAAGGTAATGGACAATTGCTCAATTTTGCTTTTTTCCTACCCATTCCCAATTCCCTCTGGTTCTGGAAAGTAACACACTGATTTTTATCCTGGCAACTATTCATGTCCTTCCTTCTTTCAGTCCATGTGGTTCAGGCCATGTTGATTTTACCCCTGGATGTAGAGTCTTGGATTAGTCATCTCCACCACATAATAATGGAGACAAGCCAGTGAGACATAGTCTTGGAACTTTGGTTAAAATTAGGGAGGAAAAGTTGGTATTGCTGAAAAGACAGAATGTTTAGCAGGAAGTGCTGGCAGCCATCTGGCCATGTGCAATGAAGTACCTTTCTGAGAATGGAGCCAATAAAGAAGGAAGCAGCCTGAAGAATGGAGAGAATACTAACTTGGAACCCTGGAAAAGTCGAGCTTCTTAGTTTTCTGCCACTTCCAATTGACATGATCCTAATGAATACATAGGCATTAGAATAATTAAATTTTATGTTTTACATCTATATCAGTTTCCCAGGGCAGCCATAACAAAATACCAAGATCTGGGTGGCTTAGCAACAGAAATTTATTGTTTCACAGTTTTGGAGGCTACAAGTCTGAGATCAAAGTTTCAGCAGGGTTGTTTCCTTTGGAGATCTTTGTGGGAGAATCTGTTCAATGTCTCTTTCCTAGCTTCTGGGGGTTTGCTGTCAGTATTTGGTGTTCCTTGGCTTAGAGATGCATCACCCTGATCTCTACTTTCATCCTATCATGGCATTCTACCATGTACAGTCTGTCTCTGTGTGCAAATTTCTCCTCTTTAGAAGGGCATAATCATTAAAGCAGGATTAGGGCCTGCTTTAATGATCTTATCTTACCTTGATCATCTGCAAAGACCCTATTTCCAAATAAGGCCACATTCGTAGTTTTTGGGGTTAGGCCTCAACATCTTTTTGGGGAACAGAATTTAACACATAATGGCATCCAATTACTTTCCATGTTTATAGAAACAGTTGGAAATTAATAACTTCTGATGCTCCCAAAGTAATCAACAGATACAGATGAAACATTCAGCTTTCTTGCCTTCAACAAATCTTTCCTTCACTCAACTTCATTAGCATTCATTCTTAAATTGCGTCTTATCACCCAAATAGTTACTAAGGTAAAACACACAGAAAACACTCAGTGTAGTGCATTAAGCGTAGAACTATTCCATGGATGAAAAGCATTTGCTTCCATAGGGTTAAAGGAAGAGCTTACAGGATGTGAATGTATCTGGTATTTTTATTTTGTAAGGTCAGCCACACACAATGCCATCCATTTGAGTTATACTGCTTTCAGTATCAAAGATTGAGATGGATTACATGTTGTGTCTGACCACAAAGAGCAAAATGGCTCTAGCTTCGTGGGCCACCCTTGCATGGACATTCTTGATTTTTCTCATAGTTGTTACAGATAAACGATACATTACAACTGAATGTGCTTCCTGATAGCATGTGATAATAGGAATGTAATTAAGTTGATCAGTCTTTGGAAGCCAAAAATGAACACCACAGAAAAATAGTTGGCCAGGGTTATTATCTAAAAAATCTAAGTAGTTATATGTGAACCGTAGGGCATTGAGTATAATATCCCTTTCTAGGCTTCGTGCTTGCACAATGGTTTATTCCTGGTTTTTTTGCACTAGCTGGTCGAGCAAGTTGTTGATGACTTCCTTAATGGGCATCACCATGACATAACCAAAACCAGACAAATCTGGGGTTCTTAAAACACAAGATTTGAGAAAACTTATCTTAACCCTTTGAAGTAATTGAAATAGTATGGTTTGTGTTTGCAAAGGGTAAGTTCTTTGATGAAAGTCATCGGATAAATACTGCCTCATAGTTTCCTGTCAATGACAGAGAAAAATCAACAGTAAGTCAGTGAACATAGGCACCTACTGTATTGCAGGATGTTCTTACAGAAGAACAACACAGAGATAAAGTAGAAAGATTATAAGCTCTAATGCCAGATTATACCTGGTTTTAAATCCTGGTTCAGCTATTTGCTAAACTGTATGATCTCAGAGCTACACTCCACTTGTGTGAAAAATAAAGAAAATGCCTCCATCATAGGGTTGTTGTGAAGACTAAATGGCATAAGATGCAAAAACACAAGAACAATGACAATCATAGGTAATAATTCAATGAATGGCAGCTATTACTGTTATGAAAGGATAAATAACATATTAAATTTCTTCTTATTTTAAGTTTGATGTAAAAATATTTTGGAAAGATATATTTAAGAGTTCTTTATTGAATCTGTGGCTATTCATGTATTTCTCCAGTGGTCTAGTTGCTATTGTTATATCCATGGCTTGGTCTCTTGGAAGAAAATGACAGTGTTTTCAGTAAACTTTATACTAGTTCCCGTTTGTTTTTTAGATTGCAGTGCCTTAGGTTGAGTTCCCCAAAATTATGTTCTGAGAAGAGGATTCATGTACAAGAGATTATTAAGTGCTCCTGGGAAAGAGTGTCAAGGAACTGTGGGACACGGGGCAAGGAAGCAGAAGAAGCTAAGGAGGGTACCATATTGGTGAAGTCCCAGGTGGGGTCATTAAAGATGTGTCCCACAGGGGAGCTTTATAAGTTGTGCCTCAGAGTTGTTCCCACCTAAGGCAAGGGAGCTGGACTTTCCAAATCCAGCACTAACTAATCAATCTCTGGCTAAGGTGACAGTACACAGTAGTATACAGAATGCAAGGGCATCTGGAAGCATGCCTACAGTGTCCCCTACAAATATAGCATGCAAAATTTAGTGGAAATATTTTCTATGTACATTTATACTGCACATACATTAAAAGAATGGCAATAGTGCATATATAAATACACGTACAGATGAGAACTTCAATTCTTCAATTTCTCCAACTTCTCCAGCTTCTACAATTTCTGCAATTTCTATTTCGACATCAGAAATTAGAAATGTGAAGCATATTTCCTAGTGTCGGGTCTGGGAAAAGGGGTAAGAATTCCTAACAGACAAATAACTTTCTAACTCCTCTTAAATGTTTACCTTCAACAGGCATATCATCCAATACTAGTTGTAGAAAAATAAATAACATAGACGATACCTAAAAATGCAAAGCAAAACAAGGCAATTTATTAAGTGTAAGTAGAGACAGTATTGAAGTGTTGTCATCATAATATTATTTCCCCCATAATTAGGTTTAAATAGAAATGACTTGCTCAACATCTACTGCTTATGTTATATAATTTATAGGCAATATGATGTAAACTATTATTAATTCAATGTTAAAGTCAAGAAAAAGATTTACATTGGGCAAATTCTTATAACTCACTTTATTATTTTATTTTTGGCAAAAATTTATGAGGGCCTTTGTTCAAATCCTTGTGAAAATTTCATGAGTTTGTAATATGGACTCTTAGATTGTGAAGGTAGCTGATTCTTATTTGTCTTACTTATTTTGTTCCAAAAATAGATGGACTTGATAGGTAAGAAGTGAATCACTCTTACAATTGTCAAAGCTGATGTTTTATAATCTTGTAAAATTTCAGCTCTCCCCAAACAACAAAAAATAGAATGAAAGATAATAAAAACTGCACACACAAAGATACTGTTATTTTAGGCAAAATGTGTAAAACTTTATTATCTCTACAAATACATATATTTGTAGATATATTCCTATATTTTCCCTTTAGTTCAGTATTTAAAAAGCATTTAGTTCAGCTTTCTCCCTAGATTACTATAATAAACTATTAAATATTCTAACTCCCATCATTCTCTTCTCCAATTTTTCTAATGTTGCTGCCAAGTTAATCTTTTCGTTTGTTTTTAAGCTCTGTCACCCGGGCTAGAGTGCAGCGGTGTGATCTCGGCTCACTGCAACTTCCACCTCCCAGGTTCAAGTGATTCTCCTGCCTCAGCCTCCCGAGTAGCTGGGATTACAGGTATTTACCACCATGCATGGCTAATTTTTGTATTTTTAGTAGAGACGGGGTTTTACCATGTTGGCCAGGCTGATCTTGAACTCCTGACCTCAGGTGATCCACCCATCTTGGCCTCCCAAAGTGCCAGGATTACAGGTTAATCTTAAGCATATCTTCAAACACCTCCTTTCCTTACACTAGGGCCTTCAATGGTTCCCCATTACTTATAGTCACCCTCACATTTAAGGCCATTTATGATGATAATCCTCTAATCTAATCTTTCAGATTTACTTTCCACTTCTTTTTGATCCAGTTAGTTTAAATAGCTTACATGAATACAATCCTAGCTTTCTTAATTCTCTGCCTTTGTTTTCCCAAAATTGCCTGCACTCTCATCCCTGCCGATTGAAATTTTACTGAGCTGATAATACCTAGAAATATAGTTATTTCTGAGTGTGGTAATTTTTACTGTAATTTTTATGATTTTCTGTGCTTTCTAAGTTTTCTATACTAAATTTTTTAAAATTCAGAATAAAACAATAAAGTGTATAATCTCAGTCTTTCAAGAATTGACTCCTGTATCACCATCTTTATGAAGCCTTCACTCATTCTCAGTCTCTTCTTTCTCCAAAATTTGCTGGTTATAAATATAATAAAAGCTCATTGTAAAAATAATTTAACAATACAAAAATGTATAAAGAAGTAATAAAAATATCCCATGACAAGCTAAGTGTATATCTATACATCTATTAATATATACACACATACAAAGTTGAAACAGTTCTAAACATATTTTTTCATAGCCATTCCCTATTTTTCTTTCCTTTTAATTAATTATGTATCATTAACATCTTTCTCTGTCAACACAAATAGTTCTATCTCATTATTTTTAATGACTGTATATTCATTAAATAAATGACCAATATTGTGTTGATGGACATTTAGGACATTATCCAGCTGTTTACTGTTACAAACAATGCAATAAACATCCTTTCACTTAGACTTTTTTGGCACCCTTTCCAATTAATTCCTTGGGAAAGATTCTAGCATTGGACCTGGTGGCTCAAAGGGCATACACATTTAAAATGTTAATAGACAAGCTAAATTGCCTTCCAGAAAATTGGACCAATTTGCATCTATAGCAACAATGTATGGAAGTCTCCGTTTTCCCATTTTTTATAACATTGGATACTGTTATCCATTTAACAAATCTGATTATTAGGTAATCTTCTATTTAGGTGGATCATCTATATTTTTTCTTTGGCAAAATACCTAATAAAAACCTCTGTTTTTTTATCAAGACATCAACCCTGAAAGAACACAGATTGTATTTGTTAATTTTTCTAGGTATTTGGTAATTATTTCTAAGTCCTACCTCTTAAAAACACAGATGCATTTAGTGCATATTTACATTTATTTGCCACTTAGTATTCTTAAAAATTTACCAGAGCATTCTTATCTCTTTTTTCTATCCTGCAGTACTATCCCTTAAGTCCCTCAATCTGTCAACATAATGATAGTCAATGATGGCAACGAAAGCCAAAGAATAAGGCATTTGCATCTCAGTTATAATATTGCTAATTTAAAGGAACTATTTTCTTCTTTCATTAACAGCCTGGGGCATGTGAGCCTGGGATATTGCTAAGGAAATTCTCATTGACTCCAATATTTAGAGAATATTCCTGTTTCTATTTGTAATGAGTCACACAATCACAAATTATGTTGGGATACAAGCTTAAGGGGTTAGCAGTGTTTTAAAAACAAGTGTCAGACTCATGTGAAACACCTGGTGAGATGTGAATTTTTTTGCTTGAATAGTTCTAACATTAGTACTGCACAAATATTAGGAAGTATAATCTTTTGTCTAAAAATTCGTACTGTATCAATGCAAAATAATCATAAGTTATCTGCTATTAAATTTAAGACATACATTTCTAATTAATGTCTCTATATTTATTTCTTGAATTTGGGGGTAAATTATTCATTATGGATGGAAACACAGGAGCTTGGAATTGTATTAGTGGCTCTATTAGCTATTGGCCTTACTTACGGTAGTAACATAAACTTTCTGTGTCTCAGTTTTTTCATCTCCATGATGAAATAATTAAATTATATATTACTGAAGGCTTATTCCATTTTACCATGTTACTATATCATGGGTCATTATAATATGATGGCTTTGGAGTGTATATAGTGTCCAGGAGTGCAATTCATGTAATTTATACTGAAAATAAAACTCTTGAACCAAGCAGAGAAGCTATAGCTTTATACAGGGGGTAAGCTTTTCTTAACCTTTGAAATCTTTAAAGTTATAATCTAAAATTTTTCCTTTAAAGGTTTTAGGAATGGAGAGAAGAAGGTTTTCACATTCTTATTTTTTTGCTTCTCTGAAGAGCTTTATTTTTTTTTCTAACTATGCATATCTATAACTTATTTTTAAAAAGGCAACTGAGACTATCTGGATGGTCAAATTATAGGGTTTTTTGTTGTGTTCTTTATACATTTCTATATTCAAAAATGAATAAAACTTCTAAATTTCTTTTTTTTCTTTTTGAGTTTCCTCTTGTTTTTTTTAATCATTATTATACTTTAAGTTTTAGGGTACATGTGCACAACGTGCAGGTTTGTTACATATGTATACATGTGCCATGTTGGTGTGCTGCACTCATTAACTCGTCATTTAGCATTAGGTATATCACCTAATGCTATCGCTCTCCCCACCCCACAACAGTCCCCGGTGTGTGATGTTCTCCTTCCTGTGTCCATGTGTTCTCATTGTTCAGTTCCTGAGATATTTATATGCATGTAAAAAGTATGGACATTAACTGGGGTGGTTTTGTGCCAGGACTCCTGGAATGAAATCCAAGAATCCAGGATTCTCATTCTGTCTTCTCCATTCATGCTGTCACCTCAGGAACATTCCAAAACTTCCTTTATTCTTTAACTCAGCAACATCTTTATTAAGCACCTCTGCTGTGATGAAGCTTTAGAGGTTCATATTCTTATGGGGAATAACAGAGAACAGATTATTACAACAATGCAATAAACCACAGTTTACATTTTAGCAACACTTTTTACTAAATCCTTGACCACAAATGACGTTACTAATACCTTTATTTTTTTTTTTGCTGTCTGATAGATGAAAAATATTTTCTTACTTTATTATATGTGTATTTGATGTTTAATGATGGTGAAGTTGAATATCTTTTTTATAAGTTTATTATCCATCGATCCTTTGTGTGTGCGATTCTTGTGATTATGTCCCTTGCTCCTAATCAGAACACACAAGAACAAAGAGAAGGGAGTACTTACCTAGCCCTATCTCTGGGGTCAGGAGAGGGTCTTCTAGCTGAGGCTGGAGGGATGAGAAGAGATGACAGTTTGTAGATATGATGAATACTATTATCTGTCAGCTTCAAGTTTGCCTTTCTATCCTCAGCTTTGTGATGCTGGGACTGCAACTCTGAAGACAACCTTGTTCTCTTGCCACCTGGCCCCCTGTCAGGTTTTGCCGTTGGGGAAACTGGAGAGCAGGAGAAGGGGAGATAGGATTTCAGTCTTCCTGTGTGCTTCCTGTTACTCCGTGTCTCCCCACGGCAATCCCTTCACCTTGGCAGCAGTAGTTCGTTCCAGTGCCCATGCTGTTATATATTTATTTATTTTTCTCTTTTGATTTGTTTCTTGTTTGTTGTTTTTGCATTCCAAAAACTAGCCTCATTATAATCCCTCAGAGATGCCAGCAGCCACCTAGAATGCCCCTTCTTCAGAGGTCTGAGTCCCAACTTTTCCCCTTGCCCCCACTCCTCCACTCCTGATATACCACAGATATCAGGCCAGCACCCCTCCTTGTAGATCTGAGTCTGTGGGATTCCCCCTACAAACTGCAGAGTTCTCTGAGCTCAACTCAACTTCAGCCCCATCCCTTGCTTCTTCCCAGGAAGCGGCTTACTTTGGCCACTATCTTTGTTTTACCCCCCAGCACCTATGTAACCATTTATATTAAATCCTTTCTGTTGAAACATATAGTGTGATTTGGTTTACCTATGGGATCCTGACTGTTAGAGAATCACAGTAACTTCTGCGGAGAAATATGAGGTTCAGCATTTACCTGTTAAGGCTGAGGGGCTGTAGAGCAACTGGATTTTGAGTCCAACAGGCAGTTGGAAATCCCAGACTGGAGCTCAAAAAACACATTAAAAGTAGAAATATCAGAATAATCTGTTTCCTCATTTACATAAAACTGGGATTGGTAGAAACAATCACTTTTAGCTTTTAATATTCTATATTTAAACAGAGACATATAGACATGTTCCTTGTTTTAAATGTACATATAGACACGTACAGTTCTTTGTTTTAAATAAAGATGTGCTTGACCATAAAAGTAGCTGAACAGCTGACTTACTTCTGGATATCTTAAGTTATAGAACAATCAGGAAAGTATTAAAATTTGGAGAAAAGTCTTCAAGCTTCATGCCGTCAATTACACCAGAAATTCTATGTGGTGGCAATGTGGACTGTAAAATTTTGAGAGTGGTAGTAGAAGTGCAAATGTCCTCATTATTTTGAGTGGCTTGAGTAAAATTGGAGTGAAGATGCTAAATGCGATAGTATCCCACAACACAAGAGCTTGGAGTGGATGAGCAGTTGTCCATTATTACTCCATGAGAGGCTGTCTCTTTCCTTCTACCAGTTTTCACAAAAGGAAATCTAAATACTACTGGAGAGTTCTAGACATTAGGCTAAAGTCTTTTTAGATCCTAAGAATGGAAGACCAAGAGAAAGGTTGAAAAAAACAAAACACTACAAAAATCATATCATAGAATGATTAAGTCATTAAAAACTTTCCAGTATACTTGAGACTTCTATTCCCCTTCCATTGTCATCCGATTGAAGTGGTCATTGTAGCTAATAAGCTGATATGAGATGGTACTTTTGAAAAAGATGCTGCCTTTGGGAAAGACTCATATGTGCCTTTCTAAGGTGATAAGTTCAAGGGAAACCTTACCGAGACACTCCAATGATTTCAAGGTAGTTTAAATAGGCATGAAATGCTCTATTAAGTGCTCTTAAGTTAGACTTCCTCAGCCTGATATTTAGAGGCTTAAAGTCGAAAAACCTTTTATCAAATGCAACAAAACATGAGGCAAGATCAAGAGAAATGTTTATAAAACCAGTCTGAGCATCATTTTAAAGTTTATAATGTGTTAGAATGATGAAGGAGCACATTATACAGTTATAACAGATTTTTTTCATTTCCTGTTCTTTAGTTTGACCGTGACCTTTCTTCTTTCAGTCTCTTCCACTGTTTCATAGTCATTTATTTGGCAGGAAATATTTCAAGTATTTTATTTTATGATAAAAAGTCTGTCAGTTTACCTTTGAGATTCGATATTAATATTTTATTTTTCATTAGTTCTATTTCTTAAAGTGTGGTTAATTCTATTACACTTAAGAATAAAAAATGTTCAGCTCTAGACCAAATCTATAAAGCAGATCTTATAGTGGTTTGGGCTTAAGTTCTAAGATATTATAAAATGTTTTCATTTTACACATGTTTTGTCTGAATTTTTAATTTAACGTTTATGAGCTTCTTTTATTTTTGTAATTAAAATAAAAGTTATATACACACTAAAAAATAGAAACTTCAGGAATGACATCCTTGTCATAAAGATGAAGTTTTTATGGTCTGAATGTCTGTGTTTCTCCAAAATTCATATGTTGAAACCTAACCCTGAAAGAGATAGTAATAAGAGGTGGGGTCTTTGGGAACCCCTCTTGGATAGGATTAGTGTCCTTTTAAAAGGTCTTGAGGGAGACTCTTTGCCCCCTTTGCCATGTGAGATCACCACGAGAAGGTGACATCTATGAAACAGGCCCCCAGCCTTCAAAACTGTAAGAAGTAAATTTCTATTGTTTATAAATTACCAGATCCAAGCTACCTTGTTATAGTTACAGGGATAGACTAAGACAAATTGATAACAAGAAGTGGGGTGCTGCTGTAACAAATACCTAAAAATATACAGAAGTGGCTTTTGAACTCGGTAATGGGCAGAGGCTGGAGCAGGCTAGAAAAACACTATATTACTGTGAATGGACTAAGAAATGATTCAGTATCTGGTGAAATAAGGGCTTGTGGAGCCCTAAACTATTTTTTTCCGTGCCCAATTACTGTTTCGCATTTTTAGTTCTTGGCTCAGAAGGAATGTTTTAAAAAGGACTCTCTTACTCATTTAAAAATATAAAATACATTTATTTTTTTTGATGTTCAATATTTGTTATCAGACTGGACACAGTTATGATGGAATAAGTGCCTAAGCAATGAACAGTTTGGCAGAGACAGATTATCCCAAAGCTATGGTAACCAGAAAATGTACTTGTATTACAGGTCACATCAGTGCATCAGTGTGGAGGCCTAGACAGAAGCAACTTACTGAATAAGCAAGGTTTAGCAGCGAAATAAATCATAAGAAAGAAGTAGTTGCATGTGGATCAAGCCCTAGTTTGGAAATGCAGGTCATATCCGTTCATTCTACATGGTTATTAATGAGCTTACCTAGACAATCAGAAGGAATAGCCTAGCTCTGAGAGATGTTCTTGCCATGCAGTTGTTGTTAAAGTGATGCTGTTTACCTTGATCCCAAAGTAAAGAATCTTGTCTAGAAAAAACTTCAAAGCAATGTTTAATGAAAGCAGGACAGGGCTGGGGATTAGGGGAACCAACCTAATTTGTTCTCAGCTACTAATCAGCTGCCAGCTGTATGATTAGAGGAAAGTCACTGCCATTCTTTGTGATGCAATTTTCTTTTCTATATAAAATGGCAACTTAATTTCTAAAAAATCTGTGATATTTGTAGTAAAATCTTCTTTGAAAAAGTATTCATAAAAGTTTTGAAAAGTTAAAAGTTTTGTAGTAACCCAAATCATTACTAATCAAGCAATCAGCATTATTATTCAAATTACCATTAGCATTGTGTACTTTGATACCTTAGTAAGAAGAGTGAAAATTACCTGTCTTCCACTAAAGAGACATAATATAAACACAAAAACTTTAAAAGATAATGTGGCTGTGTAAAAATATAAAGATATATATCATAATGATAATAGCAATTTCTAAGAAAAAAAACTCCTCTGTATATGCAAGGTAATTCTGATTACAAACTTGCACAGTAGTTAGGCATCTTTACCCATCTGTAAGGTGGGGACTGAAAATTGGGCACGCAAGTGCCAAGGTGGAGATTACCTAGGACTTTTTCCTGTACGGAAATTACATTTGGAAAATTCTGGCCAGGCTCTTGATATACTAAAAAGAAAATAAAAGAAAATACTACTTTCCCTCCCTTTCACGATGTATGATCTTCAAACCTAACAGCGTCTTAAAATTCTGTTTTGAATATTAGATGCTGAAAGTTAACTCTTTTTTTTCTTTGCATTTTTTTCAGGTTTCCTGACCTCACCACCTCTATCATACATAGATGCCTTTGGCTGACTAGGTACGTGGAAAATAAGAAAGGAAAATACATTATTTTTCTAACTATTAGCTGGATTTCCATCCATCCGTTATTTCTCTTCTCTCTGTGTATTCACTAATATTATCTATTCATCAATCTATCCTTATCTATTATCTACTTGTCTATGTTGCTGTACTATACAGCAATTACCTTTATTTGTATACATGCAAAGAGACAGATCTGGAATATTTTTCAGCAAACATTAATAACTTTTGTTTTCGGGTGGTGGTATTTTGGAGATAGTTTACTTTCTTCTTTGCTCTTTTATGGATTACTTGATTTCTTTTACATAAAAGGGGTATATGATTTTTTGGAAAAAAGTAGTTTTCTTAAAAGTAAAGTAAAAATAAGAGGTTTTCATTGGGAACATGAAATAATAACAATAGAATCTACCTCATGGTATTATAATGAGAATTAAATGAAATTATAGGTGCTTCCCAGTATCCACTTTGGGACACTGGTGACACTTAGGTGTATTATTAATTTAGTCTTTATCCCTAATCATATTTAATAATTTGGCCATTGTTCTCTTTTTACTGATGTATACACTGAAAATAGTAATGTATTTTCTGGGATTGGTGGCAAATATTGTCTTTCAGGAAAAAATTTTGACTTTGATTTGAAGACTTGTATATAAAATAATTTAGAGGTAACTTCAGCAATCAAAGTGAGACAAAAAGAGCAATGTAGTAGATGGATAAGGTAACATTTATACAGAATAAGAATAATTTAGAGATTAGGAGAGAATTCAAAATGCTAAAATTTACTCATAAATGGAAAAAAGTTAACATAACTACAAATATTTTTTCCTACTCTATCTGAAGCTGTACCAAAAAATCCATTATTATACTCATCTTGGCATGTATGTATTATAGCAACATCTAAAACGATAAGGATTTTCATGTACATTTGCCGGTAAAGCACACAAAACAAGACTATGAGTGCTCAAGACTGAAGTGCAGCAATCTGATGGGATTCTGCTGGGGAAAGTCAACAGCAATTAGGAAAATAAGCACAAGTTCACTTTTGGTTTTCCCAAACAAAAGCTTTTTTCCTGTGTTTTTTTTGTTTGTTTGTTTGTTTTTGTTTTTGTTTTTGTGAATTACAGTAGTAATTCCCAAAGGGAAGTAACAGTAATATTTGTAAACCGATTGTAAACTGATTCATTGTCCATAAGATTTTTGACTTTCAGAATTCCTGATACAATATTAATATTCTCATGCTTTTATTTGCTTCTTCTTACTGTTATTTTTGCTAAATTACTCTCATTCTCAATTTTTCATTTATTTTCACAGTAGTTGGGTAATTTTTCCACCTTAGATGAAGTTCTCACCTTTAAAATTTTCCTCTAGTTATTAATTCCTTTTTACAATTAAAGACTGAGCTGCTTCAATATGAAGTGTTTATGAGCAAAGACTTGCAAACCTAAGTCAAGTATTAAAGATGCATTCTAACTAAGGCAGGGATCTGTGTCTCCTTCATTTGCCTTTAGATATAAGAAATGTAAACATAAAATACAATATTCTCTTGGAGGGAAATGGAGGCCTCAGTCAACTCAGAGTTCTCAGATCCATTGGCAATGATCAAGACTTAGGAATGGGGAGCTGGTGAAGCCTTATCCTGTGTGGACCTCCTTTTCAGTGTCTCGACTCCCTAGCCAGTTGTCAATTCACTTGTAAGGAACACAGTAATTACTTGTCACAATAAACTGTATTCTTTGAACGAGAATGTTTTACAGTGGTTTTACTCTGACTCTTTTTACTCTGACTCTTAGAGATACTCTATAATCCTTTAATGTGGAGACTGAGACTCTGGCTGTTTTATGAGACGACTTAGTAAAAGTGCCTTGAATATTCCCTGGACGTTGGAAATACTCAAGAGTTGTTAATTTTCTTACCTTTTTTTCTAGACTGAGAAGGTTAACATACATGGCTCACTTTGTTAATGCAAATCTAATGAATTTTCTGGGTCATGATATTGAAAAGAGCCAAATATATATGTATACTCAGTCATTCAGAGGAAAAAGGAAGTTTTCTCAGTCCTGAGTCATGAATTTCCCATTAACATTTTAATTCTTTAATCCATAGAGGAAGCCATGGCTGGCTAATAATATCATGGAAAGTTTACCTATAAATCTTCTGAAAAATACATTGCATGTATAATAAAAGTATAGTCATATTTTAAAGTAAAATGAGAACTTGTTTTATGTATAACATCCTGTAGTGACATGAGATTTTTTAAATGCACAATTAATTTTATTACTCCCTTATTAATTTTAAGGTGGACTTCTGGGTTAAAATGGACAGATCTAGATGTTAGGACCATCATAAGAAAAACAAAAGGGTAGAGCTTATGTTTTCATCATTGCTATTTCAGGAACCACCAAGATCTCAAAGGTTTATTATTTAAATTTCCTTCCTTTTGTTTCCAGAAAGTAACAAATATATAACTAAAAACCAATGAAAATGCCTATTTCTTTTTACCATGGTGTTCTGAATATAAATAATTGCAAGAATACTCTCTCTTTATCTTATTTCTTATACTTTTAGAATTAAGAAGGTACTAGCACATGAAAATGAAGAAAATACTACTGGAAAACTTCCTTAAAGAATGAAGTTTATTGAAATAACAAAATATGATAGAGAAAGAAGATTCTGTTAAAAACTGGTATAGCTGGTTTTAGGTAACACTGCTATTAAAGGGAAACCTTATTCATATTTCTCAGCCCACAGCATGTATAAAATTAACAGTTAAATGAAGAACATAGAATGAAAAAAGAAGTTAAAAATATATCTTGATAAAATGTTCCCTTTCCCCTGTAAAGCTTGTAAATTAGCCATGGGAACCTCCCACTGGTGCCGAACTCTGAAAGTAGACCCTTCGTCTTCCCTAGAGCCTCCCACAGGTCTTACACCTCATTTAAATTCCCTTACCCACACACATTTCTCCCTATCACTTCTTAACTGCTCAGCTGACACTGAATATTATAAAAAACTAACAAAATAAACAAACAAATATGCATGAGAAATAATACAATAAATGCTTGACAGAGGAAAAATAATTTCTATCGAAATTCTAATTTTGAATCTCTGCATTTTATAGTCAGGTGGACCTTATCTTCGAGCCCCTTGCTGCTCAAAGTGTAGTAATTAGACCAGCAACCTTGCATCACCAGGGAGCTTGTGAGAAATGCAAGATCTCAGACTCCATCCAGACCTTCTAGATTAAAATCCGCATTTTCGCAAGATCTCTGGGTGTTTCATATGCCCATTACAATTTTCTAAAAATTTATTTGAAAAAAACCAGAAAATGATACCAAAACCTCTTACCCTTATGTTATTTGAGCTTAAGACTGAAACTACAGACAAGCTTCTTTTTTAAAAAAATTATTTTGTCGGCTTTTAATGTTTGAATGTAATAAAACTACCTTTTATTGTTACTAAAATGATGCTAGATAATATAACCATTTGGGTGGAATCATTCAATTTTTAATATTTTTTAATTTTTCAGTTTTCCAATATGCTTTCCAGTCTCCTATTTCCATTAGATAGCAGCCACTGGAGTCTGAGGAAATTTGCACCACTAAACAGTCCCATTTATGTCACTCATACCACTATGGTGGGGCTAGAAAATTCAGGTTTTCATGATACCCAAAGGCTTTTGCAGATGGTCTCTGATGCTTATTTTCTTTACATTTCTCTCGCCACCAGCCTGGTCTCCTCCTAACAAAGTGCTTGGCCTCCATCCAGTCTCTCCCTCTTTCATGGAGCTTCCTAAAACAACATTTCCCAAAGTATGTTTACAGAATAACTAGTTCTATACTATATTAATAAGAATGACTTTCCCAATATGTACTGTGACCAAATGTGTTAGTCAATGCTAGGCTTTCTAAAGCAAAACAGAATTCTTTACCAGCAGGTGGATCACACATTAACTAGCACTACACTACACGGAGTACACTCCTGAGTACAAGATTAGAAACTAGAAGGCTGGGCACAGTGGCTCATGCCTGTATTCCCAGCACTTTGGGAGGCCGGCTTAGGCTGGTGGATCACCTGAGATCAGGAGTTCAAGACCAGCCTGGCCAACATGGTGAAACCTCGTCTCTACTAAAAATACAAAAATTAGCCAGGTGTGAAGGTGTGTGCCTGTAATCCCAGCTACTTGGGAGGCTGAGACAGGAGAATCGCTTGAACCCTGGAGGCGGAGGTTGCAGTGAGCCGAGATCGCTCCATTGCACTCCAGCCTGGCTGACAGAGAGGGACTCTGTCTCAAAAACAAACAAACAAAAAAATTAGAAACTAGAAGAACAAAATTAAAACTGCTCTTTGATCCCACCTTTCATAGGTATATGGTCATTTGATAATCATCCATGGGCTACAGGTAGGATGAAAACTGTTTTCAAACTTTATTTGACCATAGAACTTTTTTTCCACATAGCATCTACAGAGACTGGAGTTTCGTAGCTATGTTTTGAGATTTGCCTGCTTTTCTCATGTTCTTCTCCCACTAGGAAATTCAACATGATTTCACACTCTTTATCACATTAAGTTCAAATCTCTTTTTTTTTCATGCCCTACCTGATATGATTCTGCCCTATTGTCCTACCTACCATTATTAGTTCGTTTTCACACTGCTGTAAAGAACTGCCCAAGACTGGGTAATTCATAAAGGAAAGAAGTTTAATTGACTCATAGTTTAGCCTGGCTGGGGAGGCCTCAGGAAACTTACAATCATGGCGGAAGGTGAAGGGGAAGCAAGACACCTTCTTCACAAGGGGGCAGGAAGGAGAAATGAATGCAGGACTTACAAAACACTTATAAAACCATCAGATCTCATGAAATACTTACAAAACCATCAGATCAAGCACTTATAAAACTGTCAGATCTCGTGAAAACTCACTATCACAAGAACAGCATGGGGGAAACTGCCCCCATGATTCAATTACCTCTACCTGGCCTCTCTTTTGACACACGGGGATTATGGGGATTATGGAGATTATAATTCAAGATGAGATTTTGGGTGGGGACACAGCCAAACCATATCATTACCCAAGCTTATAATCCTGTCTCTACAACACCCATGTTAGTTGTCAGGAAGGCTTTTCCTTAACAACACCTACAATTCCTAACACCTACATTAACAATACAAAACCTCCACAGATCCATGCCTTTGCTCATTACCTTCCCCCTTCCTGGAATGAAATTTTTGGCGCAACACTCAAATTTGAAGCTCAGTTTCAATCTTCTTTTTTTTAGATTGGGTTCCCCCAAAATATACCTAAAAAGAGGATTTTTGTGAAAGTGGTTTTTTAGGAAGGGTCAAGAAAAAAATAAGGGAGGAGGGAAGTGGGGCCTGGGTGAGAAGGAGGCCAAGTAAGGGTATGAGATGGAGTGAGGTCCCAGGAAGGGTCACTTTGGCTCAGTCTCAAAGGGGAGCTTTGGAGACAGGTTGGTTACATTCGATCTGCCTCATTCAGGGACAGAAGCCCAGGTATTACTAGGCATTGATTAAGGGCTGTGCCTAGTCGGGAGGGACATACATTCACATGCATTTCCAGCTTCTCTCTGCCAAAGACACATGAGTGCTAGCTGTTGGGAATGGAAGCACAGGGAGCCTGTGAGAGCAAAACTGGTAAAGCGATACCAGGATAGGTGGATGAAGGACTGAGAGCATAACCTACAGCTTCCATGCACTCTTCTCTAGCAGGGCATTTCTCTGTTGAATGAAATCCTGATAAACTCATCGCTAGTATTATTTGATTTTGCACTTACTCGCTATTTCCATGTATATATTTTCTAAATTCATCAATATTGTAAGATCTTTCTGAGCATTGTTCATGGATGATAACTCTCTTGTAACTAGAGCATTCCTGAGCATATTCATTCATTCATGTAAGAAACATATTTCCAAAGAAAAATCAGGCTTTGTGTATCAAAACCATGAGTATGTTACTGACATGTCTCCAGCCCTTATTGTCTAATGGGAAGTAAGGTAGAGGTGGGGATTTCTCTTAAATCAGTGTTTAAGGGAAGATGATTAATTATATTTACCACTTAGTAGGAATTGAACTGGCTGAGATTAAGAAACAAGTTGAGTCCCATTGCTATTGGGTACTGTATTCACTATTTGTGTGATGGGTTCACTAAAAGCCCAAATGTCAGCATTACACAATATACTCATATAACAGACCTGTACACGTACTGCTTGAACCTAAAAATAAATAAATAAGAGAAAAGAAACAAGTTGATTTCCCTTGCTCCATATTTTGATCATTTTAACTTATGAAGCAGACTCTCTTGTATAAAAATCAACAAGAGTTTTATATCGCATATATATTTGATGTGAAGTGAGGTAACAACGCAATTTGGAATTAAAGGATCTGTCAGTCGTACAGCATCGCCACTTACTTTGTGATCCTGGATGGACTGAAAACCTTATTTTATCTCTAACATATATTGAGGGTAGTAATAATTTTTCTCTTTTTTATCTTTGATTTGAAGATTAAATGAGACCATAATGTATAAAAAGACTTTATAAATCATAAAGCACTATGATGATTTAGCTATATGTAGGGGCAGAGAGCTGTGATATCCTTCCACACCCATCATAAGGGAAAGGGATAGAGGCAGCACCTCTATCATAACAGATAGGTTACAAATAGAAAAGCGCAACAAATTTATTTAATCAAAATTTTATGTGACACAGCAGCCTTCAAAAATGAAGACCCAAAGACCCAGGGAAAACTTTCCATTTCTATGCTTAGATTCAATGAAGAATGGACAGCCATGTAGAAATGTGCTTGAACAAAAGAGTATGCTCTAATGGCAATAGATTAAAGGGGAACCCAGAAAGTGCTGTGTATTCAGATTCTCCTTGGCTTCTCTGTGTAGCATTCCTTCTCCCCAGCTGCAGGACAGGACCTGTCTGGGATGAGGGTCTTATGACTTACTTTCAGGCAAGGTGGGTACAGAATTTATGGTCAGATCTCACACAGAAAAATGGGAAGGTCAGAATGCCTTTCTTACTTCTGAGGCCTCCAAAAATGCTTTGGGGTAGCGTTTTCTGAGCCATGACCTATATTATACAAATAAATAGAAGATTGTTGTTTTCACTCAAGAGCAAATGATGTTAGAGTCCAGCTAAAATGATTTTCTTCAGAAGCCAAAAAGCTCTTAATGAACTCAAAATATTAAGCTGATTTTCACTGATTTACAATTTTTATAACCATAAAATATTAATAGCTAGCATGTAATGGCTGAGTAAAAGATAGGTTCCTGCTTAAAAGCTCACTGTTGGTAATATATCTGTTGTTTCAGGCTGAATGTTTCAAATTCTTTTGCCTTCCCATATCATTTCTCTTTTTATCATTAAGGTAGCTTTTAGCATGAGAGGCTCTAAATTGCTAATTAATTAAAATTGCTGCCCAGTTCCCTTCAGCCGCTTATATAGCCCACATTGAGCTTTGCAGCTGGGTGAGTGTGACCTTCGAATATCAATCTCATAATTGGCTGCACGATGTTATGCCTCTCAAATATGCAGTCCACTGAACCACATGAAAAACATAAAGCCTCATTTTTTCTATGCTAATTTGACATATAGATTTATATCACATTTAACCTGTACAAGAACTCTTTGAAATCAATATTTGCCATATGTATTCTGGATTTTGACTTTCTCTGTTCTATGTAGGAAACATTCTTCTTCTCTTGATGCCCCAGAGAGGACAACAAAATACTGCTGCTGGTAAGCTGGGCTTTCTGGCTCACTGCCAACAGAAAGGAAAGCAGCACAGACTGCTGAGCAGTGTCTGGCAGCCATGCACAAGTCCTTCAACACCTTTGCAGGGAGCTTGAATTCTATGGCCATCCGCAGTGCCGTGCCCTCTCAAGGGAAGCCAGCATTCTTGGGCTTCCTTAGTGGAAACATGGCCTCCCAAACCTGAGAAGGAAAAGCCCTGAATTTAATGCATCTTGAATGTCCTGTTCAATCTCTGCCAGCAAATCTGATAACAATAGTTACATTTTTGTAAGCATTCACATCAGGTGTGAAACTTTGACATGCGATGTGCTTTTTCTTATTTATTCCCTAAATTAATTCTAGAAGTAGATACATTTTGATCCCATTTACAGTTATGGAAAATGGGATTTAGAGATTATAATAATTTCTCATCTTTGGCCAGGTTTCCCTGAAACAGAAACAGAGGTGAGGATTCTGATGCAAGTGCTTTATTAAGAAAGTGCTTCTGGGAGAAACCAGTAGGAAAATGAGAGAAGTGGGGCAGGGAGGAGAAACAGAGAATGAAAGGCAGAGAGATTGAGAAAATAAATGTTTCCAACCAGGATCAGGTCCATCACCAAGAAAATATTGACAGCTATTTATGTCACTAAGGTAAACATAGAAGCTTTTAAACTGCAGACTCTGTTGAATCAACTCTGCACTTCCGTTGCCTATCCTGAAGTGGCTCTAAAAAATAAGAACTCTTCCCTTGAGTTGGTTAACTACCCTCAATGCATCTGTAAATTGACTATTTAGATTAACACTGTTTTGGAACAAAGAGATCTTTCTCTTTGTTTAAAGAGAAAGATCTTTAAACAGTTTAAAGAGAAAGATCTTTAAAGAGAAAGAGATCTTTCTCTTTAATTTAGATTAACACTGTTTTGGAACAAAGATCTTTCTCAAGATCTTCAATGTTTTTAAAGTAAATACATAGAATTTGAATAATTTAAGAGCTTCAGTGTCAGTCTTTAAAAAACATAAAAGCATAAGTAAAAATATTTGCAGATAGCCTCCAAAACAGTTTTTTCTTAAAAAAAAAATTAATAAACTTGTCTGTACCAGATTATTTATTTTGGGTTGTTTTGACTCAATTTTGTAGCCATGTTCTCTTTCTGTGATATTCAGGTTTTTGTTTTGTTTTGTTTTTTGTTTTTTTGTTTGTTTTTTGGCTTTTTGTTTGTTTTTACTCTATTTTTAAATGATGTAGCTTCAAGGTCTCAGTGTAGTCTTAGTCTATCAGCACAGAGAAGTTCTGTTGTGGAGGTTGTCCCTTACTGAACACAGTGATTGTTAAGGCTCATTCTGGGGCATGTAAATTCCTAGGTACTTCCCATTCTTTGTATTGAAAGGCAAAAGAGGCTTCTGAAGTCTGAGGACACTCCTGGGGAGGAAATGATATAGATGCTGGCAATTCAAGGGGAAGTTCAGTGAAGGAGGCCTGGGGTGATCAACATGCCTCTCAGTAGCCATGGAGCTAAAATGTAGCAAAGCCGAGATTTCAGCCAAGCTCTCTCTGTCTCTACAGCTCAGGAATTTTAACCACCATCCTGAATGTGAGCCAAAAGTGGTCTGGCACACGGACAATCAGGGTAATGGAGGGTCTGTGTATTGTGTCCATGAGGTGCTGCTGACAAACGTTAACGATAAGCATCCTAGAGTAGGGAAGGCTAGAGACAGAAAATAAAGTAGCCATGAATTATTTTGAGGGCTGTCAAGACCTTAGAAGCAAGAGTTGTTCTGAACTAGGTTGTTCCCAAGTACAGATTCTCACTCATAAGTGGGAGTTCAACAATGAGAACACATGGAACAGGGAGGGGAATGTTATGCACCAGGACCTGTTGAGGGGTGGTGGACTAGGGGAGGGATAGCATTAGGAGAAATACCTAATGTAGATGACGGGTTGATGGGTGCAGCAAACCACCATGGCACCTGTATACCTATATAAAAAATCTGCACATATATCCCAAAACTTAAAGTATAATGATTAAAAAAAAAAAAAAAAAAACTAAAAAAAAAAAGGATACAGGGGAATAAAATGAAGATTGCTAAAAGCAAGTGTTTTAGGGCAGTAAGACTTTTTCAGTTATTGAATCAACCGTTTCTTGAAAAAAAATGGCCATGCTTCACATTGTCAGTCTAGAATATCATCTGTCAACAATGTCCGTTACATGGGAATTGAACTATGAGATAGACTTCTAAAGTCCTCTGATTTTCTAAAATGAGGACTTAGTTTGGAGGAGCCATTTGACTTGTTGCCTTGGCATTTCTAGACATAAATGTTATGGTATATTACAACTATATCCCCCTTTTTTTTTTTTTTTTTTTTTTTTGAGACGGATTCTCGCTCTGTCGCCCAGGCTGGAGTGCAGTGGCGCAATCTCCGCTCGCTGCAAGCTCCACCTCCCGGGCTCACGCCATTCTTCTGCCTCAGCCTCCGGAGTAGCTGGGACTACAGGCGCCCACCACCCACGGAGAAGTTTTTGTATTTTTAGTAGAGACGGGGTTTCACTGTGTTAGCCAGGATGGTCTCGATCTCCTGACCTCGTGATGCACCCGCCTCCGCCTCCCAAAGTGCTGGGATTACAGGCGTGAGCCACCGCGCCCGGCCTATATCCCATTATTTTAATGCAGAAATCAAATATACTAACTTCTAGTTGAAATGTAAAACTTAAAAAGAGTCAATTGCACTGTTTACACCCCATCACCTTTCCCATCACATCTGTTCCTTTGTAATAAGCAAATAAGCCAGGAGATAAGATGACTGCTGCATTAGGGAACTGGGTATCTGCAAATGCCCTCTACATTGCATAGAAGAAATGTGGACAAAATTGAAGCTACATCATTTAAAAATAGAGTTTAAAAAGTGACTATCACAGCAGAGAACATGGCTACAAAATTCGAGTCAAAACAACCCAAAATAAATAATCTGGTACAGACAAGTTTAATAATTAATTATTATTCTTAAGAAGAAACTGTTTTAGAGGCTATCCGCAAGTATTTTTACTTATGCTTTTACGTTTTTTAAAGACTGACACTGAAGGTCTTAAATTATTCAAATTCTATGTATTTACTTTAAAAATATTAAAAATCTTGAGGCCGGGCGCGGTGGCTCACGCTTGTAATCCCAGCACTTTGGGAGGCCGAGGTGGGTGGATCATGAGGTCAGGAGATCGAGACCATCCTAACACGGTGAAACCCCATCTCTACTAAAAATACAAAAAATTAGCCGGGCGTGGTGGCGGGCGTCTGTAGTCCCAGCTACTCGGGAGGCTGAGGCAGGAGAATGGCGTGAACCCGGGAGGCGGAGCTTGCAGTGAGCCGAGATCGCGCCACTGCATTCCAGCCTGGGCGACAGAGTGAGACTCCGTCTCAAAAAAAAAAAAAAAAAAAAAAAAAAAAAAAAAAAAATCTTGAGATTTCTTTGTTCTAAAATAATGTTAATCTAAATAGTCAATTAACAGGTACACTGAGGGTAGTTAACCAACTCATGGAATGAGTTCTTATTTTTTAGTGACACATAAGGATAAACAAGGAAAGTGCAGAGTTGATTTTTTACAGAAGTCAACAGAGTCTGCAGTTTAAAAGCTTCTATGATTTCCTTAATGAAAAAATAGTTGTCAATATTTTCTTGGTGATGGAACTGATTCTGGTTGGAGGCATTTATTTTCTCAATCTCTCTGCCATTCACTCTGTTTCTCTCTTGTTCTCTATGCTTCTTTCTCTCTTATCTTGCTTTCTAGATTACTTAAAGAAGAGAAACCCTCCTGTGAAAAGATATCAAATTTTCTATTCCCTGGCCAAAAACAAGTGTGCACAGTCAGATGAGGCAGTTAATATAAATAGACATTCCTGAGAAGGTTGTGTTTTTTTTTTTCCTTCCCTAATAGAAATATGATACCAGTCAGCAAGTTCCCATTTAATAAATGGCAGCCTGGCTTATTGTAATATTCTTCTAGTTCCCATTGACAGGTAAGATTTTCTACATTTTGGTGAGTCATAGATTTACAATCAATTATCCTGGTTTGAATGTCCAGTGGAGACCCATTTCTCTACGTAGAGATGCTGCTGTTGTTTGATGTTGCAATAGAATCTCTTGGCATGCATTGGTGCATTATTGTGTCACCCTGCCTTCTTTCATTGCTCTGATGGAAAGACAATCTTCTTGCCTTTTACCTCCTCTTACCTATAAGGGTGGAAGTGGGTGAGCCATTACTACAGTTCATATATCACTGCACCATTCTACTAGCACAATTAAACTAGATTTGAGAAACAATCAGAACAATAGTTTTCTTCCAGCCACCCTTGCCTCTAATAGCAGCATTTTGCTAATTGGCTCCTAGAATGTCCTTAACTTTATCCTAGCATATCGACCCTTAGGAAGGGAACTAATTATGTTTTCACGTTGCTTGCTTTACAGTGATGTATATACGTCTTTGCTGATATTCCTATTGTGGTCTGCAGACGGTGCTAGCTCTGTTTTCCATTTTGTTTCCCCTTTGACTCATGAGCCACTGTCTTGAATTGGTATGACTTCTCCATTCTCACCCTTTATCACTTGGGACTTTCCCAGTTCATCTTTTCTTTCAGGTCTTATCTATTTCTCTGGATCTCTTTTTCAAGCTCCCTCCTCCATCTTGTCCATCTTGTTCAGTTCCACTTCCTTTCCTTCCCTTCTGCCAGTCTTATTTCAACTTCAATAACTTTAACTCACCTTTTGTGAATATATTCTTTTTCCTTTGGGCTTTCAAGTGTTTTTTTTTTTTTTTTTCTGTAAGTTTAGTCAATGCAAAATAATCCTCTCCAATTTTACTGAGGTGGTTGACCACGTCAATGACCAAATCCACCTCTAAACTGGAATTCGGTTGTTGACCCAGCCCTAACCTCGGCTTTCTTGTAGGCACCAGGGGGCACAGCACTCCGTCTGCAGGTATCTCTGTCGGCTTCCCCTCTTGTGAGTCTTGCAGGTTGCTTACCCTCCACACCTTTAGGCCGAGGCCTGCCAGTCTCTGGACGGCTGTGCACAATCTCTGGGGGCAGGTGAAGGTAATCACAGAGATACTGGATACCCTCCTTGGTGAGGTCGCAGTAGAAATGTCTCCAGGCAAAGTGTTCCTTCATGTAGCCTCGGGACTTCAGAGACTGCATGGCCTTCATGAGTGAACGTTGGGCACATTCTTGTCTGCCAGCTCTGGGTGCTTAGGCATGTGGACATCCTTCTTGGCCACCATGACTCCCTCCTTAAAAATGAGTTCATAAGTGGCAATCTGATTCTTCTTAGACATCAACATTTCGGCAGCTTTAGGGTCTGGGGCCAGGGCTGGAAATAAATGTTGTTGTTGTTGTTGTTTAAATAAGTATTTATTATTTCAATGTTTCAAACATACAGCAAGTACATTAAGGATATAACACTCTTGTGCATAACTACCTTAATACTATGAAATATTTTTTCTTGAAAATTTTGAAAGAATCAATTAAACATTACATATACATTTGTGAGCCTGTATTTTCCTCAATTTTATCCACTCCTTTTCTTCTATTCATGGAAGTAAACACTATTATTAAATCAGGACTTATTTTCTCATATGCATTTGCTATATATTTATGCATATATAAATTTTATGGTGCTTTTTGCAATTTTAAACTGTGCATAAAGTGTGTTATACCTAACTTTTTCCACTCCACATTATGTTTTTAGATTTATTCATGTTGAGAGATATAGCAGTAATTCATTTGTTTTGACTGCTGAGAAATATTCCCTTGTGTGAATATATCATGATGTATTTATCTGTTTTCAAGTTAATAAAACTTTAAATTATGTCTAATTTGTTGCTTTTATTGACAAGGCTGGAAATAACTTTCTTGTGTATGTCTTTTTATGCACATATAGATTTCCCCAAGGCTTGGGATGTGATTATCTTCATCTATACTAGTGTCATTTTGCTCTTTTCTGTGGCTGCACTGACTTATGCTTCTACTCTTGAAGTACAGTAGGGAACAGAGACCAGTGTGTGAGCACTTTGTCCTTTATGAGTTACTCCTATAATGTACATAAGTCAAGGAGGTAACATGGAAGGATAGACTTCAAGAGACAAGACAAATGGCTGAAGTTCTGCTATAGATAATTGTATGAGTAGTGTAACTAAATGTATAGCCTAATTGTAAAAACAACTTTGAACACCAATGTTTGTAGGCATAAAATACAGTAGAGACCATACAACTGATGATAATTCCACTTACCAAGTCTTAAAGACTTGGCAAATAGAAAGCTGGAAGCTTCATGTTGGTCTTTGTGAGTTGTACTATCCTCTTCCTATAAGTATTTCTCCCTTTTGCAGACAGGCCTATGGCATATTTGCTTTTGCACCTTTTAACATCTTTCTACATCAATACAGACCTTGCCTAATTCTTTACACTAAGGACCTAATTTTATAAGCTCTGTCAATACTTTTGGATTATAGGGCTTCATATTATCTGGTTAAAATCAACAGCAATTTTTCCATTCAACAGATACGGAGCTCCTGATAAGTGCTGCTTTTCTAGGCCCTAAAGATTTGACAGGGAACAAAACAGAAATGCTCCTGGCACACACAGAGCTTACAATTTAGTTGGGAGAAAAATACAAAGAGGGGGACACAATAATTTCAGATAGTGTGAAAGTGTGAAGCATATCAAGGAAATAAAATGGATCTGAGAATGTCTGGGACTGGTTTATGAACATCTTCCATATTCCAATGACATGGCATCAATTTACCAATCTTGTACACAGTGCAAGGTGCTGGAGAATAGAGTCTTTTTCTTTTGAACTTGATTTGAGATTACAACAGTATTACTCATATGAGGGATTTTGATGTCATCAGATGATCATATGATGTAATGGTCACCGCAGTAGTTAAATATTTATTTAAGTAAAAGACAATCTAGAAGTTGCAAAAAAGAAATTGTAAAAGCTTCAACACAGGAGAGTTCACACATCACACAAGAAAAGTAACCAGGACACAAGGTAGGCTATGTTGGCTAATGAATGAGAAGTGCACCCTTGAGAACTAAAGGAGCCAAGAAGAAAACATGTCACTTTGGGGTTGTCAAGAAAGAATTTCAGAAGAAGCTATGATTTAGGCTTGAAGAATGATTGTTATTTGATATTGAGATTATAAACCTGGATAGGTGTGGCATTATACTTCTCTATAAAATTAATTCATTCACTCTGACAGCTTTTCTCTTCTTGCCCCAGATTCCATTCTGACTTAATTGAACTTCCAGTTAGCATCTGCTTATTAGGCCTGATCTCTTGCCTGGAATGGTCTTCAATTGTTCTTTCCTTGTCTCTTCCCGGCCTTGTGGTTTCTTTACTTCATTATGGTGGGTGGATCTGGAATTCCTCTGTGCCCCAAATCACCTGCATGCTGCCAGGCGTGTCCTAAAATGGCTTTTCTCTTCCCTTCTGTTACTTGGCACAGCCACAATCAATGTGTAGAAAAGGACTCACACAAAGAAAAACAAAATCATAGTGATTTTCTCTGGATTTAAAAACAATTCTCTTGGTAGCAATCTTCCTTTAGAGTTCTGTTTTCTATTTTCAATAGCGACCTTGACACATTTCCTTCCATTTCGTTGTTTGTTTGTTTAAAAGAATGCAGGAACAAAACAAAGGAACCAATATGTTTTATCGCATTGACAATTAAGAAGCACAGGTTCAAAGGAAAGGTTAGTTTGGAAGACAGTTTGAGAAAAAATTAAAGAAAAAAAGAATGGATATGTTAGGAATTCCATAAAAAGGAAAAACAACCAAAGGAAGCTATGAAACTAGAATACATAGAATTCTAAATAATAGCAACTGGAAAACATAGAGCCTAATTTAGTAGCATCTACAATTTTTCTCAAAATAACTCACAATGCCTTTCGGTATCAGACTATGTTTCAGGAACTTAATTTTTTTTTTAACTGTTTTTATTTACTCAACATATTTGTGACCTTTAAGCAACACAGTAATCATTGCAAAACAGAGTATGAACTGAATTTCCGCCTTTGAACTTCTGACTTGTGGTCTAGAATACAGACAGACATTCAGACAAACCATCACTGGAATATGATCCTTAACTGAGGCAGCTCAGCTAAGGATCATGGGGGCAGCTGGGAGGGAGTACAGTGAAATGGAACCTGCATATAGTCTCTCTGGGGAATAACACCCTATTCCTAGGGTTGCTTCAGAAAATTTTGGCATCTTTTCACTTTTACATTACAATTAAAATTTTAAAGCTAGAGTTGTTAACTCTGAAACTTTTCAATACTCCTTCTTTAGAAAATGCAATCCAGTCTTCTTCTTCACTCTTCTTGCTTCATCTGCTCATTTTTTCTAGCTGCCTTCCACCCAATTCTGATTTCTCATCATGTACTCAAATCTCTCACTCCTTCTTCCTGGCTTTATGCTCTAGGCTGAGAGACAGGGTGTAGACCATGTTTTCTATTTTACTGTATTCTCTATCCAGTGATATCATTTACTTAGCTCTGTGTTCCCACCCAAATCTCACCTTGAATTGTAATTCCTATAATCCCCATGTGTCAAGAATGGGACCAGGTGAAGGTAATTGAATCATGGCGGCAGTTTTCCCATGCTGTTCTCGTGATAATGAGTGAGTCTCACGAGATCTGATGGTTTTATGAGCGTCTGGCATTTCCCCTGCTTACCCTCATTCTCTCTCCAGCCGCCCTGTGAACAGGTGCCTTCCGCCATGATTGTAAGTTTCCTGAGGCCTCCCCAGCCATGCAGAACTGTGAGTCAATTAAATCTCTTTTCTTTATAAATCACCCAGTCACAGGTAGTTCTTCGTAGCAGCATGAGAACAGACTAATACACACAGCTGTAGTGCCTAGTGCAGGGTTCTGCTAAGAGAAGGCTTGTTGACAAAATGCCCAAAGTTTCTAAAGCCACCACAGTGACAGGGTGTTATTGCAATGCTATCTTCTTATGGATTTCAGAAAGAAATCAAGGGAACTGATTAAACAGCGACTGTATTTTCACTGCGGAATCACCTCCGTGAGAATCAGTGGGAAGTAAATTACAGGAAAGAAACCTGCAGAGAAAGTTATTCTTGATTAGACATCACTTTCACTGACCGCTCCAAGGGAAGCCCAGTGCTCAGCAGTAGCACATTTTGACACAGAGCACAGGAACTGTGTGAGCTAGGGCTGAAAGAAAAATAACCGGTTACAGAAACTGCTTTGGGATTCTATTTTAGCATGAACAGAAAACCTAAGGATTCCTTCGCAGATCGGTATTTTAGAAGGGAAATACAAATTTGTCTATGAGATAATACTGCTTTCCAAACAGAGGCCTCCTGTCAGTGTATTGATATCGTTTTTAAAAAGCATATCATTTACTTTCTAATTGTTTTAAGTACAAAATTCCTACATAAATGATTACTGATGTAAGATACAAACAATGCAGAAATGTACAAAGTAAAATGCTGTATTTCCCTTCTGTTCTTCCCCTTGAAGGCAACCCCCATTAATTAACATATACCATTCTTGTCTTTCATTTCTCCATATATGCCATATACAATCAATTTAAAACATATAAAGAGACTAGATACTAAATTTCTGTTGCTCTGTGTTGGGAGATAAGTATTGTTCCCATTTTGTAGAAAAAGAAAGCCTTTGACTGTAGTTGATCATCTCAAGCCACTGAGCACAGAAAAGTGAAAAAAGCTGAGACTCAAATTTCCTTATGTCACATTCAAGGCTCCTCTGTATATTCTTTCTTCTTCAAATGTTACTGCCCATTACAGGACAGGCCCATTTTAAAATGTTGATTCACACCAGAGAGCTGTTTACATAAAGAGGGCAATAGAGTCTCTATTGGCGTAAAATAACAATTTAGTATCTTATAAGGACATATGTACACAAAATCAATAGTATATTCTACGCCAGTGGTTTTCAATATATAGTTTCTTGACAATTAGCATCAACACCCCCAGAAACTTAGAAAAGTAAATTCACGAGGAGCCTCACCCAAGACCTACTGAATGAGGATATCTGGGGTTAGAAAGCAGCAATCTGGCTGTAATAAATCCTCTGGGTTATTCTGATGTGCATTAAAACTTGAGAACCACAGTTTTATCCAGTAAACTGGCAAAAGATAAAAAAAAAAATTGCTATTTAAATCTGAAGAACTACCTATTTGAACCTTTGTGCTGAAATATCTTCTTATTGAGGTCAAATGATGTACCCCCTACAGAGATCAAAAGACAGCTTTCTCACTGAAATACTAGCAGCTGCTCTTCGTCTGGTCTAGTCCTGGCTTATTGCTTCCAGGTATAGTAGTAGAATTTCATTTCCCTTTAATGTATTCTTTATATTTCTTGCTACTGTGAAGATTAGTTTTTAAAATTATTCTCAATATATTTCTCTATGATTTCTCATTTTCCACATAAGAACATGAAATAATTTTATACTTTCTAGTGATTAATTTAACTCTGGAAGCTAAAAATAAAAGATAACAAACAAATGAATTCAAAATAGAAATAAAATTTCCAAAATCCTAAATGCAAATAATGCCAAGCAAGATGGTTACCTTTTGGTGACTAACTGATAAAAACCTACTTCATGTGAATGGAGGAGGAGCATAAATAACTAGAGTGAGAACACAGACTATTGTTCAAAAACTTTTCTCACAACATGTCATGATTTGAACCAGCCTTGCCACTCTCTTCACCGCTGTGGAAGAGACCTGAGATTTTACTCACAACATCATTCTTTGGCTCAGCATCTATTTAAGGGATCTCAGAGGCTTGGGGGGCCTCTTGGATACTCTATCATCAGCCTGATGTGAAAAAATGATATGAGGGAGAGAGTCCATTAATAGCTGTTTCTGTTAAGTTAGAGGAATGTTGACTTGTTGAATGTGAATATTGTCATCCCCCCAAAAATTAGATGTTGAGCAATGAATGATCAAATCTGCAAGAAACCCAGATAATGAACACCATATATCTTTCTTCTGTGGGAATAAACCAATCAAATATGTGTGGCCTGATAAACTTTGATATGCTTTCTTTTCAGGTGAATAAAATCCAAGATAATATTGAATTGTTGGCTTTTCCTTCACAGGGAGCAGTATTTCACTGAGGAAGCTGGTAACATAGAGCTATCCAAATGAAATTATAACAATAGAAAATCTGTACCATACAACATAGCATAATATAATCATATTGCTGCTTGGAAAAAAGATTAATCACTAATCACAGTACAATTTTTAATTAAAAAGAAGGTGGGAACTAGATGAAAAAAATTAGGGATGTTCAGTAAGCTAGTGATCAAAGCCAAACACTAAATTAAAATGTTTTCTATGGAAGTATGAATCTGCTTATGCAGATTATCCCACTGAATTATTCCACCATCTGCAGAATTCGTGCCTTTTTGCTTGACTCATTTGTTACAAGTAGCTTATCAACAATAGCACCCAATATTAACATAAATACATGATTCTTAGATGATGATAGAATGAGAAAATTGGAAAGTCATACCCATTTTGAAAAATTAAACCAGCACTAGGTTTTCATGCCATGTATTACAGTATCAGTGAGACTGTTTCTTTTAAGAAATTCAGCAATATCCCTCACTCCTAAGCAAACAACAAACATTGATGGTATCACAGAGAATGTTGAAACATTTGAGGATGTTCTTCTTTGTTGATCTAATCATAATTTCAATGCAGAATATGAAGAAAGTTGGAAGCCTGTTGAATGAGAAATCTGTACTGCTAGTGGTGGTCACATGTACTAAGAAAATTTTAGAAATCACATTTTTATTTAAAACATATTGTAAAACATAATTACAAAGGATGGATATTCACAATATGGTGCCTGAATTGTGCATCGTATGCACATATTAAAATGGTATAATGGTATAATATGTGCATGAATGATATATGTGCATGTATCAAATTATATATAAAAATATATCAAATTATATAATGATATAATATGTGCATGTATCAAATAATTATGATAGCAGACTTACTACTTCTTTAGCTTTTATTTATATGGTAATTATTCAGAAAAGATTTGGGCAAGTTTTTATACATGGAATACACACTGTTGATCTCTGTGAGCTATGTTTCTCTAGTTTGGGGAAATAATTGGAGCAGATAAGTGGGATTAGGAAGATTTTTGTCTATATATCTATTTATCTCTCCCTTCGCCTATTCAGCTTTCCAGCTATCTAACATCTATCTTTATATGTATATTTGAGATATTAATAATGAAAGTCCCTTTGTAAGATTTCAAATTTCCTTCTAAAAGTGCAGAATCTATAAGAGGTCATACTTTAATAAAAATTACCTTTGGTGAAGTCAAAACTTAAATCCATATTGCAGACTTTGGATAGCCAGAATTCTACATGAAGCCATAGAAAATTAGAGGGCACGTGTAGAAACAATGCAGAAAAAAATTTGGAGTATGTTAATAATGAAATTATTCTAACCTTGCATTTTTTTTCAGGTCCCGAATAAAGCAAGTCTTCGAGAACACTAAAATTTCTACCGCGTGCTGCCTTAAGCATCACCCTTATTGAGAAATGGTGATATCTCTTCTATATCAACAGGAGTGGTGGTGAACTGTAATTTCTAAAATGCAAAATTGCATTGTAAAATTGCTAAATGTTGCAAATAAGGATTTTAGAGAAGCTATTTGGTCACAGTAGAATGGAGATTTCTGTTAACGTTCAATGGAAGGTTCACATTAGAGGTCATCTCAGAGAGATCAAGGTAATATTCTTTTAGAAACTTGCTATGACCCTCTACTGTAATTAGTGAGTCCAAGATACCTGAGGGAAATCTAAATTTGTGATAGTTCTGGTAGGCCTTTGTAGTCAGAAGTGGGGAGAAATTGAAAGTTTAGATGAGACTTATGTCTACTGTTATTGACATATTTTGTCCATTAATAGTAATGAAATAGATATTTTGTTCATTAATAGTAACAGACGGAGAAAACGTCACATAATGAAGACTTGTAGAACAGTTGTAAAGCATAGACATAAAATTGTGTTCTATACAGCTCAATTCAGAAGAGTCCATTATATCAGAAGAAAACCAAACAATAAAAATTAAATACGATGGGGAACAAAAGGCAGGAAAACAACACATTAAGAATATCTGAACAAGAATATCTGAACATGAATATCTCCAGGGATCCAATGACGTAGGGATCAAATCAAATTATTTTTTAAATTTTGAGTTTAAAATGATACAGTTAACTTTCTAATTTAAAAATTTCCAAATATTTGATTGTTAATTCCAATTTAGTGTCTTTTTGATTCCTGAACTCTTCAGGAGAATGGCAGAGAAGAGCATATCCTTTTTAATGATAGGCTAGAAAATTCGGATAAGTAGAATGACCTGGGCTTCAGTTCATATATGGTCATTTCAGACACAGTACCACACAGAAAAAGAGATTTATAAGCAGACTATGTCAGCAATCCTATTCTTGGATGCAAAGGATTATAAGCCTAGCACAAAGTAAATAATCAGTATTTGCTTACATTTACAAAAGGCTACACAAAAGATTGTGGACAATATGGACAAAGAGCAAAATTAACTCACAAACTCAAGACAAGAGGGTTCTGTATGTCGAGTGATAAAGGAGATTTTGGAACTCTGTACTTGAATTCTTCCAGAAATCAAGAACCACAGTGTGTTTGTGCACATACTGCCAATGTATACATTCATGGGCCCTAACATGAAACTCCTTAGGGGACCTATACACAGAAAATAAAATGCACTTGATTTGAAAGCACTGTTTCAAGTGTTTCAATATGCAAAGCCAATTTTTATTAATGGAGCATAGAGAAGATAACTTTTTTCCTTCTCTGATTTAGATTGTAAAACATTTAGATTGTAAAACACTAATATTTAAGTAGTGCTATTTTCAGTTTTATTGCTTAATGTTTGAATGTGCAGAAGACCTTAAGAATCAATTGTAAGTCCAACACTTATTAAGTCTAAGTGAGAAAATCTACAATTTTCATAACTCGGTGTCTTGAACAGGTTGTAGTGATGCTATTTGATTAGTTTAACACCTCAGAGGTATGGTTTGCTGAGAATATGATTTTGAAGAGTTTTAAGTTTAACAAAACTCTATAGTGAACTTCATCATAGGATAAATTGCACATTAACATGTATGTGAAATTTAACACTTGAGAATAATATTCTATCCGTAATTATATAATACATTAAATGTCTCAGGTCAGAATCACTGTTATCAACTGTGAGATATATTTGCTGTTTTAGGCAACTGATGCATGGAGTAAATAGTAGTAATCTACTATGTAACCAAAAGAGTTAACAGTCTTCCTGGTAAGCCAATCATAAACATCCCCAAATTTATTATTTATCTTGATGTTAAAGTGTGCTAAATGATATACCTTGATGTTAAAGTGTGCTAATTTTCAAAAAGTAAATAGTTTCCTATGCAATGGTCTCTCCTTATTCATGAAGGCTGTGTTCCAAGACCCCCAGTGGACTCCTGAAACCCTGGATAGTACCAAATGCTGTGTATACTATGTATTTTTCCTATATCAACACAGCTATGATAAAGTTTAATTTATAAATTAGGCCCAGTAAAAGGTTAATAATAAAGTAGAACAATTATAACAATATACTATAACAAGAATATGGGAATGTGGTCTCTCTCTCTCAAAATATCTTATTGTACTATACTGTACTGTACTATGCTAACCTATTCTCTGACTGCTGTTGACCATGGGTAACTGAAACTGCAGAAAATAAAACAGCTCATAAGGGAGGACTACTGTGATATTTTTTAATTAATGAGAAACCAAACTTCTTGACAGATCATCAATTAGACAAGAAAGTGGTGAAGAAATGTGTAAGGGTTAAATTAACATAGAAAAGCAAACGAACCATAAATGCATTACTGGAAATGCCTCAATAATCTGACTGATGCAACACATGAAACGTTTTGTAATTTCCCAATTGGAGCTGGATTTTTATGTTCCTAATTAAAGTAAAACTTCTAAAAGTAAATAGCATAAGTAAATTTTAGTGCAACTATTTACTGAAAGTGTTTAACTGCATATAGGGGCAACATCGAATGTCAAAGTGAACATAGATACTTTCTATCCCTCATTGTGTACTAGAATTCCGCACCCTTCTAGTACTGTCACATAATGTGATGGTAGTTTTCCTAGGAATGTGAAGGTTAGTTTAGGAAGATAATTTAGGGAAGAAGAGACTATGGGCTTCTTGAGTTTCAGGATCATTTCTTATTTCATATTCATACTTAAAATTCTTAGTTAGCTGTATGAGATTGACATCTCATATACACTTTATTTATTCATTCAACAAATATTTGTTGTGAGTATATGAAGTGTCTCAGAAACTGGTACTCAGAGCCAGAGCACATCAGTGAAGAAAATAAGCAAAAATCTCTACTTGCTTTATGGATTTTATATTTTTATATTAATAAGTATTATTACACTTAATATATTTTGACGAATGATTATTGAATGAATGACCAAAAAATAGCCATTTGGGAAAACCAGGAAAGACTATTTTGAAATTCTGTAATTATGATAATTTGCCATTGTCATTGCAAGGAAATTATGGAGTGTCAGCAGAGCATACCAATTAGTTGAATAATACTTTTAAGAAATGTAGTTACTTAGCCATCTGAATTTAGGTTAAAAGCCATATTTCAAAAGACATCCAAACTGGAAAGGAAGAAGTAAAATGATCTCTATTTGCAGATGACATTATTTTATATGTAAAAAAAGTGTTTTTGAGCCCACAAAAAACCCATTAGAACTAAAAAAAGAAAATCAGTAAATTTGTAGGAAACAAAATCAACATACAAAAATCAGTTCTGTTTCCATATACTAACATTGAAATAGCTACAACAGAAATTAAGAAAAAAAATCCTATTTACAATAGCATCAAAAAGAATTAAAAAACATAGAAATAAGCTTAATCAAGGAAGTAAAAGACATACACACTGAAAACTACAAATTATTGATGAAAGAAATTAAAGAAGACACAGTAAATTGAAAATGCTGTGTTTGTGGCTCAGAAGATTTAATATTGTTAAAATGACCATACTACCAAAAGTGATCTACATTTTAATTCAATCCCTATAAAATCCAAATGGTATTATTTACAGAACTTGAAAAGTAATGCTAAAATTTGTATGGGACCACAGAAGACCCTGAAGGGCCAAAGGAGTTTTGAGCAAAAGAAAAAACTGAAGGCATCAACCTTCCAGTTTTCAAAATGTATTACAAAGCTACAGTAATCAAAACAGTATGGTATTGGCATAAAAACAGACATGTAGACCAATGGAACAGAACAGAAAAGCCAGAAATAAACCCATGCATATATTGATTTTTGACAAGGGTAACAAAAATACACATTGAGGAGAGAGCAGTCTCCAATAAGTGGTGTTGAAAAAACTGTTTATCCACATGTAAAAGAATGAAATTGAATCCTTATCTTACACCATACACAAAAATAAACTAAAAATGGATTAGAGATTTAAATGTAAGACCCAAAAGTATAAAACCCCTAGAAGAAAATATAGAGGAAAAGCTTGATGACATTGGGCTTGATAGTGATTTCTTGGATATGACACCAAAAACACAAGCAACAAAAGAAAAATCAGACCAAAGAAAAATTAGACAAGTAGACTTGCATCAAACTAAGTAATTTCTACATTGCAAAGGAAAGAATAGAATAAAAAGGCAACTTTAGAAGTGGGAGACAATCTTTGCTTACCATATATCTAATAAGGGATTAATCTCCAAAACATATAAGGAAGTCCTACAACTTAATAGCAAAGATCCTAATAACATGATTAAAAATATGCTTTCTTTAAAATAGTCATACAAATGGTCAACTAGTATAGATAGATAGATAGAATACTCAAGATCACTAGTTCAGGGAAATGCAAATCAAAACCTCAATGAAATATTATCTCTTAGGATGTCTGTTATGAAACAAAAAAAGATAAGTCTTTGTGAGGATGTGGACAAATTGGAACCCTTGTACACTATAGGTGAGAAAGTAAAATGATGCCACCATTATACAAAACAGTATGAAGGCTCTTAAAAACATTTAAAATAGAACTACCATGTTATTGAGCAATCCCACTTCTGTGTATATATCCTAAAGGATTGAAATCAGGATCTTGAAGAAATATCTGCTCTCCTGTGCTCATTGCAACATTATCTACAATAGCCAAGTGTGTTAGTCTCTTCTCACACTGCTAATAAAGACATACCTGAGACTGGGTAATTTATAAAGAAAAAGAGGTTTAATGGACTCACAGTTCCACATGGTTGGGGAGGCCTCACATGGTGGAAGATAAAAGGTGTGTCTTATATGACAGCGTGAAAGAGAGAACTTGTGCAGGGAAACTCTCCCTTATAAAACCATCAGATCTCTTGAGACTTATTCACTATCATGAGAACAGCACAGGAAAGACCCATCCCCGTGATTCAATTACCTCCCACCACGTCCCTCCCATGATATGTAGGAATTGTGGGAGCTACAATTTATAATGAGATTTGGGTGAGGACACAGCCAAACATAGACCTCAGGGGCAGCCTCAAAAAACAGAATCTCTCTGACTTTCTCCTGCCCTCTTTTCACTTGCCCCAAGGCAGGACACTAATCTTCCCCACTTTTCTGATTATGGTTCATAAAACCCTCATTCCAGAGAGAGTCCTGCTCCATACCCAGGGGGAAGGAATGCTGACATCATGAAGCATCCATAAAAACCCAAGAGGATCAAGTTCAGAGAGCTTCCGGGTAGCTGAACGCCTGGGGGTTCCTGGAGGGTGGTGAGCCCAGGTAGACAATGGAAGCTCTGTACCTATTCCCTCATATCTCATCCTATGAATCTCTTCATCTGTAGCCTTTGTAATATCTCTCATTATACACCAGTAAATATGAAGAAAAGGAGAAGAATAATATCTGTCATAGGGTTGTTGTGAGGATTAAATGAGATAATACTTATAAAACACCTATCACAAACAGCATTCAATAAATATGAACTATTATTTATGTTAATACAAATAAGAGGACTGGTAGGTTACTAGAGCTTTTGAGAGAATGTATATCAACACATGACATTTTTAAAAAAAGAATTTCACACAGTATTAAAAGACCAATTGAGATTGGATAGCCTGTACTTGGAATGGTCCTATTCTATACAGTTCCACAATAGTTAACAGATGTACTTTTGTAAAAATATAACAGAAAAAAAGGACAAATTCCTCAACTGATACAAAGTGGGGGGCAGGGATGGCCAAGAATCTTTAAGAGTGATAATGAGGGCAGATTTTTTATCTACTGTAAGGTACATCATCTATATAGAGGCAAGTGTAGTGGGCAGATGTTACATGAAAGTGAAGGTGTTAGGAAAAATGCAAGCATCCTTGAAGGTGAAGTGTGTATTAGGGTTCTCTAGAGGGACAGAATCAATAGGATAGATGTATATATAAGGGGGAGTTTATTAAGGAGTATTGACTCACACGATTACAAGGCGAGGTCCCACAGTAGGCCGTCTGCGCTGAGGAGCAAAAAAGCCAGTCCGAGTCCCAAAGCTGAAGAACTTGGAGTCCGATGTTTGAGGGAAAGAAGCATCCAGGAGGGGAGAAAGATGAAGGCCAGAAGACTAAACCAGTCTAGTCTTCCCACATTCTTCTGCCTGCTTTTATTCTGGCCGTGTTGGCACCTGATTAGATTGTGCCCACCCAGACTGAGGGTGGGTCCGCCTTTCCCAGTCCACTGACGCAAATGTTAATTTCCTTTGGCAACACCCTCATAGACACACCCAGGAACAGTACTTTGCATACTTCAATCAAGTTTACACTCAATATTAACCATCATACCAAGATATAGAAACAACCCATATGTCCATTGACGAACGGATAAAGAAAACATGGTATATACATTCAAAGGAAAATTATTTGACCTTACAAAGGAAGGAAATCTTAATATTTGTGATGACATGATGTTTCTGGAAGACATTATGCCAAGTGAAATAAATAAGCCAGTCACAGAAGGACAATTACAGGATGATTCCACTTATGTGAGATATCCTAAATAATCAGGCTCATAGAAGCAGAGAATGAAATGGTGGTTACCCAGGGGCTGGTGAAAGGGAAAATGGGGGGTTGTTCAATTGGTATAGTTTCGGTTATACCACATGAAAAATTGTAGACATCTGCTATACAACATAGCACTTAGAGTTGTTACCAATACTGTAATGTGCACATAAACATTTGTTAAGAGAGTAGGTCTTGTATTAAGTGTTCTTACCACCTAAAAACCTAAAAGGACACAGGAAATTTTTAGATGTCGGTTACCTTGATTATGGTAATGGCTTCATATGTCTGCGCATATATCTAACTTCATCAAATTTTACATATTGAATATGTGTATTTTTGTGCATCAAATAATAAAGCTGTTTTTGTGCATCAGTCAATAAAGTTGTTTTTAAAAGGTTCAGCTTCACAGACAAAAAAGTCATTTAAACGTATTCTAATATTTTCTTACTTAGGAAAATGTACTTTAGTGAAATCAGAATCTGGTAATTGTCACCCCTAAATTAGGAGCTAATATTATGTCTCTATACTCTGAAAGTAAATGTGTATTCGTTGGAGCAGATAGCTAAGAATAGTGGGAGGGAAGGTAAAAGAGTGTAATTGTACACTAGCATCAAGTGTATTCTCAAGGTTAAAAGTTTAAAATCTTTCATTCATGGTGTTAGTAACTGTCATAGTTCTTTCACTGTATCTATAGCAAAGAATAGCTAAGAAGTAAAGGAGTGATTTCACTCTCAGCATTTCTGAAGACGATCATTTCAATAGGTGGATGAAGTAATTTTGAGAAAACCAGGAATGTTTGGGTTATCAAGATTTTCAAATGGGAGAACTTTACAAATAATGCCCATCCCTTCTTCTCATCTTCCTCCTGACAGAAGCTGACACACAACAGTGAAAGGATCAGGCCATGACTTGTAAAGAGTTCCTCTGTAGAGCCATTCTGCAATGGGAAAATTTGCCTCAATATTACAGCACACTAAATATTGCCTCTGCAACTGGCTCTCATATTGAAATGATATATTTTTCAGTTTTAGTATAAATACATTTTTATTTCTATGAAATATTATCTTCAATGATCACGAATCACTGGAGATTTTTGAAATATTTCACACTTCCAGCCTATCCTCTGAGAACAATATATATACATATATTTAAAAAAATACTTTTTCTATTCATCCTTTAGAGAGCTGAATGTGTATGTTTTATATAGGCAGTGTTTATTCTGTTCACCAAATATGAGTTTACGGAATTAAAATACATCACATTTTAATTTAAAAAATCAACATATTCTACATTTACTTTTCTCCTTGGAATAATTAAAAGAAGAACTCTTTTTTTTTTTTTCTGAGACAGAGTCTCGCTGTCACCCAGGCTGGAGTGCAGTGGCGCAATCTCTCCTCACTGCAAGCTCCGCCTCCGGGGTTCACACCATTCTCCTGCCTCAGCCTCCCAAGTAGCTGGGACTACAGAGGCCCGCCACCACGCCCGGCTAATTTTTTGTATTTTTAGTAGAGACGGGGTTTCACCGTGTTAACCAGGATGGTCCCGATCTCCTGACCTCGTGATCCACCCGCCTCGGCCTCCCAAAGTGCTGGGATTATAGGCATGAGCCACCGCGCCCGGCCAAACCGCGCCCGGCCAAGAAGAACTCTTAAATGATCTCAAATTTAGGAGTGAAAGGAATACATCTTGTTTTAAATTGTTTGTTTGAAATGTCTTAATTATCTCATTGGTAGTAATGACTAGGTGATAATGACTTTTAATCACCAGAAGAGACTATTACAAAAATAATGACTATTGTATCCCAGATTTTATTACTAAAAATCTCAAGTCCTTAAATATTTAAGCAGTATCTTCACATCACACCAAAAAGAAGTAAAATGTTTTCTAATTTTCATATAAGAAGTTTCAGAGCATTAAATAAATGTTAAGACAGGTACTTGGGTTTCAGCTATTTTCACATATGTAAGTAACTTTTATATTTGTAGATGCAAATTTTGGGCTTGGAATCAGAACACTGAATTTGAGTCCCCAAATATTGCTGACCACATCTGAGATTCAGCTGTTTATGAAACGGGACATATTTTACTTACCTCACACTGCTATTGTGAAGATTAAAAGAAAAACATGGAAAAACAACACGTAAGTTATAAGTCCTATGAAATAGAAAATAATATTTTGCAGTGTTCAAGTCAGCTGCAAATTTGAATGTTCTTTGGAGATTTTAGAAAACATAAAATATCAGTTCCCCAAGCTTTGAATTTCTAACTGAATAGATCTGGGAATGGAGTCATCTATGTTTTTAAAAAGCTCCGCAAGACTGAGATACCTGGCCAGAATTTCTGTATTGTTAGGATGATAATTATTATCATATTATTTTCATAATCTAAGATACTCTTCTATTCTACTTTCCACTCCACCACAGGCGGAGTCCGCAGTTCCCTAAAATACTTGCTCTTCAGACCGTTGTTAATGCTCTTAAAGATAAGGAATTAAAAAATAAAACCAACACAGAAATGGTATTGCAAGGAACAAAAAATTAATCTACTCTATTCCTGTCATCTGAAAATAAAAGCCAAATATATAAAGCACAGAAATTCTTCAGATCTTTCTTGGAATATTTTTAGACCAAAAGCAGTTTAATGATAAAGAACACAGATGTTCAATATGGAGATGAGAAAGGACAGGAAAGTTCTTGGCAAGATTAATTCAACTTTTTACTCCTGTCACATAAATGTGACTCCTCTCAAATGAATCATCACTTTTCGATTAGAGCTAAACAGTAATAAAGTGTCAATATGAAAATATGTTGAAATTTAAAAACTCATATCAGACTAATTATTTGTCATATAAATTCCACAAATCAAAAGCTTAATGGACATAAAATCACTCATGTTTACACGATGAGTTACTATTAGCAGAACCAGCATAGAGATTACTTTCTATTGATTTTCATCATGTCATGTTTTCAAAGTGAAGGTTCACTTCATTATGACAATGAAGTAAAACTGAAAATGTTCAAAATTTCAAGAGAATCACAGCATCAACCCTGCATCAAATGTTGTCAATTAAGGTTTTTGAGGGGATGGATTATATTTTTGAGGAGAGAATTTTAATGGCTAAACATTTTAGGCACTAAATAACAAAAGTAAATGAGACACAGTCCCCCTTATCAAAAAAAAAAAAAGAGTCTATTGAGGGAGGCGGACAAATAAACAGATCATTATAAGTTGTTATCGTAAGTGCCATAAACTAGAGAAGCATAGCATGCTATTGTAGGACACAAGAGTACCTCCTAAATTTTGCTGGTATTGAGATGGTCAGAACAAGCTCTTAGGAGGAGGCAGTTTTCAAATTTGATTCTTAAATGACAAAGAGTTGTTCAGATTCAAGGGGTGGAAAGAGGATAAAAGCAGTCCTAGAAGAGGAAGCTATGGAGGAGGAAGAAAGAAAGCAAGATTGGTGATTTCAAAGATGGAGAGAATTTTAGTGTAACTTGAGTGTAAAATGAAAAGAGAGGAATGTAGGCAAAGATGGAAACGGGTGTTATATGGCGTGCTTGGACTTGTTCCTGGAAGGTGTTTATAAGCCATTGAATGATTTAAAGATGTATGTCTTATTTATGTTGAAAAGAAACACATCAATTATTTGAGTTGCTTTTTTTAAATCATTAATCCTGTTAAGAGATGTTGCTGAATTTAATAAAGATTACCTAATGTCAAGTAAAAGAGTGCTACATTAGGGGAAAAAAGACCATAGATCATTTGAATTCCTTACGTGTGGAGTGCTCCATCCCTCAGATGCATATGTAACTACAGTTAATGCAAATAGCTCATCACTGTAACATAAAAAGAAATATATTCTCTCTGCTACTAGCTACCCAACATACAAACACATCTCTTAGCTGCTTAGTTTAGAGTTTAGGTAGTTTGATCCATCTGTATTTCCAGCAGTTGAAATGCCATATAAGGCTTTGTATATTCCAGCTAAAAAGAAAAATCCTTGGGATTAACATGTAAACTAGAAATCAACTCAAATCTTTGGTTCTATTGTAAGAAATGCAAGATTTAGTTGAACTTTGACTTTAAAAATTTATGAAGGCTTTAATTATAATTTTTTTTTAATGCTGGGCTATAACAGTGGTTGGTAATGATATTCCCTTTTGACTTTAATGTCTAAATGTTCCTAAGTTTATTAATATCAAAAATTAGAATAGCATATCTTTATAGTATGAGTATATCTTTTACTTATTTTTTTTTTGGCCTGACATTGTGCTGATTCTTTTTTTTTTTTTCCTTTTTTTTTTTTTTTTTTAATTATACTTTAAGTTTTAGGGTACACGTGAACATTGTGCAGGTTAGTTACATATGTATACATGTGCCATGCTGGTGCGCTGTACCCACTAACTCGTCATCTAGCATTAGGTATATCTCCCAATGCTATCCCTCCCCCCTCCCCCCACCCCACCACAGTCCCCAGAGTGTGATATTCCCCTTCCTGTGTCCATGTGATCTCATTGTTCAATTCCCACCTATGAGTGAGAATATGCGGTGTTTGGTTTTTTGTTCTTGCGATAGTTTACTGAGAATGATGATTTCCAATTTCATCCATGTCCCTACAAAGGACATGAACTCATCATTTTCTATGGCTGCATAGTATTCCATGGTTTATATGTGCCACATTTTATTAATCCAGTCTATCATTGGTGGACATTTGGGTTGGTTCCAAGTCTTTGCTATTGTGAATAATGCCGCAAGAAACATACGTGTGCATGTGTCTTTATAGCAGCATGATTTATAGTCCTTTGGGTATATACCCAGTAATGGGATGGCTGAGTCAAATGGTATTTCTAGTTCTAGATCCCTGAGGAATCGCCACACTGACTTCCACAATGGTTGAACTAGTTTACAGTCCCACCAACAGTGTAAAAGTGTTCCTATTTCTCCACATCCTCTCCAGCACCTGTTGTTTCCTGACTTTTTAATGATTGCCATTCTAACTGGTGTGAGATGGTATCTCATTGTGGTTTTGATTTGCATTTCTCTGATGGCCAGTGATGATGAGCATTTTTTCATGTGTTTTTTGGCTGCATGAATGTCTTCTTTTGAGAAGTGTCTGTTCATGTCCTTTGCCCACTTTTTGATGGGGTTGTTTGTTTTTTTCTTGTAAATTTGTTTGAGTTCATTGTAGATTTTGGATATTAGCCCTTTGTCAGATGAGTAGGTTGCAAAAATTTTCTCCCATTTTGTAGGTTGCCTGTTCACTCTGATGGTAGTTTCTTTTGCTGTGCAGAAGCTCTTTAGTTTAATTAGATCCCATTTGTCAATCTTGTCTTTTGTTGCCATTGCTTTTGGTATTTTAGACATGAAGTCCTTGACCATGCCTATGTCCTGAATGGTAATGCCTAGGTTTTCTTCTAGGGTTTTTATGGTTTTAGGTCTAACATTTAAGTCTTTAATCCATCTTGAATTGATTTTTGTATAAGGTGTAAGGAAAGGATCCAGTTTCAGCTTTCTACATATGGCTAGCCAGTATTCCCAGCACCATTTATTAAATAGGGAATCCTTTCCCCATTGCTTGTTTTTCTCAGGTTTGTCAAAGATCAGATAGTTGTAGATATGCGGCGTTATTTCTGAGGGCTCTGTTCTGTTCCATTGATCTATATCTCTGTTTTGGTACCAGTACCATGCTGTTTTGGTTACTGTAGCCTTGTAGTATAGTTTGAAGTCAGGTAGTGTGATGCCTCCAGCTTTGTTCTTTTGGCTTAGGATTGACTTGGCGATGTGGGCTCTTTTTTGGTTCCATATGAACTTTAAAGTAGTTTTTTCCAATTCTGTGAAGAAAGTCATTGGTAGCTTGATGGGGATGGCATTGAATCTGTAAATTACCTTGGGCAGTATGGCCATTTTCACGATATTGATTCTTCCTACCCATGAGCATGGAATGTTCTTCCATTTGTTTGTATCCTCTTTTATTTCCTTGAGCAGTGCTTTGCAGTTCTCCTTGAAGAGGTCCTTCATGTCCCTTGTAAGTTGGATTCCTAAGTATTTTATTCTCTTTGAAGCAATTGTGAATGGGAGTTCACTCATGATTTGGCTCTCTGTTTGTCTGTTATTGGTGTATAAGAATGCTTGTGATTTTTGTACATTGATTTTGTATCCTGAGACTTTGCTGAAGTTGCTTATCAGCTTAAGGAGATTTTGGGCTGAGACAATGGGGTTTTCTAGATATACAATCATGTCATCTGCAAACAGGGACAATTTGACTTCCTCTTTTCCTAATTGAATACCCTTTATTTCCTTCTTCTGCCTAATTGCCCTGGCCAGAACTTCCAACACTATGTTGAATAGGAGTGGTGAGAGAGGGCATCCCTGTCTTGTGCCAGTTTTCAAAGGGAATGCTTCCAGTTTTTGCCCATTGAGTATGATATTGGCTGTGGGTTTCTCATAGATAGCTCTTATTATTTTGAAATACATCCCACCAATACCTAATTTATTGAGAGTTTTTAGCATGAAGCGTTGTTGAACTTTGTCAAAGGCCTTTTCTGCATCTATTGAGATAATCATGTGGTTTTTGTCTTTGGCTCTGTTTATATGCTGGATTACATTTATTGATTTGCATATATTGAACCAGCCTTGCATCCCAGGGATGAAGCCCACTTGATCATGGTGGATAAGCGTTTTGATGTGCTGCTGGATTCGGTTTGCCAGTATTTTATTGAGGATTTTTGCATCAATGTTCATCAAGGATATTGGTCTAAAATTCTCTTTTTTGGTTGTGTCTCTGCCCGGCTTTGGTGTCAGGATGATGCTGGCCTCATCAAATGAGTTAGGGAGGATTCCCTCTTTTTCTATTGATTGGAATAGTTTCAGAAGGAATGGTACCAGTTCCTCCTTGTAACTCTGGTAGAATTCGGCTGTGAATCCATCTGGTCCTGGACTCTTTTTGGTTGGTAAGCTGTTGATTATTGCCACAATTTCAGATCCTGTTATTGGTCTATTCAGAGATTCAACTTCTTCCTGCTTTAGTCTTGGGAGAGTGTATGTGTCGAGGAATTTATCCATTTCTTCCAGATTTTCTAGTTTATTTGCGTAGCGGTGTTTGTAGTATTCTCTGATGGTAGTTTGTATTTCTGTGGGATCGGTGGTGATATCCCCTTTATCATTTTTTATTGCGTCTATTTGATTCTTCTCTCTTTTTTTCTTTATTAGTCTTGCTAGCGGTCTATCAATTTTGTTGATTCTTTCAAAAAACCAGTTCCTGGATTCATTAATTTTTTGAAGGGTTTTTTCTTTCTTTATTTCCTTCAATTCTGCTCTGTTCTTAGTTATTTCTTGCCTTCTGCTAGTTTTTGAATGTGTTTGCTCTTGCTTTTCTAGTTCTTTTAATTGTGATGTTAGGGTGTCAATTTTGGATCTTTCCTGTTTTCTCCTGTGGGCATTTAGTCCTATCAATTTCCCTCTACACACTGCTTTGAATGTGTCCCAGAGATTCTGGTATATTGTGTCTTTGTTCTCGTTGGTTTCAAAGAACATCTTTATTTCTGCCTTCATTTCGTTATGTACCCAGTAGTCATTCAGGAGCAGGTTGTTCAGTTTCCATGTAGTTGAGCGGTTTTGAGTGAGTTTCTAAAATCTGAGTTCTAGTTTGATTGCACTATGGTCTGACAGACAGTTTGTTATAATTTCTGTTCTTTTACATTTGTTGAGGAGAGCTTTACTTCCAAGTATGTGGTCAATTTTGGAATAGGTGTGGTGTGGTGCTGAAAAAAATGTATATTCTGTTGATTTGGGGTGGAGAGTTCTGTATATGTCTACTAGGTCTGCTTGGTGCAGAGCTGAGTTCAATTCCTGGGTATCCTTGTTAACTTTCTGTCTCGTTGATCTGTCTAATGTTGACAGTGGGGTTTTAAAGTCTCCCATTATTATTGTGTGGGAGTCTAAGTCTCTCTGTAGGTCACTCAGGACTTGCTTTATGATTCTGGGTGATCTTGTATTGGGTGCATATATATTTAGGATAGTTAGCTTTTCTTGTTGAATTGATCCCTTTACCATTATGTAATGGCCTTCTTTGTCCCTTTTGATCTTTGTTGGTTTAAAGTCTGTTTTATCAGAGACTAGGATTGCAACCACTGCCATTTTTTGTTTTCCACTTGCTTGGTAGATCTTCCTCCATCCTTTTATTTTGAGCCTATGTGTGTATCTGCATGTGAGATGGGTTTCCCGAATACAGCACACTGATGGGTCTTGACTCTTTATCCAATTTGCCAGTCTGTGTCTTTTAATTGGAGCATTTAGTCCATTTACACTTAAAGTTAATATTCTTATGTGTGAATTTGATCCTGTCATTATGATGTTAGCTGGTGATTTTGCTTGTTAGTTGATGCAGTTTCTTCCTCGTCTCGATGGTCTTTACATTTTGGCATGATTTTGCAGCAGCTGGTACCGGTTGTTCCTTTCCATGTTTAGCACTTCCTTCAGGAGCTCTTTTAGGGCAGGCCTGGTGGTGACAAAATCTCTCAGCCTTTGCTTGTCTTTAAAGTATTTTATTTCTCCTTCACTTATGAAGCTTAGTTTGGCTGGATATGAAATTCTGGGTTGAAAATTCTTTTCTTTAAGAACGTTGAATATTGGCCCCCACTCTCTTCTGGCTTGTAGGGTTTCTGCCGAGAGATCCGCTGTTAGTCTGATGGGCTTCCCTTTGAGGGTAACCCGACCTTTCTCTCTGGCTGCCCTTAATATTTTTTCCTTCATTTCATCTTTGGTGAATCTGATAATTATGTGTCTTGGAGTTGCTCTTCTCGAGGAGTATCTTTGTGGCATTCTCTGTATTTCCTGAATCTGAACGTTGGCCTGCCTTGCTAGATTGGGGAAGTTCTCCTGGATAATATCCTGCAGAGTGTTTTCCAATTTGGTTCCATTCTCCCCATGAGTTTCAGGTACACCAATCAGACATAGATTTGGTCTTTTCACATAGTCCCATATTTCTTGGAGGCTTTGCTCATTTCTTTTTATTCTTTTTTCTCTAAACTTCCCTTCTCGCTTCATTTCATTCATTTCATCTTCCATTGCTGATACCCTTTCTTCCAGTTGATTGCGTCAGCTCCTGAGGCTTCTGCATTCTTCACGTAGTTCTCGAGCCTTGGTTTTCAGCTCCATCAGCTCCTTTAAGCACTTCTCTGTATTGGTTATTCTAGTTATACATTCTTCTAAATTTTTTTCAAAGTTTTCCACTTCTTTGCCTTTGGTTTGAATGTCCTCCTGTAGCTCAGAGTAATTTGATCATCTGAAGCCTTCTTCTCTCAGCTCGTCAAAGTCATTCTCCATCCAGCTTTGTTCCATTGCTGGTGAGGAACTGCGTTCCTTTGGAGGAGGAGAGGCACTCTGCTTTTTAGAGTTTCCAGGTTTTCTGTTCTGTTTTTTCCCCATCTTTGTGGTTTTATCTACTTTTGGTCTTTGATGATGGTGATGTACAGATGGATTTTTGGTGTGGATGTCCTTTCTGTTTGTTAGTTTTCCTTCTAACAGGACCCTCAGCTGCAGGTCTGTTGGAATACCCTGCAGTGTGAGGTGTCAGTGTGCCCTTGCTGGGGGGTGCCTCCCAGTTAGGCTGCTCGGGGGTCAGGGGTCAGGGACCCACTTGAGGAGGCAGTCTGCCCGTTCTCAGATTTCCAGCTGCGTGCTGGGAGAACCACTGCTTTCTTCAAAGCTGTCAGACAGTGATATTTAAGTCTGCAGAGGTTACTGCTGTCTTTTTGTTTGTCTGTGCCCTGCCCCCAGAGGTGGAGCCTACAGAGGCAGGCAGGCCTCCTTGAGTTGTGGTGGGCTCCACCCAGTTCTAGCTTCCTGGCTGCTTTGTTTACCTAAGCAAGCCTGGGCAATGGCAGGCGCCCCTCCCCCAGCCTGGCGCTGCCTTGCAGTTTTATCTCAGACTGCTGTGCTAGCAATCAGCGAGAGTTTGTGGGCGTAGGACCCTCCGAGCCAGGTGTGGGATACAATCTCATGGTGCGCCATTTTTTAAGCCAGTCGGAAAAGGGCAGTATTCGGGTGGGAGTGACCCGATTTTCCAGGTGTGTCCATCACCCCTTTCTTTGACTCAGAAAGGGAACTCCCTGTCCCCTTGCACTTCCCAAGTGAGGCAATGCCTCAACCTGCTTTGGCTCATGCACGGTGCATGCACCCACTGACCTGCACCCACTGTCTGGCACTCCCTAGTGATATGAACCTGGTACCTCAGATGGAAATGCAGAAATCACCCGTCTTCTGCGTCACTCACGCTTGGAGCTGTAGACAGGAGCTGTTCCTAATCGGCCATCTTGGCTCCTCCTGTCTACCGAGTATCTCTTTAAACTGTAAGTTTATGTCTTAGAATTCACATAAGTCTCTTTTACTTGCCTCACCTCCATTTTAATGTGATTAAAATAGAGGTGATATGTATACAGGGAAAAATTGGACAATTAAGAATAGATTATGCCATGTAATATTTCTTTAGAATAGTTCAGAACAATACAGACTCATAAAACGTGCCGTTTATGTTTTTCCTAGATAAATTACTTTGCATAATCTAGCTAATAAAAAACAAATAAAGTTAAAACTTAAGGAGACAGTGTAGAAAAGAACATATAGGTCAGTATGTTTAAGGGTAGAATCAGGGGAGGTGATGGTGATGGTTGGATTTCTGTTCATTCATGACACTATTTCAAAAACATAGGTCCAAGATAAGATAAGGTAAAGATAATCATTAGTCGAAAAGAAATAATATACGTAACTTCTACATTGTTAGAGAATAAGGAGAATAAAGAAATCGCGTTGTGTAGCTGATGACAGAAAAGTGAGAAAAAGCAAACAGCAAGAACTCATAAAATATATAAAGCATAACTAACAGAAAAAATAGACCAAATGTCAGTTATCACAATAAATATTAATGAGTTGAACAATTTTATTAAATTAAAAATATAAGATTGTATTTAAAATTATAAATGGCTATGTGATTTAGAAGAGACACCTAAAATTAAATGGTACAGAAATGTAAAAATACAGAGATTAACAAGAAGACATAAAAGACAAGTAAAAGTTGTTTTTAAAGTCATAGATAGTTATTGATAAAATCATAAGAGAAATAAAATTCAAAGCAAAAAAAATCAATGAGACAAAGCTTCATACAATTTACATGCCAAATCTCAAGAAATTTTTAATCAAGATAGCAATTTTAATAAGTATGACTGCCTAAAAAGTATACTCTTTCAATTAAAATTATTTCCTGAATATTTGTGATACATCAAACAATATGTGTATACAGTAATATTCATAAATTATGAATTATACATTCTGATATCTTTTCTCCATTTTTCATTTTTTGCTTTCAAAACGAATAAATTGTAGTTAAACATGCATTTAAGTGAAATGAATACTTTAAGTATACAAATTATTAAATGTGGAAGAATGACAAAAAATAAAATAAGTTGAAAAAGAATTTAAAAATCATAGTAAAAACAATAAACCGGTGAATAATATAAAAGCAATAAACCAGTGAATCTGAAAAGGCTTTAACAATTGGCTGATAAATAAATCCTTCCTAACTTATATCTTATGACAAGTCTAATTTTTAAAAACACATTTGTATATAGGAAATGGGATATAACTACACTCAGATATTATGAAAAATATTATTCTAGTAATTCAGAAATTTCTGGACAAGGAAAATTTGCATTATCAAAGTTGTTTTTAAAAGGGTTAATATGAGTAGGTTAAAAACAATTAAAAATTGATAACAATTTTTAAAATAATGCTCACCAAAAATTATTGCATATAGATAGTTTGCAGGCAAGTTTTTAAATAAACCTTTTAAAGAAAGAGTTAATTTTCATGATACTAAACCATTTTTAGAGGTCGTAATGTAACATGACATTTTTAACTTACTTTATGAAACTTTCTTTACTCTGATGACAAGGTTCAATAACAAATATGCCCCACCCTTATCATTCATTTTTTTCTTAAGGACAGAGTCTCACTCTATTGCCCAGGCTCTGGAGTGATGCAATGGCACCATCGTGGCTCACTGCAGCCTTGACCTCTCCAGTAGCTGGGACTATAGGCACGCACCTCCCAAAGCGCTGGGGTTACAGGTGTGAGCCACCACCCATGGCCTCATTTCTTACTCTGGTAAATTATGCTGTCTTCTATTCAGCTGACCAAGCTTCACATGTTGGCATCATTCTTGATTCCTCTTGCTGGTTCATCACATAATATTAATCACAAAGTCTCAAGAATTCTACCTTCTAAATGCCTCTAGAATTAGTTCATTTCTCTCCATCCTTATTGTCCTCCAGGATAGGCCATTGCCATCTTGCATTCTGGTACATTAAATAGTGTATAATTCATGACATTATAGGAGTGCTTGGCTGCTTCACATGCATTCTCCATGCTGTAATCTGGAAGCTCTTTCTAAAATGTAAATGTGATTATGTCATTTCCATGCTTGTCAATGACTTCCTGTTGTCATTTGGATGCAGTACAATATCAAGCTCATTTTCAAAACTTAAAAGGCTCTTTATAATCTGGTTGACATCTACATTTTATAATAGTGATTATCAGTCTATCCTGATTCACTGAGAACTCTGTGAACTTGAATTCCTAGCTTCTAGAATACTACCTAAACAAATAATTATTAAATCACTGGCTTTAGTGTTTATGTAGAGGTATCTGTAGACCTCAGAACAGAATTAAAACATTGTGAAAATTATAGCTTGATAAATGTGTACTGTAAAAATAAATCTAATTTGTTGACTACGCATTAAAAAGAAAAAAAGAAGAAGTCAATATGGGAAATCTATAGTTGTGTCTTGTCCAGAAGAAAGCAGCCTGAACATCAAAAACTTCCTAATACTTGAGGACATATTGAAATTCCATTTGTCTTTACTCTGACACTACTATTCGCCCCAGAAGTTAGAAGAATGTTTGGCATATACTGGACCATGAGAAAGTTTATAATGCATGAGTAAATGTATATGGTAATTATTCAAAGATTCATGAAAACCTGGAGTCCATATTGAACTCATTCCCCTGAGTTCAAGGACAGATATACTATGTACAAAAATCACAGAATCAAAGTCTGCTAGATCAACCAATACTACAAAAATATTAAATTGTTTTATTTTTAAGACTTGTATCTATTATAATAGAATGTTGCAATAGGTTAAAATGTGTGGCTTATAAAAACTAATAATCTACATATTATTGTGTTGAAGAGTAATTTACTGAAGAGAACTCTGAGGCAGATTTTTGTGATCCTATCCAGCAAAATTCTATTTTCTAACTTTAGGAAGTTTGCATTTTGGGTCCATTCTATGAAAGACTTTACACAAAGAATGTGTAAAGAGGTATATTGGGTATGAGCATCCAGATTTCAGAAAAGATTTTCAATATTTTCCGTAGATTTCCTCTTACGGCCTTTTTTTTTTCAACTTAAAGTAATTAATCAAATGTGATATAATGACTGTGCCAATTGGTTCCCATTTGGCATGACTTTGGGAGGTGTGTCGGAAATTTTCTGCTTGTCTCTCCAGCTCTACTCTCCGCTCTGTTCTATGTCCTAGAGGTTGGCCTCTGTAACCTTCATCAGTTTGGGTCCTACTGGTCAAAGATGGAGGGTAGAAAGAGGTCAGGAAAGTTATTCTTCTAGCATCATCTTTGCTTATTTTGAACTTGGCAATGACCACATTCTTCTTCTACAGATCGTAGCTCCTAAAATAATGGCCCTTTGTATTACAACCACAGCTATAGTTCTTGCCAGATTACAATAACTGCTTTCTCTACTTGACCCTTCAAACCAAGAGATGGATAAGGCTTCCAAATATTACTACCTCTGCAGTGTGTCATCATTCCTTGTTAGTTTTCCTATAATTTTCCCAAATATTTGCAAATAATCTACATATTAAAAACCTCCTCAATGACACTTTTTGACTTTGCTGATCGACATACAGGGCTATTAAATTAAGAAAAATACCTTAAACCATCAAGAAGTAAGCTATACTTCTCTGGTATGCCTCAGTAATTCCACACTATGAGCAAAAAAACCCCAAACCAGTTTTGAATATAAAGAATAAACGAGCGTTTTCCACTGAGATCTGCTGGAGTAAAATTTTGCTGTTCATGTAAATTGCTTATGAAAGGATTTAACTTTAAGCCCTTTCAAATATCTTTATAGATTCCTTAGAGTTCTGAAAAAGATTCTTGGAGGATTTTCTTGGCTTCCCATTTGTTTGTATCAAAATATGAATCAAAGACACAACCCTTAATTGCTCAGCTGTGGGGTTTCAGGGCGCATTCCAACACGTCTATGATCAGCTGTAGAATCAGAGTGAATATCTCTGCCATGCTTTCTCTGCTTCAGCTGCCTTAAAAATTGGTTTTCTCCATTCTATTTAACCTGACTCAGGGGCAGCAAAGCCGAAAGAGAGATTAAAGCATTTTAAACTTTTCCTAGGACAGAGAGAGTATCAGGTTATTATTAGCACATAAGAATATTATAGGCATTCAATGCTTAAAGAAGGGAAGAGGGAGACAAGACTACCACCAGTTGAGTAGATAACAAAACCCTTTGTAAGATAGGTAACATTTGAGGTAAAACATTAAACATGTATATTTTATTTTTGCTAGTAGTATTATTTTTGTTGTCATTGTTTTGTTAATCGTCAAAAAAAGTATATGATGATCTTAAATAAACGTCAAGTTTTTTTTCTCAAATAAAAAGTAGAGGGGATGTAAATATTTTGAGAACAAGAAGCCTGTAGTGATTAATTTTTTTGGTTCCCCAATTATACTGAACATAATACTATGAATACAATAGTTATTAAGAGTATTGGTTACTTAGAGAGTAAAAGGCGTGTTTACTCTCTAAAATTAAAAGGGCATTTATTAGAGTGAGCAAATATAAATAGAAAAAGTGTTCGCGGGTAGAAGTTGAGTAGAACAGTTTGAAGTAGAAGTTTATTTTCAAAGACTAGTAAAAAGTATTTAATAAGATAAACTTGAATCAAATTAATAGGTAAGTAATTGAATGTTTTTGAGTGGAGTGTGACAAGATCATTGGTGATGTGGGAGTTTACTCTGAAAGCATTGTGCAAGGTGGACTGAAGTGGCAAAGAATAGGAGTGCCGTTGCAATGGTCTGCGTGTGATATAACGTGGGTCTGAATTGGTGTAGTTGCAGTGAGAGGTTGAATGAGAAGAAATCACCAAATAAGAAACAGATTACTAAAGAATTAATAAAGCAGATGCATGTTTTCCATTTTAACCCTCTTAATACTCCCATTAAGCCATGTAGACTTTTCATTGCTGTATTACTTCAGCATACATGATTTTACTCTTTCCTAAACTACATTTTGTGAATATATTCTGGAACCATTTCTGAATTCCATAGGGTATTAGAGAAAAATCAGCAAAAAGGATTACATAATTTGTTTTGCCAGCAGTCTTCAGCTTCTTTCAGGAAGTGTATAAACTAATCACACGGACCACGCAAATATTGATTGTTCAATTGTGTAGATAAAAGCTGCAGTTGCTATAGGGCTTATAAAGAGCTAAAAAATTAGATCACCAAACCCAATGTGGTGATATGAGCTCACCTCCCTTTTAACCCTGTGACCTGCGTATACTTACCTCATTAGGCTTTACTGTTAAGGACATAGCGCAAAAAAAAAAAAAAAAAAAAAAAAAAAGATGATTTTAAATAATAAATCGAACTATTTTTTTCAAAGAAAAAGTATAGGGGAGGTAAATATTTTGAGAACAAGAAGCCTATATTGTTTGATTATTTTGGTTCCACAATTATACTGAACATAATACTATGAATATAATAGTTATTAATACATTTTTTGTAAAATAACAAAGTAATTGAATTAAGGACTCAGTGGACTAACATCTACAAAAACCACACTGGATTAACATATTTTAATTTTTAATGAAGAATATTTCTCAAAAGTCAGTGAAGAGCTAAGCAATTATCTAATGGGATTATGTATCATAGATCATAAAATACTACTTTAGGATCAAAACAATACTGTCTTTATTTTAGGCCCCTGGTATAAGAACTCATTAGCCTAATTTACCCTGATTATAAAAATGATTAACCTTTTATATATATTTTTACTATTGGTAGTTGTGGTTTTTTCTGGAACCTTCCAATAAAATATATTTTAAAATAATAGGAAGTCTATATATTGAAACATAGTATACAGTACTTACATGACTGAATTTTGGCAAAGAAAATGATTGTCTGACGTAGTTTTAGAATATTGTACTAGGAGTTAAAAATCTGCCTTGATAATATACCTAATTAGAAAGATCAAGTGCCTTAATTAGTTGCATTTTGTTTGTCATCTACAAAATAAATTAATTTAAACTGATTTTTATTCTTGTATTCATAAATTTATTCAACAAGTATTAATTGTGAATTACACAGAAGCATTTACTACTGCTTGCCAGAATTCAGTAATGAACAAACCACTACATCATCCAGTAGGAGTTGCAATATTCATTTATTCAGTCATACATTTACTCATTCATTTTTATCTACAGATATTTAATGGCCCCTGTATCTGCCAATCATACCCAAATAATACAGAAGTTACTCAAGAAAGTAATAGAGATTTCAAGAGTAATTCAGAGAATTCTGAATCCTTAATAAGCATGCATTTTTATCACATTTTAGGAAATCTACAAAATTACATTATTAGACAACAGGAGCATAATATATGTATATACATCACGTGTATGTATGTATACACATATACATACATATATACCAAGTAGAACAAACTAAAAAAATCTACTTTATAAAAAATGAATAAAATATTTGAAAAGATACAGTTACACCTTTATTAAGTTACTTCCTGATCCATAGGCAGGACAATGTCACCATTAACAAATAATAGACATCAAGCTACAGAATAACTGTAAATGATAACTTCCTTCATTGCAACCTTTAAAATGTGACAGTTTTCCAAAAATTCAAGGGCAAGTAATATGTTGGCTAGATATTGACCTCATATCATTCACTGAGCTCCAGTAATTTAGAAATATATCATCAGATAGTAACACAGAACACATAAACTAAAAATTATAAGATTTTTAGAAACAAAACACATGATGGTGAAGGCAAATGCAATCCACTTGCAGCTATACATAGAGTGCACAATGCCAGAACCATCATGGCCCCCTAGTAAACCAACACGCTTTTTGGTCTTGGTTCTGCCACTCCTCAATTCGACATTAAAATCTACAAGAACTGTTTACAAGTGCTGTGTGTATAAAATATGAATGAAATACACATTCTTCCCTGATACAACATATAGTATAGCAATGAAAATAAGTATTTATGCCAGGGGCAGTGGCTCATGTCTGTAATCCCAGCACTTTGGGAGGCTGAGGCAGGCGGATCACCTGAGGTCGGGAGTTCGAGACCAGCCTGAACAACATGGAGAAACCCCATCTCTACTAAAAATACAAAATTAGCTGGGCATGGTGGCGCAAGCCTGCAATCCCAGCTGCTTGGGAGGCTGAGGTGGGAGAATCGCTTGAAGCTGGGAGGCAGAGGTTGCGGTGAGCCGAGATCGCACCATTACACTCCAGTCTGGGCAACAAGAGCAAAACTCTGTCTCTAAATAAATAAATAAATAAATAAAACTAAAATAAAGTATTTATATTATGGAAAATTTCGTTGTAATGGCCATTAATAAGATACAAAGTCCAGAGGAGTTATCTGTGGCCATCGAAAAGTTATCTCTTCTCTGATAGCCTCATTTAACTCTATGTAAAATGAAACTAAAACATACGGTTCATAAGATTATTAAGATGATCAATGATACCTGAAAATATTTTATAATAATCATTTTAATTTTTCAAAATTAATTAAATCATGTTTCCAGGTCAAGATGATTGGTTCAGTATATCTAGAAACTGTACTATTAAGATAGTATAACTTTACAAATAATTTAGTTCAACACTCAACAGCAGATAAAAATCTGAGGTTCAGAGAGGGTGAACTTTTCAACATTTTAGTTGTAATAAGTTGTTAATTCTAGACTAAAGCACAAAACCCTAATTTTTAACTTTTCATAATACCTAATAGTCCAGCTACACTGTTGAAACTACCCAGGAAATTTCAAACAACTTATTAAATATATTGGATTTCTCAGAGTCAGATCCTGTATCCATTAATGCCTTCATTTTCCTAGAAACCTTTCATTTTATACTTGACAGAAAAACTATTAGCCTCCAGAGAAAATCAGTTCATTTGCTTTGGACTCAGGTCATATCTCAAATTTCAAATTTCAGATGTTCCATCACTTGCCATTACTCAAACCTTTCTGGATAGTTTTGGCAGTGCTCACTGAAACAACAGTGACAAACTAGAAGAACTGCTTCCTGTGTCCTGGCAAGTGCTTCCTCCTTATACAGACGGTTTTGGAAGACTTCCCAGATTGTGCTTTTGCACTTTTAAGGATGAAGGCTATATGAGAGAGCTGGATGGGATAGCACAGTCTACACACAGTAAGCTGAATAAGTATTCTTCTTCACCCTGCATTTTTCCCTCTCCCCTCTTGAGGCTTATAAGTCATTTTGTAAGCTGTTTACTGTTGAATATTTCATTCTGAAGATAAATCAGGAATTTTACACAGTTGTTGATTCTCTAATTAAGGTTCTGTAGAAAACCAATGAGAAGCCACATTTATTTTAAAAATGGATAGCTTTCTTCATCATTTTCTGGAAAATATTTGCAAATAACATCCCTAGAAATGCAGTTTCTCTATGACAATTTACCTATTAAATGGAAAGGTCTGTGATGTCATCATGTGTCCAGATGACTGAAAAATTTTCAGATACTTACCACTTGCTTATTTAAGTAGATTGCTTATTTTGTTTTTGAGACAGAGTCTCACTGTCACCCAAGGTAGTGTGCAGCCTTAGCCTCCCAAGTAGCTGGGACCATAGGCATGAGCCATCATGCCTAGCTAATTTTTGTATTTTTTGTAGAAACGAGCTTTTGCCCTATTGCCCAGGCTGGTCTTGAACTCGTGAGCTCAAGTGATCCACCTGCCTCAACCTCCCAAAGTGTTGGGATTACAGATGTGAGTCACTGTGCCTAGCATAGATTGCTTTAAAAATTTTATTTTTGCCTTATAAAATATCTAATTCTAAGTTGTTAATTTTTTTTTTTTTTTTGAGGCACTGTCTCACTCTGTTGCCCAGGCTAGAGTGCAGTGGTGTGATCTTGGTTCACCGCAACCTCTGACTCCCGGGTTCAAGCGATTCTCCTGTTTCAGCCTCCCGAGTAGCTGGGACTACGGACGTGCGCCACGACGCTCAGCTAATTTTTATATTTTTAGTAAAGATGAGGTTTCACCATATTGGTCAGGCTGGTCTCAAACTCCTTACTTCAGGTGATCCACTGCCTCGGCCTCCCAAAGTGCTGCGATTAGAGGCATGAACCACCACGTTCGGCCCTAAATTGTTAATTCTAAGTTGTCATAATATCCCTTTTTGTACCAACAGAAACAATAATGCGCACTTTTCTTTTATCATCAAAAGGACATCACTATGGAAGAAAGAGTATCGTAGATACATTATTAGGTGTATTGCTTATTGTGCAGTGAGTGAATGAAAATATACCACTTTGCTACAATTCCTATGATATCCCAAGGATTGTCCCAGTAATCACTGCAGTTGCAGAGACTAGCACTGTGCCTAGCACAGAATAGTCATGCTACACCATTGAATAATATCATGAGTAAAAAGTCAAGATGAACTAAATAAAAAGTTAGTCTGCCCTTCAACAAAAGGCATTGTCGACACTTCCAAACAGACATTTGTCTTACCTAGGGCAAAGCTAGCCCTTCATTCTAGGCTTCTCCTTGGGAGTTGTTTGCAAGTTGTTTATAGCAAGAGTTTATGGAACACAAAGGCATTTTGTCTTTGTGGAGGTAAGAATGATAAACTCCTTCACTCTCCTCAACAGTAACAACACAATCAGTTGTTTCTGAATGTCGTTCACTAAAGCTGCTGAAAAAACAGATTTCTCTTAGGTATTTATTTATTCATTTTCAATAGCATAAAAATACAGAAATATGTTCTCATAGTAAGCAATTAAAAATGTTAAGTATTTAAAGTTTTAAAAAATCTATGATTCATCTGTATTCTAAAAATAATAGTGTGATGTGGATAAGTTTTCTTGCCAGAATATATAGATCTAGCTTTTTTTTTCCTTACTGTTGCCTAATAGTCCGTATTATGAATGGGCATTTGTACTGTTTCCAATATGGCTACAATGTACATCTTTATATATGCCAAATCATACACACAGGTAAGTATTTAGGTAAGTTGTGTGCACACAGAATTGCATTTGAAATTCAGCACCTTCTTTGATGCTGCACTGTGTATTATTTAGCTCAAATTCTGTTTGCCTGTGCCTTCCCTGTTGCTTTTTTTTGCTGGCTGATGTTGCTAGGATGCAGCCTTCCTATTATTTTTTTACTTTACTAGCCTCTTCATCCCCACAGGTGTCACACCAGTGCAGTCCTGCATAGGGCCCAGCAGCCTCTCCCATCTTTCATGAAATTGATCTTGTCCTGCATGTCCAACATGAGCCACTGGGAAGCCTCCCTCACCTCTCCCGTATCCCAGGACTTTCTTCTACTGGCAAGAAAATCATATAAAGCTACCCTTCCTGCCTGTATATCTTTCTTCTTCCTACAACCTTCCTGGGTAAGGTTCAGGGAAGCCAAGACTCAAACTCTGATTCTTCTGCTTACTACATTGCAGTCACATGTTACTTTACTGGCCAAGGACATAGGATCCTCATTTATAACATGTCCTTTCTGGCAGGATTTTATGAAGATAATAGGGAAAAAGCACCAAGAAAAATCTCTAGCACTTGGTTGATGAAAACATATGTTAGTTACTGTGGTTTCTGTGGGCCTCTGGCACAGACTTCAAGGCAATAACAGTAACAACCATGATGATGATAGCAATAACTATAAAATGGTCATTTACCATGCATGTTACATGATTGATTCATTACTTCTTCACAAGACCCTGAGTTAGGTAGGTTAGGTAGGGGAAATTGTGTATGAGAAAGCCATTCATCGTCTTCATTCCTGGGTATTCTTTTGTCCTAATTGTGGAGTTTTGGGGTAACTTCTCAAGATTGAGTGAGGCTACTCCTTCCAAATGCTCTAGTCCTCCCCCACTCTCCTGTGTTCATCTCTTCAAGTTGTCCTCTGGACCAAGCCAGGGGATTCATTCCTTCTTATCTCAACTGGAGTTCTGGTGCCATATATATATATATATATATATGCAATTTTCCTAATTTTATTATCTAGGTTGTTTATCCACCAAAATTTTTAAAGAATTTCATGCTATTTTCTTGTTTACAAAAATAAAATCTGGCCAGGCATGGTGGCTTACACCTGTAATCCCAGCACTTTGGGAGGCTGAGGCAGGCAGATCATGAGGCCAGGAGTTTGAGACCAGCCTGGCCATCATGATGAAACTCCAACTCTACTAAAAATACAAAAGTTAGCCAGGCGTGGTGGCACATGCCTGTAATCCCAGCTACTCGGGAGGCTGAGGCAGGAGAATCTCTTGAACCCGGGAGCAGAGGTTGCAGTGAGCTGAGATCATGCCACTGCACTCCAGGCTGGGTGACAGAGCCAGACTCCATCTCAAAATAAATAAATAAATTAAATAAAGTCTACCAGAAGGAAGAAGTGTACATGGAACATTCTTGGTATATATGTATACTGTGTGTAACAAATATACATATATAAACAAATATGCATATAAAACATCACATCTTAACATAAAAAGCACACACTTATTTCAAACATTTTGCTTATAAGTAAATTTTGCAGATAAAATATATAAAATAGAACAAGCTTAGGCTCTCACAAGATTTTTATAAAAGAATGACAGAATGAGTCTCAGAAAATGAAAATCGGTATTTCTGTGTCCCATTATGAGACTTAAGAAGCCACAATGCTTCAATTCCAAATTCCTAAATAGCTGTTGATAAAATATACCATAAAACAAAATGTTATTAAAGCAGACTTAGTGATTTTATATTACCGAATCTCTATCTTGGATTACACTCATGAATTTGATAAGAAACTAAAATTGTGGAAGTTTATAAAGTTTATTTTCATTTATTCTTCTGTAATTACAAATAATGATTATGCACTCAAATTTACTAAAGAGAACTTAAAGAAAACAAAGCCATGAAACATACAAAAAATGGGGAGAAATGTACTAAAAAGGAGCCCCTTTCTTGAAGGGGCTCAAAAATGTCACCTAAAAGAATAATGATGGTAATAGATTATATTACTATAAATGTGAAGAATCTATATTGCTAGTGAAAAATAAAAAGATTGAAGAGGCAAGAAAACAGAAAAACTTTTTATTTCTTTCCTACAGATGAATTCTAGCTAATACATGTAGAAGAGATGACAGAATTAGAAAATCACTGTTTTGAAACCTCTCTTGTAATAAGTGATTCAGGCAGATCATAAATAGATGTCAAAATTAAGGGATAATATGTTGTTGGGGGAGACGATGGTCATGTGGTCTTAAAAATATCACACCACAGATTACTTACCAACACATTGGAAAGAATATAACTTTATAAATGAAGAATTCCAACAGTCACTACATTAACAGAATGATCAAACTCAGAATTCCCAACAGAAAGACTAGACATTACGTGTTCCTTATACTATGCAATAAGAAGTAGACAGCATCACTAGTATGTAGTGTTTTGCCAAAAATATTTAACCTAAATCTAATCATGAAGAAGCCATAAGACTAATCTAGAATGTGGGGCATTCTAAAAGACTACTGTCCTAAATTCTAAGGAAAAAAAACTCATAAAACAAAAAGCTTGAGGGTCTGTTCTTGACTTTAAATAATAAAAAGACATCAAACCAAATGCAATATGTGTCAAAAAAACTGAATCTTGGTAATCCTATAAGTGAGGAAAGCTATTAAAGACATCCTGGGGACACTTAGGGACATTTAAGTATGAAACTGATTATATGATATGATGCAATTATGGTTAATTTTCTTAAGATGTGATAATGGGGTGCAGCACACCAACATGGCACATGTATACATATGTAACAAACCTGCACGTTGTGCACATGTACCATAAAACTTAAAGTATAGTAATAATAAAATTGAAAAAAAGAAAAGAAAAATCCTTGGCCAAAAAATAAATAAATAAAATAAAATATCACTGTAAAAAAAAAAATAAAAATAAATAAATCACTTCTCACCACAAACATTTATTGCTATAGAATAAATATATTTTCAAAGTTTCTTTTTTTAAAAAAAAGACCGGATAATGATATTGTGATTTATGCAAGAGAACAGGTTCCTACAAATGCATGCTGAAATATTAAGGCAGGAAGCAATGATGTCAACAATTACCTTAAATGGTTCTGCAATTCCAAAATAGAAAATTTGAAAACTAAATATAGTTTTCCTAATGAATGTCAGAGAAAGACATGGAAAACAGGGTAAGGAAGACAGAGGGTAGAGACAGAACTTGGGGAGAACTAAGCCAAGTTCAGAGGCCTAGTATTCACAGAGAATAGTAATCTAAGACATAATGCACTCATTAAGTTATGAAATAGAGGTTTGTTAAATAACTACTCTGTATCAATTATACATTTTGGAGGGCTAAATCAGTGGGTGAGGCCTGCTGGGGAGAGACATAATTGGGTACCCTAATTTGGAAAAATAAATAAGGGTTTGCTTACTAGAAGATATACCCATATTACTGTGGGGTCTTCCTGGCAAAAGATAGCTAATAGAATTCACCATGGGGGAGTATTGTAGGACCTGGTAAGGTTCAAAGACCCTAGTGAAGGGCAAGGTTCTGATCCTGAAGAGAATGGAGGAATTCTGAAATTCTTCAGTCAATTACTGAAGATTAATGTAGAGTGTGTCATAACACCCTGTGCCATGATTAAAAGGCCATTTGAACATGCTCGAGAACCTAGGTCCTGGGGTTGAGGTAATATGACAAAAAGTCAAGCCAGAACCCATTGTTCTTGTGAGTTTGCTGATATACCTTGTGAAAATCAGACCTGGCTTTGCCACTGAGGTCTCTTATAAGAACTAGCTACACAATATGCTAAAGAAAACAAAGATAGCAGAAAAATATAGATGAATCAACAAAATGAATACCCACTGTGTGAGGCCATAGCTCCTGCATTAGGGTAGCATCAAAATAATCATTAGAAGACATAACTTCCTTATATTAAAAACATTGTTGGGGGATACAACAACTAAATAATCCAATACATCTGAAGAGGTAAAAACATTTAAAATAATAATAACCAATTTTGCACATTAAAGACACATTTGAGGGGCAAAATTTAAAAATTGTGTTGAGAATGGCAGGGGATTATTATTCTTGCCATTGCCACTTTCAGCCTCAAAAACATGTGGCTCATAGGCTCCTACAGTAAAACAAAGAAGCAGACTTTAGAACACGTGCTAGCTTTAACCTTCTGCAAGTGCCTTGTTTGGTGAGAGTTTCAAAAACATTCTGGGCAAGGATGTGGGATGGATCTGGAAGAATATAAGGGTTAATTGCTATGCAGATAGATGATCTAAACAAAGGAAATAACATTTGTAAAGTCCAAGATAGCTTTGTGACCCTTCTGTGAGGAAGACTGAAATGATATTGGAGATACTGCATGAGAAGAAACTTTAATTAACTTTATCAGACCGTAATAATTGCCAGTGAGTTTGTAGATCATTATTTTCCAAGTTGATTAGTAACATGGTCAAAAATACAAATTGGACACATGTATACACTTTGGTTATGTTCTGTAGTCGCCACACTTCAATGCCACACCCTGTTCTTAGAAGAATATGTTGATAGAAAATTTTATAAGCATCATGATAAAATTATCAATTTATGTGGTTTTAAATTTGGAAATGAAGCTACATAAAAAAAATTAACTTGTTAGAGGGTCAAATGACAATGTCCAATTTCTGAACCGTAAGCTTATTAGTTGACAACAATTGATAAGATATTAAAATTGTATCAAAGTTATAAAAATGTGATTTAAATGTGTATTTGGTTTCAACAAGTAACCTATCATTGAATCACAATGTCTTGGATTGACTATCCAAATTTTACAACTGGGATAAAATCTAAGAATACTCATCTAGCCCATTTATATTACAAGCGAGAAAAGGAAGACCCAGAGAAGTGAGTCTCTGGAATTACTAGATGTAGAAAGCAACAGAATTAAGACTAAAATGTAGATCTTCTTATCCTTAGCCCTTTCTTCTCTGTCAACCACATTATTTCTCTTTTTTCTACGAAAGAGCATAATGCCCCAGAAAAATGCTATAAGTATGGTGTTTTCATTCATTGTTTCTATGAGTTGAAGGTCTTTGGCATGTTTGACTTCTACCTCATTTCTCATCAATGCTCATATCTTGTTAATTATTTCTTTGCCTTCTCAAACATAGGCTACTAATCAAAGCAAGTTACTCTCATGGCCACTGTCTACAGAGTAGGTGGCTTTTATAAATAGTTTATAATTTTTTAGATTATAAGGATGAAATAAATAGTAACAATTCTTATGCCAAAGGACAAAGCAAGAAAATGTTCCTAATTATTTTTAAAACATTTTTATTGTATTAAAATATACCTAACATAAAAACTGTCATTTTAACAATTTTAAGAGTACAATTCAGTGGCATTAATTATATTCACAATGTTGTGCAACCATTACCACTCTTCTATTTCCAAAACCCTGTCATCACCACAAACAGAAACTCTATAGCCATCAAGCAATAACTCCGCATTTCCTCCTTTATTCGGTCACTAGTTACCTGTAATCTATTTGCTATATCGAAAAATTTGCCTACTATATATTTCACATAAGTGGAATCATACTATATGTGTGATTTGTTTCTGGCTTATTTCACTTTTTTCAAGATTCATCCATGTTGTGGCATGTGTCAAAGCTTTATTTCTTTTTATGGCTGATTAATATTTCATTTTAGCTATATGCCATATTTTGTTTATCCAGTCATCTGTTGCTGGACTCTTGATTATTTTTAAACCTGGAAATGTCATTCTCTGATATTCCATCTGTCCAAAGCTCATACAAAATATATTGTCAATTTGGTGTAGCTTTATATTTGAACTTTGGAAAGACATCTGCAAAAAATTAAATTATTTCATGGTTTACCACTATCAAATGATAGTAAGAATTATTCAGTAACATGCAAATGGAAACCACTTCACATTTTCTATTATGTCACAAAACAGGATTACTATTAATTCATTAATATTGTCTAAGCCTACCTATAGTCCCAGCTACTCAGGAAGCCGAAGTGGGGGGATCGCCTGAACCTCGGAGTTCAAGACTGTAGTGAGCTGTAACAGCACCTGTGAATAGTCACTGTACTATGGGGCAACATCGTGAGGCCCCATGCCTAAAAAAGAAAGTTGTCTAAATAGCTTTTATTTTAAAGTTAAAATTTTGATGATTTAAGTGATTTTTCACGCTGGTTTAGAATTACAATCATAAAAAGATAACACATACTGTGTAAACATGTAAACACAAATGTCACTAATCCCTAGGAAAAACACAAAGGTGTGTGGTTCTGCAGATGATATTGTGGTTCTTGGAACTCCTAAGCTCTTGTGTGGGCCTAGGAAACAGATTTTAATCTTGACTATATTTAACCAAGAGTTCTGGGAGGTAGAAACAGAAGATGCAAATAACTCAGCTCCTTCTTTATGCATGCTCTCACGCTTGTAGCTTCAATGGAGCTCTCTTATGCTTCAATTCATGATTTATAATGTTCTGACTAATTATCCTATGACCATAGGTTTTGTGTTCCCTCCTAAGTAGCAAACATATATGATAAAGAACTCTGACTTATATTTCTTCTAATTTTTTCATGGTCTCTAGCACATATTCAATTTTCAACAAAAATTCTTATATATATTTTATTACATTTACTAGCAAGTTTAAAACAGGGATGTAATACCTCTTTTGAGTTCTTAGCAAATGCTTTTGTTCTTTTAACCATGATACTTATGCATAAAATTTATACATAAAAGATATTCCAGAATTAGTTGTTAGCTTGATTTGATTTTTATTTTTGATTCTTTCTCCCTAACATTATATTTCTTGGTGTTATGAATGGCTGGCTTCCTATAATTAAAAAAAGACTGGAGATGTTATATTTTTTGAAAGATTTACACTTGAACTATTGAGTATAATTTAGCTGATTTTTTTCAGTGTGGGTCCAGTAGATATTTCTAATATTGTTCAGCATTTTTAAGTACTTCCAAAGAGAGCAAGAAAGTAGTTTCAATACTTTCAGAGAAAAGTTAATTCACAAAGGAAGCTTGTGTTTTATGAGGCTTTCCTGAATTACAGAAATTAAAGATGGAAGGACCCATTAGGTCATTCAGTTCATTCCCTTAAGAGCGCAGAATTGCTCCCTGAAGAATATGTACTAGGGCTTTTCTGGAAAGGAAACATTAAAACTCAACTGCAATTGAGATAGAAAATTTGTAATTTATACATAATAAAGGTTTTTCTCCTCAGATATTAACACTACTGCATATTTTAAAATCTGGCTAACACATTAATAAAGTGATTAGCAAAAGTCAAGAAAGCCATTTGTTAGTGTACTTCCTGATGATATAAAAAGCTTCTTAGGCAATTAGTTTGGAAGGAAATGAAAACGAACCCCTAATTCCTTCTTCTTATGCCACCCATCTAAGGCTTTTTCTCTTTGTCCCCCAAAATACAATTTCAGTGTTAACTTATGATTAATACTTCCTGCCTGGAAAGCATCATGGGTAAAAATTTCTATTAATTCTTCTTGTTCAAGTACAGTGTTCATGAAGACCTTTTAGAAAGATACCATTCAAACTATTGATTTGACAAGTCCATATAGCCACTTTTGCAAGGACTGAAGTTATTAATTCTCTTAGTGTCTCAAAAATAATTTTTAGCCTCAGAAATACCTTTCCAACAAAATTTTGTGGTACCTGATAATTTAGCCATAGAATTTATTTCCTAGGTTAACTTTTCCCAGCTTATTTTTCATAGAATACTTGTCTTAGATGATGGTTCCACAAGCAAATTGGGGGAAAGATGCGTATTTTATTCTCTCTCTTAGAGATGCAAAGTATCCATTAATGTCAAGATTGAAAAACCCACAGGGAAGAAAGTTGCTTAGTTTTGAGAAGTCAAATATTTAGCTCAGAAAGTTTCTTATTTTGTGGCCATGATTATGGAATATACTTTTGGAAATGCCGCCTTACAGTTACCAAGCTTTTTCCTTTAAATAAATACGTTGGGTGGGGTAACACTTGTGGTTGTCTACAAGAGAGTTAATCTGCCATATGAATTAGTGTCTTTGAGTTTTTTTATAGGTGATTTTCTAGAAGAAAGAACTGAAGAAATGCCAAGGTAATAAAATGAGTAGTTTAAGAGCATGAGCATTGTCTGTAAATTCCTTATTCACTTGTTCAACTTCTACTTATCCTTAACATTTTCCATGTAATTAGCATGGTCCTATACTTGAGGAGCTGTTGAGTAGGCCTGTTTCCCAAGGCTGATATCTGTTTTCTGCTTTCAGTTTAGAACAGGTCAGGAACCAGACAAAGAAAACAACTGACAGTCAAACCAAATATCTTTTGTTGCCCAGATCCATAGTGGCCTCTGAGTTTCTCACACTATGATAACTTTTCTGGTTCTCAGTTTCATTATATAAAAATAACAATAACAATGTAACTAACTGTGTGTAATATTGTGAAAACTACTTAATGTCTTACACATTAATATTCACAACTGTACAATGAGGAGCTAGTAATTGGCAAGAGCATTTACAGTTTCTAGAATCTATGCATTTCTCTGTCTGGTTTAGAAATTTAATTTTGCCCCACTCTGGGCAAGATGGATAAATAGGGACTAAATTTACCTTCCAGACAAATACAACAAAAACAAAGACAGACATAGAAAATAAATCAGTGTTTTGTTTGTTTGTTTGTTTGTTTGTTTTCCCAAGGCACTAGATACTATACTACAAAAGACAGTAATCCCCAAGAGACAAGGAGCAAGAGAGATGAACCTTCTGATTGTCCCAGATTTCCACCTTGAGAAAGTTTCCAGGCCAAACCATAGCAAGAGGCAACCCAGAAGGAGTCTGGGGATGTTTGCGAATTGAGGAGACAGAGCAGAGGATCTGGGAAGACCAAGGTGGTAAGTGTTCATAAGAGTACTAGAGAGGAGAACACTAAGGAAATGGGAAACTGAGATCTATGGAAAGCCATCTGAATATTCAGCAGAGTACTGACCAGCACATACCTGTGAACAAACTACCCGAATCTAGGGAAAGAACCAGTGAAACAACTCAAGAAACAGTGCCTACTGCTCACTTAGGGCCTGGGAAAGTGCTTGTTTCTACTATCCAGCCCGGGAAAGCTCAGATTTCAAAAAGTATTGGGTAGAGCACTCAATAAGACCTTGATTAGAAGAAGTAAAAAACAATTAGCTCTGGAATGCGAATTTCTCAAAACCCATCTAAAAATCATAAATTACAGCCAAAATGATTGAACTATTTCCAAAGAATTTAGCATCCAAGAACAAAATTCAAGAATATTTGTTGGAGTATAAGATATCCCTCACATAACAATGCAAAAATTCACAATGTCTGGCATTCAGTCAAAGATATCCAGATGTGCAAAGAAACAGGAAAACATAACTCATAATGGGGAGACTAATCAATCAATTGAAACTAACCCACAGCTGATAAAGATGCTACGATTAGTAGGCAAGGGCATTCAAACAGTTATTTTAACTGTATTCTGTATGTTCCAAAAGTTAAATAGAGATATAGAAAATACAAATTTTTGAGATGAAAACTACAATGTTTGAGATAAAAAAATACACTGGATGGGATTAATGGCAGATAAAGTACTGCAAAAGAAAAGATTAGTGAACTTGAAAATATGGCAACAGAAACTATCCAAAATGAAACAAAAAGAAAAAGACAATAAAATTTTAAAATGAACTCAGCCTCAGTGCCTTGAAGGGTAACTTCAAGTCACTTAATATAAACATATGTCACATCTCTGAGGAGAGGGGGTGCAGAAACAAATACTTGAAGAAACAATGGCCAAAACTATTCCAAATCTAATAAAAACAATAAAACCTTAGATCTAAGAAGCTCAATGAACTCAAAGCATAAGAAGCATGAAGAAAACTACACCAAGGCACCTCATAATCAAGTTGATAAAAAACATTGGCAAAGAGAACATCTTAAAAGCAGACAGAAAAGAAAGATATTACATACAAAGGAGCAAAAATAAGGATTACAGCAGACTTCCTATTTGAAATAATACAAATAACAGGATAGTGGAACAACATCTTTAAGGTAAAGAAACATCTGTCCACCAAGAATTCTAAACCCAGCAAAAATACTATTCAAATGCTAAGGAAAAAATAAAGACATATGAAAGCTGAAGGAATTAACCACTAGCAAACCTATACTGTAGTTCCCCATTATCCACAGTTTCACTTTCTTCAGTTTCAGTTATTGGTAGTAAACCATGGTTCCAAAAATTAAGATATTTTCAGAGACAGAGAGAGAGAAAGACTACATTTATATAACTTATTATGATATAATGTTATAATTGTTCTGTTTTTATTATTAATCTCTTACTGTACCAAATTTATAAATTAAACTTTATCCTAGTTATGTATATATAGGAAAAAACATAGTCTATATAGAGTTTGGTATTATCTGCAGTTTCAGGCATTCACTGGGAGTTTGGAATGTATCCCACATGCATGAAGGGGAACTACTGTTTTACAAGGAATGTTCAAATAAGTTATTCAAGCAGAAGAAAAATGATACTACATGAAATATAAATGAGCGACACTAGATGAAATCTTTTGTGGAACTACACAAAGGAATGAAGACCATTAGAAATGATGACTAGATGAGTATATGATTTTTTTATCATTTAAATTACCTTATTATGTAATTATTTAATCAGCAACAATAAAATAGAATTTATAATATAAGTTTAAAATATAATGTACAACAGCAAGGACACAAAAGCTGGGAAAGGAGAAATGAGTGTATATTGTATATGGAGTAGAATAATATCATTTGAAGGTAGACTGTGTTGAGTTAAATATATAAACTACACAGCCTAACAAAATTAAATAAAAAAGAGTTATAATTAATAAACCAACAAAGGAGAAAAAATGGCATGATAAAAATACTCAATCTGAAAGAAACCAGAAAAAGAGAAAAAAAGGAAAGAAAGGAGGGATGAAATATAGTAACAATGAAGAGGAATGCGGTACATGTAAAACTATATTAATAATCACATTAACTATAAATGGTCTCCACAATTGAAAGGCAGCTATTGTCAGACTGGATAAAAAATATGACCAGATTGGATAAAAAATTGGTATATGTTACCTATAAAAAATGCACTTTAAATGTAATGATACAAATAGGATAAGAGCAAAAGGGTGGGAAAAAGGTATGCCCATGCCCACACTAACAAAAAGAGAGTATGGCTACATTAATATAGAACAAAGTAGATTTTAGGCCAAAATCATTACCAGGATTAAGATGGTCATTTCATAACAAAAAGGATCAATTTATTATAATCCTAAACAATTATGTACCTAGAAAGACTTTGAAATACATGCAGCAAAACTGATACAACTGCAAAAAGAAATAGATATGATAAATCTACAATTATAGAAATAGATTTCAATACCTCTCTCTCAATAATTGATAGAACAAGTAGACAGGATGTCAACAAGTTGATGGTAATGAGGAACAACACTATCATCCAACTTAACCTAATTAATATTTATAAAATACTCCACCCAATAACAATGGAATACACATTTTTTTCGAGTGCATATGAAACATTTACCATGAAATTGAATTTTTAAAAGTCTCTGGTATCATTTATTGCTAAAATGTTTTAATCTTCACTTTTAAAACTTTATAGCTTTTCTTTAAAACATCAATTTTAAGCAATCTGCTTTATCATAGAAATAAACTATTCTAAACTACATTTTCTTTGGAAATTTTAAATTTAGCATCAATAAAATACAGAAATATAACTATTTATAGAGATATATTTGGTATTCTAAATGTGAGTCTGGCCTAAAGAAAAAGGAAATGTTTGTTGACATATTGAAAACATAGAGCATAATTAATATAGACTATTATCACTCAGTAAAATTACTCAGTATGTTTGGAGATTTCATATCTTTAGCAAACACTAAAGATAGTAATAACTTGGGGATTAGGAGCACCATTAAACAGATGCCATTTTGGCAAATGTCCTTAATTTGTTAGTTTTAATCAATGTTTTTGGTTAAAAAAAAAAAAGTGCTTAGAATCTCTCTCCACATTCTTTTGTCAGATACTGAGTGCAGTTTCCAAGAGGCCTACTCAGTAGTCCAAGATTTAATAGTTATCTTCTTATCTACCACAAAGGTTAAACAGGGATAAAACTGGCAATAGCTTGAAAGAACCAAGCAGAGTGGGGGAGTGAACAAATTTAGGATTGGGTTAGCTTTAGTGTCACAAATCAACTTAAAAGGTAACTTGCAACCTCCTTGAAGGAGGTTCAGAGGCAATCTCCTTCAGTAAATTCTGCAAGAGCTGTGCAATTCAGCCGGGAGCCAGGGCATATCCTGTTTTTGATCCCTCTCTACCTCACCCATGTTTAAAACAGGATTGCTCTTGTGATGCAGTATGTGTATATTGGAACAGCACCCAGCTCAAGACCCAGAGGAGACTTGGGTGTAATGTTACAGAGCAGAGCTAACATTACTGTCAGCCACTACACATTGTCGGCACAGTTGTGTTCATTAGTGTTGTCTCACTTCATTCTTACACAAGCATCCTCATGTAAGTTTTATATTCCTATTTAAAGACAAGGACACTGAGGCACATAGAGATGCTGCAAACTGTCAGTTTAAAAGTTAAGAAGTAGAAGTGACATTTTTCAACACAGAGCTCCAGAAAACAAGTCTAATGTTATTCTCATCCTTAGCTTTTTTGAGTAGTGCTATATTGTCTCCCACATTTAACACTGCTCCAAAAAAGGCTTTGAATCAACTGTCTTGGGTTTATGTCTGCATGTGTTACTTACTAGTTATTTGATATGGGCCTCAATTTCTTCATGCTAACACTGAGAATCATAAAAGTGCATAAATAAACTCACATACCTAAAGTATCTGTTAGAATACATGGACCACAGGAGACACTTATTCCTGTATCAGTATATAGACTTTTAAACCCTTGATGTTGGCATCTTTGTGTTAATAAACAAAACCCTAGAAGAAGACGTTGCCAATTTATTAAAGGTGTCTAAATATGATAATGAACATAAATACCTGTGGAGAGGATATCAACATATAAGAAACACTGAAGGTAATTGGAGTCATGCCTCTTGAAATATTTCTGAGGTTAAATGTTATTTATTAGTTAATATATCTTAAGAATATTTTTAACGTGGGCTTTTGAGTTATGGTTGGAGTTTTATCACAGTTGATAAAGTAAGAACAATTTTCCTATCTTTGTATAATTGTAGAATGTCTTGAAGATTGATCATTTTTAATCTATAGAACTTGACCTAGAAAATTCCTATGATCTTACATTAAGTATAGAAACACTTTCATTTCCTTTACCCACTTTCCTAAGAGGTTTGTTGGTTGATCATCAGGAAAAGTGTATGAAATGCATCATAAGTATTTGATACTTCAGTCTCTGGGCCTTTTTCCTATTTATGTTGGCAATTCTGATTTCCTTCCTTTAATAAATTTATCATCAATTTATTACAATAATTAATGAAGATGTCCCAGAAAACAAATGTCTCCCTTAAGTAGATTTTTTAAAATTCTAATAAACAACTTGCTGTTTTAAATTTTCATAACAAACTTATCACATGCAAAACTGTACTATAAATTATAGATATCCATCATTAGTAATGTATAGACTATCCAATGTCATACATATTAAATAGAGAGTAACTTAAAATAGCCCTGGTTGCTTTGACTGTATTGTGTATTCACTGTATTGCAGGCATATTAAATATCTCTGTTCATTAATATCTTACTCTGAGTATTTTTATACAATTAGCAAGAAACTTCTAATTACAATTTCTAATTAAATAACATTACAACAATAAGAAGCTATTAGTTTTGGTCAACTGGATTTCAATGGGTTAACTGGGATCTTTGGTCCTGAGACTGTTCATATCCTCAGACTTCACAACACTAGCAGAGGCTGGCTCTGCAATAAGTCTCACATTACATGCGGATTAGATTTGTAGAAATCCTGTAACTCAATAGGTACCTGCCTATTCTCTCCTGGCGTCAGCCTGCCTGCACTGCTTTGCTCTGTAGACATACCTGGCATTCCACCCATGCCTCCCCACTTAGTAAAGTGAACTGGAGTCAGCCTACCAAAACATTGGGGTATTGTTGTGAAGGAGAAAGCCCCCTGACAGCCAAGAAAAGTGTGAAGTCAGGCTTGCAATGCCTTGCACCTTCCTCTGAAGCATACATGCTACTCTTCCTAATTTCTTTACATCCTTATTACAGCAAGGTTGGAGTACAGATATTTCCAGGTATTTGTCAGTACAGTGCAGTCATAGTCCAAAGGTAAGATGGAGTTCCGGCTGTTTTTTCTTCCTCTCTTCTCTTCTCTTCCTCCACCACCCTCACTTCCTTGACCACCAGGCTTTCCCTCCCTGCCCCTCTCTGTTTCCGCTAACAGTGTACCTTGACAAACATGTTTACACTCAAAGGTGGGAAAACAAAACCAAGCACCAAGCACAACAAAAAACAGGCTTGGCACCAAATCCTAGAGTACTCAGTGGACTGATTTCTGGGAGCTGTGCCAAACGCGATAAGCACTGCTATTTTAACACATCTCTAGTGCTCAGCACAAATCATTCATTAAATAATTAGCATGTTACCTTGTTAAGAATCTTTAAAACTAAGGTGAGATTTTCATTCAGGAAGCACATCAGATTGTTTAGCATCTTTTTCTAATTAAGCATTAATCCCTCCCAGGAAGAATGAGTCACTCAAGCAAGTGAACTTTCAAAGATAAGGGATTTCTCTTTTGTAAACTGCAATTAACAGCTTTTAACAGCCAGCATTAATCCGGTTTTCCCAACAGTTGAAATGATTCTGATGATTTTTACTTCTTGCTCCTTATGCAGCTGACCAAACTCAAGAAATCGAGACATTTATGACAAATATGGAAATGAGATGAGCAGAAAAAAAAACCCAAACAAAACAAAACAAAAACCCTCAAATTGCATTGCAATCCCATAGAGCATCCTTCTTATGGGAGATTTTTTCCAGTGCGTCAATTAGCAGCACCCTCTGTGGAGATAGGAGGTGGCATTCTGTGTGACAGTTTGGTTGCAATTCTGCCTTTCACAGGTGCAGAACTTATCCTGACAGTCAAACTGTGTCATGTGCCCTAATCATAAGCACATTTTTTTTTTTATTATACTTTAAGTTTTGGGATACATGTGCAGAATGTGCAGGTTTGTTACATAGGCATACACATGCCATGGTGGTTTGCTGCACCTATCAACCCGTCATCTATATTAGGTATTTCTCCTAATGCTATCCCTGCCCTAGCCCCCCATCCCCCAACAGGCCTTGATGTGTGATGCCCCCACCCCCGTGTCCATGTGTTCTCATTCTTAAACTCCCACTTACGAGAGAGAACATGCGGTGTTTGGTTTTCTGTTCCTGTGTTAGTTTGCTGTGAATGATGATTTCCAGCTTCTTCCATGTCCTTGCAGAGGACATTAACTCATTCTTTTTTATGGCTGCATAGTATTCCACGGTGTATATGTGTCACATTGTCTTTATCCAGTCTATCATTGATGGTCATTTGGGTTGGTTTCCAAGTCTTTGCTATTGTGAACAGAAGCACATTTTAAAAAAAAAATTTTGTATTTTAAAATACAAAATGCATTTTATGGTTGTATTGATAAGAAGCTCTGGAGAAGTCTTAATGTCCTACAGTTTTCTAACATTCAACTACTTACTTATAATTTTTTGTAGCAAAATCAAAGATTAAATCTTCATCCTTTCATGTGAAGACGTAAGTTGAGGATTTACATTCTCTTGTAGCTGGTAATTCTAGAGAATTAAACAGTTATCTTCTAAGTGAGTTCTTACACCAGCATTCATTGTTATGGGGAAAAACCATAAGCTATTTCTTTCTTAGAAGTTATCAGGCTTCACCATTTTCAAAAAAGGATATGTGAAAATCAAAGATGAAAGGTGAGTCTTATGCAATTCTAAGAGAGACAGCAACTGATTTTTCCTTAAAGGCAATCTGATCCAATCTCCCCCTACTTTATGGAAAATTAAACTAAAACTAGCAAGGCAAAGTGACATATCCAAGGTCACACACTAATTGATGGTAAAGCCAGGAATAAAACCAAGTCTATTAGCTCCCAATGTAGGAAATTCTGTTCTTTTGATATACCAACTTGCTGACATCTCCACTTAAAAACTGCAGGTGTAATTTAAAAAGAAAAGGGGAAACACTGACCTACAGCAGGTCCTTTTAAAAATGTCTATTGCATAGATAGACTGAAAATAAACAAAATGATAAACCAGCAAACCCTAACTGAAAAAGTAGAACATGATCAGAAAAATATCAACTTTTCTGTTTAAACCTTATGAGTACAGCAGTTACTCAAATACTTTCAGCACACTTTGAAAGCAGAGAACTTTGTTGTGTGTTTTGAGGAATTACCTATATATTGAAGACTAATGTTCATCTTCAATAACTTTCTACCTAATTATTGGGATAGGGTAAACACATTTAAAAACCACAGAATTCCAACCTGAAGGCAAACGAATACAATACAATACAATGCCGGAAGTGCAAATGAATACAATGGTGTTGGCATTGATTTAATAGTATTTAGCACTGCGTATGTAAACCTGATGGTTTCCAAGTTACTCGTGTTATGTTATATTAGTCAAGCTTTTATTTCTGCATTTAAATTGTCTTTTAGAAATGACACTGAGGCCGGGAACGGTGGCTCGCATCTGTAATCCTAGCACTTTGGTAGGCCAAGATGGGCAGATGGCTTGAGCTCAGGAATTCGAGACCAGCCTGGGCAACATGGTGAAATGCCGTCTCCACAAAAATTCAAAACTAGCCAGGTGTGGTGGTGTGTGCCTGTAGTCCCAGCTACTCAGGGGGCTGAGGCAGGAGGATCACTTGAACCCAGGAGGTCGAGGTTGCAGTGAGCTGAGATCATGCCACTGCATTCCAGCCTAAGTGAAAAAGTGAGACCCTGTCTCAAAAAAAAAAAAAAAAAAGAAACTACAATGGAAAAACATAAAATGTAACACACACATTTAAATAGGCATACCAAACTTTTCGGTATAGTCAGAAAACAACCATGTTGGCTACGCTCACTTATTCTGCCAGTATTCAGTCTATTGCTGTGCTAGCTACCATGCAGGGAACCCAAAACTAACAGATACAGTCACTTTTCCCCAGAAGTTTACAACTTATCTTGAGGAGATATATTGTACAGCAATATAGTAATAGAGTTAGTGAAATTATAAAGATGATGTGATATTTGATACAACACCAAAATGAGAGCTTCAAACAATCAGTTACATTAAACATTTAGAGAAAAGGCAGACAATTACAGCTTGCTTTAATTGGAAAAATTCTCACTAAGAAATTAATAATTGAGTTGGGCCTTGAAGGTTGGGTCTGATTGGATATTAGTTTTACTTTTTTGTTCAGAGGTTTGAGGATAGCATATATTAACATATTGAAGTTATTACAGGCAAATCCCTATAAATTCACACATCATTTTATATACATGGTACTATGGATAGACCGCAACTATAATGTGTTAACTCTCCTATCAGTAATCCACAAATATTTTAATCCTTCAGATCCTCTAAAGTTCAACTTAAGTACCAATTTCTTCACAAATTAATTCAAAACCACTTCAGTTAATAGTGTTCATTCCCTTTCCTAAGCACTCCTAGTACTTAGAGTGTAAACTAATTTTTTTACAAGGACATATTGGAAGTACTATTTATTTAAATTTATTTTAGAGATGGCATCTTGCTTTGTTGCCCAGGCTGGAGTACTGTAGCAGGATCATAGCTCACTGATGGTACAAATTCCTGAGCTCAAGAGATCCTCCTGCCTTAGCCTCTCAAGTAGGTGGGACCAACTGCAGGCAAGTGCCACATCACCCAGCTAATTTTTAAATTTTTTGTAGAGATGGAGTCTCACCACCTTGCCCAGACTTGTCTTGAATTCCTGGGCTTATGTGATCCACGTGCCTCAGCCTCCCAAAGTGCTGGGATCACAGGCCTGAGCCACCTGCCTGGCCCCAGAAGTATTCTTAAAAGAGAATTAATCTGGATTTCAGGTGGGTACTTTCCTAAGTATCTTGTAAAGTCTTTGAAGACAAGATAGAAATAGTACAGAGAAATAAATGCACAGAAGAATGATCCCTGGGATGAATATTGTCAGGTTGATGCCAGCCTGGAGAGAAGATGCTAGCAGGTAACCATAGGACCTGTCTCAATTCTACCGTTCATTGTTTATGAAATATGTACCTTGGTATCTTGTTTATCAGATTTTTAAGTGATTGCAATCAGGAGTGAGGATGGATAATACATATATGAGAAAAAAGAATAAGAATGTGAAGTGATTTTAATATACGCATATTTTAGCCTAAAACAAAGACCATGAAATGTAATATAGAAACATTTAAGGACTTGGATACAAAACTCTTTAAATTTGTGTGTGTTTTATATTTTATGACACTTTGATATAATGGTTGCCATGTAGGGTTAAATAGCAATATTTTCAAGAAAGACTTAGGTTAATGTGTGATATGATCATGAAAAAATTGATTATGATTTTGATATGCATTTGATGAATAGAAATATAGGTCTCTGGAAGCTGGGAAGTAATAGTGACTTTGCACCAGTTAGTCCATTTGTAGTTGTGTGTTCAAATTTGGATGGTGCACTTTTAAATATGCATGTATAGACAAATAGGAATATGTCCATTGTGAACAACTAGGATACGAGGGAACTCAAAACCATGCTATTAAGGAAGACTTGAAGGAACTGGGTATATTTAGCTTAAAGAAACTAAAACTTGTGATTAGATTATAAAAAGTCAGGAAACAACTGATGTTGGAGAGGATGTGGAGAAAAAGAAATGCTTTTACACTGTTGGTGGGAGTGTAAATTAGTTCAACCATTGTGGAAGACAGTGTAGTGATTCCTCAAGGATCTAGAACCAGAAATACCATTTGACCCAGCAATCCCATTACTGGGTATATACGCAAAGGATTATAAATCATTCTACTATAGAGATACATGAACACATATGTTTATTGCAGCACTATTCACAATAGCAAAGATTTAGAACCAACCCAAATGCCCATCAATGATAGACTGGATAAAGAAAATGTGACACATATACACCATGGAATACTATGCAGCCATAAAAAAGGATGAGTTAATGTCCTTTGCAGGGACATGGATGAAGCTGGATACCATCATTCTCAGCAAACTAACACAGGAACAGAAAACCAAACACCGCATGTTCTCACTCATAAGTGGGAGTTGAGCAATGAGAACACATGGACACAGGGAGGGGAACATCACACACTGGGGCCTGTCAGGGTGTTGGGGGATAGGGGAGGGATAGAATTAGGAGAAATAGGTAATGTAAATGACAGGTTGATGGGTGCAGCAGACCACCATGGCACATGTATACCTATGTAACAAACCTGCACGTTCTGCACATGTATCCCAAAACTTAAAAGTATAATAAAAAAAAGAACATTCTTAAAATGTTTTAAATACTCTCTTAAAGAAAACCATTAGCAATATATTTTCTGCATGACTCCAAACTTCAGGATTTATGTTCAAGAGAATGCGATTTTGGCTCAGTACAAGAAATAACTTTTAAAAATAATTAGAGCTTTTTGGAAATGAAATGGACCACTGTTTGACGGGGGTGGGGATTCTTTTATCGGAGGTTTAGAAACAGAGAGTTTATGATCACCCAGTAGGAATGTTGAGCAGGGAATTTGATTATTGCTGCCAGTATAGGATTTAAGGTCTAGAAGTTAAAGTTCAATCTTGAACTTCTATGCTTCCACAATTCCATGGCATTGGGCTCTTGATTATATTAAATTTATATATGTATCACTTTGTCCTCTAGTCCAAGTCCCTTCTCCTTAACAATAGTGACTCTCCAACATTATGTCATGTTGTAAACTTTTTCCTTTGCTCCTTTTTCCTTAGCACAGAGTAGTGTGTTTTACACAAAGCAGATACATAACACATATCTTGAGTTAACTGAATAGGATATTGAACCAAGCAAAAACTAGATAATGGTGAAAAACCGGCACTACCCAGTTCCATAGTTAGGAGCTTTATGCACCAATGGGCTCCAGCATGGAATTTTGTCATCCTCTTTTTCTAATGTAATAAATATACTGGCAACCAGAGAAAGCTGCATACACATCATTCATGGAAGTGTGGGGTTCCCTTTCTCAGAAGCAGCTGTTCACATTGATTTATATTACAGGATTCGCAGACACTTGCCTTTCCGAATTGATGCTGGAGGAGAGGACCATGGCCAGATCATGTTAGAAAATGAAGGCAGGAAGCACCAGTGCAGGTGCAATGGGATTTACCAAGATGTGATATCTGGAGCGATCTTCTACTTTTGACTTATACCTGAGCTGAAAACAAAGCAGTTTATTCCATCATGAAAAACACAGCATTATACTCATTTATCTGTAGGAGAGGTAAACATTGATTTCAAATCACAGTTTTTACCTTTTCTCAGCTCAAAAGAAGAGGTGGAAAAATAGAGGGAAATAAACATTTGATGCTTAATTTATAGATTAGCAGTACTGTGGAAAGTGTCCCTGGAAGAAAAACAGAAAAAAAAAAAACCCAAAAACAAATGTTGCCAATTTATGTAAGAACTTGCCTTTGGCCAGTATAAAATGGGCCCTAATTTAGGGGAAGGGCCAAAAATCAATAATCCACTCATTTCAATCTCTCAAATACTTCTCACACCTTTATCTCCACCCTGATCTTTGACAGCATCCCATTACATGATGTTACTTATTTTTTATATATATACTTTCAGTTCTGGGATACATGTGCAGAACGTGCAGGTTTGTTACATAGGTATACACGTGTCATGGTGGTTTGCTGCACCCATCAATCTGTCATCTGCATTAGGTATTTCTCCTAATGCTATCCCTCCCCTAGTCCCCCACCCCCTGACAGGCCCCACTGTGTGATGTTCCTCTCCCTGTGTCCATGTGTTCTCATTGTTCAACTCCCATATTTTTTAAGAGAGCTTGTAGAACGAATGCCATAAATAACAGAAAATGCATTTTTTTTGTAATGAGATGATTTTTCTTGCTTGTCCTTAGTTCTTATTTTCAAAACTGGAACATTTATAAACTAAAAAGATAAGAAAGCACATCATTATCCTACAATTAGACATGATATATTCACTGCTTTTCAAGGCCTTATTATAAAAGTCAGGTGGAAAAATAAAATAATGCTTTATGGACATCTTTAATGAGCCTTACTCAAAATGAGATGATATATGCCACACTATCTTAACTAACTCTACCTTTCTTCCGTACTCAGAATACTCCATTATGGACAAGATATCAACCAATGACTGAAGATTGCTATCAAATTGAAATATGGAGGAGTAGCAAAGAATTTTAAAAGAATTCTATCACATGTGTAATGAAACAAGTAACGAAGTTTAAAGCAGCTATATCCATGAGTTATTAATTTTGGCAATTATAATGTTACATGCACTGACAATTCTTATTTTCTGTATCTACTGATCTTTGTTACAAACAAAAAATGGAAACAGATAAATGAAAATGATGCACCAGAAAGATAAGTCATCCTCTGTGGCTCTCATATATCACATGGCATTTTTCAATAGAAACAAGTGAGAAGCAAGACACTACAGTGCTTTCATAACAGTTTACAGTGTATCTCAGTGAGGCAGTTTTTAAACTGCATGTTTAGTTTAAATGTAAATCACTTATTAATTTACTCCATAAAGAATTTCAAATAAGAGCTAATCTCAATGTATATTCAAAGAGCATCTTAGTGTCTCTATATTTTAAAGTCGTTTATCAACGATCACCTCAAGTTTCTAAAACTTTTAAAACATTTATGCCCACCCTTTATCCACTCTATAAGTCAAATATAAACTCACAAGTGGAAAGTTTTGTTGCCATCAAAATTTTTACCTTTGGAGAATGTACCACAACTCCAACACTGTTGACGTTGTTCAAAATATTTAGACATTAGTCTTTTAGATTAGATTTCAGAACAGATTATTATCCAGTTAGAAGGGAGTTTATTTTTCAATTAATTAATTTTTTAAATTTGCAAATAAAAATTGTATATATTTTATGGTGTATAGTGTATAACATGATGTTTTGAAATATGTATACAAGCATTACCTTACATGCTTATGATAAAATCTACTCTTAGCAAGTTTCAAATATATAATACATTGTTAAATATAGACATCATGTTGTACAATAGATCTCTTGAATTCATCCTACTGTCTAATTGAAATTTTGAATCCTTTGACCAAGAATTCCCCAGTCAATACCCCACTCCCTGCCCCTCTTCTCTTGGTAACCAGCCATTGGTAACCACCATTCCACTCTGCGTTGGACATTTTTAGATTCCATATATAAGTGAGAACATACAATATTTGTCTTTCTGTGGCCTGGCTTATTTCACTTAACATAATATCCTCTGGGTTAATCCAAGTTATCATAAATGACAGGATTTCCTTTTTTATTCTTCATACGTAAATTGGATTTTGGAAAATGGTTTTGAGAAAGGCTGCTAAAATAGAGAAGTGTGCCCATAAAGTAATGGGATTTAATCGTTGCTGTTTCTTCTAAGGTTCTATAAAAGCAACTCAAAGTGGAGCAATGTTTTGAGTGAAGGCAACATAATTTCAACAGCCTTCCCAGGTGACTACTTTACAGGCAGTATTGAACTGCAGTAAAGACCATTAACATTGGAGCTGGACGTACCTGGGTTGCTTGATCTTAATGATCATGTTTCATCAACTTTCAATGAGGGCGATAACTCCTACCTCAAAACTATAGGTATTGTCAATTACAGTATTGAAGAAAAAACGTTCATAAGATTTGGTAAAGTTTAAAATGTCCATTACTCTATAATGTCACCTCATTCTTGTTGTTGAATCTATCTACTTTAATGTGTGATCATCATAATTGGATCTTTAACATAGTTTAACATATCTTAAAATTCAGCATATTTTATCAGAGTTTTATTGTTACAGCAAACCTGTTATTAGAAAATGATAATAGCCTAATAAGTCATAGTTAACAAATATCAGGTGATTCCTCTTGTGAAATCAAACTAAATTGCAGATATTAATGAAAAATCTTCTATGGCCCCAAGGTTAGGAGAGTCTGTGGGAAGAGAGGAAAGATTTAACACAAAAAATTAAATAAAATTTTTCTTGGTGAGCAAATGATAATCTCCCACAGAAATATTAATTGGCCCATGGTCTGACTGAGGTTATAAGAAAACAGGTGGGAGATGCATGATTTAGAAAAAAAGGTAAATATGTCATATGGTCCATCAGTCAGTCAATATTTACAGAAGTTCCATTTCCTCATGCACAAACGGTTCACACCCTTTAATATTTTTCATCAGTAAAACTGAAAGGGGCTAATGATAACGTCTTTAAAAATCTGTGGACTAAAATAAATGCTTCTATAGTCCACCTAACACTTGAAATAGACTTCATGTCAGAAATTGAGGACTCTACTATAGGTTTAATTTCTAATAAAACTCTTTGTACAATAATAGTCACACTTTTTGTTTCTAATATGTCCCTAAAGATAGATTTTCTCTCCCAGTATTCTCTCATTAAAAAACTTCAAATTTTTTTGTAAATGCTTGGCATTTTCATCATTAAAATAATATCACATTACAGAAAATTCAGAAAAAGTATTCATAATGCTATTACTCTAAAAGTGACCACTGTTACAATGTTTGTGTTTTATTTTTCTGGTTTTCATTTATATAAATATGTAATTTTACTTAATTTTAATCAGAGTATAAATATGCTTTTGTATCCTTTTTTCTATCTTGGTAAAAACTATATTGTCTTCCCAACCGATCATTATAATGCCTTTTTATGTTTCTATTAGATACAGAATTTAAAAATTATTCCTATCAAACTTGTAATATTAGCATATTTTATCTTCACATAGCATCAAGCTGATAGGCTAGCTAATGTGTAGGCCCACATTATATGTTAAGACATTCATGCATAGAGAAAGAATTCTGGTGGGCTTGGCAGCATGAAATTAAATTCTGGCTTGGCCATTGTGTAAATTTGGGCAAGTTGTTTAAACTCTTTAACCCTCAGTGTCTTCTTTTGTAAATGGGGAAATATCTTCTTATAAAGTCGTGGGAATTAAATAAAATAATTCACATAAAAGCACTTAGTACAATGTCTCAGACATAGTAAGATCTCAATCACTATTAACAAACTAGCAGTCAAGTGACCCATTGCCCAAACCAGTGCTTCTCTCTATATATCATGCTGAGAACCTGGTAGTCAACACAATGATGAATATATGCCTTAATCTCCACAGCTCCTATACATCACTCACTTGGCTGTGGATTATCACAATCAATTTTTCATGATTATTTTACAATTCACATTTCCTCAGAAATACTTAGGCAGCTTTCACTGTTCATTTTCCCAAATGTTAAACATGATTGACAGAGAAACATAATACTCAAATCTCAACACAAAGTGTTCACATTTGAAATGCTAAGATCTCCAAAATGCCAAGCCTGATCTTTTGCAGACATCCAAGTAGATTCAAAATATATAATTTGCTTCCTAGCCCTTAAGAGGACCAAGCTGACATGCACACAACTTCCAGCCCCTCCCCCATCACACACATATACCCACAAATGCTGGTATAAAATAATAAACAATACCATAGGCTTCATGTTTCTAAGGTGAGATGGGCTTTTGGAGGGTCTTCACTGTTTCAGTTTGCCTGTATGTGAAATAGAGGATTGAATTTATAAAACGGAGTGACATTATGATGCATAAATCTTATTCCAAATGTTAATTTATGCGTTTCACAAGATCTACTTTTCTTTACAGCCAGAGAATGGCTTTTCTCAGTAGCTCAATGGCTCAATTTCCATAGTAGTGCCACTCCAAGAAAATTGAGTGGTTATCAGACTGAGAATTTTTGTTTTGGGAGTCTGAGTATAAATTTTATTCTGCCCCAGTATGAGCACTGTAATTTGCACACACACACACACACACACGCACACAAATATTATAAACATAGTGTAACTGTGAAATGAAAACAAAAATCTCTATATAATCATCCCAAATTCTTTCATAAAGGAATACATTTGTGTTACCAACAGAAGACTTTGTATATACATTGCAAATGTACATGTGAAAATAAATTCCAGCACATTGATTAGGTTAATATCATCTAAGAAAGGGGCTTGACCATCATGATAAGAACAAACTGTAATGAATGGTGTATTGGGTTGGAAATTTAGTACTCTGAGCATGAGCTGGCCCCTATCACTAATCCATCATGAAATCAGAGGTGAGGTGCAAGATAATTTGGCCTGGCGTTAAGGTTATCAACTCATCTCTGTTTGACTGGAACTGTCCTAATTTTAAAACTGGAAGGCCTACATCTCAGAAACCCTTGCAGTTCCAGGCAAACAGTCCCAGGCAAACAGTTAGCTGAACATAAAGGGAGAAAACATTGAGAACACTGAGTGAGATCTATATGTTAGGCTAGCATGGGAAGTCGGGAAAGGAAGGGGAATGACTTAAAACAGTAATGAATTGCAAAGAGGAAGTACTGGCCAGAAGCATTTTTGGACTACAGACTGTACAACATCTACAGTTCCAGGACTGGACTTCCCCAACTCTCAGTTGATTTAAAACTATTCCAGAAGATGTTGGCTTGTTACAAGATACAGATCTGCCAGGACAGACCTTTCTGCTTTTAGGATTACACAGTTACACCTCCCTTTCTATGCCTCACCTGCTTCCTTTGCCTCTTCTGTTTCAACTAAACTTGCCTTTGACTTTCTCCTGGTTGCTTTTCAGACAGCCTGCGTAAACTTTGCCTACATGCATTCCAGCTGGCCTGACCACACTTTAACTTAGTTATTCACACTTGAACATTCTGTTTCAATAACTTCCTTCTGGAAAGAGCCTATATCATGGCATCTAATTGCTTCATCTGACATTTGTTTCTAGGATTTCCCATGCTAAGGATAGAGGCTCTGACCCCACTCACGTTTTTAGAATGCAAACAGCTTTATTGTAAAGGAGATCATGCAACCATTTTCCATTTTGCATCTCTTTTTCCTTCAGAAACTAAATTCCTGTAAATGGGTTAAATAATATGTCTTCATTAAGTTTTGTTTTCCCAGTGCAGAAAAATTCTTCTCTGTATCATATAAAATGTCACTTATTAATCCTTATTCTTTTTGGCTTTGATGAACTCATGAATTTATGAAGTGTGAGGGTGCGTAGAAGAGCAGAAATCATTTTTAAAATTTTAATTTATTTCTTAGATGACTTTTATTCTACAAATGTGTCTTGGTGTCTGTTACGTGATAGACTCTCAAGGTGAAAAAGACCTCTGAAAAGATTGTAGGAAGCAAAGGTGAACCTGAGCTATTCCAAGGCCATAGCAGAGAGCCTGTCATGTCGCAGGTACCAAAGTATGTGACCAGCAATATAGGAGGTAGTTATTTAATAAAAATATTTTGTCGATTGTTTTTGTGATTTTTTTGTACTCTGTAATTTGTTTTTATTTTTTATACTCTAATTACATATTCACTTTTATATCTAATTTTGAACTAGTAAATTTCCTAAATGGTGTCCCCCAAATTGTATACACTTCCAGCACCACAAAGCTTGCATTCGCCTATGTTCATTTTTAAAAATTACTAAAATATTTAGTTCTAAGCCTTGTGCTTCTGCTTCAAAAAAAAGTTTTATTGGATGTCCTCTGTTTTCTACAACAGAAACTGCTAGCTGCACTAAGAATTAATCTGATTTCTAGAAAATTAGAAATGTAGTAGACATCAGCAATTATAAGGATACATCGTACTTTCATGACATAAGAAATAAGGATTTGTGTGGCTTGAAAAAATTCTTGTTAGCTTCACAAGTATTTCTGCCTAACTGTTGGTATGGCTATTGCTTGGGAGAGAGTTTCTTGTGGTCATGAAAAGTTTTTATACTTTCACCCATTCTTCTAACAGTGGTTTAAAGAGATTGGTGAAACCAAAGAGAAAAGAAGATAAAAGAGAGGGGTTTTAGCTAGTTCCCAAAACTTCATATTTATTAAGTTATAAACCATGTGCTCTATGCATGCTTCCTATAATCTCTTACTTAAGGTTTTGTGACAGGTTTAATATAGCAAAATTAGACATGCTGCTACAGTCCTTCTGACAACTACCTGGTTTCCATGCACTAATACCACTGGCTTCTTGCCTAACACAAATACACTTGAAAAGAAGGCCATGAACACTCTGGGTGAAATCGGGAAGCCTGAAAATAAGAAGTAGGTTTTAGCATGCAAAATACTAAATGCTCCCAAGGAATCTTTAGGCATTAGTCAGCACTGACTGGCTTGGAAGAAAGAGGAAAATGATCATGTACTTGTTACAGGTATTTAAAACTGTCCAATACAAGAGAAATCACCTAAAATAATATTAAACTAAAAATAAAATTGTGTAACTATTGTTTCACTTCTTATCCAGTTAGAGTCTTTGGAATACATTCAGATAAAATACTTTCACGATAAATGCATTTCTTTCTACACAAGTAAACTTGGAAAGGTACATGTGGAAGAAATATATGAAGTAGATTTCACTTTACTTGCATCAAAGCAGCTTCATCATTTTTGGGGGGTTAGACTAGACAATTCATGGGGCCTAGTAACTCAAGAAGATGAATAACAGATTTAAAACCATTGCTTGCCCTTTGGTTAATAATCTTAGCAATAAACGTATCTTCAAAGTATCGGTAAATGCTAAATATCAACATAGCATTACCACTTTAGGGGCTGATAGGGGAAAGTGAGTATAAAATAAAGAATATTAGAAAAAAATTAAATTCCTGAAAATCCAATGCCATATTCTCATCAGACAAGCAATGGAGGAAAGGGGAAAATGGAACGGCAATCCAACAGATCCAATGTTCAGAGGGTTATAAACCTAATTGATATAATTTTCTCCCTTTTGTTCACTTGTGTACATACTTACATTTTGAACTTACTTGCTCCATCATACACTCAGTCATATTTTATATTCATATTACATGTTTGTTCTCTACTTGTATTTTCAAGGTAGCTTTGAGTAGTATTTATGTTGTGATTTTTGGTGTTACTTTACCCTCCAATGAACCATTTTTGAGCCATTTATTCATTTTGGTGAATCAAGGAAATAACTAAACTAAATAACTTTAAAAAAACGTGAAATTTAATAAAATGTATACAACCATAAATGAGCAACATAGAAGTGTACTAGTTTAAATGACTGTTACCTATCTATTTATGGGTTCTCCATGATGAACTTATCTATACAGTTTTGAAACAGAAACATAATCATTAAAAACATAAAAATTATTAAGAATATGATAAGATATTTGGGAAAATTATAATAAAAACATAATACATATCAGATTAGAAACTTTAAAACTGTGAAAATAGCAAATATTGCTGAGATTATGGAAAAGCAGGAAATATTATATGTTTGATGGGGAGGTAAATTAATACAACCCCTTTGAAAAACGTGTCAGTTTCTAGAAAAAAGCTATAATGTGTATGATTTTTTACCCAGCAATTCTACTGTATTCATACTCATTTTAAATGATACAAATGAGCACAAGAAAACATGCACAAAATGTTTATTGTGGAGTTGTTATTGTGAAAAAGTAGAAAAAAAAATTTACTGAGAAAAGGAGAAATAACTCAATGAAAAAAATAATGAAAGACTTGCAATCCAGATAGTTGATGTTATGAAATATGGATTTAAAATAATTATAATTAATATGTTTTAAAAAATAGGAACCAAAATGGGAAATTTTGCCAGAGCCCTGGACCTGATATAAAAAAAGCATAAGCCAGGCACGGTGGCTCACACCTGTAATCCTAGCACTTTGGGAGGCCGAGGCTGGCGGATCACCTGAGTTCGGGAGATCGTGACCAGCCTGACCAACATGGAGAAACCCCATCTCTACTAAAACTACAAATTAGCCAGGCGAGGTGGTGCATGCCTGTAATCCCAGCTACTCAGGAGGCTGAGGCAGGGGTATTGCTTGAACCCAGGAGACGAGGTTGCAGTGAGCCAAGATCGCGCCATTGCATTCCAGCCTGGGGAAAAAGAGTGAAATTCTGTCTCAAGTAAATAAATAAGTAAATAAAATAAATAAAAAAGCATAAATAGGAATCCTAGATAATTGAAAAAATAACCTCTAAAATTAAGACTTTGAAGGATGATGTAAGAGTAAATTAGATTGAGCAGGAAGAGAGGAGGCTTAGTATATAGAAAGATAGGTCAGACAAAATGATATAGGATCACGCCAGAGAGAAAAAATGATGAAAAATGTACAAAAGAACATAAGAGGTAAGTGAAGTCAGGTGAAAAATTCTATTGGTGATATAATTGGAATCTCAGAAAGAGAGAAGAAAAAGAATGAAGTAAAACTTTCTAGGACTGAAAAATTCATGAAGTTACATATTCAAGAAGCTCTAGAATCACAAGGCAGGAAATACACAAAGAACACTATACAGGTACATATACCAAACTGCTGGAACTGAAAATCTAAGAGAAATCTTCTTAAAAACAGCCAGGCAACAAAGCACATTACCTTCAAAGGATCAATAAGATTGATAATGGGCTTCTCAACAGAGAAAAATGGAAACACATTTTTGGAAGAATGTAATAGAATGACGTTTTTAAGGTGCTGAAAGACAAAAGAAAACCCTGCCTAGGATTTTAAATCCAGTGAAGAAATGCCTCAAAAATTAAAGTGAAATAAAGACGGGTCTTAATAAAACAGAAACTGAAATAACATATTACCAGTAGGTCCACATTAAATGAAATAATATGCTACCAGTAGATCCACACTAAATAATATATTATCAATAGATCCACATTTTCCTTTCAGGTAGAAGGAAAATGATCAGAGCTGGGGACACAGGTATTAAGAAAATGAAATAAGGGGCATTAAAATCAGTAAATATATAACTTGAATTTGATATTTATAGTATAAAACAGTAGTAACAGTTTTTATTAGATTGAAATATACATAAACATAGAGTTAAAATGCATGACAATACTATCACAAGGACTGATGAGCCATAAATAGAATTAAAATGTTCTAAGTTCTTTGCATTGTCTGGAATGTGGTAAAAGTAATATATGGCATGAAAACCCAGCCCAGAGAAAATGTCTGTAGGTGTTCAAATAGCAAAGCAGTTGTTAAGGCCAGAAGAATTACCAGAGATAAAGGGTTAAAATAATCAATAACTACCAAGATAATAACAATTATGAATATGAATATACCTAATGAAATAGTCAACATATAAAGCGTAAACATAGAAAACCAAAAGGAAAAAATAGACTAATCCACAAATATTGCAGGAAATTTAACAAAAACAGACCTACATATGTATTGTTAATGATCTATGGCAAAAGCACTTCCACAGCACTACAAACAAAGGATGGACTTTTCAATAAATGATTCTTTTGATATCAAATGGAAGAAAAATTAATCACATGAACAATTCTAAGTGAACTATAGACCTAAATGTGAAGTGTAAAAGAAGAGAGTCTCCTAAAGTTTAATAGCAGAATAGCTTCATTACTTTATGGCTAGCAAGTAGAATAAAAAATTTTGATCATAAAGGAAAGTTCAATTATTAGACTCCTTTAAAATTAAGAACAACTTTTTATCCAAAGACTCCATTAAGAGAGTTAAAGACAAGCCACAGAATGGGAAAAAGTATCTGTAATTCAAATATTTAATAAAGGCCTTGAATCTAGAAGATACAAGGAATTCCTCAAATCCATGAACACACTACAGGACCACCCCCACCTTAATCCTCATGGGATGGGCACGTAACAAAGTGGATACTCAAGTAACTAATAAACATATGAATAAGTGCTCAACCTTATTAGTAAATAGAAAAAACACAAATTAAAACCACAGTAAAATACCATCAAATTGACATGAAAATGACTATTTTTTTTTAAGTTGACAATAGTAAGTACTGACAAAATTATAGGGCATCTGGAGTTCTTATACACTGCTGGCAGAAATGTAAATTGGTACAATCAATTTAACAGTATCTAAAGCTGTGACCCAAATATACAAATACTGTGACCCAGCAATTCCGTTCCTAGGTATATCTCCAGTAGGAATGCACAAAAATTTTCATAGCAGCATTACTCGTTTATAAACTAAAAAAGATCTAAATACTCATCAACAATAGAATGGATAAATAAATTATTGTATATTCACACAATGTAATACTAAAACAATATGGATGAATATCACAAACACTATTTTGGACAAAAGAAGCTAGAAACAAAAGGTGTATACTATATGATTCCAATTATATAAACTTCAAAACAAAACTCATCTAAGGTTATAGAAATCAATAGAGTAGTTATCTTTCAGTAGGCAATGCTGCCAGTGTCTTCTTTCTTCCTCCTTTGGTAGATGGTTTCTCAGGTGTTTTCACTTTTTACAAATATATCAAGCTGCTCACTTTGGAAATACGTGCTTTTCTCTATTATGATATATGCATAAATATCTTACTATAAATTGCTTTTTAAAAAGAACAAAGTAAAAAGATGAGGTGCCTAGAAATCAAACATATATGTCTTTAAGACAAAATATTGAAGGAGAGTGAGGTTGTTAACAGAGGACTAGAAAGAAAGATGTAAAGAATAAGAAGAAGGGTAAAGTCAAAGATCAAGAAATGTGATGGTCAATTCATTTGGAAGAACACATCTATAGACATATCTCCAAAGGAAAAAAGATTAGAAGATTCAGTTCTAGATAGTACCTTCAAGTTCCTAGGTGGCAACGATTATTTCTGTATGTATTCCCAACATCTCAGTAGAGTGTCTTACACATAGAACCTGCTCAATAAATGTTTAATTGCTTGCACAGGAGTTTTACAGAAGCAGCTTTTGTTTGAAAGACAAACATGTAGCCAAGGGGGGGAGGAAGATAACTCCTAACCGCATCTTCCACATTCCTGGACCTTGACCTCAAACTTTAATATTTAAGCTAATTCTACGATGGACAGAGGATCATGTTTTGAGAGGCTAAACAAAATGCAGAATTTGAATCACTTTAGTTTTTTTCTCCTCTGAGTAATAGTTATGTTGCGGGTAATCAGTTTCATGTTTCAGATATCTGCTTAAAATACATTTAAATGCGTAAGATTAAGATAATGTGATTTATAAAGAAGAATTATAAACATTTGATTTCTATAGATACATTCTATTATGAATGAGCAATGACCATATTTACATTTAAGTACATTTAAGTACAATGACTCAATGCTGTGAGTCTGAAGAAAATAGGTAATGGATACATAGCATTATATATTCTCTTACATAACTCTTTAAGCATTTGAATATAAACCTGTAACATGTTTCCACACATGCAAACCTTGAGAAAGTATATCTAGTCAATCACTAGGTTATTCAGACGAGAGTTTTATTGATTGGATATGTGGACCACACCAACTCCTTCTTCCATACAATTTATTGTTTGAATGTAAGGTCATATTTTACCCTTCTGTATTTCTGAAGGCACCATGGCCATTCTACTTTCAAATGAGAGTATTTAGTATCCCTTGATTCAGTTTTCTGGATGTGGCCTCAAACCAATAAATATTGGCTCTCTTTTGTGTTATGCCCAATTTCTAATTTATTTTTAATCACAGTTTATATAATTATTATAAAAATACAGAAGTAAGTAAAAAAAGAATTGAGGTTTCCCATTTTTATCCTCTTATATCCCCCAGAGGTAAGAATTCCTTTCAACCTGGAGTATGTTTCTATTAGGAGTATTTTTGACAACTGCTAATCCCCAATATGAAAATAAGTGTGAAATTCTAAGATCTCACTTAAAACAATCTTAGATTGTCAATGTCATACAGTATATTAAGACAAGAGATATGATGCTTCGGAAATTCAGACCTGATGCTTTTCCGTAAAGATGAGTAATCAAGAATAGGAATCGGGAATAAGAACAATTTTAATATTATTGCTGTATTCATTCTGGCAGAAAGCCATAAGTAGTAGTCTCAAAATTATAACAATCTCTTAGCTTGCCAAATTCTGCATTTGAAAAAAACATCAAAAATAGCAAATAAAAAAGTAATGTTAATATTAACAAACTCTGTCGAAAGGCTTCAGTGGCCCAGGGTCTTTATTTTCTACAAACAATACTCTTTTTCCTATCTTCTAAACTTTAACAGAACTTACTTTCTTGATTGATTACTTCCTCAGGCAACTCTCATGTAAATCTTAAAGTTTGTATTTTCTTTTTCACCTGACTGTAAGATCCATAAAGCAAGGACTTTACTTACTCATTTTTATCCACAGTCCTTAGCCTTATGTATGGCACCTGATAGGGGCTGGATTAATAAATCCAGTCCCCGAAAAAAAAATGGGAAAGATAAGAAAGAAAGATTTTAGGATCCAGTTACAAATAATCTTGAGTTGTCTGTAAGAGGAAAATAATCAAATCACCACTGTCCAGAATGCTAAGCGGCTGTTCATGCACTCATTCGTTCAACAAACATACTCAGAACCTTTATATGTAAAAGACTTGCCAAAGAGTAATCAGGCCTTGTAAGAGACAGTTGGTTTCAGTTCATCTAAATAACTATTATTCAGTGTGATCAGACTATCTTACACTTGCTTGCAGATTCTTTGAATCTACCAGAATTCCTGTGAATTATATGAATAATACTTTTAGTTAAATTTTAAGTTGAAACTTAATATAAAATTTTTAGTCTCTATGAATAAGTCACGTCCGAGCACATCAGTGCAACTACTCAGATTTGACCTTCACACCAGACTTCTTGCTTTGTCAATCTTATTTTGAACATTTTTTAAATTACTGTTTTTTTTCATTTACTTATTTATTTTAGCACTCAAATTTGGAAAGAAGTACATTTTCAAGTGGCATTAATAAAATTACTAGTTTGATTAGAAGATGTGTGTGTGTGTATGAGTGTGCTGATTACCTCCAGTGTCCCAAGGCTTCATGAAAATGTCCTGCACAATTTCCATATTTTATATTTGTTACTGGGTGTAAGAGGTCACTAAAGCAACTCTACAAAAGTGAGAAGTGACACATCAATAACTTGGCATGTTTTCATTCTTTTTGTTGTTGTTGTTAGAGACAGGATCTTGCTCTGTCACCCACACTAGAGTGCAGTGGTACAATCATAGCTCACCACAACCTCGAACTTCCAGGCTCAAGGGATCCTCCCACATCAGCCTCCCCAGTAGCTGGGATTACGGGTGGGAGCCACCGCACCTGGCTTGGCATGTCTTTTTGACATAAGCTCATTAGTTGAAAAGCTAAATGAAGTCAATGAAGCCAAAAGTAAACTCTGCACTACTTTTTAAAAATACTAAACTTATTTTTATTTTAGCTTAGAGTCATCTGATTATACATTTTTAGGGACTACAACAGTTCATCTTTTAGACTTGGAGAATAATTTATAGTGAATTTGTTGATTTCATTCAATTCTCAAATATTAATAGTTATTGAGAAATTACTTCAGTAGAATTTCAACAAGTCCATATGGCAGAGAGAGTAAAACATACTCAAAGGTAGGAAAATACTCAGAATACTTGAGAGCAGCCCATGGTCCAATTTGGCTCCAAATATTGAATGCCGTAGAAATCAGGGAGCAAGGAGCCTGGGCTGTATCACGGAGGGCCTTGAATACAATTGATAAGTGTTCACCTTTAATTCCTAAGCAATTGAAAGCCATGTGAGGTTTTCATAAGAGGAGTGACACTTCTAAGTGACAACCTTAGAAAACCTGTTCAAGAAAATTAATCTGGAAATAGTATCAAGATTGCATAAAGTGAGGAGAAGATTAGTAAGAAGCCATTAGAATACAACTCAATACATATTCTTCAAATTCTACTGGATTTCTGCCTAATTGAATTTCTGATGAGCCAGGATAACATGCTTCTTAAAAGAGAAATATTTGAGATTCATATTAAGCTCACATTTACTTAGCTCCCATTATGTTCACATACATTATCTCATTAAACCCTTACAAGAGATTTCATTGATGAGAAAACTGAAAATCAGGGAAGGTAACTTGTTCGATTGCACAGGTAATAAGCCATGAAAAAATCGAACGCTTAGAAGTAGAAGAGAGAATGAAATTAAACCGGCAGTTCCAGGGAAAATACATTGCATAAACTAGAGTTAGGGAAAGACTCAAACTAAAGCGGCCACTGCAATCATTTATATTTATTCAGAGCAAACATGCATTAATATGTATTTGCTGGTCTGCTTTGAGTACTAAACTAGACTCTTCACTTCCCTTGCAGTAAAGAACTACAACAAATTTCACATGCTTTTGACCATTTTGTTTTCTGGGTTTTTGTTGCTGTTGCTGTTGTGTGTTTATTTGCTGGTTTGTTTTGTGATATGGAGAGAAGGGTGCCTATAAGGAATCAATTATCTAAGTTGCTGCCTAAGACCTGTTGCTTGTTTCAAGTGGTTTTTAGCCTAGAATATAGTGATGTCCTCTCCTCCCTTTTGTAAAGTGCAGAAATCCACATGTGCGATTTGCCTTTAATGTATAAATACTTCCTCTTTCTCTTAGAGTCATACTTTTAAAACAGTTTGCAAAAATTAAAAACAAATTAACCCAGGTGAAATATTAGAAAGTAGCATATTCCCACCATGTTGAGAAGTCTTACGTTACACCACTGGAAGTCAGTATTTGTCAGTTAAGGTTTTACGTTTAAAAACAGAAGAATGGATTCTGAATTAATTGCCCTTCTAAATCAAGAGGTAAAGCTGAAACACCTTGCCATTTATTGTGTAGGTGAATTTTTTTTTCACCAAAGCCAATTGCAAGTTTTGATAAACTAAAACCTACACATTTTTCTTACCTTGATTTAAATCATACTTTTACTTTGCTTTCAACAAGCATGCTTATTTATAAATCAGAAATAATCCAAGGAAAAAGATGACATTAATAAATATGGGTGGGAGGGGGCTAATTGGATATGTCACAGTCTAGGAAATAATACTCTGAAAGGTGTAGCACTTTGGAATATGAAAGATGGAGTCAGTGTAACCTTTATACTTCAGCCCTTTTCTCCCCCTAAATTACATTTCTTGGGCAGGGGTGCCTACTGGCCAAAGGAAAGTTTAGTGAATCAGGCCTTAAATTACTGCACTCAGTAATTGTTGACATATGTGTACTTTACAATGCTAATTTATTTCACCATGAGCCCAGTGTTTATGAACACACAAAAGCAGATTTATAGTATGTGAGATTAAGAACATTTTTATTCTTTATTTCAGATTTTGAGGTTAGATAGAATAAAAAATATAAAATGCATTTGAAAATGGTGTGAATCTTCCCAACACAAAGCACAGTGAACTGTAAAATGTTACTTCATGAATAATTGAGAAATAAAATAATTTGATTTAAAGGACAGTAAAACATATGTTTGAACTTCTAAGATGATTTGAAGATCTTAGATCTAAGGTCATGTTAACAGATAAGATCTTGAGTTTTTAGTACTGAGGCTACCCAACATTTACTGAGCTCTCATTCTTTACCTGGCACTATTCTAAGCCCTTCACACTGATTATCTCATTTAGTCATCATCATGACCATCTGAGCTAGCCACCGCTGATACTCCCATATGCCAGATGAAACCTTTTGAGTCAGAAAACTTCCCCAAAGTCATACAGTCAGTAAGCAGGTGACTCAAAGTCAAACCCTGGGTATATAGAGTATATAGAAATAATAGTTTCTTAGTTGATTGGTATTTCTTAAGAAATAGTAACTTAATTTAATATCCATAGATAAAGGTTGAGATAGAGCTAAACAAAAGTTAATTAAATTAAATTATAAGAGAGCTGAAACTCACATGAGCAAAGATCACTGAGAAAAAAAGTATTAAACTTGGTACAGGACCTGTTCTTTACTTTCCTCCTCATCTTTCCTCCCTTTTTGTTTTCCTATCACTGTAAAGGAATAAGTGAATAAAATCATGAGAATTTAATAAATGCTTACTGTATTAGTTCATTTTCACACTGCTACAAATAACTACCTGAGACTGGGTAATTTATAAAGGAAAGAGGTTTAATTGATTCATGGTCCCGCATGGCTGAGGAGGCCTCAGGAAACTTAGAATCATGGCTGAAGGTAAAGGAGAAGCAAGCACGTCTTACATGGCAGCAGGTGAGAGAGAGATAGAGAATGTGAAGGGGAAGTGTCACACTTTTAGACCACCAGATCTCGTGATAACTCACTCACTGTCACGAGAACAGCATTGGGGAAACTGCCCCCATAATCCAATCACCTCCAACCAAGTCCCTTCCTTGACATGTGGGGATTACAATTTGACATGAGATTTGGGTGGGGACACAGAGCCAAATGTATTACTTACCGTATATGCCAGTCTGTGTAAAGGTACTGAAAGAAGCATACTGATTACCAATGATGCCCAGTTATTAATAAAAAGCAAGACATGAAACAACAGAAGACAATGGTCAATGATTAATGAAAATTACATGGCAGAGATAATACATGCACAAAAGTCCAGTTTTATTTTTATTTTACCCAATTTCCAGAAGATATGAAATATTCAAATAGAAAAGAAAGGTACAGGAAAAGATAAATTGTTGGAGGGTAAAAAATAGAAATAATGCCATGGTTTGAAATACAACCATACTGTATTTGTAAGATGCTAAAGAGACTCAGTGGACAAGAGTGAAGGTATATTTTCAGGGAGTTTTTGAAAACTATTCAAAAAGTGGGGTTGCATTGAAGAGGAATTTGAAAACTTTTTAAAAAGTAATTTAACTTTATCTAAAATATACAGGTGTTTGCAGAACAGCCTGATCTCTCATATTCCACACGCCCGTAAATTTTTTGGCCAATCTTTCCCTTGAGTGTTTGGCAGCTGTTTATGAGGACAAAACTGGGTTTCTCAATCTTGGCACTACTGATATTTTGAATTGTATAATTCTTTGTTGTGGGGTTCTGTCTCATGCATTATCAGAATGTAGCAGCATCCTCAGCCTCTACACATCCTTCCTCCCAGTTGTGACAAGTAAAAACATGTCCAGACATTATCAATTGTTCCCTGGGGGAGAAAAATCACCTTGTCTTTTTGGACTCAAGTGCATGATACACTTCTATTTATAAAAGGAATTTTTAAAGTACATATGTGGCATTGTTTATGTTGACAAGGAAGAACCACATTTAAATGTTCTTATTTGGATTTCAAAATGCAATTAATTATTGATTCTATGCAGTTTGACATGATAAACTGGATTTCTATTTTAAGGAAAGGAAAGACATTCCGTTTTTGCTGTTCTTGGAAATCTGTTATTAATAAAAAATCAGCTAACTGGGATACTCCCACTACTTCCTCATCATTTTAAACAAAATGTATTTTACTCTGTATTAGTTTTCTCCTGTCCTGCCTCTTCAGAATGCGCTTTTGGTTGGGTCTTTTATATGTGTTCTGTCTTCTCAACCAAACTGCAAGCCCTTAGGAAGCATTTATGCTTAGATAGACATTTTCTAAAAGCATGCTTCAGCAAATATCAATAAATATTATTTGGTTAAAACAAAATTAAACTATTTTATAATAGCATTCCTATTTGTATCTATATGTTGCATGTCTACAACTAAAATGTTCAAGAATATTAAATCTTTAAAACTATGTTTGAATACATGGAAAGGTATTTTATATAATAATACTTTAATAATAACCGTTTCTTTGAGAATTATTAGCAGTTGGAAAATAATTCCTTTCTGAATTTCTAAAAATGTTTAGATTTTCAGTTCAAACTCTTTCTTTTGTGAATATAGATAATTTAAGCACAAAATGAGATTTTGTTTCTTTTTTTCCTTGGAAATTTTGTTTGAATTCTCTTAGATGCTCAAGTTAAAATATTATGTAATTCAAAAACATCTATAATCTAAAAAAATGAAAAATTATAATTTCTAAAAAATGTTGAACAAAAATATAATCTCTGCCATAGTTAAGTAAAACATCAGAGGTAAGTAGTATACATGTGTTGAGAACGAATTTTTTATATATAGGATGGACTTTGCTCTCTATAATTTATGAGAGTAAATGAAACACATGAACTGCATCTTTTCATTTGCCAGCTGGTACTGCCATCTGCGATTCCAGGTACATGGAGAATGTGGGTAAAGGCCCAGGAGCGTCCTCTCAGAAACCCACCTGCCTGTTTGGCCATCTGCTGCGGAAACTGCAGTCAACACACACTCGATCTGCAACAATCCCCAGCTCTGGCACCTCACAGTGTTCTCTGGGGCACCTATTATCTGGACCAGAGCTGGTGTTCATACTCCTCCTGGATGCTGCTTCCTTCTGTCCTGCATGCCTAATTAGATGTCATTTTTTTCTCCTCCTCCATTGTATCCTAACTCTACTCAGAAACCTTCTGTCCATGCCACAGGAGAGAAAAATCCCCAGACTCTAATCTAAGACCATGGTTCTTCCTATTACTTCCATTGACTCCTTTAATAAAGCGATAGAGTTCTTGAACTCTAGCCTAACTATATGAATGAAGTTGGAGCTTTTTGTAACCTTTTGTGGATTTTTTTTCTGTAGATGAGAAAATGCAATATCTCAAAAACAGAAAATCATGATTAAAGTGTCCTTAATATGGAAATTATGCACCTCATCTTTTAATGGGAATATAGTACCCAGGACTGAGGAAGGGTGTTTCATCATCAAAACACTATAATTGAACATTTTGAGCATTTGGGTTTCTTTTCACCCCATCCTGAAAGGACAAACTGCAAAAGCCATTTAATCCAGTTATTTGGTGTCTTCTTTCTCATCAATACTAGAAGCAAATTGTTGGCATAAATGACTTTTCTTAACAGACATGTTACTGACAGTTTTGCCAAGAATATGTCCATTTAAAAAAGTTCATTGTATAGACACTTTAATGGATTTTCCTATAATTCACCAGGTTGTGGGAAAACCTGGTTCAATGTCTGCACACCTTTAGAATACTGAGACCTATTCAGTTTAATATCGTTATTGGTATTACTGCCATACCAAGTTACTGCTATGCAGTCATTATATCTTTTATGCTTCTGGAATGATCGATTCTCAGGCAAGCAATGCAGAAAGCCTCCTACTCCCTTAAAAATAATGAGCTACAACAACATCTTCGCCTGCCTGCAATTTTAGGCTTACTATTTCACTGAATCTGAGAAGCCCTTTAAACAATTAAGTGACTCAGTATCATTTCCTGAATCATGATTGTATTTATCAGCAATGTATAAGGCAGAAGAAGACATAGTTCTTCCCCCAAATTCCCAATTATGTTATTCATGCACTTCTAGGATGGTTCCCTAAATAGTGTCATTGAATTGAAGCAACTGCTGTATCGCAAGTCATATGAACAACGAAGGAAGAAAGAAACCCATCCTAGCACAATGGCATATGGGGTTCTGCAGCCTCTGTTTCCTGAAAGCAGAAGCAACTGTAAAAGCACAGAGAAATCTAAATGGCCACTAATAAGGAAACTAGGAAGTAAATTGTGATATACTCACATAATAACATTATGTAGTCATTTAAAATTATGTGTACAAAGATAATGGCATGGTGGCATGGAGCAATGCTTATGACAGAAAATTATTTTTTAGATGCAGAATATAATTTATTTGCCCAGTATGACCTTAACTGTGTAAAAATATATGCATAGAAAATAAATAGAAAGCAAATTGAAACAAAATGTTATCAGTGGTCATCTCTGGATATTGGAATTATGTGTAATCATTATTTAATTACATTTCTTTATCTTTCAAAGTTTCTACTAATGTTTATTAATTCAATGTTTAGAAAGGAAAAGAAAAACTTCTCTTCATAAATGAAGAGAAACATTTTGAGAAAAGGATGTTGTGAATAGGAAAATGTCCTGTAATGTTAAATATGGAACAAATTATAGATTATCTTTCTATAGAAAGATTGCCATTTAAAAGCAGAAAATATCCTTAAGATTGAAAGAAGGTCAGTTATGAAACAGCAGGCGTAAAAATCCTGAGTGACCATAGGCTGTTTGGCCATCTGTCTTAAGCTAACTCTTATAAGTAAAAAGATCAAGGCAAAACCACAAAATGAATTCCTTTACAGAGGAAAGGTATTGAGAAGTTGGAAAGATTTGAGCTCAGGTATTTGTCAACCTTTAGAAACCACACCCCCTCTTCACCAGAAAAAACGCCAACTCTCCTTTTTATCAAAATAAAAATCTCCATAGCTCCAATGGTGTATTTAATTTAAGTTTATTTAATCTGATTCAATTCAGTTCATTTTAATTCAGTTGAACAAATATTTATTGAAAACATCATATGCCTGACTCAGTATTAGCTACTAGGAATATGAGGAAAACAGAGAGCAAAAAGATCTTAACAGAGCTTCCGTTCCAGGGATGCACACATCTCATTTCAGTGTGCTATCAGCAGAGAGGAAGAAGTACAGTTATGGAGAGGAACAAAGAGAGGTGACCCTCACTTGGATGCCTGGATCCTCCTTGGAAAAGTTCTTGCAGGAAGTGACACCTGAGTTTGAATGTGAAGTAGGAAACAGATAACAAATGCATGTGTATTTGTGTGCGTGCTTTATATGCTTGTTGGAGGCCAAGAGGCTTAGGAACTGGGTTGAGATTAAAGGGCATGTGCAAAAACAAGAAAGAGACAGTTTGAAGCATTTGAAAAGTGAAGCAAGTTTGGCTTGGTTCAAGCCAGCATTTAAATTAGGGACTAAAAAGAGGAAGAAAGGATCGCTTGTGCAATTTAAGAATTGGAATTCATTTTCCAGGAAATAGGAAGATATTTAAGAGTCTAGAATGTGAAATAATTTGCTCACATCTGATTTAAGAAGCATACTGTAATTATGGATGCCTCACTTTATTGTATTTTATGAAGTTTTTTTCTAAATATGCAATGATGTTAACAATTTCTTATGTTTTTCAAATTAACCTCTCCTACATTTCAACCTTCTTCCCTAGAAGCTGGGTTTACACTCTTAATTTGGAGCTGAATATTATTGATCTTTAATGTGAAAACTCAAAGAATCCCCAAACGTTATAATATCTAAACATCTAAACATAGGTAATCAAGGTCAAAGTTTGGTGAATTTCAGAATCTCTGAGAAGGATTAGAGCCAATTTAAACACTTTTCATTTAAATAATCATTAGGAAAACATTTTACTTCTGAAAAACATGAGAAGGAAGACATAAAGGACTTTTTCTCCATCTCTGTCTCCCTCCTTTCATCCCTCCTTCCTTTCCTCGACCTCTTTTCTTCCTTTTTTTCTTCTTGTCTCTCTTGCTCCCTTTTTTTGTCCTTATCTCTTTTTCTTCATTCTTCCAACATTTACTAAGCGTTTATCCTTAGAACAGATATTTATGATATGGTCTCTTACTCCTGAGGTTTGTAATCTAACTAGGAAGCTACAAAATTAAATAAATTTGAATTAGTCAAGAAAAAAAAGTGAGGCAGTATACTATTAAGTGCCAGAATGAATAGTGAAAATTTAAAATTCTCTGAGTTCTGAGTAGAAAAGATGTTTGTGAGCTGGAATTGCTGAGAAAGGCTAGATTTAACTTAATTTGATTTGACTAGATTGGGACTAGATTTGAATTCAACAAAATTTTGAAAGATTTGAAACATGAAACAGTCTTCTCAACTGAGGAGCCATTTACAAAGGCTACAATAATAAAACTTAAATGTTGAAATGGAAAGACTTCAAGTTAGAAGCCATATAAACTTCTCAAATTGGTTGTCTGTAATGATTAGAAGGAGAAGCCATTCTCTTTGGAGTTTATTTTCTGCTAAATAGAGGCTATGAATTATATAAGAGATAAGAAATTGGGCTTGAAAGTATGTTAGCTAATTAGAAAATATGATGGAAACTTTTTGCCTCATGCACATGATTTTGACTTTAGTCATGTATTCAATAAAGATATTTGCCCCCTTTAACATGTGACTTTATAATCCTTTGCATGAAAAGGCTTATGAATTTCTTTTTCAAGTACCATTCATAGTCTCAGCATTGTTGAATGACATAAATTTTTTCTGGTACTTAATATGGTCTATATATATATATATATTTACACACACACACATATATACACACACACACATATATACACACACACGCACATATGATCTGATATGGTTTGTCTCTGTATCCCCACCAAAATCTCATCTTAAATTGTACTCTCATAATTCTCATGTGTTATGGGAGGGACCTAGTGGGAGACAATTTGAATCATGGGGGTGGTTTCGCCCATACTGTTGTCGTGGTCGTGAATAAGTCTCACAAGATCTGATGGTTTTTATCAGGGGTTTCCACTTTTGCATCTTCCTCATTTTCTCTTGTTGCCACCACGTTAAGAAGTGCCTTTCATCTCCTGTCATGATTCTGAGGCCTCCTCAGCCATGTGGAACTGTAAGTCCAATTAAATCTTTTTCCTCCCAGTCTCGGGTATGTCTTTATCAGCAGCGTAAAAACGGACTAATACATGGTCTTAGAAGTCTAAATACTCAAATTCAAAAGTTCTGCATATTAATTAATAAATTTATTTGATGATTCTCTATTCATTTTCAGTGTCTCTTAGTATCTTGAGGCTGTGTTAGTGACGATGTATGCTCACTTTTCTAGTTTTCAGGGTACTCTTGAATTCCTAAGTAGACACTACTGCTTTTTGTGACAACTCATCAGGAAGTCTTAATTTTTATTTTTAGAGATGATTTTCAACATTAATAAGTTTTTTTGAAAAATTTAGATAAAATGATTTAAGTGTATTCTACCTAGGACAGGGCTTCTCCACCTGCATTATTGACATTTTAGGCTGCATAATTAATTCCGTTGTGGGAGTGCTGCCTTATAGATTGTAGGATGTTTATCAACATCCCTGGGCTCTACTCACTAGCAACCAGTAGTACATTTCTCCTTTGGACAAATAACTATGTCAATGAACATTGAAAAATGTGCCCTTGTGAAACAAAAATTATCCCAGTTGAGAACTGCTGACATAGGGCTTCCCTTGCAGAACCATCAGATGCTCCAACCTGGCAAATGTAAAACAGCAGCTTTGATCTGACATATTGGTTTCATGAGGCATGGTATATCTATGGACATTAAAGCCTGATATCAAATTTCCATTTGCTGTGGGATTGAGAAATACAAATTTATGAACTTAGACTTGGTTAGTTTTACATTTCCTTTCTTTTGCACCATTATTAGAATGAATAAAATCCACAACAAACAATTTAATCCCTCTCAATGTGAACCTTGAGTCATCAGAGAGGTAAAGAGTCTTCTTTAGATTATCCAAATGTTTGCAACTGTCCTTATAGAAAGGAATTATCCTTTCTACACTGTTACTGTATAGTAAGTTTTTATACTACTTAAAACTTACTATGCTATTAAAAATAGTTTTTACAAATATTTCAATCTTTTTAAAATTTGGTCTCAATGTATGGTAGAGTTACTTGATTAAGAATTTATCACCTGGTAGTTGGAGGATGAGGGTCAAAACTCTACTTATCAAGTACTATGCTCACTACCTGGGTGGCAAAATCATTGGTACACCCAACCCCAGCGACACGCAATTTACCCATGTAACACTCTAGCACATGTACCCAATGAAACTAAAATAAAAGTTGAAAAAGAATAAAAAAGAGTTTATTACTTGGTTCTATCTTTTGCTCCTAATTGAAAGACACATTTTTCCCAGAGCCCTTTAAACCATGTCTACTTACAAGCTGTGTTTCCATGTGTTTAACGTAACACATCTAGAAAATGTGACTGGGATGGATCAAATACCACAAAAATAATTAAAGCTGAAGTTATATGATATATCTTATAATTGTTCTTGATACTTTAGGAAAGGCTCAATTTTAATTTTACATAGCTTTAAATACTGTACTGAAATAGCTCTATGAAGCTTTTTAATTTTGAGATTCAGATAATATATGATACTTCATTTATATACACCAGAAGCAATTAATGTGCTAATATCCTCACTTCTGATTAGGCACACCAGAATATTTCTAATTTAATTGCTTATATATCAAATGGTGTTTCTCCCCCAAGCAGAATCACTCTTTATTTCAGAATTCACTTCCACTAGGCAGCCTACACATTAATAATTTCTTAATGCAATGGGAATAGTTTTTATTTGCAAAACAGTTCTTATCTTCTCTTCATTCTGTAAGAAATCTATGTCTCTACGCATATAGTAAAGAGGAAAACTACACGCTCACTAAGCTTCCTTTCCATAATGGATACACTGTTTAACTCTGTTCTTAAATGTTTATGTGCAATTTCTTTCTAATGCAAGGAATTTCAATATATCTAAATATTCAACACAACACATACAGCTATATTTATATATCAAATATAAACAAAGCTATCAAAAGATAATTAGGTGAAATGTGTATGTTTTGTCATAATTAATATTCTGTCAATAGGCTAGATAAGAAAACTCCAAGGGTTAATGTTTTGCTGGGCTGCCAGATACTGTTGCCAGTGAATTTTTCTAGCTCACTCCATTAATCCAGTCAGCACAATGGATCAGACTAGAGATGTGTCTCCATAAATCACTCTGAAGTGCTGGGGGGTAGGAGTATCTAATTAATCAGCACTGTCATTATGTTTGACTTGTAGCTGCCTTACTGTGTTTGGGATGGAGATTCAGTGTGTTTAACCCACATGCTCTTACACAGATCTCCAATGGTGGTGTAAATTTTAACCCTTTTGCAGAAAAAAAAGTCAACCAGTGTGATTCAATCATATTTTTCATATTTTTTAAGGATATGACCCCCACATTACTTTCAGTAATTTCCCCATTCACCACAGATCTCCTTTTGTACAGATAAAAATACATATTTCAGTATTAACGTTGAGTGAATAATATGGTCAAGACAAAAATATGCCTTGAAATATTTTCTTAAATAACTAGTAGGAATAGCATACCAAAAATGGGAAGAACTTTTGGATTTTAGTTTATTCTCACCATTAACGAAAATTTATTTCTGTATCTTTTGTTTTGCTCTTAAACCTCACTCTTTTGGGATGATATATTTTCTTGTAGTTCTCTTCCTTCACACGAGTATTCCCTAGTATAGCAATTATTTTATAGTTTAAAAATCATGTAAGTAGATATAACCCATTTCCCAAATGAGTGAAATACCTCAAAAATTGCCCAAGGAGATATAGCTAATACAAGGTTGAAGTCAGTCTAGACCATGTTTCTTATCACTTAGATTTTCATCAACGTATGAGGGATAGAGTATAAAATAAATTGGCCGGCCGTGGTGGCTCACGCCTGTAATCCCAGCACTTTGGGAGGCCAAGGCAGGCAGATCACCTGAGGTCAGGAGTTCAAGACCAGCCTGACCAACATGGAGAAACCCTGTCTCTACTAAAAATACAAAGTTAGCCAGGCATGGTGGCGCATGCCTGTAATTCCAGCTACTCAGGAGGCTGAGGCAGGAGAATCAGTTGAATCCGGGAGGCGGAGGTTGCCGTGAGCCAAGATCACACCACTGCACTCCAGCCTGGTCAACAAGAGCGAAACTCTGTCTCAAAAAAAAAGTATAAGATAAATAGATTTTTACATGTAGCTTGAGGAATCCACCATTACTTTATATCAAAATCCAGTATTGTTTATGACAGCTAATTGCTAGATAATGCTATAAAACTAGAACTTTTCCCCACCAAAAAAAAAAAAAAAAAAAAAACATGCAAAATAATAGCATATAGGCAGTATTATCAATCTTGTAAAAATAAAAAGTAGTTTTGGATTTCTGCTATGAGTTCATAGACACACACATGCATATAGATATGTGACAGTCTTGTAGGAGAAACACTTATTCCAATAATGATGCTATTGGTTGTTAAATAATTTATCTCTTGGCTGTTTACCATAATGGTTAATCTTAATTGTTAAGAATGAATTTTCTTGTAAATAATAGTCAAATGTCCTCCAGAAGTAAATATAGTGACTAAGTGCATGAACTAACTAGACAATGCTGAATAGTATAAAATTGACAAGGGGAACTTCAGAACTAGAAATTTATTTATATTAAAATTTTACTTATGAAAAAATTATATAGTACATTTGCCAGAAAGCTAAAGTTAAGTCTGAAAATAAAAATGTATTGGTCTAAGTCCTCATACTTGGATTACATGTGCTCTTACTTTCAGCCAAATAATGGAGAATTATCAGATAAACAGGTAGGTAAGTAGATTAGCTACATAGATATACATTCATATACATCATGTATATACATTTGTATAACATAAATTTACACAAAAACAAATATACATAGATTATATATTTTACATTATATTATACATAGAACATATTATATATAGTTATATATAGTATTATATGTAATAATAACTATTGGATATTTTCATTTAAGCCATGTCAGATAAAGATCAGAATATAATTTTGTAATTTCTTGTCTAAATTGACCAAATTTACTTTTAAAAAAAAACTTGTTCTTACAATCAAAGATGGTGCCAGCACTCCTCATCATCAACGAATTGATCTACTTTTTCTTTTCCAGTGGTCAGGATACACTTACAAACTATCTTCCCTCCCATTATAATTGGAAGTACACATTTGCAAGTTAAATGAGATGACAAGTTTATTTGTGATTATGCAACGGAGTAAGTCTCTGTGATGAATTTGGGGGTGAGCTTCTCATTTTGGTCATACATTAATTAACTGGTCTAATGGACTTTGCAACAAGATTTTAGAAATTGAGGAGTAACTGAAAAATATTTACCCAATAGTATCACAACTCCCCAATGACCAAAACACTAAACTCCATAAAACGCATTTGCTAAAGTAATGAAAGAGAAGGCACTATCTTAGAATATCCCTTTTCCTGCAAATATGTTTTATATATAAAACTTAAATATAAATATAAGAACAAAGCTGCCAGATGAGAAACATATTTTAGACTTTTAAGAATTGTTAAAAATGTCAAGGCAAATACCCAAAAATAAACACACTTTACTATGGCTGCAGAGTTTTCAGTAGAAAGAACTTTTGAAGATGAAGTTTTGGGGAGTGTTACACACAAAAGTAGGTGTAATATTTAAATGTTTATATTTATTATAATTATTATGCTGGTAATGGCTTTTAAAATGCTGTTATATTGAGGAGTGTTGAATTACCCATCCATCCTGAACTTTTGACAAGCTTCTGACTGTAAATTTGTGAGATCTTGGTCATTTATATTTTTGTTTCCAGATATATATTATTTTGAACCTATTTTATATGTAGGACATTACACAAGTCTCTGAATCAAATATATGAAATTCACCTAGTCTCATTTCCTAACAATTCTCATGTATATTCAAATATAACTTTTTATCTTTCTGCTGTTAAATAACATTATTATTTATGAAATACATACATTTGGGCTTTCTTTTTTTTTAAAAAAAAAAGATCAATTTTGATTAGGGTTCAACTTCAGTTGTCCTAATTTTTACTAAAGTTTCATATCTATAGTATCAAAGAAAATATAAGTAAACTTTGATATATGTTTAAGATGATCATTTTACCTTACTAATAGGCTAAAAAATGTTTGGTTTCATCAAATAAATTGTTTTACACTTAAAATAGTTTAAACTTTGTGTGGAATTTCTTACTTATTCCACCAGTAAATGTTTTAGGGAACCTACCTCAATGATGAGCAATGCAGGGAAAGAGGAAATAAAGACCCCCTTTTTAAAGGCATGAAGATGAACTGGTAAAGCATCTGTAACACAATAATAATACAATGAAATATAGCACAAGGGCTAAGTGACTGCTAAAAAGAAAGATAGAAGGGGTGAGAAAGAACATTGAGTGCTAGGGAAATTAAGAAGGCTGACTTTGGAGGCAGGGTTCCAAGGTGTTTAAAAGTGAGAAGGTCTTTTTAAGTGTGAGAAGTAATGATAGTATAGGCAGAGATAATGAAGTAGAAATAATCAGACCATTACAAGTAGAGCAATACAGCTTGAGTGACAAGTGGGAAATAATGATGAAAAGAGAGGTTGAAGCAAGATATCAAAAGCCCTAAATTCTAGCAAAACAGTTCAGAGTTACCCCATTAGCCATGGGCAGCTCCGGATACTTCCGATGAGATTATAATTAATCTAGTATTTGTGCAGGAAGATCTGCCTTTGGGAGATAGGAACCAAAAAGGATTTTTAGGAGGCTGCTGAAGGAGAAATCTAGATGAGAGTGATAAATGATAAGGACCTGGAATAGAGTAGTGACAGTGGGAACTGCTGAGAAGGGAAGGCCCTGAGGAATTATCTTTCATGCTTCTAACTAATGGACTGTTACCAAGTCCTACAGCAGTTAGAAAGGAGGGAGGGCCCCAAATTAACTCTAGGCTCTTAGGATGATTGAAATTCTGACAGTAACAATATTGGACAAAATAAGAAAGTCAGAAGAGAACATTTTTTTAAAAAAAGAAACCACAGTCTTTAAGTCTTTATTTTAGACATGATGGCTTAAGAGTAGTATTGGAGAATACAGTAATTTTTCATCATAGTTACACCGATAAAACACATAAAGTAAGGTGAATTTGTGATAACTATTTCATTATTTTGAGCAATGTGGAAATCTAATATGGATTCCAGTTTTCATTATACTTTTGGAATTGAATTATTTAATTTGTTGCTATAGAAGAAACTATGATTATCAGTTATTAATCAATCATTCTTTCCCAGATAGAATCAATGTGTGTGTGTGTATGTATAGAAAGTAAAACTTACTTTTATTCTCAATAAAAAGTATTGAAAATATTTAAATATTTTAAAAGTATTTGCATTCAAAGTAAAAGTTTAATAGTCATAAATGTTTTAATTTTTAATAATTATGACTGAAAATAATCATAGTATGTAGTAAATATCATAAAACATCACTTCTGATGATATAGCACATTGTTTTCAACTTTGCAGAACATTTATTAGCTCAAGGCTAAAATCATTTTAAATTCAAACTTACAAGAAAAGACTAGTAGATAATATGTATTATCACAATAGCAAATTTAGAATCATAACCCTAGAAAGGCTCCTTCTCACATGCAGAGTAAGACAAATTGGCATTTACCAGTTGTATTGCTTTTTACAGGAAGATGACCATGATAGGCCACTAACGCATAAATAAATATTTTAGAGTGGAATACTTCAACACACAAACACACACAGGCATACACAGACACAGACACGTAGATTTATTGGCATCAAACATTGTTGATTAAAAGTCAGAAACATCATACTGACCGTATTCAGAAAGCTTTTGAAACAATTTCATAACCATATGAAATGAACTACAGGACAGAGAACCCTTGTATTTCATAAGCACTATATGCTTTAGGCAAAAACACACTAGAACCATAGGCTGTTACCATTTGTAGGAAGGAAAGCTCTTGGGTGGCCCTCAGGGGACACCCTAGGCAAAAGGATATTACTGTAATCTAATCTGTATAGAAAATCATCACAGAAGTGGGAAAAGAGAGAAATGATGAAATTCTCCATTTTGGATCAAGATGTGGGGAAAAAAATCAAATCCATTATGAGTAACACTGTTTGAAAATACAGAAACTAGCATATAACTCTATTTCACTCTATTCACCTTATTAAAAAATGCCATGTTTTCTTGCATATTTTGAGAGGATAAATATTTTATAAAGGCCCATACTTAAAAAATATTCCAACTGAAGTGGCATTCTGTAGATACAGTGAAAGAGAGTAAGATATCAGAATCCCTCCTGAAGAGTAAAGTCATCCTAGGAATTATCTTATTGTGCTTTGTTGTTCAAAGAGATCACCTAAAGTGAGAGTTTCCTCTGAAGTTGATGGGATTCAAAGCTTGGAACTATGTTAAAAGTTCTAAAGGAGATTGAAGGCTGTATGATATTCCAAACAGAGACAGCACTATGAGCCCACAGCAACATTTAGGATTATCTACATTCTTGTTGAGGTTCCTGTAAAAGGCTTCCATTTCAAGTGCTAAAAATTTTCCAGGAATTCCAGTTATTTTATATATTCCTTCATTCACTAATTCATTCATTGATTCATTGATTGATTCATTCATTCATATATTAAGTCTACCAATACTTGTGAAACTTACAATGAACTAGACATTTTTTGTAAGGCACTGTGGATAACAAAGGTGAGTAAAAAGAAGACATGATTCTTTCATAGAATTTACAACCATATGGGGGAAGACAGTAATTACTAAAATAATCTCAATAAAGAAAGCAAAATTTATAACTGAAATAATGGAAGTTCAGCTATAGAAAACACAGATGCATAATGACCTGTATACATAATTACCTGTATTTTTAAAACAAATACAGTTGGTTTAATTGCTGATGTATTTTTGAGTTACATGTATATTGCATAAGTTAATTTTATTTTATATATATAAATTTTATTTATTAGGAGATATAACAATTGTATAAAAATTTAATATAATTTTTCTCAAATTACATTATGTATGTTTGTAGATGAACTTTAGTTTAATACAAATTTGAACTTTAAGAAGAAATCTTCTGTATAAATTTACGGGAAAATAAATTTTATTTTCTCACCAAGATAACACTATTGCTATTAATAAAAATTGTTATTATAAAAAATAGCCACTTGGGAGTACTTTCTTTCCAAATCCTTATATATAACTTATTCATGTGAATAATTTTTCCTTAAACTTATTTTTATGAACTGTGAGGACAAGGTAGAGTATTTAAAGATCAAGGAAATCAGTGGAAAGAGGGAGGCAATTACATTTTATTTCCTAAAGCATCGCAGTGATGTAGCAGTATAAATATGCTTCGTGAGAATTCTGGGCTGGGTTTAAAAAAGAGTGCACAAAGCCATCAAACACAAGATTTCTCTTAGACATCAGATTTTTTCATGTACTATTGAATTTCTTCCCACCAACCTGAAGCTCTTGCATGAAAATGGCAGCAGAAGCATCATCTATCCTCTGACATCTGTGCGCACACACACACACACACACACTAGTGGCAGGCACACAAGCCATGAGAGCATAAAACTAGGCTAGAGGTCTGGATGCATCATCTGGTACCTGTTATAAGTCAACAAGATCCTGTGCTAAGTGGCTTCACAGATTGCACCAAGCAAGAAGCAAGCCCCAGGAGAAAAAGCCAAGGCAATATTGCTCCAAAGGGCTGTAGAATTGTGGCAGTGGTCTCAGTTAGTGACATTGATGATACAGACGACAATTAGGAGAAAGGGTTTAGAATGTGAATGGGGAGCAATTCAGCTGCTACAATATCCATCAACAGACTGTTGCCTGAGGCGAAAGGGACCCTGCTGTCCTTTGTTTTTCTGTTCAAACTAGAAGATTGGGGAGACGTGGGGGAGTGAAAGCGGAATGTATAAAATTCATCATAACTGAAATTTTTTGAGCTAAATGTTGTTGAATAATTAAAGTGGCCATTTCTTAGAAATGGAGTTGGTTGTTCCCTCCAACTTTAATAAATGTGAGATATCCTACAGCACTGAGATAGTTCTCAACTTAAAAAAATTTAAAGAAAAAAACCTTTAAAGAAAAAAGGTTTCTACCTGCTCAGCTTAACTACTAAGTGTTCACCTATGTCTTCCTTTTCTTAATAAGCCTTGTAATAATCTCCAGCAATATGGTGGTGTGTAGCCATTGTTTAAACTATCATTAGCTTTGTGGTTGTCACTTGAATGGCATTGAACAAACTTTGTTTCAGGTTCTCTATATAGCCCTCCTACTTAGGCTTACTATATAGTTTAACATAAATCCATAAGCAGACTGCAGCTCACCAATTTTTTTTAATTAAATGATTTTTTTAAAAGTTAAATGAGTTTTTTTGAAAATTAAAATTTATATATGCTAAGGAATTTAATGTCGTTGATTTTCATGAAAAATTAGCATTTTTCTGGGAGGAATCCTACGAGTCAATTTATCATATGGTTATAATAGCAATAAAACTGAAACTATCAAAAAGTCAAAATTTTTTGAACTCTAGAATGTATAAAATCTAGAAGGTGTCAAAAGGCAAGATTTTACTCATGTGCTGTCTCTGAAGTGAAAAAGACAGAATAGTAGTAGCAGGTTAAAGGTCTTGCCTTTATGTCCCAGAAAGAAGAAATACTGCGCAAGTCTAACAATAGTTTTTTCATCATATTTCATATATTTCTTATAACTAAATTCCATAGAAGTGCCATAAGAAATATACTTCTAATGCTACTTGGATAATTTTGCTTTGGTTCTCAGAATAAAAGCAAGGATCCCAGAATATATAGAGAAAAATGTTCAGTATTTGATGTTTAAAAGTTCAACTTAGAAAAAATTCTCTTGAGCTCCAACAGATGTATAGTCTGTAAAATAAGAGCTATTTGATATATTCTTTTTAATACCTCAGAAAATATGGTTTATTATGCTATTTATAAATGGAAGCTTAAGCAATTTATTTTCAAAAGACATCCTAGCTCCAGTGCTTAATGACAAATTAGAGAATGACAGGCTTTTCATTTACACAATATATACTGAGTTAAAAATATTAAAACATATTTTGTAGAGAATACCTTTTATTTCAAACATATGACTTTATTATATTTTAGTTAATTCTTTATTTGATTAGCAGATAACCTCCTTTGTAAGGAGCCTAAATATAATGCAACAGAAATAAGAAAACAGGTCAAATAAAGATTCTGTTAGATCCCAGTGACTTTTATTATTGTTTTTCTGTATTTATGGTTAATTATGTTTACAAAGGAAATACCAAAAACAACTTATCACCATGAATTCTAAAATCATACAAACTTGCACCTGAGAAGAATTTTCAATGGGAAACAAAATCAGGCCAACCTCAATCATGGCTTATTAAATTACAGCTGGTCCAAAACTGTTTGATATTCAAGCAGCTAATTAGCAATGGAGATGGCTAATTCAAACTCTGGGCTTTGATCTCCAGTTCACCCAATATTTATTAGGTTTATTTTTAAAAGAATGAAAAGGGAAAGTATCCTGAAAGCTGGAGGAGACAGTCTGAACAGTAGTTTACTTATAATTTACAGACTTGTGGTACTTAATATATAATGCAATAATCTTCCTGGTGCCATTTGCCATTTGGACGCTGCTACAGATTATAGCTTAGGGCACTGCATCTGTGCACAGATCTGGCAGGAAATGGTCTAAAATCTTGAACAGCTGAGCATGATGTTTTGGTATAGTTGCAAAATTCAACCTCTGCTCCAGAGGTCACTGCATGCTTCTGTCCTGACAGCCCAAATTGTTAAGCATGTGACTAATATGCATACAGAACACAGGCTGCCTGACGTCTGCTACAAGCTTGATGGCTGGTTAGCGGCTAGTCTTAATTTTATGTGACAATCCTATGTAGGAAGTGCTGTGGGGGTGACTAAATGGAGCATATTGATGTCCCACTGGGTGTAGCCCCTGTTGTTTTGACAAATTCTCCTTAGCATTTATCAATCAGGCCTACAATGGGGAGTGTGCTGAATATCTAATTCAGACATGCTAGTCAGGGCTAATAGAGCAAGATAGCATGTTATTCAATTTGTACTTGTTAGCGATGTCCCACTGTCACTGGGCAATTTACCTTCACACTTCACAAATGAAAAGAGAAATTTGCTGGGCTTCAAACACTTACATGAGTTACAAGCAAAATTTTAATTAGCATGTCATTACAGCAATAATTTATTGCTTCTTTGTAGTTTTCCTCGCATACAGATTATGCTTTTCCTATTTTAGAAGGGATGCCCTCAAGGCTTGTGAAGCAGGTATTAATAAGGACAGCTAACAAGCATTACTAAAAGATACATACGAATATTTTCTTTCTGTGGAGTTTTAAATATTTACGTATGAAAATAAAATTGATCCATGAGATTTTTATTTTGGGGGATTCGCTCAATGTTTTACCAATTCTGTTCTAATATGGTGTTTGTTTATTTTAACAGGTTCTACCATGTTTTGATTTCCTCCTAAATGTCACACGAGTGGGCAAACTAAAGAAAGTATGCTACAATTGTTAAAAGCTCTTGATGTAAGCAAGGGAAACTTCTGTAGTTCTACTATAAGCACTTGTGAATATACAAGAGTTTTTCCAGAGTGTGAACAAAGCAGCATCCACTGTTTTCTACCAACTGTTTATGGAGAGTTGTCTAGAAAGCAAAATCTTAATCAACTGGCAAATTGAACATCTTAAGAAAGGAAAGCAAAAAGGAGGAGCTGGTAGTCGCTCTCCATGTGTGGCCTCAATCTGGCATCCTTAGAGTACAAAAGTGAAAGAATGACCTATATATTATCTAAAGACAGAAACAAAGGAAATAGTGTGAATATACAAAAATGGCAATTATAAACAGATTAAAATATAAATGGAGTAAACACTTTGATTATGGTATTGGCATAGTTTGAAGAATTATGATTGTCAAAACCTCCTTGTGTGAAAGGTGCAGTCAGACCACTCAAAGAGACAATTAGTGGGTTTTCACAGCAAGCAAATAACTCAATGCTATTTTGCATATATTTACCCAATCTATAGAAACATGGCTTAGTGACTAAACTTCTTCATATGTGTCCACATTTAGAGAAATATGACTTTATCACTATGAATTCCAAACTGCCAATTTTACAAAATATGACTTTATGACCACCTCGCAACAAAGCTTGCTGTCAAACAGAATGGGATCTTGGGCTGCACCTCTCCTACACTTAAAGTGGCAGGATAGTGTCTTACTCACTTATTCACTTTATATGTTATTTACTAACTAGCATGGTGCAGAGACCTAGCAAGAGCTTGATACTAACTACTGAAAGCATGAACATTTGAACTTACATGTTTTTCAAAGAAGCAAGAGGTAAGAAAACAGACATTAAAAATCATATGATAAAGAAACCAGATGGAAATCAAATGATAAACCATTTACTACTTCTTCTCCCTGACCCCCATGTCTAATCCACTAGCCCCTGTGGCTATTTATCTTCTAAATATTTCTCCCTATATTCCAAATTGCTTGATAATAAACTCTACTCCCAAATCCAAGATGCTAAACTTCTATTCTGGGTTATCATGAAGTATATTCTTTCAGACTTTAAACTTATTTTCTACAACGCAGCTGGAGTAACTTTTACAAAACACATATCTAGTCATGTCACCACTCAGTTTAGAACTCTTCAATGTCTGTTGCTTTTAGAATACTGACAATTTCTTAATATGCTTCCACTGCATTTCCCTGCCCCGTATCCCACTCAGTCACCTGCATTTAACGGATCTCTTTTTCAGTTTGTATCATTTGGTGTGCTTACCCCAGGACCCATGCACATACAGTTTTCTCCATTTGGAATGCTCTTCTCTTCCTCATGGTTTAGTCCATTCTTACTTATCCTTTCATAAGAAAGCTTTCCTGAGTTCTCAGAATAATCAAGTCTTCCTTTTCAACACAGAGTACCACATTTAATTTCATGTTTCTTTGTGCGGTTATATGATTAATTAATATATGTCTTCTTTTAAAGTTGCAATTTCTACAAGAACAGAAGTCTTGTTTATTTTTGTGTCCCTGGCATATTGCTGAGTGACCAATAAATATTTTCTGAATAAATAATGAGAGTAAACATACTGTGTACTCAGCACTGAGCCATCCTGAAACTAACTATAAAAGAAGTATGAAGTCCTTGTGGTCTCTCGTTTTTGCCTCCCTACTCTTGGATATCCCTGCCCTCGCTCCACACTATAATTTCCAGAAGGCACTTGCCCTGCTATCTTCTACCTCCAGGCCCTTGAAGTTGCTGTTCTCTTTCTGTGGAAACTTCCCTCTGTGCTCAGTCTCCATCTTCCTGTCCCCACCCTGATTTCTACCAAATGTAAATCTCTGATGAAGATGCACTTTCTCCTTCCCTGCCCCCAGTGTGTGGATTGGGAGCCCTATTATATTCTTCCACTCTGTATGCGACTGCATTTATCAGAGAATGTACCTGTCTAGTCAGCAGTAAGGCATGATTTGGAAGGGCAAGGGCTTTTTTTTTTTTTTTTTTTTTTTGAGATGGAGTCTGGCTACAACGCCCAGGCTGGAGTACAGTGGCGCGATCCCGGCTCACTGCAACCTTCGTTTCCCGGGTTCAAGCAATTCTCCTGCCTCAGCCTCCAGAGTAGCTGGGACTACAGGCGTGCGCCACCATGCATGGCTAATTTTTGTATTTTAAGTAGAGACGGGGTTTCACCATGTTGGCCAGGCGGGTCTCAAATTCCTGACCTCAAGTAATCCGCCTACCTTGGCCTCCCAAAGTGCTGGGATTACAGGCATGAGGCAAGGTCTTTTAAACAGCCAAAATCTCTATTAACTGCTTTCCAAAATCATGCTAAATAACATTAAAAATAAAAGCTAGATTCTAGTTATGATATAATTATGAGATAGATCACTAAAGCATACCCTTTCCCAGACTCCCTCACCAGCTCCACCTTTACCAACAGAAAAATTAGGAGCTAGGAGAAACACTAGGGGAAATAGAAAATCTACATATTGTAATCACTCGTATCTCAAAGTTGGCAGTGCTTCTGATAATCAAAGAGGCACTTACTGTTCTTGTCTCCAAGATTTTCCATAACGCAAATATAAATGAAATTTTTTCATGAAGTGCTTCTATGTCTGCAGATGAATATCTTTGAGTATCAACAAGGTATGTGCCTTAATGTGTATTACCAGCTTTTAAATATCATTAAACTTTCAAAATCAGACTTATATTGAAGTCAAAATACAAGCAGATTTATAAAAATAATTAAAACAAGAGCAAAAAGATTTTTAAGGTAGATAGTCCAAATATCTATTCAGTTTTAAGATTTGTAGCTAGAAAAATTTACTGTTAGAAAACTATAGAGACAGAAAATGCTTATCATGCCTTAAATTTAAAAATTAGGCTAGAATACATTTCAATTAAATAAAGAGAAAAGAAAAAATCTACTAAAAGGAAACAACTTAGAATAGTGACATTATTAGCAATAGTTTCTATTTTTAAATTTCCAAATAGTTTTACATAGTTATAGTATTTCTATCATTCAAAAATAATATAAACAATTTGGAAGAATAAAGATGCAAACAAACAAGGATAATAAAAGGAAGCTTAAAACAAAATGTTTCTGCTATCAAAATGTGTTCATAAAACTAATCAGAGAGGAGTCGAGTTCTCAACAATTAAGATTTATCCTTTAGTAAATTTTAGATGAGCTTCTTTTTAAGTGAGTACGATACAAAATATACATGAAAATGAAATCTGTTGGGTGCTGGATAAGTAATAATTGTAAAAAACAAAAACAAACAAAAAAGCTGCATTTAGTTCTGCATTCATGGTAAAATGGCACCATTTGAAAGCCCCAACCCAAAAACTTAATTTCCTGTTCCCTTCACTTATTGTTGTTCCTTTAACCAAGCAGGATTTGTTTACATTTCAGTTGCAGGTCAAGTCGTATACTCCTATAAATAACTTATTTTCATTAAAAGTTTAATTTTCTTTTTCTTCCTGTGCACTTTCAGAACACTTCCAAAAAATAAGAATATTAGCTGAATAGAGGATCCAGCATGGCCTATATAATCTGTTCTGTGGGTTTCCAAGTCCCTGTGGGATACATTTTATTATCTCCATTTTACAGATAAGGAAACTGAAACTCAGAGAGTTTAGGTTATTTACCTAAGGTCACTTGGGGAGTAAGTGGCAGGGTGAGAAAGGGAGCACAGGCCCCTGGGACTCCAGAGCTCTCTTTCCCTTGCACTAGTTGCCTCCCTGGAAAGTTAAATATTTGGTGATGGCAGCTGTTAGGCCTCTGAAGGAGATCATGATGTTCTTAGTTCAGATTTTTATTGCTAAAAAAAATTGTGGTAAAGCCCTAAAAAAAGAGGTCAGTGGTATTATTCATGTCTTTGGTCTTCCAGTCACTGAAATGAATATTTCTACATACAAAGCACCACTCTTGGTGTTCTAGATGACGCAGACATTAATAATATATGGTTATTGCTCTCTAGGGTCTAATAAACACTTTGGGGAGAAAAGGCCTATGGTGTGTGAGAGAAACAGCCATTAGGGTTTTCTGGCAGCAAGCAACACAAACCAACGCAGGCCAATTTCAGCTAAAAACAATGTTCATTGGAAGGGAATGGGAGTAACCCAGAAAGCTGAAGGAAAAACTGTACAGCCAGGCCACATAATGGACAAGAATATGGCAGCTTCAAAACTCGAATAGCTATATTACTTATTGATAACACTTATTTAGCACTTTTTCTGTACCTGGCCCTGTTCTAAGTGTTACACGTATTAGCATCCGTAATCCACACCACAATGCAATATGATAGGTATTATTAGTATTATTACCATAAGGAAATTGAGACATAGAGAAGTTAAGTAACTTGCCCCAAATCTCACCACTATCTTTCGGGCTCCACTGAATTCTGAAAGATTTTCATTTTTGTGACACTTTCCTCAAGATTAAGATTCAGGAAGTCTAATTTGGGTGATGTCCCTGACTTTAGCCAAGAGATGGGCAGTAGTCCTCCAAGATGATGGTACTGGAAAAAATTGGGTAGGCAAAAATAACAGATGTCCTCAGTATTGCAGAGATGTTAAAAGCAAGCTGTGGAGAATGAGGACATTTTTATGTACCAGTTGGGTTACAAGCTTTGAGGTTCAAAGATCTTTCCTCATTTTACAGGAGTCTCACTACAGGGAGATTTGGAACCAGTCATTAGAGCACTAAGCTGGGATGACTCTGCTTCCCAGTGATTGTAGGATGTCATGTGGGCACTTCTTTAACAAAAGGAGAGGACAGAACTGAGACTCTAAGATGGGAAAAGCAGTCTGAGGATGCTGACAGTTTCTAAAGGGTATCTGGGAAATACTCTGTTTGTTAGGGTCCTGGCTGGCCTCCTTTAATGTCAGGGTTAAAATGGTCACAAATTGAGGATACACTGATATTAATGTAGAATTTCTTAACTGAATAGTATCATTTTCAGCACCTCATCTTCTCGTCTCCAGCCTATCACCCTCACATGGTTCTCCCACTCACACCTTTCAATCTGGGCCTCCCTACCTGAAAAAGAGAGCAGTCAACTTCAACAAAGCATTCATTCATGTGTTCATTCAACTAGTACCTGTAACTCTCATGCTACCTGAGCATGACAGAAACTCTTTTTACCCTGAAGTCTGAGCGAACAGTCTTGGTGGGGAATATAGAAGAGTAATCGGGCCATGATGGTATAGGGCGTTACCTGCGATAGAGGGGATTGTAGTGGGTGCTACGGAAGCACATAAAAGAGCCATCTGACAGAGTCTGCAGGTAATTAAAAAAGGCTTACTGGGGGCTGGCGTGGTGGCTCACGCCTGTAATCCCAACACTTTGGGAGGCAGGCGGATTGCCTGAGCTCAGGAGTTCGAACCCACTCTGGCCAACATGGTGAAACCCCGTCTCTACTAAAATATCAAAAAATTAGCAGGGCATGGTGGCAGGCGCCTGTAATCCCAGCTACTCAGCAGGCTGAGGCGGGAGAATCGCTTGAGCTCAGGTGGCGGAGGTTACAGTTAGCCGAGATAGAGCCATTGCACTCCAGCTTGGGCGACAGAGTGAGACTCTGTCCTTAAAAAAATAAAAAATAAAAAAAAAATAAGAGGCTTACTGGAAGAAGTTATTAAAGGAGAATTTGAAAGCGGGGGAAAAAAGCCGAGGTTGGGGAAAGAAGTGTATCAGGCAGAGGGAATATTTAGGTGTAAGGCCAACTGAGGGGACTAGGGCCTGTAGTGAGAGGAAGGGCCATGAGGAAGAGGCTGTCTAATGCTTCAATCTGCTTGAGACAGGGAATAAAACAGATCCAGAAGTAATCACACTGTCAACTGAATTAAAATAAGAACCAGAGAGGATTCTAGGAGGGTGAGAATCCAGAATCATCTCAGCAGTGAGAATCTCAAAGACCTTCTCAGGAGAGAGAGGATTTTGAATGAGTCTTGGGAGATGAATATTTTCAACCAGCAGAAATAAAGGAAAGGGCCTATCTGCAGAAAGAAAGGGTGCATTGCAGGAGGAAAGGCCTGAGGTAGACCAGGGTAGCCACTCTTTGTTTTGTTTCCTTTGTACAATCTTACACCTGCCTAGATGTTTGTCCACCAACTCTACATTTTGTTTGTTGCTTTCTTATTCTTTCCTCTAGATTCCTGTAAGTACATTCTCCACAAAGACATCCAGGCCAGCAGAGGTAGAAATAGGTGTCTTTCTCTATGCCATCAAAGTTATTGTTTCATTTCCTTTTGTATTCTCTAGGATTTAGCACAATTCCGAAAACATACTAAGTGTTTAATGGTTTTGATGAGTCAATTTATTAATTAACTAGTGAGCATATGGGCAGAGAGGCTTGCACAAGAGTGTAGTTCTGGAGTCAGACTAGTTGGATTCAAATTCTGGTTGTGCTACTTTCTAGATAAGTGACCTTAGGTCAATTGTGTCAACCTCAGCTTTTTTATTGGTAAGACGGAGATAATAATAAAATCTCTTCTAGGTTTCTTGGAAAATTCAATGTGAGGTGCTTAGCAGAGTGCTTGGCACAGAGTGAGCATGTAACGTATGTCAATTGTGTTGGTAGTGCTGATATTATAATATGATACCTTCTGTCTCATGCTGCGCACGTATATGGCAACAATATGGAAGAAATCCACTAAAATTTGGCAATTGTATGAAAAAGCATTCAGACAAAGGGCAGAATGTTTCTTAACTTAAGAAGGGATGACAATGAGGATAGAAAAATAAAGTCGAGCCTGGACAGCTCCGTTAGACAAGTCCACAGTTAGTACCAGAAGTTAAAGTGCTCCCTGGAATTTATAATGAGATTGCCAGAAGGTTCCACCAAGGCTAGAAAACCGTCGCAAAAAAAAAAAAAAAAAAAAATCACTGGCATTCCCCTGTTGTCTTTTAAATTGTAGCTTCTTTCCTCCCTTATTGTGTGTTGACATGCTCCTTCACACCATGCTGAACTACCTACGTGATACTTTACTTGGCCTGCCTTTCCCCATGTTCCTGGTTCTATAAAATCCAAAAGAAACTCCATTCTGGCTTATTCACTCAGAAGTGGTAAAGAAAAATGTAATTAAATTAAATATTTTGTTCCTTAAGTCACTACACATTCATTCAAACACTATGGAGAGTTTATATTTGTTGCAGGAATAGAAATACTTAAATAAAATTGAGACCCTTACTCTAATAGAAATAATAACTCATATTTCAAGAAAGGTAGCTGATTAATTTATGTTAGGTAGCATTTCAGACAGTGTGGGGCAGATACGTTGGGAAGCTACTAAAACTACGGATAATCATCTACTCCTCTTGTATCCAGGTGTGACCTCAGTAATGATTTCCAGATTTCATGACTACTTCTAACAATGATTATAATAACTGAAAGAGAAGAAAAATTTTCAAATATATGAGTACAGTAAACATGTCATACAGTTATTACGTAGCATATGTTTAACTCTTGGCATTTGTGTTTTTGGTATAAATGTGTAATACGGACGTTAACAGCACCATCTCAGAATCCAGACATCTTTCAATTCAAACCCATTTTCACCCTTGTTAGCAATGTGAGCTTGGGTAAATTACTTAGTTCTCTAAGTTCAGTTTATTTATTTATACAATGAAACTGCAGGAGCATTAATGATTAAATAAATTTGTTTAAATGGTTATCAATGTACACTGTAGCATAATTAATAAATATGTAATTGAAATCTGGAGTTAATCTATTGGTGCTAATTTCTTCTTCTGCATCATGTGGATACATGTACGTTTCTGACATACGTGTGTACACAAAACATCTGCAAACACTCTCCAGAGTGCCAAAGCCAATAAATGCACAATCCCACAAGTCTATACATTCCACTGTCTCATTCATGTGAATTTATAACATCTCACTCTAATAAGACATTTATGTTTTATTCTTTTCCTTTATTCTTAATACAAATAAACATTAGCATATTCAATAGTGGTTGCCTTCTGGTGCTAATCTCAAAATCTAATGTTATTTAACAAAATTTTTCTGGAGTGGAAGGTTGAACTAATAGAAATCTACAATTCATTTTAGGAACAAACAGGAAAATGCCCAGGGGGTTTCTTCTGAAAATTAAAATTTGTTACTTACCCGTCACTTTTCTCTTTCAACTAGCTAAGGTCATCGGCGTATCTAGGGTGGTAGAGAAATAAGAATAAACGATAGCTGTGAGATTAGTTCATCAGTCTTCTAGATTTCATACTGCAATTTTTATCTGTCTTTGGGTTAATGAGAAGTAGCTTGTCTTTATTCTTTAGTTTAGATAGCCATATATTACTTACTGCTTTTGGGTACTAGGCCGAACCAAACCATGTTGATCATAGCAACATAAATGTTAACACAACGTTGCCAAATGATGTTTAAATGGTGAATTCAAGAATAAAGATTACAGAAACCACTCTTTGACATTCTGCACACTGAACAAACTAGTTGACTCAATTTTTCACTTTTCCGCTAAACCCAATGACATCATGTTGACATTTCTTGATACTAGAATTGACTATGGCAAAATGAACACACAAAAAATGTCTTTTGTATTTTCTAAACAAACTTTGCAAACAAAATGGGCAAGATGCATATTTAGGGTCAGAAAATTTAGTGAAGAGATAGTTTATTTTAATTCAAACTGCATTATTGGCTTAGAAACATACACATATATCCTCATTCTGTGGCCATCAAGTGTGCTTGAAAATTTCATTGACAAGAAAGGGAGTTTTGCATGAGAAGTTCCTTGGTATACAGTGATAATTTTCTCCAAAGCACATTTTATTCTCAGGAGGCACCACTGTGTTGGACAGGAATTGTATGTGAAGCTAAAATTATGTTTCACCACGTGTGAAAATAACCAGTTTCTTGCTACCTGAGTTTTTTCTTTGTAAATCCTTAGGCAAGAGAGTTTTTATACATGATGAGTAAAATATCTAAAATATAGTAAATTTGTTATTGTTTATTATCTCTTCAAATTTCAGCTTTGAACATCTTCAGTGAATATTAGCCATTCGGTAACAGATTTCCAAAATTATTTAGTCCTCTGGTTTACTCAGCTATATTAAGTTTGGATTCTCAAATATATATACACATACATATATAGTTACGGTTATGGTTATTAGCTAATTACTATTTTAGTTTTTCTGAATTTTTTTCTTCAACATTTCCTTGAATAAAGTGTTTTCAGAAAGGAATATTTGCATGATTTTTATTGGAAAGTGAGAATTTAACATAAACATTATATAATTCCATTTTATTGTGTGATCTCATAAAAATATAATGGGTAGTTAAATTTTAATAGACACTTATTTGGCATATAATTATGCAGTCATTTCATGGGGTTATTATAGATTACATTATTTCAAAAGCAATATGATATGTTTGAAATTTGGAAAAATAATTTACGTTGTAAAATGCTAATAAAAATATAGATTTCTATAACGAAACTAACTTCCTGTACTACTTTTCTTCTAAAATGTTTCAAAACCTGTGTTCTTACATTTATATCAAGAATATTTAGATATTTTAATCTGAATTCCAGGATGCCAAAGTCCTTAAAAAATGAACTCTCAAATTTTTTGTATTGTTATGTAGAGAGATACAAAGTGCAAACAGGTTATGTGATTCACATAGAATATTTTAAACTAGACACATATTATTGGCTATTTTTTACTTCAAAATTCTATCTAAGGGGTTAAAAGTGGCTAAAGAAATATGTCTATATCTTAGCAATGATTTTTTAGTGTAACAAATTCAGGTCATTTTTCTCATTCTTTTGATGTGATTCTAGACTTTTACAAGTTCAGTCATTATTCCTGCTTCACAGAATATTGATAAGCTTATCAATGTATGTACATATGTATATATACGTTATATATATATGTTAGAGTACATAGAGCGTTCATAGAGCATACTCCACCATATATATGTACGTATATTGATAAGCTTATATATTGATAAGCTTACGCATCTGTGCAATTTCCTGTATATATATGTTACAGTGCATATCTCTAATATATACAGAAAATTTCACAGATGCCTAAAAATCATAAAGTTCATAAAATAGTAATATGAAGTCTTCATGATGTAATGGAAAGAACCCTCAGTTAGAAATCACAAGAATTTTGAGCTCTTAACCCTCAATTAGAAATCTAAGGAATTTCGATTTCAATTAGAAATCAAAGGAATTTCGATTTCAATTAGAAATCAAAGGAATTTCGATTTCAATTAGAAATCAAAGGAATTTCGATTTCAATTAGAAATCAAAGGAATTTCGATTTCAATTAGAAATCAAAAGAATTTAGGCTCTATTTACCCTTAGTTTTCCTCATTGATAAAACGCAATCCTATAGGAAAACAGGAAATGGGCATAGAATTGCTGAGAAATACACATACATTAAATACACATACATGCATAGATGGGTAAAAATCATAAAGTTTATAAAATAGTCATATGAGATCTTCATGGTGTAATGGAAAGAACCCTAAGGCGCAAGCCATTTAGCCTCTATTTATCCTTAGTTTTCTCATTTTTAAACTGCAATCCCATAGGAAAACACAAAGGAAATGGGCATAGAATTGTTGAGAGATACACATACATTAAATTTACATGCATATAAAAGTAGTTTTTTAAACACCTTTTATTTTGAGGATCAGATACAAATATTTCTATTTTTTCTTGCCAATTAAAATGTCTTGGTCTCTTTCGAATGCTTCATATTTGTGGTTTTGATTCAGTAATTTAAAAGAGATGGGAACTTCCATACCAAAGACACGTTGAAGTTGCCATGATGAAAATTGACACTTACTCAATTAATAACCTTGATAAGTAACCTAGCACTATTGTCCTTTCCTACTTGAGTGGAAAATAGACATTACCTAACAAAGAAGATTCTTCTCTCCCTTCTTTGAAGTCCCTTCAATTCTCATGGTAAGTCATTTAATGATTTGGGGGAACATTGATTTGGAATCATCCATACTCTTAATACAAACACAGGACCTCTAGGGGGTAGGTTTGGTTGGCTATCACATTTCTATATTATTGCACTGTTGCATGCTATTTTAAGCATGCTTAAACGAGGCAGACTTTTAGTTTAAGAAAAATATGTTACAAAAATAATAGAGCCCTTGACTTTGGGAAATCTATCTTTATTTTTTCATTGTCTATACATTACTATGAAAATACCAAGCATCAAACAATAACATGCATTGGTCCAATGTTATGGAAAATTGAAAGTACCAAAATACAAAACAATATAAGCAGACTTGATATATTTAATTACCTTCTATGGAACTTATATTAGAAATTTTCAAGCAACATAGCAGCACTGAGCCTCACTCATATATACAGACATTCATATTTTGTGTCAGACACTTGAAGAAAATCCAAAATTTAAAATTTAATATATGATCACTCTAAGAAATACTTTTCTTTTTAAATAAAAAAATTGTAGAACAAAGCTAATAATTGTCATTTTCATTTATCATGTGTGTTTTTCTTTTTGTTTCTTCTTTTGAATTTTTAACAATCAAGTTTGGAGACTCTTTGTTGGTGTGTTGGAGAGTTTGAACATACACCTAATTAAAAAAAAATAAAAATCAGCAACACCCACAAAGCAGTGTCACCAAACAATAAATACTGCTTCCCTCTAAAATATCGCTTAAAGATGAATGCATTTCGGGAGTTGAAAGGTGGCGGCGCACCTGCGGCACAACCTTAAATGAAAAATAAAGACAACTGGGTTGTAGGGTGCCTTTCCCTCTTCAAAATAAAATTCTTTACAATATGCAAGACAAATGGCACAAAAGTGAAAGGGCAGTGATGCAGATTGGATAGGCTTACAGCGTAATTGAATTAAGGCTTGTGTGCCACATATGACCACAAAGCAGGCCTATGGCTCCAGCCTGCTGAATGGAGGTGGCTGGCCTGTCAATAAAGACCCTTCAAACTGGTTAAATGCATCATAAGCGTGTGCAGAGAGCTTTCTAGCTAACAGGTGGCTGAGTAAACCTCAGCTGGTGCCACACAGGGCTGTCGCATTGACCTTCTTTAGGATAATTTCAGTCCTCTTTTTTTAAAAAAATTTGTTACTGTACTCGCTGTGGTGAAAACAATTTAGGGATGAATAATTTCTTTTGGTCCCTAGAGGCACCAGTGGCGCTCTCTCTCACCCTTTCCCTTTTTTTCTTGTACTTTCTGTCTCACCCCCTCTTTTTCCCGGTCTTGTGTCTGAATTTACATAAAGGAACAGTGACAACAGCAAGCTGAAAGGCATAGCTGGTGGGAGGATTAAGTATATCATTGAAAGGAATTATGTTGTAAATGACTGGGAGGGGTAGGGGCTTCTGTTCCTTGCTCCCATCTGGTCCTTAAAGAATACCTTGTTGTAATTACCCCCAGATGGTTTGTGCTACACTGGGGTCTGGACAGCCAGGTGCCACTGTGCCCTGCTGGGTGTGATATTCATTGCTACATGCAGTGACAAAAATGGACTTTATTGAAACCTAATTTCTTCCAGGGTATTACACAAATATGAAATGAACCCAGTTCATCGAGAGAGAGCTTTGTTTGTTTCCAAGCCGAAACGGTCTCACCTAAGATAAGGCTGCCTGGTTATTTCACTTTTCACAACTATCCTAAAAGGAAGAAGCAAAAACAATTTACAGTGTGTGCTGGGTTTAATTCAGTATTTTAAATAATGGAAATAGCATCGATGGCAGGTTTTTATTCCTGACTGTTAGGTAGTTTTACATTAGTATCTACCTAAAACTTTCAAGACCATGTTTCAAGTATTTTATTATTCGAATTAACAAGAAGTAAAGTAAATTATAGTATCCAGGCCATAAACACATTTTGATATTAGTGAGTGGATTCTTATATAACTTAAAATTTAATCACACATTATTTACTATAAAATATAGCTCCTCAGCTAATTTTAAAAACAAATTTGAGCATTTGTGTTGTACTTTAGCAATGATATTAATATAGAAAAATAAGAAAATGAGAAATGAATATTAAAAGTTAGCTGCGTGTTGCACAAAAGTGGAATTTTACAAAATTGCACTTATATTAACTATCAGGATATTTAACTTTTAATTTTAATGTTATTAATACATTTTAGAAGCATCAGTAATCTGAAAATAAAGATAAACATCATAATTTTATGTTTTGTTTATATTCAGTTTATTGTATGACATTTGCAATATATCTAATAATTCTTATGTGAGAATTGCATAACAGAATTTCTATCAGATCTTGCCAAATTAAAAACAAAATATTCCTACATTCCACATTTTTCTTATTATAATTTTGGCTATATTAACATTTTACAAAGTTACTCAAATTCATTACTTTATTAAATTTTCAATGTAGAATTTGGACAATTTTAATATGAAAATAAAATGGGAATTAAAAGGAAGAGCAGAATATGGAAATTTTTATACTCCTTTTATTTTCCCCCTTAAGTTATAAGTTTTTATACGGTATAAAGAAAACATACACAGGGTTAATCTTAATAAGAATATTTTTCTTTAATATATTTAAGCAATGTGTTAAACTGTGTGTTGGATAAAAACAAAATCAAATTGCTTCTTGATGCATATATAAGAGAGATTTAAATATATAGACAAATAGGGGGAATGGTTTTAAATACTGGCAAGTTATGTGTTAGGAGCAATTGTTCTGCAACACAACTTTGTTGAACAGGTTTTATGTACTTTGTGAATAAAATTTTGAGCTGACAGTCTTTCTGTCTGTAAATGCGGTCCCAACATTCTATCCAAATTTTACTGTATTTTTGAGGTAAAATCATTCTATTAGAATCCATAATATACACACAATATCTAGGAAGACGATGACAGAGGTAAAATAATTTTGAAGGAGGAACTGGACTTGGGCTCTAGCTCCAGCCTGGTACTCAGAGCCCCCTGATCTTGGTCATCCATTTAAACTTCATTGAACTTCAGTTTCCTCTTGCAAAATGATTGTAAAGGAGCTTGATTTCAAGATCAGATTTGTGTTTTTAAAGATACATGTGTTTGGCGTTATTGTGAAAGATACAAGAAAGAGTGTAAGACTACAGTAGTCCAAGTATTCATGATTAGGACTTAAACAATAACAGGTCAGATGGAATGGAGCAGAGAGCAGAAGAAGACTTTTAACAATGGGAAGAAATAGAAGTGAGAGATTTTAAGTATTCCATCCATTTTTTTCTTTTTTTTTTTTTTACTTTTGAAGCATTCTGGAAGACTTTTGAAGCACTTTTATAAATATTGTATTAGGATATGTTTTTTAATGTAAGAGATTTCTGTTGCAGTTTTTTTTCCTTCTTTCTCTATTTCATTCTCTTCATTGAGCCAAGCATTTCCATGGAACCTGGTTCCTTGATACTTAATCACTTGGAAAAGGGAATTTGAGAAGATTAGCACAAAAGCATAAGAAATGCCTATGCTTTCTTTCCTAATATACTTAATGCTCAGGTTTCTGCATAATCTGGCTTAACCTTTGGACAATTTCTTGTGCAAAATAATGGTTTTGGGCCTTACTCTGCAGCAACTTGACGCAGGTTATGATTGACTTAAGATCCTCCATTTATTGAGTAATGCCAATTTACCTGGAGTATCACTAGGATATTCTACACACACACACACACACACACACACACACACACACACACACACGTTTAATAGACTTATACGTCTTAGCAAATGAAAGTCATAGTTCATATTTGGAAAGTGAAGAATAATTTTTGTGAATAATTCTGTTAGAGTTTCAAAAGCATCTATTTTCAATAATACATTCAGCTTCAGACATAATAATCCATATTATCCTTACATGTATATAATGAGATGTTCTATTATTCTTATATGAAATTAATAGATCTTGAAATTAGAGTCTTTAAAATTGTCAACTCAAATTTTTCACCCTTACAATGATTTCTTCTACATTAAACTTATACATTTATACAGCTGGTTGTCTAGATTTTTAATATAATACAAAGCTCTTTATCTTTACAAAGCAACTAATTTTAATGTGGAGATGCTATGATTACTAAAAAACAGTTCTTACTTTAAGTTGAAATGTGCCTTTTTGTAATTTAGTTTCCTGTTATTTTAAGAACAATTCTTTTTTTGCCACCTGAAGAAACACTATTGATAGCCAGATTTAGATATCACAATGTATTTTTTAATTCTAGCCCTTTCCAGAATTCTTAAGACTCTAGATGTGCCTTCTTAATTTTTCCCCAGGATGTCCTCTTCATGCTCCAAAACATTTCTGAGGAATCTTCCACCTGCACTGAGATTTCTTGAGTCCAGAGATTATTTCGTATTCATTGGTGTATTTCTAATACCTAACCAAGTAGTTAGAATCTAATAGGCCTGAAACAGCTATTTATTGAATACATAAGCACTTACTATTCAACATTTATTATTTCCTATATGCAAATAAAGAATTCAGGTAAAATTATGAAATTATCTCCATTCTCAAATAATTTTAAAATAAAACTTTGAGGACTAAGATGGTGCCATGGAAAAGACTGAAACAAAATCCAACTAGACTTTAGAGCATGAAGATATTATGTCCAGTATATTCTGGGGGGAAAGCTTTACAATTTTCTTCTTTGCATCATTCTTACAGAAGGTTATGATTTCACATATGAAAATAGGGTGAGGGAAAGCATCCCAGGTAGATACATTGTCAGGAAAAGATCTCTCATTGGAGGTAACAGTAACTTCATACATGATTCCTTAGGCATTGGCCATTGAAATGTTTTGAGTGAGAGTGCTCCGTGACAGCTGCGTGCCATGAAGAACTAGAGGAAAAGGTGTTCCTTAAGGACCAATGGATGAGATAAAGCAGCAGCATTTAAGCCCAACACTCATATAGTCAAATCCTAGAGCCTCTGCCCTCATCCTAATTATTACTGGATCTTTAGGGTGTATAAAGTCAGAAAGCTTGTTATGAAGGGAAAACACATTTCCTTCCATATTTAGTTTCCATTTTCTTAAGGATAATTGAATTGTAATAACAATGATTCACATAGGATTCCAGAAAAGCTATAAATTGATGATTTAGTACATATCACTTGCTACACAAATGATGTGAGGTGGGGAATGAGGCAGGTCAGTTGGGAGAAATGCCACTTCAGAAGTGCTCTCCTGGATTAAAATGTGCATTTTAGACTTTGACTTCTCTGGATTCTTTGCTGAAATATAAGATTTTCTTTTTTTTTTTTAACTTTTATTTTAGGTTCAGGGGTATATGTGCAGGTTTGTTATGTAAGTAAATTTTATGTCATGGGAATTCAGTATACAAATTATTTTCTCATCCAGTTACTAAGCATAGTACCTGATAGGTAGTTTTTCTATTTTCCTCCTCCACCCTCCACCCTCAAGTAGGCCCTGGTGCCTGTTGTCACCACCTTTGTGTCCCTTTGTACTCAGTGTTTAGCTTGCACTTATAAGTGAGAGCATGTGGTATTTGGTTTTCTGTTCCAGTGTTAGTTTTCTTAGGATTATGGCCTCCAGCTCTACTCATGTTGCTGCAAAGGGCATAATCTTGTTCTTTTTAATGGCTGCATAGTATTCCATGGTGTATATGTATCACATTTTCTTTATCCAGTTTATCCTGTTGATGGGCACTTGGGTTGATTCCATGTCTTTGCTATTGTGAATAGTACCACAATGAACATATGCATGCATGTTTCTTTATGGCAGAACAATTTCTATTCCTTTGGGTATATACCCAATAATGGGATTGCTGGGTCCAGTGGTGTTTCTGTTTTAAGCTCTTTGTACAAAAGCATAAGAAATGCCTATGCTTTCTTTCCTAACATACTTAACGCCACACTGATTTCCACAATAGCTGAACTAATTTACATTCCCACCAGCAGTGTATAAGCAATTCCTTTTCTCCATAACCTCACCAGCAACTGTTGTTTTTTGAATTTTTAATAAAAGCCATTCTGACTAGTGTGAGAAGGTATCTCATTGTGGTTTTAAGTTGCATTTCTCAAATGATTAGATCATGTTGAGCATTTTTTCATATACTTTTTGGCCACTTATGTGTTTTCTTTAAAGAAGTGTCTATTCATGTCCTTTGCCCACTTTTTAGTGGTTTTGTTTTGTTTTGTTTGCTTGTTAATGACATATAAGATTTTTTAAAGTTTCCTTCTAAGCTTGGAACAGAAGATTGAAAGTAAGGACATGAGAAGCACAGACACAAATTTCCCCATGTTCTGTACAATTCTGTAATTCCTGCTCTAACAATACTGGTGAGCTGGGGGAAAAAAAAAAAAAAAGGAAGAAGGAAAACCTTGTTTAGATATTTGCCATTGCCTTCGAATTGGTCTTTTTTAGATTTTATCCTCTTCCAGGCCTCCTTTTTTTCCTGGAATTATTTTTCTTAAATACAAATTTTAATTCCCTGTTCCATTCTTATTATCTATAAGTCCAAGCTCTTAATTAAACATGGTTTACAAAGCCTTTTAGAGTTTGGCTTCTTCCTGTCTCTTTAACCTCATCTCATTCAGTGTCCCTTCTTGTCCCAGTCTTCAGGTGGAAGGAAAATATTATTACTATACCATCCTGCCTTCATGCAGGAGCTTTCCGCATTTTAAGTTTGATGAACTCCTGTTCTTCTGTCCAAAACCAGCCGAAGTGATTGCTTGGGCAGTACATATACTAAAATTAGAACAACAGAGAGACAATTAGCATGGTCCCTGAGCAAGAATGACGTGCAAATTCATGAAGTATTCTATATTTTCATTCCGTATGTTTCCACTTTTATGAGGGTACCTAGAGTAGTCAAATTCTTGAGATACATATTAAAATGGTGGCTGGCAGGGGCTGAAGGAGGGAGGAATGGGGAGTTATTGTATAATAGGCACAGAGATTCAGATTTGTAAGATAAAAAGAGTTCTGTGGGGGTGGACTAGTAGCAAAACAATGTGAATGTATTTAATGCCACTGAACAGTACATTCAAAAATGGTCAAGATAAATTTCATGGTGTGCGTATTTTACCACAATTTTTAAAAACAGTCCAAGTTCCGTGGTCCCTTTCCTCTGAACCCAACTTCAGAGGGAGTTAAGCACTTCCATTATTTAATCAGTAGACTGAAATAGCTGCACCCTAAGTGATTGTTAAGGACTATAACCTTGAACTCACTGTTGCTTAACACTCATCAAATGCTTGGTTGGACAACATAAATTTGCAAAGGATTGCCTGAGTGATATATAGTCCATGTGTTCCTATAGATACAAAAAATAAATCCTAAGAATAAGCTTCACAAGCAGAAATTTACACACCTGGACCATATGGTCCGCCCTCTTGTAAAACTGCTTTTATTGTATATAATTTGGCATTATGTCATCATTGGTCCATGCTAGCAGCCACTATAAGAAATAGCCCTATGAAGTCGATTTAATATCTGGGTGTTGTTGAGGATGGCACGTTGTTCATTTTTTGATCACCTACAGGAAAAACTTTCATTTCACCACTAGGAATAAGTTTATTTTCTTTTCCTTCGGAGATAATATAAATGGTGTAATTGATTATGTTCTCATTTTTCTTACCTTCCAAAAAGCTTAGAGGCCAAATGCTTATTCTGGCATTTTTCTAGACCTTAACTATGTATTCTGTACACCCATATATTGTTGAGTTCAAATTATCTACGCAAAGTTATTTTTTTCCTCTGGATTTAGTACTCCAGTATTCATTTTTTCCTTTTATTTCATGTTGTGAGCCACTTTAAATACATTCTTGAATAAACATAAACTAATAAATTCATTCTTTCCTCTATGCTCTTACTGGATATTGCATATATTTGTATCATTACTTTTATCACCATTAATTTGTATTTACATATGTGCCATTCACATTGGACAATAAGCACTTTAAAAAAAACTTTTATTTTAGGATCAGGGGTACATCTGCAGGTTTGTAATATAGGTAAACTCCTGTCATGGGGGTTTATTGTACAGATTATTTTATCACCCAGGTATTAGGCCTAGTACCGATTAGTTATGTTTCCTGCTCCTCTTCCTCCTCCCACCATCCATCCTCCAGTAGCCCTAGTGTCTGCTGTTCCCCTCTATGTGTCCATGGTTCTCATCATTTAGCTCCTACTTTTAAGTGACAACATGCATTATTTAGTTTTCTGTTCCTGCTCTAGTTTGCTAAGGCTAATGGCCTCCAGCTCCATTCATGTTCCTGCAAAGGATATGATCTGTTTTATGGCTCTTTTGTTACTGCATGGTATTCCATGGTATTATATGTACCACTTTTTCTTTATCCAGTCTACCATTGATGCGCATTTAGGTTGATTTAATGTCTTTGCTATTGTGAATAGTGCTGCAATGAACATATACTTGCATGTGTCTTTTTTTTTTTTTTTTTTTTAGCAGAGAGGGGGTTTCACCATGTTAGCCAGGTTGGTCTCGATCTCCTGACCCTGTGATCCACCCGCCTCGGCCCCCCAAAGTGCTGGGATTAGAGGCGTGAGCCACCGCGCCTGGCTTTGCATGTGTCTTTATGATAGAACAATTTATATTCCTTTCATACATACTCAGTAATGGGATTGCTGGGTCGAATTGTAGTTTTGTTTCTGGCTCTTTGAGGAATTGCCACACTGCTTTCCACAGGGGTTGAACTAGTTTACACCCACCAACAATGCGTCAGCGTTCCTTTCTCTTCACAACCTGGCCAGCATGTGTTATTTTTTGACTTTTCAGTAATAGCCATCCTGACTGGTGTGAGACGATATCTCACTGTGGTTTTGATTTGCTTTTTTCTAATGATCAGTGATATTGAGCTTTTTTTCACATTCTTTTTGGCCACATGCATATCTTTTTTTGAGACGTGTCTGTTCATGTTCTTTGCCTACTTTTTAATGTTTTTTTCTTGTAATTGTTGAAGTTCCATATAGATGCTAGATATTAGACTTTTGTTAATGCATAGTTTGCAAAAACTTTCTCTTATTCCGTAGTTGTCTATTTACTCTGTTGACAGTTTCTTTTGCTGTGCAGAAGCCTAGGTTGTCTTCCAAGGTTTTTTATAGTTTTGGGTTTTACATTTAAGTCTTCAATCCATCTCAAGTTGATTTTTGTGTATGGTGTGATGAAGAGGTCCAGTTTCAATCTTCTGCATATGGCTAGCCCGTTATCCCAGCACTATTTATTGAACAGAGAATCATTTCCCCATTGCTTGCTTTTGTCAGCTTTGTTGAAGGTCAGATGGTTGTAAGTGTGCAGCCTTTTTACTGGGCCTTCTATTTTTTTCCATTGGTCTATGTGTCTGTTTTTGTACCAGTACCATTATGTTTTGGTTACTATAGCCCAGTAGTATAGTTTGAAGTTGCATAGTATGATGCTTCCAGCTTTGTTCTTTTTGCTTAGGAAAGCCTTGGCTTTTCTGACTCCTTCTCAGTTTCATATGAATTTTAAACTAGTTTTTTCTAGTTCTGTGAAGAATATTATTGGTAGTTTGATAGGAATAGTGTTGAATCTATAAATTGCTTTGGGTAGTATGGCCATGTTGACAATATTGATTCTTCCTATCCATGAGTATGAAATGGTTTTCCATTTGTTTGTGTCTTCTCTGATTTATTTGACCAATGTTTTATAGTTCTCTTTGTAGAGATCTTTTACCTACCTGTTTAGCTGTATTCCTAGGTATTTTATTCTTTTTGTGGCAATTGTGAATGAGAATGTATTCCTGATTTGTCTCTCACTTTGACTATTATTAATGTATAGGAATGCTAGTGATTTTTGTATGTTGATTTTGTATCCTGAGATTCTGCTCAAGTTGTTTATCAGCTGAAGGAGTTTTGGACAGACTGTGAAGTTTTCTACACATAGAATTATGTCATCTGAAAACAGGGATAGTTTGACTTCCTATCCTTCTATTTCATTGGCCTTTATTTCTTTCTCTTACCTGATTGCTGTGCTCAAGATTTCCAATACTATGTTGAATAGGTGTGATGAAAGAGAACATCCTTGTTTCATGCTGGTTTTCAAGGGGAATGCTTCCAGCTTTTGCCCAGTTATATGATGTTGGCTGTGGGTTTGTCACAGATGGCTCTTATTACTTTGTGGTATGTTCCTTCAATACTTAGTTTATTGAGAGTTTTTAATATAAAGGGGTGTTGAATTTTATTGAGAGCTTTTTCTGAATCTACTGAAATAATCATATGGTTTTTGTCTTTAGTTCTGTTCATGTGATGAATCACCTTTATTGATTTGCATATGTTGAAGCAACCATGCATCCCAGGGATAAAGCCTACTTGTCTGTGATGGAAAGCTTCTTGACATGCTGCTGGATTTGATTGGTCAGTGTTTGTTGAGGATTTTTTGTATCAGTGTCCATCAAGAATATTGGTTTGAGTTTTCTTTTTTTGTTGTGTCTCTGCCAGGTTTTGGTATCAGGATGATGCTGGCCTATAGAGCGAGTTAGAAAGGAATCCCTCCTTCTCAATTTTTTTGGAATAGTTTTAGTAGAAATGGTACCAGCTCCTTTTTGTACATCTGGTAGAATTCAGCTGTGAATCTATCTGGTCCTGGGATTTTATTGGTTAGTAGGCTATTTATTACTGATTCCATTTTGGAGCTTGTTATTTGTCTATTCAGGGATTCAGTTTCTTCCTGGTTTAGTCTTTGCGGGTATATATGTCCAGGAATTTATCATTTCTTCTAAATTTTCTAGTTTGTACACATAGAGGTGTTCACAGTATTCTCTGATGGTTATTTCTACTTCTGTGGGGTCAGTGGTAATATCCTCTTTGTCATTCTAATTGTGTTTATTTGGATCTTTTCTCTTCTTTGTCTAGCTAGTGTTCTATCTATTTTATTAATTTTTTAAAAAGACAACTAATAGATTTGTTGATCTTTTTAATGGTTTTTTTGTGTTTCAGTCTCCTTTAGTTCAGTTCTGGTTTGGGTGATTTCTTGTCTTCTGCTGATTTTGGAGTTAGTTTGCTCTTGGTTTGCTAGTTCTCTTAGTTGTGATGTTAAGTTGTTAAATTGAGATCGTTCTACCTTTTTGATGTGGGTGTTTAGTGCTATAAATTTCCATCTTAACACTGCCTTAGCTGTGTCCCAGAGATTCTGGTATGTTGTATCTTTGTTCTTATTAGTTTCAAATAACTTTTTGATTGCTGCCTTAATTTCATTATTTACCCAAATGTCATTCAGGAGCAGGTTATTTAATTTCCATGTAACTGTATGGTTTTGAGCAATTTTCTTAGACTTGATTATTAATTTTATTGTGTCAGGGTCAGGGAGAGTGGTTGGTATGATTTTAGTTCTTTTGTATTTGCTAAGGATTATTTTATGTCTCATTGTGTGGTCAATTTTAGAGTATGTGCCATGTGGCAATGAGAAGAATGTATATTCCGTCATTTTAGGGTGGAGAGCTCTGTAGATGACTAGCAGGTCCATTTGATTCAATGCTGAGTTAAAGTCTTGAATATCTTCATTAATTTTCTGTCTTGATAAACTGTCAGCGTGGTGTTGAGGTCTCCCACTGTTATTAGGTGGGAGTCTAAGTCTGTCCAAAGGTCTCTAAGAACTTACTTTATGAATCTGGGTGATCCTGTGTTGGATGCATATATATTTAGGATAGTTAGGTCTTCTTGTTGAATAGAACTCTTTACCATTATATAATTTCCTTCTTTGTCTTTTTTGATTTTTGTTGGTTTAAAGCCTGTTTTGTCTGAAATTAGGGTTGCAACCACTGCTTTTTTGTGTTTTCCATTAGCTTGGTAAATTTTTTTCCATCCCTTTATTTTGAGCCAATGGGTGTCATTGTCTGTGGATGGGTCTCTTGAAGACAGCATACCATTGGGTCTTGGTTCTTTATCCAGCTTGTCACACTATGCCTTTTAACTGGGGCATTTAGCCCATTTCAGGGTTAGTGCTGATGTGTATGGATTTGATCCTGTTATCATGATGTTAGCTGAATATTTTGCAGACTTTTTGTGTAATTGCTTTACAGTGTCACTGGTCTGTGTACTTAAGTGGTTTTGTAGAGGCTGGTAAGGGTCTTTTTACCCATATTTAGTGCTTCCTTCAGGAGCTCTCATAAGGTAGGTCTGGTGGTAAAGAATTCCTTCACCACTTGCTTGTCTGAAAATAATCCTATTTATCCTTCACTTATGAAGCTTAGTTTTGTAAGATATGAAATTCTTAGTTAGAATTTCTTTTCTTGGCCACATGTGGCGGCTCATGCCTGTAATCTCAACATTTTGGGAGGCCGAGGTGGGCAGGTCACGAGGTCAGGAATTTGAGATCAGCCTTTCCAACATAGTGAAACTGTCTCTATTAAAAATACAAAAAATTAGATGGGCGTGGTGGTGGCGCCTGTAAACCTAGCTACTTAGGGGGCTGAGGCAAGAGAATCACTTGAACCTGGAAGACAGAGTTGGCAGTGAGCTGAGATCATGCCACTGCACACCAGCCCAGGCAACAGTGCGAGACTCTGTCTCAAAAAAAAATAATATTTTTTTTCTTTAAAAATTTCTTTTCTTTAAGAATTTATTTTCTTTAAGAATATTGAATACCAGCCCCCAGTCCTTCTGGCTTATAGGATTTCTGCTGAGAGATCCACTGTTAGTCTGATGGGCTTCCCTTTGTAGGTGACCTGACCTTTCTAACTAGCTGCCTTTAAAATGTTTTCTTTCATTTTCACCTTGGAGAATATGATGATTATGTGTCTTGGTGATGATCTTCTTGTGGAGTATCTTCCTGGGGTTATCTGCATTTCCTGAATTTGAATATTGGCCTCTCTAGCTAGATTGAAGAAGTTCTGTGGATGATATGCTGTAATATGTTTTCCAAGTTGCTTCTATTCTCCCCATCTCTCTTGAGTGACACTATTGAGTCATAGATTTGGTCTCTTTACACAATCCTGTATTTCTCAGAGGTTTTGTTCATTGTTTTTCATTATTTTTTCTCTATTCTTGCCTGTCTCTTATTTCAGAAAGCGAATCTTCAAGCTCTGAGACTCCTTTCTCAGCTGACCTATTCTCCTATTAATATGAATGATTGCATTATAAAATTCTTATAGTGTGTTTTTCAGCTCCATCTGGTCAGTTTAAAGCTTTTTTATAATGGGTATTTTGTCTGTCAGCTTCTGTTTTATTTTATTGTGATTATTAGCTTCCTTGGATTGAGTTTCAATGTACTCCTCCATCTCCATGATCTTTGTTCCTATACATATTTTGATATCTATTTCTGTCATTGAAGCTATTTCAGCCCTGTTCAGATTCCTTCCTGGAGGCCTAGTGCAGTCATTTGTTGGAAAGAAGGTACACTGGCTTTTTGGGTTGTCAGAGCTCTTGCACTTGTTCCTTTTCATCTTTGTGGGTTGACGTTTCTTCAATCTTTGAAGTTACTGTCGTTTGGATAAGTTTTTTTTTTCTTTTATCCTACTTGATGAACTTGAGGGTTTGATTGTGATTTAAGTTGAGTTCAGCTGACTGGCTTCATTTCTGGAAGATTTTAGGGGGCCAAGACTCAGCTCACAACTCCTGGACTGTGTACTCTAACTCAGACACCTGGGACTGATTCTCTCATATGTATCCGAGCATACTGTTCTTCCTAGTAACCAGTCTGTCTGTAACCACACCTCATCTTACCTCTGAAACATTTCTCAAACCTTCTCTTGTAAATCATTCTACCATGAATTATCCCCTGAAGGATCTTAGGTGAAAACAAGGATTATTCCAACAATCTCCAAAAATCCATCCTTTTTTGACTACTGATATTTAAATTGTAAATATTACTGTCACAGGATTGTTGGGGTGTCATTTTTCTGGCCAGAAACCTCTATGGCCAGTGATGCCTTTGCCTGAGGTCTTGTCCTGCCTCCAGAAGAATGAAGTACACAGACAAGTGGAGGGTGAGCAAGACAAAGAGAAGCTTTACTGAGTGTTAGAACAGCTTAGAGGAGACCAGCAGTGAGGAACTCCTCTCTATAGGCAGGTTGTCCAGTTGAGTGTTCAACTCTCAGCAGAGAGGAGGCCTGGAGTGGGTTGATCCTTTCTGCAGGCAGGTCATTCTGACAAGTGTTTGCTCTCAGCAGAGAGGGTAGCTCCTCTCTCTAGCTGGTCCTCCTGTTGTCTGCAGCTCTCAGCATGGAGGCCCTGCAGAGGGTAGCTTCTCTCTGCAGCTTGTCTTCCCAATGTCTGCCCTGCTCTGGCTGACTCTGGGATTTTCATGGTCTTCAGAGCAGGGAAAGTGCCTGCTGACTGGCCCATGAGCAGCCATGGTCAAGCCCAGGAAAAACTACCATGGGTTCCCCCTCTAGTCTGTAGGACTGGCAGCCTGGCCTGAAGTTGAGACTTCATCAGGGATCCACCCCCTTCCACCCAGGAGCCTGTCTGCCTTCTGCTGAGGTCCATGGTGCCAAGGCTGCCAGCACCAAAGTACACCTCCAGGCCAGCACCCAGCCACCCTTAGCCCCTGCCTGGGCTTCCTCTCCCATGCTCCTCAGTGCCCAAAGTCCAAATGGGGCCAAGGCAGCACAGGGCTGGCGTGTTATAGCAGCCTCAAGTGTGCACACACCCAGCCTGGCTGTGACAGTGCCTGGGCTTGGCCCCAACCCCACTCTGAGATCAGACCCAGTGCCAGGAATGGCGAGAGGCCAGGCAGTGGGAACATACACCCCTGAGCCTCTGGGGACAGGGGATCTTCCTGGCTCCCAAGGGTGCAGACTGCACTCAGGTCCTGCACCTGGGAGGGCAGCTGCAGCTGCACCCAGGAAGCCTGTGAGAGAGTTGGGGAGTTTTCCCAGGCCCCCAAGAGCACAGAGACGCTGGGGACCAGAGGGTCCGAAGCCGTGGCAGGGCTGCTGCAGGGCACCTGGGGAGGGCAGGTTCCTGTCTCCTCCATGGAGTAGGGAGGGTGGCTCCTGCCTTCTCTGTGGAACATTATAGCCCCATCAGCGCCTCCCTGCTGCAGCCCGTGTCTTGGCAGCAGCTGCTCTAGATGGGCTCCTGCTGCTGTCAATATACTGATATTTAAATTGCAAATATTACCATGTATCTTATTTGCTTAAAACACTTTAGTGGCTCTGTACTGCTCACAAGGTTCATTTTCTTCTCTTTAGCATGGCATGTGTGATTTCTGGCTGCTGTTCTACCTATGCCTGAGGAGTAAACCTCCAGCAATGCCTTAAATACTTGCGGTTTCTTGCACACACTACGCTGTTTCTAGTCTCCAAGATGTTGCTGGCACCACTCTCTTTACTTGAGGAATATCTTCTTTTTCTACCATCAAGGTAATTGAAAGAACATAAGTGTTAAAGTCAAACAAATCCAAGGTTCAGGTTTTAGTCTCACCATGTGATATTCCTAGAACGTGAATCATAGAGAATTGGTCAAAATGTTACTGATAGGACTTCGTATGTGAATTATTATCAAAACAACCTATTTAATGAATTTGCAAAAATCAACCTCCTTGCTTTAGGTGAAATTTTAAACTCCACTAAGTATCTATTTATGATATTGAGTCTTCATTCACTAATCTTTCACAGGCAGTTAACACAGGTTTATATTCTAAATGAATTGAAGGATATATACAGATTATTACCAATAAGCTATTTCACAAAATTCAAAATAAATTGTAAGGGGCTTGTCTTTTCTTTCATATTTTTAATAAATATGATGATGGTAATTAAATACATTCTGTCAGCTTAGTGTATTAATTAATCAAATATTTTTATTCTAAGTCATGCAATTAAAGTGTTGGCTCTGTGTGTGTGTATGTGCGTGTGTGTGTATTTAGTTGACTCTAGTGGCAGATGTATAAATATATATCTTGCTTTTAAGTGTTTTCATTAAGAAGAAAATATAGTTTTATACTTATTGGCAGGTGTCTCCCAAACATCTTTTTATTCTAGAACTTGCAAACTGTGGTGGCTTTTCTCTCATTCTGAAAATTGCAACCATGTGCTTCAAAGAACAAAGGAATTATGACAGTAGAACAATCACTTCCAGTGAGATATAGTAGGTAGAAAGTGCTGTAGGTACCACTGTAGCAATAAAAGAATCATTAGCACAGAAGATCCTAGAAAGAAATGTAGGACAAGAAGAATCAGCACAGCAAAGTGAAATCCCAGAAGGTCCTCATTAGCCTCCTGTTGAAAGAAGAGCTCAGGCTCCAAGAATTCTCTTACTCCATTTTAGTTGGAAAACTTGACTTTCATAAGAGTAACAGTTCCCTTGACATCTTCTTTTGAAATTCTAGGTTCTTCTCAGAACCAGGAAGATAATGAGGTAGGCCCAGAAAGGTCTTCACAAGCCAGAAACAACCTTTAATAGCATGAAGTTCACAGTGAATTAAAATTCGGTGTTAACTCAGCTCTTCCTTTGGTTAGAAGCCATAGCATAAAATAAAATAAATTTGTTTAGACTTAACTTCTCGAACATTGGTAGGATTACAAATGATTTAAATTTAATTTGCTCTAATTACATATAATTTTTTTTCCTCAATAGCTATATTAAAAAGGAAAATTTTTTAAAGTATCTTCATAAATAAACGTAACAAAAGCTTCTAAGTGAAAATATATTCTGTCACTTTTGACCATATATTGCTAGTGATTTTTAAAGTAAATTTTCAACACCTTAGGGATAGATACAGAAAAAAAAATGTATGCCATTGTACATTTCAGAAAAGGCAAATGTTAAACTTAGTACAGTATATGATATTTAAAGTTAGGGCAATGCCTCCAATTTTTACTTGTAAACAATTTTTTCTCAAATTTCACAGAAAGACTTTGCATAGATCATGAAATGGTATTTCCTAAGGCATAAAACCAAGTTTATTTTGCCTTAAAGTTTCATAGTTTCAGGAGGCACTCAAGTTATTTTCATCTGCTTTAGGCAAGAAGAGATAATAAGAGCAAATATGTTATTTTAGAAAGCACAAAAATCAAAACATAAAAGACAAATTTCTGTGTCACCTCCTCTCACACCTTAGCTTCCATGTTCTTTCTGTTCCCTTAAAAGAAAAAGAGGAAAGGATGAAATGAGGAGGAGAATGGAAGCGGGAGAGGGACTGGCCTAAAGAAAAATGTGCAGTGGTCTCCAAATAGACGTATTTTCTCTGTATTCAGCTCTTCAGGTTTTGTTTGCTTTGCCTTGCTGACCTCCCCTGGCCTAGTGAAAATTCTCTTCTGCAGCCTACTTTCTACTGAACCTCATTTCCCCAAAGTCCCTGGCTGCGGCTCTGCCTCAGCATCCTCAAAACACTTCCTCCACGAAAACAATCCATTCTCTGAGCTGCAGTGTTAACTAGCAGCACAGCTGGAATCTGACACTGCGATTTGACTTCCTTTTAGGCGGGCAAGTAAATTACCATTTTTGATGCACAGTGTTTTTCAGGCCTCCTTCTTAGAATTCTAATGCCTCGGTTAGTCTTGGCCTCAAATTGTCATAACTCAGCATCTGATTCACACTTAGGTTTTTATTTTTTTAATGCTAAAAAGTAGAAAAATGCAAAATTTGTGTAAAAACACTCTCCCAAAATTACAAATGATAACTTTTTATAATTTTAACATATATATTTAATATATTATATATTTTATATATGTAGAAGACAAATACACACTGATGCATACACATTTACACAAATATACACATACTCTATTTCATGTAGAAAAATACAGAGTAAATGAAGGTCTTCATTCCTCAAATACATTACCCACTCTTTCCCTCCTGTAATCAATGCCAAGATATTGTTTGGATTCCTTCCAGTCAATCTGTGTTCTAATGTTTTCACATACATATGTGTGTGTATCTCAACTGACAATATATTGGATTGCTTTTTGTGTTTATAAAAGTTTATATAAATGCTATTGTGTCATTCAGCATATTACCTGACAATGCATTTTTTGTACCGTCCTTTATGTATATGTTTGTATGTGTGTGTATGTGTGTCTATGTGTGTGTTTGTGTGTTAGGTTACAACTGCTGTTCATACCACAATTTATTCACCCCTTTTCCTATTGATGCTCAGTTTTTTGTCATTGTTTTTCATTACAAATAATATTAAAAGGAACATTCTTGTACACATACTTGAGAGAGTGTACTTGCTGGATCATAAGGTATGCACATATTCAGCTTCAATAGATATTACCAAGATATTTTTTAAAGTGGTTGTACCAATGTACATTTCACAGGATCAGAGGCAGAGTATACATGTTTCCATTGTTGCACACCTTTCCCAATGCTTCATTTTGTAAGGCTTACATTTTTTTGGCAATATGATGGGTACAAAATGTTATCTCAGTGTAGTTTTAATTTGCAGCTCCTTGCTTGTTGTTAATAAGTTTCAGCATCTTTCATTTTCTTGTTGACCATTCAGATTTTTCTTTCCTAAATTACTGTTTCTGACATTTGACTTTTTTCCTCTTGGGCTGCTTTATTTCTTCTTTTCTTTCTCTCCTTCTCCCTCCCTGATATTTTTTCTTGTCTCTTTCTTTTCCTTTTTCTATTTTTATTTTTTGATTATCAAAGATTATAGCCTTTATTAAAAATTCTCAGCCGGGCATGGTGGCTCTTCACACCTGTATTCCCAGCACTTTGGGAGGCCAAGGCTGGTGGATAACCTGAGGTCAGGAGTTTGAGACCAGTCTGGCCAACATGGTGAAACCCCGTCTCTACTAAACATACAAAAATTAGCTGGGCATGGTGGCGGGCACCTGTAATCCCAGCTGAGATCATGCCATTGCACTCCAACCTGGGAGACAAGAGCGAAACTCTGTCTCAAAAAAAAGTTAAAATTCTCTCAGTGTGTGACTTTTAAACTTTTGGGCTCATAGTACCACTGGCCATAGAGAAGTTTAAATTTTGAGGTAAGCAAATATACTAATCTATTTCTTTTCTTTTTCTTGTGATACAGAGTCTCGCTCTGTCACCCAGGCTGGAGTGCAATGGCACAATCTTGGCTCACTGCAACCTCCACCTCCCAGGTTCAAGCGATTCTCCTGCTTCAGCCTCCCAAGTAGCTGGGACTACAGGCATACACCACCATGCCCGGCTGATTTTTGTATATTTAGTAGAGACGGGGTTTCACCAAGTTGGCCAGGCTGGTCTCGAACTCCTGACCTCAGTTTATCCACCTGCCTTGGCCTCCCAAAGTGCTGGGATTACAGGCGTGAGCCACCGCGCCTGGCCTAAACTATTTATTTTCTTCCAGGTCATCCTATTGTGCATTTCTGAAAGAATCCTTTCTTAACCCATGTTTATGAAGTTCTTTTTTTTTTTTTTTTTTTTTAACAGAGATGGGGTCTCACTATATTGCCCAGGCTGGTCTTGAACTCCTGGGCTCAAGCCATCCGCCTGCCTCAGTCCTGCAACTTGCTGGGATTACACGCATAAGCCATCAGTCCAAGCCAATATGTTCTTCTAAATATTCATTTTATATATGTATTTATTTATATGTAATACTTCTACACATTTATAGAGTACATGTGTTATTTTATTACATGCATAGGATGTGTAATAATCAAGTCAGGGTATTTAGGATATCCATCATCTTGAGACTTTATCACTTCTATGTGTTAGGAACTTTAAACTCCTCTCTTCCAGCTATTTTCAAATATACCATACATTATTATTAAGCTATAGTCATCCCACTCCGCTATTGAACATTAAAACCTACTCAGTCCATCTGTGTGTTTCTGCCCATTAACCAAATTCCGTTTATCACCCTCTCCCCACACACACTCTTTCCAGCCTCTGGTAACCATCATTCAACTATCTGCTTCCAAGAAATCAGCATTTCACTCCCACATATGAGGGAGAGCATGTGATATTTGTCTTTCTGTGCCTGGCTTATTTGACTTAACATACTGACCTCCCGTTCCATCCATGTGGCTTCAAATGACATTGTTTCATTGTTTTTTACGCCTGCATGGTATTCTATTGTGTATATATAACACATTTTCTTTATCCATTCATCTATTGATGAACACTTAGGTTGATTCAGTTTCTTTGCTATTGTAAATAGTGCTGTAATAAACATGGAGATGCATGAATCTCTTACATAAACTGACTTCTTTTCATTTGGATAAATATCCAATAGTGGGATTACTAAACTCAACGGGAGTCCTATTTTTCATTTTTTTAAAATTCTCCATCTGTCTTTCATAATAGCTATACTAATTTACAATCCTACAAACAGTGTATAACAGCTCCCTTCTCTCTGCATCCTCACAACTATCCACTGTTTTTTTGTCTTTTTAATAATGCCATTCTAACTGGGGTAAGATGTTATCTTATTATGGCTTTGATTTACATTCTCCTGATGGTGATATTTAACTTATTTTTCATATGCCCGTTGGCCATTTGTATGTCTTCTTTTGAGAAATGTCTACTTATGTCATTTGCCCACTTTTTAATGGGATATTAAAAAAAAACTATTGTTCGAGTTCCTTCTACATTCTGGATACTACCTTCTTGTCAGGTGAAGAGTTTTCAAATATTTTCTTCTATTCGTCAGATTGTCTCTTAACTCTGTTGATTATTTCCTTTGCTGTGCAGAAGCTTTCTAGTTTAATATAGTTTCCTTTGTCTATTTTTGGTTTATTTGCCTTGCTTTTGAGGCCTTAGCCATAAAATCTTTGCCTACAAAAATATGCTGAAGTTTCTCATATGTTTTCTTCTAGTGGTTTTATAGTTTTGAGTCTTACATTTAAATCTTTATCTTGCGATGATGTTTGTATATTGTGAAAGATAGGGTTGCAGTTTCACTTTCTGCATATGAATATTCAAATTTCCCAGCACCATTTTATTGAAGAGGATATCCCTTCCCTAATATATGTTCTTGGAGCTTTTGTCAAAAATCAGCTGGCTGTAAATAAGTGACTTTATTTCTGAGTTTTCTATTCCATTCCATTGGTCTACATGTCTATTTTTATGTAACCATACCATGTCATTTTGGTTGTTACAGCCTAGTAATATATTTTAAGGTCAGGTAGCATGATGTCTCCAGCTTTGTTCTTCAGGATCACTTTGACTATTTGGGCTCTTTTTTGGTTCCATCTGAATTGTAGGAATGTTTTCCCAATTTCTGTGAACAATGACATTGGTGTTTTGATAGAGATTGTATTGAATCTGTAGATTGCTTTAGGCAATATTGCCATTTTACAATATTAATTCTTCTGATCCATAAGCATGGAATGTCTTTCTATTTGTGTCCTCCTCAATTTCTTTCTTTGGTGTTTTGTAGTTTTCCTTGTAGAGGCCTTTTACCCTCATGGTTAAATTTATTCCTAGGTATTTTATTTTCTCATAGATATTGTAAAAGCAATTTCTTTATTGATTTATTTCTCAGTGAGATTGTTATTAGCGTAAAGAAATGCTACTTATTTTTGTATGTTGATTTTGTATCCTGCAACTTTACTGACTTCATTTATAACACCTAAGAGTTTATTGATGGAGTCTTTAGGTTTTTCTAGGTATAAGATCATGCCACCTGGAAAGAAGGACAATTTGACTTCCTTTTTATAATTTGAATACCTTTTATTTATTTCTCTTGCCCGGTTGCTCTGGTTAGGACTTCCAGTACAATGTTGAAAAGAGTGGTGAAAATAAGCATCCTTGTCTTATTCAAGTTCATATAGAAAAGCTTTCAAATTTGCCCATTTAGTATGATGTTAGCTGTGGATTTGTCATATCTGAGCTTTATTATGTTGAGGAGATATAGTCTTTCTATGCCTAATTTGTTGAGAGTTTTTTCCCAAGAAGGAATGCTGAATTTTATCAAATGCTTTTCTCCATCTATTGGTTTTGTCCTTCATTTTGTTGTGATGTATTATAATTATTGATTTGCATATGTTGAACCATCCTTGAAGCCCTGAGATAAATCTCACCAGATCATGGTGTATTATCTTCTGGATATGCTGTTAAATTCAATTTTCTAGTATTTTGTTGTGGATTTATGCATCTATGTCCATCAGGGATATTGGCTGATAGTTTTCTTTTCTTGTTGCATCCATGTCTGGTTTTGGTGTCAGTGTAATACAGACCTTGTGGGATGAGTTAGGGAGAATTTCTTTCTCTTCAATTTTTTTAGAATAGTTGGAGGAGAATTTGGTGTTAGTTCTTTGTAAGTTTGTTAAAATTTGACAGTGAAGCCATCCAATCCTGGGCTTTTCTTTGTTAGGAGACTTTTTATTACTGATTCAAATTCATTATTCAGGATTGGCCTGCCCAGGTTTCTTATTTCTTACAGGTTCAATCTTGTTAAGTTGTATGTGTCCAGCAATGTATTTATTTCCTCTACGTCCTTTCTTATTTCCTATAGATTCAATCTTGGGAAGTTGTATGTGTCCAGTAATGTATTTATTTCCTCTAGATTTTCAAGTTTGTTAGTAAATAGTTATCCATAATAATCTCCGATGATATTTTTTACTTATTTGGAATCAGTTGTTAATGTCTCCTTTTTTTCTTTCTGATTCGGTTTATTTGGGTTTTCTCTCTTTTTTTCTAGTGAAGCTAATGGTTTGTCAATTTTGTTTGTCTGTCCAAAAAAAAAAAAAAAACAACTTTTGGTTTTGCTTGGTTTTACTTATTCTTTGGAATTTTTTTTTAGTCTCTATTTTGTTTAGTTCTGCTCTGATCTTTGTTATTTATTTCCTTCTACTAATTTTTGGTATTTTTGTTGTTGTTGCTGTTCCTATAATTTCAACTTTTATTTTAGATCCAGGGGATACATGTGCAGGTTTGTTACATGGGTATATTGCATGATACTGAGGTTTGGGGTATGATTACTCCCAACACCCAGGTAGTGGACACGCTACCCAGTAGTTTAACTCTTGTCCCCCTTCCTCCCTCCTCTAGTAGTCCCCAGTGTCTGCTGTTGTTATCTTTATGTCAATGTGTACCCAATATTTAGCTCTCACTTATAACTGAGAACATGTGGTATTTGGTTTTCTGTTCCTATGTTAATTCACTGAGGATAAGTCCTCCAGCTGCACCCATATTGTTGCGAAGGACATGATTCCATTCTTTTTTATAGCTGCATCGATTCCCTGATGTATATGTACCACATTTTCTTTGTCCAATTCACCATTGATTGTCCTAGACTGATTCTATATCTTTGCTACTGCGAACAGTGCTGTAATTAACATACACATGCATGTGTCTTTTTGGTAGAGTCATTTATTTTCCTTTGGATATACACCCAGTAATAGGATTGTTGGGTTGAATGTACTTTTGTGTTAAGTTCTTTGAGAAGCTTCCCAACTGCTTTCTACAGTGCTTGAACTAATTTATATTCCCACCAATAGTATATAAGCATTCCCTTTTCTCTGCAGCTTCACCAGCATCTGTTGTTTTTTGACTTTTTAATAGTAGCCATTCAGACTGGTGTGAGATGGTATCTCATTGTGGTTTTGATTTGCATTTCTCTGATGATTAGTGATGTTAATCATTTTTCATATCTTTGGTGGTTGCTTGTATGTTTTTTTAAAGAAGTGTCTGTTTATGTCCTCTTCCACTCTTCAATGGGGTTATTTGCTTTTTGCTTGTTGAATTGTTTAAGTTCCTTATATATTCTGAATATTAGGCCTTTGACAGATGCATAGCTTGTAAGTATTTTCTCCCTTTCTGTAGGCTGTTTACTCCATTGATAGTTTCTTTTACTGTGCAGAAGCTCTTTAGTTTATTTGGGTCCCACTTGCCAATTTTGGTTTTTGTTGCAATTACTTTTGAGGACCTAGTAATAAATTCTTCCCCAAGGCATATGTCCACAATAATGTTTCTTAGGTTTTCTACCAGAATTTTGAAGTCTGAGGTCTTACATTTAAATCTTTAATCTGTCTTGAGATAACTTTACTATATGATGAAAGGTTGGGGTCTGGTTTCTTCTGCATATGGCTAGCCATCTATCCCAGAACCATTTATTGAACAGGGAGTTATTTCCCCATAGCTTATTTTTGTCTGTTTTGTCAAAATTAGATGGCTGTGTGTTTGCAGCTTTATTTCTGCGGCTTTCTATTCTGTTCCATTGGTCTATGGGTGTTTTTGTACCAGTATCATGCTGTTTTTGTTACTGTGGCCTGATAGTATAGTTCGAAGTCAGGTAATGTGATGCCTCCAGATTTGTTCTTTTTGCTTATCATTATTTTGGCTTTTGAAGCTCTTTTTTTGGTTCCATATGAATTGTAGAACTTTTTTTTTCTAGTTCTGTGAAAAATGACCTTGGAATTTGATAGAAATGGCATTGAATCCTGTGAAAAATGACCTTGGAATTTGATAGAAATGGCATTGAATCTGTTGATTGCTTTGAGCAGTATGGCCATTTTAACAATCTTGATTCTTCCAATTCATGAGCATAGAATATTTTTCTATTTGTTTGTGTTGTGTACGATTTATTTTAGCAGTGTTTTTCAGTTCTCTTTGTGGAGATCTTTCACCACTTTGGTTAGATATATTCTTAGGTATTTTATTTTATTTTCTGTGGTTACTTTAAATGGAATTGCATATTTTAATAGAATTGCATTTTTGGATGATGTTGGTGTATAGAAATGCTACTGATTTTTGTACATTGATTTTGTATCCTGAAACTTCACCAAAATTGTTTACCAGTTCCAGTAGCATTTTGGTGGAGTCTTTAGGGCTTCCTAGGTACAGAATTGCATTGTCAGTGAAGAAAAAATGCATTCATTTCTTCTTTTCCTATTTAGATGCCTTTTATTTCTTTCTCATGCCTGATTGCTCTAGCTTAGATTTCCAGTACTATGTTGCACAGGAGTGGAAGAGTAGGGATCCTTGTTTTGTTCTAGTTCTCAAGGGTCATGCTTCCAGCTTTTTCCCATTCAGTATGATGTTGGCTATGAGTTTGTCATAGATGGCTCTTATTATTTTGCGATATGTTCCTTCTATGCCTAGTCTCTTGAGGGTTTTTATCATGAAAGGATCTTGAATTTTATCAAAAGCTCTTGCTGCATCTACTGAGATGATCATATGGTTTTTGTTTTTAATTCTGTTTAAATGGTAAATCATATTTATTGATATACATACGTTGAATCAACTTTGCATCCCAGGAATGAAACCAAGTTGATCATGGTGAATTAACTGTTTGATGTGCTGTTTGATTTGGTTTGCTAGTATTTTGTTGAGGATTTTTGTGTCTCTGTTTATAAGGAATATTGACCTGTAGTTTTCTCTTTTTTTGTGATCTTTGCCGGGTTTTGGTATCAGCATGATGTTTGCCACATAAAATGAGTTAGGCAGGAGTCTCTTATCCTCAACTTTTTGGAGTAGTTCCAGTAGAATTTGTACCAGCTCTTTTTGTATGTTTGGTAGAATTTGGCTCTGACTCTATTTGGCCTAGGTTTTTTTTTTTTTTTTTTTCTGGTAGGGTTTTTTAAATTACTGATTCAATTTTGCAACTTGATATTGGTCTGTTTAGGATTTCAATTTCTTCTTGATTGAAGCTTGGGAGATTGTGTGTTTCCAGAATTCATCCATTTCTTCTAGATTTTTCAGTTTGTGTGCATAGAGGGGTTCATAATAATCTGTGAAGATCTTTCATATTTCTGTGAGATGGGTTGTAATGTTACACTTGTCATTTCAGGTTGAGCTTATTTGAATCTTCTCTTTTTTTTCTGCTAATCTAGCAAATGGCCTACTGATCTTGTTTATTCTGCCAAAGAACAAACTTCGGTTTCATTGATTCTTTGTGTGGACTTTTCCTTTCAATTTCATTCAGTTCTGCTCTGAGTTTAGTTATTTCTTTTCTTCTGCTAGCTTTGGGGTTAGTTGGTTCCTGTTTTTCTAGTTCCTCTCGTTTTGATGTGAGATTGTTAATTTGAGAGCTTTCTAACTTTTCGAGGTAGGTGTTTAGTGCTATAAACTTTCCTCTTAACACTGTTTTTGCTATATCCCAGAGATTCTTGTATGTCGTATCTCTGTTTTCATTTATTTCAAAGGATTTATTGATTTGTTACTTAATTTTGTTGTTTCCTCAAAAATCATTCAGGAGTAAGTTGTTTAATTTCTATGTTATTGTGTGATACTGAGGTAAGTTCTTGGTATTTATTTCTATTTTTATATGACTGTAGTCTGAGAGTATGGTTGATATGATTTCAAGTTTTTTGAGTCGACTGAGACTTGCTTCATAACCAAGCAGGTGATTGAGTATGTTATGTATGCAGATGAGAAGAAAGTATATTCTGTGGTTAATGAGTGGAGTATTCTGTAGATGTCTATTAGATCCAATTGGTCAAGGGTCAAATTTAAGTCCAGAACCCTTTTGTTAGTTTCCTATCTCCATGATGTGTCAAATGCTGTCAGTGGGTGTTGAAGTCCCCCACTACAATCGTCTGAGTCTTTTTGTAGGTCTAGAACTACTTGTTTTATTAATCTGGGTGCTCCATTTTTTGTGTGTATATATTTAGGATAGTTAAGTCTTGTTGAGTTGCATGCTTTAATCATTATTTAGTGCCTTTCTTTGTCATTTTTTACTGTTGCTGGCTTACAGTCTGTTTTATCTGATGTAAGAATAGGGACTCTTCCTCTTTTTGGTTTTCTGTTTTTGTGATGGATCTTTCTCCAACCCCTTACTTTAAGTCTGCGGGTGTCATCATGTGTGAGATGGGTCTTTTGAAGGCAGCAAAAGGTAGGTATTTTTTTTAAATCCAACTTATTACTCTGTATCTTTTAAGTAGGGGGTGTAGACTGTTTACATTCAAAGTTAATCTTGATATGTGAGGTTTTGATCTTATTGTGAAGTTATTAGTTGTTGCTTTGTACTTTCTATTGTGTGGTTATTTTATAGGTCCCATGGGCTATGTAATTAAGTGGTTTTCTGGTAGCAGGTGTCATTCTTTTGTTTTCATATTTAGAACTCCCTTAAGGATTTCTTGTAAGACTGGTCCAGTGGTAATAACTGCCCTTAGTGCTTGCTTGTATGGAAACAATTTTATTTCAGCTTTGCTTATGAAGCTTGGCTTGACAGGATATAAAATTCTCACTTGAATTTTTTTTTTCTTTAAGAATGTTAAAAATACATCTTGACCTTGTGATCTGCCCACTTTGGCTTCCCAAAGTGCTGGGAAAGTGCTAGGATCACAAGTGTGAGCCACCATGCCCCACCGATCTTGTTCCTTTTAATATCTGCATAGCATTCCCTGGGTTATATGTAACACATTTTCTTTATTCAGTTTATGCTGATGGGCACTTGTTTGATTTCTTGTCTTCACTATTGTGAATAGTGATGCAAAGAACATATACTTGCATGTGTCTTTATGATGGAACAATTTATATTTCTTTGGGTACATACTCAGTAATGGGATTCCAAAGTTGAATGGTAGTTCTATATCTGGATCTTTGAGGAATTGCCAAACTGCTTTCCACAGGGTTGAACTAATTTACACTCCCACCAACAATGTGTAAGCATTCCTTTTTCTTCACAACCACACCAGCATGTGTTATTTTTTGACTTTTCAATAATGGCCATTCTGACTGTATGAGATGTTATCTCATTGTGGTTTTAATTTGCATTTCTCTAATGATCAGTGACAGTGAGCTTTTTTAAATGTTTGTTGGCTGCATTTATGTCTTCCTTTGAGAAGTGTCTGTCCATGTCCTTTGCCCATTTTTTAATAGGGTTGTTATTTTTTTCTTGTAAATTTGTTTGTTACAGATGCTGAATATGAGACCTTTGTCAGATAAATAGATTGCAAAAGTTTTCTCCCATTCTGTGGGTTGTCTGTTTGCTCTGTTGATAGTTTCTTTTGCTGTGCAGAAGCTCTTTAGTTTAATTAGGTCTTATTTGCAAAATTTTGCTTTTATTGCAATTGCTTTTGGCATCTTTGTCATGAAATCTTTGCCCATGCCAGACACATAGGCCAATGGAACATAATAGAGAACCCAGAAATAAGACCATACACCTACAAACATCTGATCTTTGACAAACCTGACAAAAACAAGCAATGGGGAAAGGATTCCCTACTTAATAAATGGTGCTGGGAGAACTGGCTAGTCATATGCAGAAAATTGAAACTGGATCCCCTCCTTCCACCATATACAAAATTTAACTCATGATGGATTAGAGACTTCAATGTAAAGCCCAAAACTATAAGAACCCTAGAAGAAAACTTTGATCTGATTCCTCTATAATCTCTCAAGCTACAACTCTAACATTTTGCTCTATGAATTCCCTCTTAATCTGGCACCTGAAGATTTTCTTTTCTTTTCCAAGTTCAAAAATGATTTTATTTGTGTGTTTTGTTTTATTGTTGTTTTATATTTTATCTAGAATTACATATTTTGTAAGTTAATTAGGTAAATTGTAATTTTTAAAAACATTTTTGACATGTGAAAGACTTTGAAACCATGCACTGTCAACAGTTTTTATTGAATGCATTGTAATCATAAAATAGATAACCATGTATAACTAAGTATATATACTTCAGTTTGGCTGGAAAAGTATCAGATCTTCAGTAATAATTGGAATTCTGTAAGACATGTGTATCTAACTGTCCTTTACTCAGCTGTCAAAAAGTTTGGTTCAAACATCATCAACTCCAAACTTCCTTTCGATTTTTCCAAATAGGTAGACCATAGATTCCCTCTAGGGGTTATATATGAAATAAGCCATCTTCTTTTTCTGTGTCTGTGTCTGTGAGTGTTCTGGGTTTCCACCAAAGGGTATTCTCCCTACCCTGGAGAAGGTGAAGATTGGCATGGAAGTGGTGTTGGAGAGTATCTCTTCACCTGCTGGTTTGAGGGCCTTCATCTCTAGTCAGGTAAGTATTTTATATTTTCTTTAACCATGTTCTAGAAAGAGATCTTTTGTTCTTGCTGTGCCTTTCTGAAAGCTGTAGATGCTGCTTTTGTAGTCCTAGCTACTTGGGAAGGGCGAAGGTAACTTGAGTCTAGGATTTTGAGACTGTGATAAGTTATGATTGCACCACTGCACTCCAGCCTGGACTACACAGTGAGAACCTGCATTTTTCAACAAATGGAAGTGACATCTGAATCCACTTTAAAGAATTTCATTAGGAAACTGGACACTGGAAAGTGACTTTTTGTTTTTTTCTCATTCCTTGTTCAGTCCTGACAGGGAGGAGACATTCAAACCTTAGTTATTCTCATTTAAATTGGCTGTCATTGACTGAATTGTCTTTGTTCATCTCTGCTGGCATTGTATGGCATTTATGTTTTCTGGACTGATTTGGTATTGGGTCCCCATTGGGTGCCCTCCTCACCTCTATTAGTCATTGCTCTTTTTCATGCCTTACCCAAGCCTCTTTAGAGAGTGCTAGAAACCTAAGAATGCTGTCTCTGGGTACTTGGAGATTACAGACTAATGGTGGAAGGAGAAGAAAGGATTGCTTCAGACCTATCACCCTAGACTTGTTTTGTTTTTGTTTTTAACCATATCTGTACTGTTCAAGGGGTTGGATTCATAAAATTATTGGACCTGGCAAGTTTCCTGAGTACAACCTGGGAAGCAAGAGAGAAGTTCACCTTGGTGGTGGGATCTATCTAATCCTCATCTGGGCCAAATTGTACATTTTTAAATTACATTAGAATAAACTAAAAATAAATTGAAAAGTATAGGCTAAGTTATTAATTAATTATGTTAATATGTAGTTTTACACATACATAGAAAACACACTTACTATGATCATTATACCAAATTTAAAAAGGTAATTTTTAAATTTGTAATTGCTTACATAAGCAATTCATAATACTTTAAGCTAATATAAAACATGATACCAAATTTTCTGTATTTTAGTCTTTCCTACATCATATCCCTGAAATTAGTATTACGTTTCACTACAGCAACAATGTCAAATCACTAGAGTTAGATAAAAAAAAGCCAGGCTAAGGTGAAAAAATAGAGCTCCATGTTCTTTATGATTTTGCTATTTCTGAGACAATATTTTTAGAGTTGTTTAGGCTGTGATGATTTTAGTTGTAACCTCTGTGTCAGAGATTTTCATGCTCTTCACAATTCTCATAGATCACATCCTCACCCAGAAACCTGAATAAATTTCTCTACTGCTCAGGGGACTGAGATTAACTTTCTAATATGAGAGAATGCTGAATAAAATGGTAGTGGATTTTTTTTTTTTTTTGCTTGAAAAATGGTAGGTTGAGAAGATTAAATTAGATAATGCATATAAAGTTGATATTATGCATCTAGCATAAAGTAAATGTTCAATAAGTAATAATGTTTGCTGTTACTGCATTAATGTCTTTCAAAAACTATTCCCCCGAAGTATGCTGCTCCATCCTTAGAGTCATCTAACCACTGGCTACTGGTTTGGGAAACAAGAATAAAACAAATGTTACAATGTACATAGCAAGATTCCTTATTTACAAACATGGAAATTATAGCAAGTAAACAGCAAATACAATTTCAAATAGGCATGTTTCTCCAATGGTAACAGACAAGCCTTAGCAATAACCCTTTACTTATACACTATCCTCAGGCAAATGTGATGTTTTATATAAATGAATTTTGCATATACCAAATCTTAGTGCTTAAATAATCATTTTTTGATGAAAACTGTTCTAAATTATATTGCATTTCCCCCTCCTTCCTAATCAGCATTTCTAATTTCTTGTTACCTGGATGACAGGTTATCAGTAATTAGATCAGCCACTATCCTAAATTTATGGGTTTACCCATAGGACAATACAGGATTTGAGGGTTTGAGGGTAATTTTCTTTTTTTTTTTTTTTTTTTTTTAGTTTATAAAGAAGAGAAATTTATTTTCTTATTGGTCTAGAGTGTAAGAAGTCCAAAATCATGAAGATGCTGACAGGTTCAGTGTCTGCTAAGGGCCTGGTCTCTGCTTTCAAGATGGCGCCTTGAGTACTGCTTTCTCTGGAAGGGATGCGTTGTCTTTACATGGTGGAAGGCAGAAGGACAAACGAGCCTAGCTAGTTCCCTCCAGCCCTTTTATAAAGTTGCTTATCCCATTCATGAGGGCTCTGCCCTCATGACTTAATCGCCTCCTAAAGGCACCACCTCTTAATACTGTTGCATTGGGGATTTAAGTTTTTTTTTTTTTTTTAATGCTTTAAGTTCTAAGGTATATGTACACAATGTGCAGGTTTGTTACATATGTATACATGTGCCATGTTGGTGTGCTGCACCTGTTAACTTGTAATTTATATTAGGTATATCTCCTAATGCTGTCCCTCCCCCGTTCTTCCACCCCACAACAGGCCCCGGTATGTGATGTTCCCCACCCTGTGTCCAAGTGTTTTCATTGTTCGATTCCCACCTATGAGTGAGAACATGTGGTATTTGGTTTTCTGCCCTTGCAATAGTTTGCTGAGAATGGTGGTTTCTAGCTTCATCCATGTCTCTACAAAGGACATGAACTCATCTTTTTTTATGACTGGATAATATTCCATGGTGTATATGTGCCACATTTTCTTAATCCAGTCTATCATTGATGGACGTTTGGGTTGGTTCCAAGTCTTTGCTATTGTGAATAGTGCCGCAGTAAACCTATGTGTGCATGTGTCTTTATATCAGCATGATTTATAATCCTTCGGGTATATGCCCAGTAATGGGATGCCTGGGTCAAATGGTATTTCTAGTTCTAGATCCCTGAGGAATCGCCACAGTGTCTTCCACAATGGTTGAACTAGTTTACAGTCCCACCAACAGTGTAAAAGTATTCCTATTTCTCCACATCCTCTCCAGCACCTGTTGTTTCCTGACTTTTTAATGATTGCCATTCTAACTGGTGTGAGATGGTATCTCATTGTGGTTTTGATTTGCATTTTTCTGATGGCCAGTGATGAGCATTTTTTCATGTGTCTTTTGGCTGCATAAATATCTTCTTTTGAGAAGTGTCTGTTCATATCCTTTGCCCACTTTTTGATGGAGTTGTTTGATTTTTCTTGTAAATTTGTTTAAGTTCTTTGTAGATTCTGGATATTAGCCCTTTGTCAGATGGGTAGATTGTAAAAATTTTCTCCCATTCTGTAGGTTGCCTGTTCACTCTGATGGTAGTTTCTTTTGCTGTGCAGAAGCTCTTTAGTTTAATTAGATCCCATTTGTCAATTTTGTCTTTTGTTGCCATTGCTTTTGGTGTTTTAGTTGTGAAGTCCTTGCCCATGCCTGTGGCCTGAATGGTACTGCTTAGGTTTTCTTCTAGAGTTTTTATGGTTTTAGGTCTAACAATTAATCCTTTAATCCATCTTGAATTATTTTTTGTATAAGGTGTAAGGAAGGGATCCATTTTCAGCTTTCTACATATGGCTAGCCAGTTTTCCCAGCACCATTTATTAAATAGGGAATCCTTTCCCCATTGCTTGTTTTTGTCAGGTTTGTCAAAGATCAGATAGTTGTAGATATGTGGTATTATTTCTGAGGGCTCTATTCTGTTCCATTGGTCTATATCTCTGTTTTGGTACCAGTACCATGCTGTTTTGGTTACTGTAGCCTTGTAGTATAGTTTGAAGTCAGGTAGCATGATGCCTCCAGCTTTATTCTTTTGGCTTAGGATTATCTTGGCAATGTGGGCTCTTTTTTGGTTCCATATGAACTTTAAAGTAGTTTTTTCCAGTTCTGTGAAGAAAGTCATTGGTAGCTTCACAATGGGGATGGCATTGAATCTATGAATTACCTTGGGCAGTATGGCCATTTTCACAATATTGATTCTTCCCATCCATGAGCATGGAATGTTCTTCCATTTGTTTGTATCCTCTTTTATTTCATTGAGCAGCGGTTTGTAGTTCCCCTTGAAGAGGTCCTTCATATCCCATGTAAGTTGGATTCCTAGGTATTTTATTCTCTTTGAAGCAATTGTGAATGGGAGTTCACTCATGATTTGGCTCTCTGTCTGTTATTGGTGTATAAGAATGCTTGTGATTTTTGCACACTGATTTTGTATCCTGAGATTGCTAAAGTTGCTTATCAGCTTAAGGAGATTTTGAGCTGAGACAATGGGGTTTCCTAAATATACAACCATGTCATCTGCAAACAGGGACAATTTGACTTCCTCTTTTCCTAATTGAATACCCTTTATTTCTTTCTCTTGCCTGATTGCCCTGGTCAGAACTTCCAACACTATGTTGAATATGAGTGGTGAGAGACGGCATCCCTGTCTTATGCCAGTTTTCAAAGGGAATACTTCCAGTTTTGCCCATTCAGTATGGTATTGGTTGTGGGTTTGTCATAAATAGCTCTTATTATTTTGAGATACCTCCCATCAATACCTAGTTTATTGAGAGTTTTTAGCATGAAGGGCTACTGAATTTTGTTGAAGGCCTTTTCTGCATCTATTGAGATAATCATGTGGTTTTTGTCTTTTGTTCTGTTTATATGATGGATTACTTTTATTGGTTTGCATATATTGAACCAGCCTTGCATCCCAGGGATGAAGCCAACTTGATTGTGGTGGAGAAGCTTTTTGATGTGCTGCTGGATTCAGTTTGCCAGTATTTTATTGAGGATTTTTGCATCGATGTTCTTCAGGGATATTGGTCTAAAATTCTCTTTTTTGGTTGTGTCTCTGCCCGGCTTTGGTATCAGGATGATGTTGGCCTCAAAAAATGAGTTAGGGAGGATTCCCTCTTTTTCTATTGATTGGAATAGTTTCAGAAGGGATGGTACCAGCTCCTCTTTGTACCTCTGGTAGAATTTGGCTGTGAATCCATCTGGTCCTGGACTTTTTTTGGTTGGTAGGCTATTAATTATTGTTGAGGGCAATTTTCATTCACAAAATGACTTCTTTTTTTTTCTTTTCTTTTTTTTTTAAGACAATCAGTCTAAGCTGTATTAAGAGTGCATAGGAAATAGAAATGAAATGAGTAGACTCTTTTTTTGCATGTTGGAAAAGTGTCCAGTAGAGAAAGTTCAATCAAAGTTGCTGAAGATTGGTAATAACAGATGTTTCATCTTGAAAACTGGACAGCTCGTGAATGTTTCCAGTTTTTCCTTCTCCAAAGTGCAATTCCCAGAGATTCTGTGATTCTGTGTCAGTACTACATCTAAACAAATAACCTGAGTGATTCTCGTGTAAATGGTCTGTGGAACCCACTTCAAGCAACAGTTTCTAGGCTTTCTGGGATAGGCACTAAAATGATTCACAGCTAGTGTCTTCTCTTTCTCTCTCTCCCCCTCTGTGTATATGTGTGTGTGTGTGTGTGTGTGCCAAAGCCAAATGAAAAGATAAGGTATCATGAAAAGAACAAAATGGATAAGGAATATATTCTAATCCTGGCTCAGCCAATAACTGATTGGATGATCTTGCATATTATTTCAAGATCAACAACATATACACAAGATCATCCAATACATAAAATCACCTTGTATCTTATATATTGGATGATTTTGTGTATTATTTCATCTATAGACCTTAACTTCCTTAACTTCCTCATCTGTAAAATAAAGGCTTGAAGAAACTAGAGATCACTCAAGTCCTCTTTCATCAAAATCTTGTTGAGATCTTCTCCAAATAGGCTACCATTGAATTGCATTTTATAGTCTTACAGCCAGTAGTAATAACTAGTATCATGATCAATTACATTACGTATTCTGCACACACTATCCAGAATATTTTTTCTAAAATACAAGTCAGATCATACTTTTGATGAACCCTGCAATGACATCTCCTTGCACTAGCAATCAATCCCGACTCGTTACCCTATTCTGCAAGCTGTGCTGACTAATTCCTAGACTCACCTTGCTTCATGCTCTTGCTTTCTTTTGCCTCAACTACACTGGCCTTCCTTTTATGTAGCTTGGCTTTTCATGGCCTTTAACTTTCTACATCAAGCCTGGGAATTCGGTGAAGAATTAGAAGACAGTACTTTCTGAATTCCCCATTACTCTGATTTGTGCCAGTCAGGCGTCAGCTCAAATGTCCACTAGTCAAAGAGGACTTCCCAGACCAGGCTGACAAAGGTATTGCCACCCACCCCACATGCCCTCTGTACCCACATTTGCCAGCTTTGCTTTTCAGGTACTTTTCATGAGATGATGTTGTACTTATTTACTTCTGTCCTTTCAGGTTTCCTTGTTTAAAGAATAAACTCCATGAAAGCAAAAACTTTGTCCATCTTGCTCAACAATAAACTTTGAGAACTTAAAACAATGCCTGGCACAAAATACAAGTTGAGTGAAGAAAAAAAAGGCACCAAAACACTTGGTGTCTTGTTTGAAGTATGTCATTTTCCAGGTTTCTATTGCACCAAATTTCTTGAAATAAATTAGTCCTTGATTTCTCTTGAACTTCTGACAAAATTAACAATGATTTTGAGGTGGATACAATCAATTACTTCAAAACTGGTTGCCAAGTATTTCTGGAACTTAACCAATGATAAAACATGTAAAGATAATATAGTGGCTAATTGCCAGTAACCTGAAACTTTGGCATATATTCCTTCAAATTCCTTTTGATAATTAATGCTGCCTCATCTTAATTTCATAGTACATTTTTATAGAATTATCTATCTCCCTGAGAAGAAATGAAATATAGGTCTTAAAAATATCAAATTGTATTCATTTTAATCTGAGCTTCCTCAAGTCCCTCAAGGAAAAGGCATCCTTCTAATGATAAAGTCCAGCTACTAAATGTAATGCCTATACCTGCACTTAGATGTTCTCTACTTCTGAGCACTTGCCTCCCATGTGACATGTTTTTCTCACATGTTCGCTCTTCCTTGCCACTGACTTTTTTTTGCCATCACTTAACTTGAAGAACTTTCACTTGACTTTGCTGCCCCCTCTAGATACCATAAATTTCTCTTCTTTCTTTGTGAAATTATTCTGAGGAGTGGTCAGCTTTTATGATCTACAGTTGATCTACAGTTTCTTTTCAGTTCTTTCCGTCTGGCTTTGACTCCCACACACTTATGAAACTGCACTCTAGAAGGGATGCTGTGATTGATCTTTTTTTCTGCTAAAACAGGTGGTATTTGTTCTTTCCAATTCTCCCAGGGACTTTCTAGCATTCAATATTATTGAACTACAAACCTATGCTATACAGTTGTCATTTCTTATTATCCACACAAAAACCTTTTAAGTAGGTATTATTAATCCCATTTTACAGTTGGGAAAATTGAAGTTCAGGAGCATTAAATAACAGCCCAGAAGAGGTGGAGGTGGATTCATATTAATTTCTGTCTACTAGATCATATTAATTTTCAAAAGCAAGGAAGCACAGGGTGAGAATGGGGGAGATTTAGTATGTTTACTATGTTCTGATCATTTTATTTGTTTATTTGTGTATTTTTTGAACAGAGCTACTGCAACTTCCACCTCGTGGGTTCAAGTAGCTCCCCTGCCTCAGCATCCTGAGTAGCTGGGATTGCGTGCACCACCATGCCCAGATAAATTTTGCATTTTTAGTAGAGATGGGGTTTAACCACGTTGCCCAGGCTGGTCTCGAACTCCTTAACCTCAGAAGATCCACCTGTCTTGGCCTCCCAAAGTGCTGGGATTACAGGTGTGAGCCACAGTGCCCAGCCCTGATGGTTTTATTTTTATAAAGGCAGATGTTAACCTAAGCAGACTGGCTCTAAGTATTGATGAAAATCCTTGATAACATATTATATAATGTAATACAGCCTAAGTTATCTATGCCCAGAAAAAGTTGGAAAAATTATATGCCAACATATATTTTCACAAGTGAACAGCTTTGGAGGAGATAGGTCTATGAGTGGCCTTCTTTCAGATTTTGTATATTTTCTGATTTCTTATTATTGTATTATATTCTGACAAATACACAAATAATAGAGTGAGAAAACAAAACTTATTCTTTTAGTCAAAATATATTATTGAAATTTTACTTGAAAACTAGGTTCTAGGCTCTGGGGATACAATGAAGAATAAGACTCACTTGATCATTGTTTGCAAGGAGCTGTTAAAGACACAAAGTGTTTGATGTGGGGAGTACAAAGTGCTATGATACAACCAAGAAGAGAATGAAATCTAGACTCGATTCATGCAGGAAGGCTTCCTGGAAGAAGTCCTATCTAAATGTAAACTTGATAACTTGGGGGGAGTTAGTTAGCTGAAAGAAAGCAAGAAATACTCTAGGAATAGAAAAATAAAACAAGACCAGTTCATATGGGTCTTAAAAGTTTTATCAATAACTTGGCTGGGACTTCAAAGGCAATTAAATAATTTAATCAGATATAGGGGTGAGGATGGTTAAAGATCACAGTCAGATTGATTTTAGAAAGAGTACATAAACACCATAAAATTGATATGAACTTCAATTGCGCATTAGAAAGACTTGTGGAAATTTCATAATATATCAGTTCTGAGACCCATCCCAGACCAGTAAAACTTTGCAAATAAGGTCCATGTGCATGCACATGTGTGTGTATACATAAATACATTCATATATACAGCTCTCTGGGTTATTCCAGCATACAACTAGGATGGAAAAACACTCTATTAAAAACAGTAGTGTGCTGAAACCAGCTCATAAGCTCAAAAAAGCCAAATGTTATCATCACTTCCCAGCCCAATGTCAGTGACTGAAATCACACTGGGCAGCTCAAAATTAGTCATGCTGTATTTATCACACAAAAACTGGAAAATACTACAAATTGAAGCTTTTCTTTTATTCAGAGAAACAGTTGTTAAACATTTACACACTACCAATAGAGGATATAAGCAAGACAGATGTAGAGAAACCAGTTGGCTCTGATAGTAAAAACCCAGAGAAGAGATTTACGAAATATTTAGGTTGGAGAAATACAGAATTTGGTAATCAATTGACTATTGGGTTAGGGGAGTAAATGTCCAACAATGATAGACTGGATTAAGAAAATGTGGCACATATACACCATGGAATACTATGCAGCCATAAAAAATGATGAGTTCATGTCCTTTGTAGGGACATGGATGAAGCTGGAAACCATCATTCTCAGCAAACTATCGCAAGGACAAAAAAACCAAACACCGCATGTTCTCACTCATAGGTGGGAATTGAACAATGAGAGCACATGGACACAGGAAAGGGAACATCACACACTGGGGACTGTTGTGGGGTGGGGGGAGGGGGGAGGGATAGCATTAGGAGATATACCTAATGCTAAATGACGAGTTAATGGGTGCAGAACACCAACATGGCACATGTATACATATGTAACAAACCTGCACGTTGTGCACATGTACCCTAAAACTTAAAGTATAATAATAATGAAATTAAAAAAAAAATTACTGCCAAATTTCTGACTTGGATAACTGGGTTTATCCCTCACTAAGGTAGCAAATACATGAGAGGAGAAGTCCATTTAGGTGAGAGTAGAGGATCTAGACGCAGAAATTTTGACATATTGAATCTAAGGTTTCATGGAACATCCACTTGGAAGTGTCCACCAGCCAACTGGGTACACATCTCTAAAAGGTAAGAGAGAGTGGTCAGGACTAGAGGTAATGATCTGAGCCTCATCCTCTTATAATTCTACTTGAAGCCTATGGCAGTAGCAGAGGTCACCTAGTGAGCGTGCACCAAGTAAAGCATGAAGGGGTCTTGGACAGAGCTATGAAAGAAAACCAATGTTATGGGACAATCAGTGGAGGAGGAGCCAACAGAGAGGCTTAATGGGGATGGTCAGAAAGAGAGGAGGGCAGGCAGAATTGAGCGGTGTCACAAAAACTAAGGAAAGAGAGTAACTCAAGAAAGGAATGGCAACTTGGTAAATGCTGCTGAGATGTAAGGTAAAGACTAGATGTCAGATTGCAGTGGATTGGGACTTGAACAAATGATAAATTCTTTGAAGATTATTATGGAAAAAGAAAATCTTTAAGTGTTTATTATTGTTGTTTTAAAGTTGGAGAAATGAGCAATTTTTTAAAATGACGGATTTGGGTGATTAAGGAAGATATTGAAGGAAGGGGAGAGAAAAAGAGAAGTAAGGATGTTAAAGAAACAGAGGTGGTGGGATTCAGAGTGCAGAAGGATCAGCTTTAGGCTAGGCAGATTGCTCCTTTTCTACACCAGCTAGAGAGGAGGAGGAAAGGAGCCAGGACAGCTGCTAGAAAATTGTGAAGGTTTTGTGAAAAGAAGTTGAAGAAATCTGACAGCATCCATTTGCTTTGTGGAAGAGAAGGTAAACAAATTCTCCAAGAGGGATCTGTGAGGTTGTAGGGTCAGAGCTGTGAGAAGATTTAAGAACTTTGTAAATAGTTGCTGAGGATAAAAGGAAAGAGAGCTAAGAGGAGTAATAGAAGTATTTCCAGGCTACATTGAAGACCCAGGAAGATTGAACATGTTGTGTTTATAGCATTTCCAATCTCTGTGTGCATGTGTTTTTCTATAATAATAAAAATTATTTTAAAATAATTTTCGTGTCATTATTGTTAATATAGTTTTATACTATGTCGTATACCATTATACCACTCCATTTTTTGTTGTTGTTGCTCCCAATTTTTGGAATTTTAGAGTGTATTCAGTTTGGGCTATTTTAAATAAAACTGCTGTAAATAACTTTATTAATAACTCTTTTCTAAAAGTTTGAGTGGGTCAAACTCTTCACAGAGATTAACAATCTTGTAAAAAATACAATCTCCATTGATTCTTTCTAACAGATTTTCCTAGTCTTATATCAACATTAGAAAGGCTTATTTAAAATATGCTAACTTAATATGTAAGTCATTATATTATATAATGTTATTAGTCTTCTTTGACTACTACTGTAGTTGAATATTTTCCCCAATTCTTGTTGCACTACTAGAATAAATTCCCTTGAAACGTTTTTTCTTCCTTAGCTAGAAAATGAACTTTTTCTTCTTTGCTTATCAGAAGTTCCTTCAGGACTTTTTCAGAGAAATTATCAATGTACCCAGAAATGTAGATATCACCTAAACCCCAGTTCTTATATGTAGGCTCACATCTGTTATCTTTTTATATTAGCAAATAGTTATGAATCATTGCTTCAATTATAATCTTCCTAGTTGCTGTATCACAATTCTTTATGAGTAGCCTTGCCTCTCACTTAAATTGTAACCTTGCATTTTGATTCAGGGTACCAGCCCCTCAGCTTGAATGCATTCTGGTGAGAGAAGGCAATCCTATTATAGGAGCAACAGCTTCATCCTTGAGGAAAGATAAAACTCCAAAAAGCATAAGACTAAGGAAAGGAGACATGAGGTGGTATAACCAAGGGGTTTGGGGAAGTGGGAAGGTATCATGAAGGTGCTGTCAGGGGGAAGGCAATGCCAAAAATGGGAGAGATGAATGGGATGCTTAGTTAATTTAATAATAGATTGTGAATAAATGTGTTAACTAACATTAGCATTATCGTTGTGTTTACAATTCTACTATATAATCTTGTGTAATTTTTTTAAAAATAGTGATTTTTTTGTTCATCTTGGGACACCTATTTCACTCTTCTGTTTCTGAAAATATTAGAGATTATACATAGTGACTCTGATATTACATTTATAGGTTATTTTATATCACTCTGGAACGTAAGGCTTTTGGTTTTCTTTTCAGATAGAATTTAAGGAAGATGATTGCAATTCATCTGAGAATTAACAATAATTCTAAATGTGGATGTCCCCTTACTGCCTCATTACTCAGCTTAGACTTTACTTGTCATTTGCTCCACAATATCTGTTCAACATTTGCATCCACACATCAGAAGGGATTAGCTCTAGCACCCTACTTTGTGATTTGAACAAAGATTACTCATAAAATGGAAAAATTTCCTTGAGTAACATCAATAAGCCATCTCTATAGAATATAGTAAATATAAAATAATTTCTAATCCTGGAAATTGCATTGTGCCATGAGGAAAAGATGTAGGCAAAGCAATGAATGAAAATTAAAAGGACAAAGAATCCAGAAATGCAATTGTTGGAGAGTACAAATAATACTTGCAAAAAGTGAGCTTGGATCTCAGACCATTAGATTCATTTACATAATAAAATTTCCAGAGTAAAAAAGAAAAGGATGCCAGATTATCATGACTTCATAAAAATAGACACTGAGGGTGGGGTCTGTAATCCCAGCACTTTGGGATGCCGAGGCGGGCAGATCGCCTGAGGTCAGGAGTTCAAGATCAGCCTGGCCAACATAGTGAAACCCCATCTCTACTAAAAATACAAAAATTAGCTGGGCGTGGTTGCGCGTGCCTGTAATCTCAGCTACTCAGGAGGTTGAGGCAGGAGAATTGCTTGAACCCAGTAGGCGGAGGTTGCAGTGAGCTGAGATGATGCCATTGCACTCCAGCCTGGGTGACAAGAGTGAAACTCCATCTCAAAACAAAAAATAAACAAACAAAAAATAGACACTGAGATGACCCAACTTTCTTTGCCCTGATTCCGGATTCACTATCATGCCTGGAAATTATAATTTGGATTGTGGCATGCACTGCAGCATGAAGAGAAATGCTCACTCTCTGCAGATGAGACGAATTTGGCTCATCTATAAATTAAGAGGTTGGCAGTTTGGGTTTATGGGTTAATCTCCTGTTATACTGGCTAATGTGCCTGCATATACACTGTTGATAAGAGCTGAGACTTGCATAAAGAGGTATAATCTATTCTTCTTTTCTCTATACACACTTCCCTTGCAGACATTTTTCTAGATAAGAAGAACATTTGATTAGATAATTCACTTTAGACTGGGTGCAGTGGCTCATGCCTATAATCCCAGAACTTTGGGAGGCCAAGGCAGGCGGATCACTTGAGGTTGGGAGTTCAAGACCAGCCTGGCCAACATGGTGAAACCCCGTCTCTACTAAACATACAATAATAATAATAATAATAATAACAATAATAATAATATCCAGGCATGGTGGCTCATGCTTGTAATCCTAGCTACTTGGGAGGCTGAGGCAGGAGGATTGCTTAAACCTGGGAGGCAGAGGTTGCAGTGAGCTGAGATTGTACCGCTTTGCACTACAGCCTGGGCTACAGAGTGAGACCTTGTCTCAAAAGAAAAAAAAAAGATAATTCACTCTAAAATTACATATTTAGAAAATGTTGAGTTTGTGGATTTGCCACATGAATTTATTAATCAACATATCACAATGCAGTACAAAACATTCACAAGAAGATGTTCTATGAAAAATGTTCTTACTTTAGAGCAGCTAAAAACTATGGCTTCAAAATTAGTGTTCCAAAATGGTAGTATCCACACTTATAAAACTACATACTTTAATAAATAATACTGTACCTTGTAATCGAAGATATAATATCAAATATAAAAAATTAAAACTTTCACTAATATGGCATACTATTTTAAAATACTTTAAAATCGATATACAGGGTCATAAAAATGAAAAAGATTAATTTTAATTTTGGAAAAGAGAAGATTAAATTTGTTTCTGAAAATAAAGTGATATATCACTCTGCTAAATATGGTTATGAATAATGTTTTTGTTGTGTTTCTATTCTCTTTTGTATAGTAGAATTCATTTTTAAGGAAGTCAGGAAAAGACAAATAATATTTTCCAAAATTATTGTATACTTACTGTGTCTGTTTCAATTTTTGTTATCTTTTAATATAAAGATATTTTCATAGAAAAATGACTTTGGAAAAAATAAATAGAGAAGCTTTTGCCCTTTAATGAATGTGACTAAACAAACACCAAAGAAATGATGACAGATACATTACTCATGTCTTTCCCTTAGACATAGATGGTCAAAAATCTGTTCTGGACTTCAGCTACAAAATATGTGACTAAATTTTCAATTAAATATATTTCTAGTCAATATTTAAATTTAAATTAACATTTTATCATATGAAAAATCACTGATTTGATGGTATAAAACTTTTATTTCTAATCTTTTACCTCCTCTTTTAATTTTTCCTCCTTGAACCCTGCCATAGTAGTGAAAATCTTTCTTAAATATAAATATTTTCTCTGAGCACCAAATCGTATTTCTTTACTTTCATTTAGAAATGGAATATGTAAGGGGGTGACTTACCTTGAATGTCTTACCAATGTGATTACATCATCACTGTTATTGATGGCACTCCCGCCAATGAGCCAAACCTGTGGATATTGCAATTGCTCACAGTACTTGTGCTAAATATACTTTCCTTTCTCTCAAGTACACTGGTGGTCTTGCCACTCTTGACCTGCCAAAAATATGTGCTCTGTTTTGAAGACTTTGTTTTGCATTCAGAATGGCCTTAATTTTCATTTGGTTTGTTAAGTCCTAAAGCTAATAATATACATTTTTTAAAGGTTTGGAAAGCCATGTTTATGTTCATTTTGCAGTCATTATTACCTGTAGTATTTTACAGTCTACCTCATTCACCTCAATATTTGGTTATTCTACCACACATATTTCTTGAGTTTATCAATTATCTTCTCCTCTTATGTATGTACACTAATTGTGCTATTTTATGGATTGATTCCCAAGGAATAATTACTAGGTTTGAAAGAAGGGACCAAACCTACTCAACCCATACCTAAACAAACAAAAGCAAAAAATAGAGCAATAAATGACTGAGCTGTTTTTCAGGTAAGTACCTCATTAGGTCAAAGTGTTCCCTTGATTTGCATGTAACTGAAAATGATAGCATAATAATATCACAAATAAACTATGCTTTGACTAATAAAGTGATATTCACATCATAGTATGAATGTTCAGGAAAGAGTTGTCTTCTAAATTAATGAAACAACTCTCCCCTGATGCCTGACTTTAAGTTTATTTTCCAGATGTAAAAAAAGGTGGAAGGTGGGTTGATTCTTTAAGGGAAGAGACTGAAGCATGAAGTGGTTAGTAACAGTTGATGACCATATACCAAAAGACGCAAACCTTTTGCTGTTAAGAGAGGAAAATGTAATACACTAAAAACATGGTTTTAATTTTCCTTCATTGAACTCTTTAAAGGAATCATTTATGGAAGTCTTTTTTTTTTTTAAAAATAGTATATTTGCAAATAAAAATCAGTGCTCAGATTCTCATAATACACTTCTGATTTTATTTTAAATTGTTTTCATATTTCTCTATTCGGTTATCTGCAATTAGTGAATAACATTTTTAGGAAGTATATATTGAATTGAATTACATTGTATAGACAATGTGAAGAAATCTGCTACTGCTGTATCATAAGAGGACGCTTACATAAGGGGGAAAATATCTGGCAATTATAAATACAATATGTTTTCATTTGTTAATTTATTTTTTCATTACTGCCGGCTTTAATTCTTTAGGCCTAAAATAATCTAATTTTGTCCTGGTAAAAGTTTATTATTTTAAAGAAATTATTGCAACAAAAATAAGGAAATATGATTTGTCTCTACCTCAAATAAAGGGCAAAAATCAGGAAATGTAAATTAACTCATATTCCCTGTTTCCTGAAATTCTTATCTTTTCTCCATGTATTAGTCCATTCTCAAATTGCTATAAAGAAATACCTGAGACTGGGTAATTCATAAACAAAAGAGGTTTAACTGACTCACAGTTCCACATGGCTGGGAAGGCTTCAGGAAACTTACAATCATGGCAGAAAGCGAAGGGGAAGCAAGGCACCTTCTTCACAAGGCAGCAAGAGGGAGAAGCGCCAGCAGAGCAAGTGCCAGACACTTACAAAACCGTCAGATCTCATGAGAACTCACTCTCTATCACAAGAACAGCATGGGGGAAACTGCCCCCATGATCCAATCACTTCCCACGAGTCCCTCCCACAATACATGGGGATTATGGGAACTACAATTCAAAATGAGATTTGGGTGGGGACACAGCCAAACCATATCATTCCACCCCTGGTCCTTTCCAAATTTCATGTCCTTCTCACATTTCAAGACACAATCATGCCTTTCCAACAGTCCACCAAAGTTTTAACTCATTCCAGCATTAACCCAAAAGTCTAAGTCCAAAGTGTCATCTGAGACAAGGCAAGTCCCTTCTGCCTATGAGCCTGTAAAATCAAAAGCCAGTTAGTTACTTCCTAGATACAATGGGGGTACAGGCATTGGGTAAATATACACAAATGAGAGAAACTGGCCAAAACAAAGAGGTTACAGGTCCCATGTGAGTTCAAAATCTAATAGGGCAGTCATTAAATCTTAAAATTACAAAATATTCTCCTTTGACTCAGTCTCACATTCAGGTCACGCTGATGCAACATGTGGGATCCCATGGCCTTGGGCAGCTCCACCCCTGTAGCTTTGCAGGGTACAGCCCCCCTCCCGGCTGCTTTCACTGGCTGGCATTGAGTGTCCGCAGCTTTTCCAGGCACACAGTGCAAGCTGTCAGTGGGTCTACCATTCTGGGGTCTGAAGGATGGTGGCCTTCTTCTCATAGCTCCAGTAGGCAGTGCCCCAGTGGGGACTCTGTGTGAGGGCTCTGACTCCACATTTCCCTTCGTACTGCCCAAGCAGAGGTTCTCCATAAGAGCTCTGCTTCTGCAGCCAAAGCTTCTGCCTGGACATCCAGGCATTTCCATACATTCTCTGAAATTCAGACAGAGGTTTTCAAACCTCAATTCTTGTCTTCTGTGCACCCACAGGCTCAACACCACATGGAAGCTGCAAGACTTGGGGCTTGCACCCTCTGAAGCAATGAACCAAGCTGTACCTTGGCCCTTTTAGTCATGGCTGGAGCTGAAGCAGCTGGGACACAGGGCACCATGTCTCGAGGCTGCACAGAGCAGGGGGTGCCTGGGCTGGGTCCACGAAACCATTTTTCCCTCCTAGGCTTTTGGGCCTGTGATGGGGGGGTGCTGCTGTGAAGGTCTCTGACATGTCCTGGAGACATTTTCCCCATTGTCTTGGTGATTAACATTCAGCTCCTTGTTACTTATGCAAACTTCTGCTGCTGGCTTGAATTTCTCCCCACAAAAGGATTTTTCTTTTTTACCACAACCTCAGGCTGCAAATTTTCCAAACTTTTATGTTCTGTCACCTCTTGAGCAATTTGGTTCTCAGAAATTTCTTCCACCCGTTATCCTAAATCATCTATCTCAAGTTCAAATTTCCTCAGATCTCTAGGGCAGGGCAAAATGCCACCAGTCTCTTCACTAAAGCAAAGCGTAGCAAGAGTCACCTTTATTCCAGTTCCCAAAAAGTTCCTCATCTCCATTTGAGACATCCTCAGCCTGGACTTGGTTGTCCATATCACTAACAGCATTTTGGTCAAAGCCATTCAACAAGTCTCTAGGAAGTTCCAAACTTTCCCACGTCTTCCTGTCTTCTTCTGAGCCCTCTAAACTGTTCCAACCTTTTCCTGTTACTCAGTTCCAAAGTCGCTACTTTCACATTATGGAGTATTCTTTTTTTTTTTTTTTTTTTTTTTTGAGATGGAGTCTTGCTCTGTCACCAGGCTGGAGTGCAGCGGCACGATCTCAGCTAACTGCAACTTCCGCCTCCCAGGTTCAAGTGATTCCCCTGCCTCAGCCTCCTGAGTAGCTGGGACTACAGGCACATGCCACCATGCCAGACTTTTTTTTTTGTATTTTAGTAGAGATGGAGTTTCACTATGTTGGCCAGGATGGTCTCAATCTCCTGACCTTATGATCTGTCCACCTCGGCCTCCCAAAGTGCTGGGATTACAGTTGTGAGCCACCTCACCTGGCCATTTTGGGGTATTCTTATAGCAGCACCCCACCCTTGGTGTCAATTTGCTGTATTAGTCTGTTCTCATATTGCTCTAAGAAAATACCGAGACTGGGTAATTTATAAAGGAAAGAGGTTTGACTGACTCATAGTCCCACATGGCTGGGAAGGCCTCAAGAAATTTACAATCATGGCAGAAGGCAAAGGGGAAAGAAGGCATCTTTTTTATAAGGTGGCAGGAGAGAGATGTGCCTGCAGAGGAAATGCGACACTTATAAAACCAGCAGATCTCATGAGAACTCACTCATTATCATGAGAATAGTATGGGGGAAATTGCTCCCATGATCCAATCACTTCCCACTGGGTCCCTCCCACAACATGTATGGATTATGGGAACTACAATTCAACATGAGATTTGGGTGAGGACACAGACAAACCATATCATCCCAGAAACGTACAGTTCAAAGCATAGACCTAAATGTCAGATTTTCTATTCTAGATTTGTAATAGTTCACACTGACTATTAAAGTTTCCAATGTTTCTTCTATCTTCTCTTTGTTTGGCAAGGAACTCGATCATCTAATTATATCAGCTTAGTGTAATCATTAATTTAGCACATTACACTGAACTAAGAATACTGCACTAAAAGTGAGAAAAAAAATAACAAATGTAGATGGGTCTTGATAATCTTGCTCCTGTTTTATTTCTCCAGTTCACAAATTTCCTCACGTGTGTCTTCATAATTATTGAACTCATTCCATTTGATTAAAATCTTCATCTATCTAAACCTACAAACCATTTCTTCTTTCTTATTTTGGCTTTCTAATTTCATAGCCTCCAAACTCACAGTCTTCCAGGACCATCTAGAATGAGGCTTGATTACAGCGTTTCTTTGCCTTTAGAGTGATCAGCTCTTTCTAAATCTTGTTTCTTAGTCTTTCTAAGATTCAACTGATTTACCATTTCTTCAGCTGCCATTCTAATTCAAGAATAAGTTTTTGTACACTTGAACAGCAACTACGGACTCTGAGCCACTCTTCTTTCCTCTTTTTCTTACCCCAATTATAAACTCAACTTGGAATATACAGATTTTGTTAATCAATCTCAAGACAGGTTATGCGACCTTCTCTTATAAAACTGTGAGAGTTGATTTAGCCAGTTTCTTACATTTTTCAACAAGGCATACTCATTCCCATCTCTCCAAAACTGATCATGTAGTTCTTCCATAGTTTCTTCCCCTTGCCTCCCCTTCATTGATTGCTCTTCGTAAATTTCAATGCAAACTCCTCTTCTCCTAAGTATTGCCATGACATCTTGGATCATGCTAAATTTTCTCATTATTTCATAGTTTGGGCTACACCTTTACATACTTGCTGCCCATAAACAAAATACTCCATTCATTTCTCCAATTTTAACTTTTTTTTGGCACCAATTAAATTTTAAATTTTCTGAAGGTTGATAATGTATCTTCAATTTCTCTACTTCTATTATCGACAAAGCTTTGTTCTAGTAAGACAGAGTTTGAGGGCTTTAATTCATCAAACCTAAGACCCTTTGTTACTTGATCTTACCAGAAGGCATCAACAGAATATTTTTATACAACTGTATTATCATTTCTACTTAGATTATAGGTATTGTAAGATGCTATAAAATATAAGCAGCTATAATTCAGAAAAATGTAAAAAGCTTTATCATAAATATAAAAAATAGTGTTTTCTGAAAATCTGGAATATCTCAGGCATTGTACTAAGCAAATTTATATTTTATTTAGTTTCCTCAATGTAAATCATAACATGGTAATGATAAATTCATTTTATAAATGCACATATTAAGGTTTGTTGAGGTTAAATAACTTGTCCAAGGTCATAGGCCTAGAAGGTATTAGAATAATCTTAGAATCTAGTCCAATAAGACAGTTATATAACAGAGCTGGAAAACAGAGCTAGCCCTACTTCTATCATAAATGACGACCTATTGGGGTGCCATGTGAAACACTTAAAGTCCACATGTACTCTCATGTTTCTTCCTGTTCCCTATACTGGGAAAACAAAATTTAATTCATTTCCTTTATTGGAGTCTTCTTTAGAGGAGAAATCTGGACCAAGGATAAATTATAAACATTATTAACATGAAGATACATTTAAATTCCTGCAAATGAGTAACTATCTCCAAGGTAAGTGTGATAAAATTAATTAGAGGACTCAAGAATGAGCATGAAGGAATCCAGGCATTTGGAAGCAAAAATAATAAAAATGAAGAAACCAGAGAGGAAGAAAAGAAGCAGCCGCTGAGTTGAGGCAAACCAGGAGAGTGCTGCTGTGAATGTTAAGAGAGGACAGTATTTCAAGAAAGGAGTGGTTGACTTCTGAAGAGTATTCAAAGTTTAAGTAATAATTCAGAGTGCTCTTTGGAAATAGGTTCTTGGACATCCTTGTATTTTGATAAGGGCACTTCCAGTGGAATTATGGGGTGAAAATCACTCTGTTGTGGGTTGAGTTGTGGAAGGTGAAGACACACAAATAACTAATGTAGACAACTCTTTTAGAAGTTTAACTTTGAAGGGACACAGAGAAATGAGATTGTAGCTGAGGAAAAGGGATGAATTCTTATTTATGATGGCAGATTACAGACTATGTTTATGTGCTGATGAGAATGGTACAGTAGAAGGGGAGAGAGAAGATAACTAAAAGAGGTAGAGCCCCAGGAACTTTGAGTATCGGAGAGGAATGAGATAAAGAAGGAGTATAGGAATTTGCGTTCGATGCTGGTAGAGGTGAATTATCCTCAGTTGAAATAAGAGGGAAAAAAAAAGATAGATTTCAGTATAGGTAGGATTTTAGATTTGGCATAGAAAATGTAAAATATTTCCTATCCTACGGCTTCTATTTTCTCAATAAAATTTGAGGTAAGGCCATCCCCTGATACTAATAGTGGAGTAGAGATGAGGACTGTTTGAGGAAAGGGAAGAATATCTAAAATAGTTTTTTTAGTAGTAGGAAAAGTAAGCCTGCTATAGGAACATAAGATTTCAGGGCATTATTGAGTGTCTATTTAATCTTTGAATTTTAAAGTGAAATCAGTCAGCTTGTTATAGTAATTTTCTCCTGTATTCCCGGGCACTTGGCTCCATCCACCTTCAAGCTAGAAATAGGGTATGAAATCTTTCTCATGCTTAGAGTCTCTGATTTGCTCTTCTGCTAGCATCCAGAGCAATTTCTCTGGTTTTAAAGGGTTTATTTAAGTAGGTTAGCTCCATTCAGATAACTTCTCTTTCTCATAGTTAACTGTGTCCTACAACATAACCCGATTACAGGAGAAACAATTCCTTGTATTCGCATTCCCAAGGATTAGGGTAGAAAATCTTAGGGACCATCTAGGAATTCCACCTACCTTTCTTGGTAAGCAGCAAGAAAGAGCAACATGACATGTGCCCTTGACACTGAGATGATGAATTGTCCTGGAAAAGGTATGTAGGTGAATCTGGTCTCTTAGGCATCTCATTATCCGTGGGAAGACATGAATCCTTTAACATGAAACACGAGGCCTTTCATGAGTGACTCCTTAATACCTGTTCAGCCTCATCTCTCAAATTCCCCTCTCAGTGGCCCTACACAGCAATATCTCAGAATGCTTCCATTTCCCCAATCATGCCATGTTCTCTCAGGCCACTTAGTAAAGAAACATATTTTAAAATGCACCTCTGAATTCCTTTCAGCCAATTCCTAGTAAAGAGTGGTAAATGACCATCCCACTGAGAGCTATGAAACTTAATGTCTTAAGATATGTGGACATTATAGGCTTTCGATAATGTAAACACTGGATAAATATGTAATGGAAAAATAATGCTATTAACTTCCAATTCACAACCAACAACTCAGCTTCTTTTTGTGTAAAATGAAGAGATTGAATTGAAGGCTCTATAATGCTTCTTCAGTCTTTATTATCTAAATTTTATAGCATTGATCACTATGCTAGTTAGTATGAACACATAAAAATTTGAAAGACATAATACATGCCTATAGAACACTAAAATATAAAGAGTATGATAACAGTCTCATATACAAATGAATTCCAAGGCATTAAGCCTGTCAACAGGTTATATTAATAGCATAAGGATGTTGTTGTAATTACTTAAGTCCGAGAACAAAACAAAGATCTATATTAACATGTAGAAAGAATAGGAGTTTATAAATAAACCAACATAGATTTGTTTCTGAAAGGAGGGATAAAGAAATACGACCAATTTCAAGAAAGAATAAATAGCAGCATTTTGGTATAGGAAATAATGAGCCAAAGGAGCCCACACTCTTAGCTTGGTGGTAGGGATCAGAGAAGTACACATGAAAGATGATGGCGTCTTTACTTCATTCAGATTTATGAGAAAATTCTTCAAAAGTGAAGCTGGAGGAGAATGTCAAAAAGTTGACATTTTCCAGAGTCAAACTTGAGAATTCGGCAAGATAGTAAATTTGCCAGAGACTCTAAATAGAATGTGTCATTTAGAAAGATACCAAGGTTAACTTGTTGAAATTAAGTGCCATCTGCAGAGAAATGGAACCTAAAGCTGGAAAATGAGAGATCACAGAGATACAAGCCATGTCTATTCATTGTTCAATATGGACAAGTAGATCAGGAAGAAAAGAAGTCAGTTGTTCTGAAGTTTTAAAAGTGTATTGGCCTTTCCTTTGTTTTATTGGATGTTTTCATCAATTAATGAACAGAAATTTGGAGAGGCTAAATAGTGGTTACTGGGAGGGATCTGGAAACTATAAGCACTGGGTAAAATACTTTACCTCTTGAGGACTCAGTTTTTATATCTATGAAAAATCAAAGGAGTTAAAATAGAAAAAACACTTAGGAGAGAGTACCTGGTACCCAACAGCATTGTCTGTTTTTTTCTTTGTATTATTAATTGCGTAGGTATGACATTGTTTGCAAGTCAAACGGAATTTTAGAGGCCCTTTGAGAGTTTTCACACTTGTTTCAGAAACACTTCCTTATTTGAGGCTCTTAGGAATGAGTGAATGAGTACCAGGGAGATTAAGTCCTACCTTACAATCACAGAGCTCTTAAGTGAGGTGCTGGAGCTCTTGTGAGCACAATTTGTCGCCCTATAGTGAATACAACTTGAAGAAGAGCTAAAGGAAGTTAGAGGAAAGTGAGCACAGAATTACAGGGCAGAGACCTAGCAGATTAATAAGTGAAAGAGAAAATTAGCTAATCAGGTAAAAGACTAAACAGAAAGAACAGAACATCAATCAACAATATTCTTTAAAATGGTATTGCTGTACTTGAAGATGGTAATGAAATACCCATTAATAGAAAAATCAGAGATATGAAAAAACCCAGTTTTCTTCCTTCTTCGAATTTTATTTTTGTCTCTAAATTTTATTAAATTGAATTCATTATGTAGGTTTAAAGGAGGCTTAATATTACTCACCTCTAAAAAGATTTATTTATTGCAAAATTTCAGCAATCTTTTATTCCAGGCTCCTCCTGCAAATACGGATTCTCAAGTTAATAAAGAAAATAAAAGAAAACAAAGTATCAAGGATAATTTGAGACTACTATTATTGATTTAACTTAGACTACATGCCAAATTATTTACACAACTCAAACAAATTTAAAGTTGGTTGTATGTGGAAAGCATACATTTTTTCATTGCATATATTCCCAATTTTACTTACTTATCCTATAATATTGCTCTATTGGCAAATCAGATTGGCTATTAGTTTTCTTGGAAATAATAACAGTCCAAGTAAGATATATCAGTTACTGCTACAGTCACTAATCAAATGTTTCTCTGGTCCTAATTAAAAACAAGCTAAGGCAACAAGAATCCATATGTAACAGTCTTGGTGTTGGCATAACTTAGCAAAAGATCACATGAAGAGTTGAATCTTCTAAATATCTGCTGAAATAACATATTGATTCTTTTTTTAAAGTAACTTGGTAAAGAAAAGGAAATCGTTCATGATTATTCAGTCTCTACTGAAAATCACATAAAATAGCCTTCAGTAGGTCAAAACAAATTTTAATTTACGCTATTTGATAAATAGCCTTGTGATAATTTTGAATGATACAATTGACTTGCAGACCTAGGAAGCCAATTCTTTTGAAGAGCAAAGCAAATTATTAAAGACATTTTTATCCTCTCTCTACTAGGATATTGATTCATTTCTATGTAACAGAAAAAAAAGAAAATTGTAATTATAGCAGCACTGTTCATTCTATTATAAGTAGAGGACTACCAACATTTCCATTATTAACCCCTATTGTCACTGGTTCATGATCTCAGCAGTAAACTTGGCATAGATGATACCTCCTTGGGAGTACATTTTTTTCATCATGTTTCTTAAGCCATTTGTCTATTTATGAATTATACAATTGCCAGGAATGATGTACATTCAATAGGCTTTTGATTTCCAATCACTCTGAATGAAGGTTTATATGTGAAATGAAAGCACTGGCTTCAAAATATTCTACTTTTTTTGGCATTTTTGGTTTGTCCTTTTTATTTTCTTAATTCCTCAACATGTCTGTTTAAGGCTAAATTTTAATATAAATTAAGGAAACCTGGTCTCAAGCAATTGGCTCACTTCACCCGTGTTAACAATTGGCACAGATTGCTAGGTGGAAAAGTCAGCTGTGATGATTGGTATCAATTGCCAGCTGACTGAAATAATGCTCTTGGCTTTCTAACAATTCACTTACTCTATCACGTGCCAGCAGAGACCTATTTAACATGCATTTTGAAACTCCTGATTCATAAAAGTGTCAACTAACACAGAATTGTTTCTTAGAGGGAAAGTGTTACATCATAAATGAAATTATACACTCTATCATATATGTATGATGATGTGTATATGTTGTATATATTATTTACAATATGCGTGTATAATGTACAGTTAAAGAAAGCTAAAAGAAATACCCATTTACCCACCACAAGCTTAATAGAATGTGACTAGGACCGTTAAATTCCCTAGACACCTTTCCATTATTGAATCTCCCTTCCTCCTCCAAGAGGTAACCTAATTTTAAATTTGTAGCGTAATAAAAAAAAATAATTTCCACGCTTCTCTTCGATTTATTCATCTGTAAATAACATATTACTTAGTTGTCTTATTTTGGATGTTTAAATAACTAGAATTATGCTGAGTTTATTACTTAATCATTAAAAAATTACTTCAGTTAAATGTTTTGAGGATTCATCCAGATTATTACAAGCAGTTGTAGCTTATTTCCATTGCTATATAGCATTCCATGGTTCGACCCCTCAATCATTTTTTCAACCCATCATAAATTATCCAATCTACTGTTGATGGACTCCGAGTTGCATCTAGTTTTTGCTACACACATCAATTTCATGCATGTATTCCCTGAGGTGTATTAGGAGTTAAAATTATTTAAAATAATTGTATAAATATCAAATTATACTATTTCAGCATTAGAGATTTAGACATAATTTTTATCCAAAGCCTAATTAACTTCTGAATTCTAAAGCCTAACAGACTTTGCAATACAAACTGAGATACTAATTTCTTACTATAAAGGTATTTTTAAGAACTCAGGATTCATATCTCCAGCACATGTTATATGTGCACATAGCGTTTCTCTAATTTGAATATGCTGTCTGTGTGTCTACAGAAGTATTGCCCAACAGATTCTCTTGGAAAAATCAGTTGTTCTCTTTATGCTTATATATTGTTCCTAGAAACAATATTACTATGGAAATGATTATTTGTGCCCACTCCCATTAAGGGTTTTGTTTCAATATTTAATCTTCCCCTTCTACTGCTCCTGCTTTCTCCTCCTTTAAGCCCTTGCTAGTGTTGGTCCTCTTGCCTGAACAATCCTCCTTGTGGTCAGTTCATCATTAAATCTGAATCAGTCTCCATCTCCCATTCCAGCCCTGTTTTGAATCTCTCTCCTACACAAGCTAAATTTTTTTTTAAAAACTTCAACTTTCAGGCCAGGCGCAGTGGCTCATGCCTGTAATCCCAGCACTTTGGGAAGCCAAGGCGGGCGGATCACAAGGTCAGGAGATTGAGCCCATACTGGCCAACATGTTGAAAGCCTGTCTCTACCAAAACTACAAAAAAGAGCTAGGTGTGGTGGCATGTGCCTGTAATCCCAGGTACTCGGGAGGCTGAGGCAAGAGTATTGCTTGAACCAGGGAGTCAGATGTTGCAGTGAGCTGAGATCACACCACTGCACTCCAGACTGGCGACAGAGCAAGACTCTGTCTCAAATTAAAAAAAAAAATCAACTTTCATTTTAGATACAGGGGGTACATGTACAGGTTTGTTACATGGGAATATTGTGTGATGCTGAGGCTTGGGGTATGGATCCCATAACCCAGGTAGTGAGCATAGTACCCAACAGGCAGTTTTTCAACCCATGCACCTCTCCCTCCCTGCCTCTAGCAGTCTACAGTGTTTATTATTCTCATATTTATGTCCATGTCTGCTCAGTGTTTAGCTTCCACTACTAAGAACATGGAGTATTTCATTTTCTGTTCCTGCATTAATTTGCTTAGGATTATGGCATTCAATTGCATCCATGTTGCTGCAAAGAACGTGATTTCATTCTTCTTTGTGGCTGCATAGTATTCCATGGTGTATATGTACCACATTTTCTTTATTCAATCTACCATTGATGAGCACCTGGGTTTATTTCATGTCTTTGCTATTGTGTTAGTGCAGTGATGAAGATACAAGGGCAGGTATCTTTTTGGTAGAATGATTTATTTTCCTTTGGTAGATACCCAGTAATGGGATTACTGGGTCGAATGGTAACTCTGTTTTAAGTTCTTTGAGGAAATCTCCAGACTGCTTTCCACAGTGGCTGAACTAATTTAGATTCTCACCAATAGTGTATAAGTATTCCCTTGTTCCCTTTTCTCTTCAGGCTCACCAGCATCTGTTGTTTTTTAACTTTTTAATAAAAATCATTCTGACTAGTATGAGATGGTGTCCACCTCAATGTGGTTTTGATTTGCATTTCTCTGATGATTAGTGATACCGAACATTTTTTTTCATATGTTTGTTGGCCGCTTGTATGTCTTGTTTTGAGAAGATTCTGTTCATGAACTTTGCCTATTTTTAATGGGGTTGTTTGATTTTCCCTTGTTTTCCCTTGTTGATTTGTTTAAGTTCCCTGCAGATTGCAGATATTAGGCCTATGTTGGATACATAGTATGCAAATTTCTTCTCCCATTCTGTAGGTTGTCTGTTTACTCTGTTGATAGTTTCTTTGCTGTGCAGAAGCTCTTTAGTTTAATTAGGTCCCACCTGTCTATTTTTGTTTTTGTTGCAGTTGCTTTTGGGGACTTAGCCAAAAATTTGTTGCCAAGGCCAGTGTCAAGAAGAGTATTTCCTGGGTTGTCTTCTAGGATTTTTATAGTTTGAGGTCTTACATTTAAAGCTTTAATCCATTTTGAGCTAATTTTAACCAAAATAGCGTGGTATTGGTACAAAAACAGACACATAGACCAGTGGGACAGAATAGAAAACTCAGAAATAAAGCCACACAGCTACAGTCATCTGATCTTTGATAAGACCAACAAAAAACAGCAATGGGGAAAGCACTCCTTATTCAATAAATGATGCTGGGTTAACTGGCTAGCCATAAATATCTTTTGCATTTTGTTAAAGGTATTGCCTTGTATACAATGCTGTTCTCTAAATGATTCTACCTTTCAAGTAATCCCTTTGATATTTATTATCTTATTTGTAAAACACTTTCCTTTTAATTTTTGAATAAATGAGAGGGTTATCAATGGCTTGGCACCATAGCTTTTATTTCTCTTGTATTTGCTGCATGACTTTAGTATGCACTAAGTTATTTTGTCTCTGGGTTTTAGGATTTTTAAATGCTTTCCTTCTTGTTCTGCCCCCCTTGCACAATAGCCCCATATTTCAGAATTTTCTTGATGCCCAGATATAGACCCTTAGAATTTCATTCATTCATTTGACAAATATGCCTTGCATACCATACAATATGGGCCAAGCAATGTGGTAAGCACTGAGTAGACAGAGCAAAGAAATACGGTCCTCACTCTCAAGCAGTTCACAGTAGGAGTAAAATATTTTAAATACATATTAAATACTACGATATAATATGTAAACAGATTGACAGAGATAAACAGTGGGCATTATGAGAGCTATAAAATCGTCACACATTTAATAGCACAGGGAAGATGGGGAGATCAGATTATCAGGCAGGAGAAGGGGTAGGGTCAACATCCTTCACAATGGACACAGCAGTAAGTGGTAAATATTAAACTATTAGCTTGACGTGGTATTTTCACCAGTGACAGAAAAACAAGAGATGACGTTATGAGGCTGGAGGTAGAGACAGAGGCAAGATCATGGAGGGCTGGTATGCATCGTTCAGAAGCTAAGGCTTTTCTTTTTTTTTTTTTTTTTTTTTTTTGAGACGGAGTCTCGCTCTGTCGCCCGGGCTGGACAGGCTGGAGTTCGGTGGCGCGATCTCGGCTCTCCCGGGCTGGACAGGCTGGAGTTCAGTGGCGCGATCTCGGCTCACTGCAAGCTCCGCTTCCCGGCTTCACGCCATTCTCCTGCCTCAGCCTCCCAAGCAGCTGGGACTATAGGCGCCTGCCATCACGCCCGGCTAATTTTTTTTGTATCTTTAGTAGAGACGCGGTTTCACCGTGTTAGCCAGGATGGTCTCGATTTCCCGACCTCGTGATCCGCCGGCCTCGGCCTCCCAGAAGCTAAGGCTTTTCTTTAAGGTGAGGGGAAGCTTTGAAGAATTTAAGGAGAGAATTGAAAAGATCTGACAATGATATTAGATAGATTCTTTAAACACTAATGGGGTCAGATATGATGAAGTAGAAGACCGTTGCAATAGTCTTAGAGATGATGAGAAACTCTGAATCAAGGGGTAGAAAGAATGAGATGTAGAAATTCCATAACCTGGTCTATATCTTGTTCATTTTTCTTCATAGTATCTTTCTCTACCTAGCATCTGGCATATCTATTTGTTTATTTTAACTGCTCTGACTGGAAGGCAAACTCTATGAGAAATAAAGACATTGCCTATTTTGATCACTATCCCAAATCCACCACCTGAACAGCACCTGACACGAACAGCACTCAATAAATACTTGTAGGTCCAATGAATGATTTATGTGAGAGGTAAGAACTAGACATGACAGGGATGACATCTAGGTTTCTAACCTGAAGGTCTCCTGAGTGGACAACGATGCCTCCAACTGAGAGATTATAAAAAATAAAACACAGTCAGGAAGAAAGATGGTAAATCGATATTTTGTAAGCTGTGTTTGGTGAATAATTTTCTAATCTGATAAGGTGAATTGAATTGAAATGTTACCATCATATGATAATATTTGATTGGGACTTAAATGTCTTACCTCAAAAAAGGTAGTAATTATTTTCCTGTTTTTAATTTTAAACACACAGGGACAACTACCAAGAAATAATTTTGAGAGAACCTGTAATCATTTCTACTGACAGTGTAGTTTCTCCTCCACAAATAAGTCATTCATTTCTTCATTCACTCATTTATCATTTTTTTTGCTGTTGTTGTTGCTGCTTTTTATGAATATGGCTCAATGAAAAAGAAAGTATTCTGATTCTTATCTTCATTGGGAACTACATGATGCTATATGCTAGGGTCAACTGCCAAGGTCAGGCTGCTCAAGGGATCTTTCTGACCTTCAGGATTCTAAGAACATTTGATTGATGAGTATCAACTTGCTAACTCCATGTACAAATAAAATTACATAAAAGAAAGTTATTAATAAAATAGCAAATAAAAATTTAAAAACATTTTAATTATCATTTAAATTTTTTCCTCTCAATGTGTTATCTCACAATTTAACTTGAGAACTGTGATGCATGATGAATGCTTTAATCTACTGTCACATGATTCTTAAAGGACAAGGCCGAAAGATTGTGTGAATCCATCTTTTCCAGAATTCGGGTAAAACAGATGCATTTAAGAGTAGAACTGAGGAAGCAAGTTGTATTAGTATGTTACTAAAAGGTATACCAATATTTACCTAAAAATTATCAAGTTGATTGAATAGACCCTGAAAATGTTACATTTTAAAGTCTTCATAATTATTAAAATGGAATGATGTGTCGAGAATGTCCAACAATTGGTTTATTTCCAAAATGAAAACAAGTTTTGAACTGAGTAATTTAAACCACTGATAGGGAGAAAATGGTGGCACAACTGTGGCTTCTATTTGGCACACATAGCCCTGCCTCATTTGGGATTCCTGGATTGTGAGCTGCTTGTCTTGTATTTGGCGTTTTAGAGTGCAACTGGGACTTTGCATAAATATTTGCAGAATGGCAAGCTTCAAAAGAATAAAATTTATGTCACATATAGAAATTTAGTTTGAAAGGCATTGCTTCTACTCTGAAATAATATAGACTTGACAACCAAATACCTTAGGATATATGCCCTTACAGTATTAATATACCTTATTAATTAAGAGTGATTTTATCTAAGTTTGTCATCTGGGCTATAGTCATTTAAAATCAACACCCTGAACTGAACTGTTTTGCTACTGTATTGGCTCTCTTACTCCCCTTTTCAAAGTCTTAATGAAAACTTCAGTGTAGGCAAAACTAAGTATTTTTTCATTGATTTTTAAGTTTCACCTTTTATTACCCCTTAAAGTTATTTTAGTTCAAAATAAAGATGAAGATGAGCTCAAGGTATGGCCTCCTTTCTTTTCTAACACTTCGTCAAAATGGTAGCAGCGAATTCAAAAGAAAGCATATTCAGAAAAAAAATAGATGAAATGGGGGTAGGAGTCATTATTAGAGAGGAGAGGCATAGGTAATTTTCTTCTGGAAGAATCAAATGAATGAGAATGACTTGCTGAGTAAAAGAAGTTGGAGAAATCTGAAGTCCAGAATACACAGAAGAGAAGTCTTGCCACATGTGTGGGAATATATCTTTCCAACAGAATCCCTGAGAAGACCTACAGTTTCTCTTGGCAAATAGGGAGATCAGGAATGAGTGGAGGAGCAGAAAGCAGAGTGATTCACTGAAGGACTGTTTCCAGAGCAGCTGTTCTGGTCATCTCTCTATCCTTTCTCTCACCCCCTTTACCCAAACCAACTGGCTGTCTTCTGTTTACCCTGAGGCAGGAAATGGACAAGTGTTCTCTACAGAAAATGAACCATCTGTCTCAGAAAAGCTAGGACTGCTGGTGGGGGTATTGGAGCCCCAGAGAGAAAACCTCTTTATTTTAGCATAAGAAGGGCTTTCTCCATATCCACACTAACTAAAGGTAAGTTTATTAAGTGACATTTTCTATTCACATACACAGAACCCCCAGGCAACCAACCCCTTCAATGGAGAGAACTTGTAGGCTCATAGAGATGCTTATGTATTAGAAAAGGGAACTTGTACTAGATACCTTTATTAATTAGTCTATGTCTTTATTCTATATAATCACAGATAGTCAGTAATCACTAGACAAATATTTGTAACACGTAAGAGAACTAAGATGAATGAAATTTGATGACATTTAACATTATGAAAAAGAAAATCCAAAATGAATAAATAAGGCCACTAACTCCAAAGGTTACAAATAATTCAGGAAAGATATTTGAAAATTCTAATTAATATCCACAGAGAGATCCTAGAATATATTACAACCACAAAACAAGAAGAGAATGTTATTAAACAAAACACTATCCAAAACAATATAAGATCTTGGGAAATAAAAACAAGATTGACAATATAAGAAGGTCAATAAAGAGTCTGAAAGAAAACGTTGAGGAAATTTTTTAGAACTTAACAGCTAAACAGGTGAAGAAAATGAGAAAAAAATATAACAGACAAGTTGAGTACATTCATATAAAAAATATTAAGCTAATAAGAATTTCAGGGAAAAGTAAAGAAAATGAAAGGGTAACAATTATGAAAGTAATGAAAGATTTTGCATCAAGCAAATTTCATAGGCCATCTGAACCTTAGTCTTGTTCTCTGTAAAATGAGAATAACATTCCTTTTCATATAGTTTTATTGTTGAGTGTTGAATGTAATAAAGTAGATAATATCAATTACAGGGCCTGCTTAATAAATGCTAGTTATGAATAAAATTTGTCTAGGTCTCATTTTCTTCATCTGTAAAAATGGAGACATTAATACCTCACAGTGTTGCTGTGAGAATTAAATGATATCTCTATCTATCTCTCCATTGTTATAACATATACCTGTTATAAAACCAATTGTTAGGAAATAATATTTCTCTTTCTTTTAGTCCTACTCATCTTCAAGGTTTTAGGTTTTCTACCACTTCTTCCTAGTAAGATATTTGAATTTTGATGCACGATGCAAAAGCAAACATGTCTTTAATGATAGAATGAATCTCATTTGTTTCACTAAGCAACTATATAACCTTAAGGATGTGACATACACTCTGTCTCAAGTATCTTAGTTATTATTAAACTGGCATAAAAATACCTGCCTTATTTAGACAACAGTATTCTGCATATCAAGTCAGCTTCATCTATAAGTGAATCATACACTTAGGCAAGAGAGTAGTCTACCCTTGAGAGTGAAGAAAGATAGAGTGAAGTTGCTGTTGACCGTGCAGAACTTAAAGCCAAAACACCACAAGGTGGATAAGGATGAAGCGAATGGAGAATTGAAGAATTGAGAAATGACATGGGCTAATTCCGAGCATCCATCAACCAAAGTATGATGAAACAAATTACTTAGCAGTGGGCATCACTGCTCAAGAAATGAAATGAGCAGCATGAAGCAACTGCAGCTGGGAAGTGTTCCTCGGTCTGCTGACCTCAGAGACGACTGCTGCATGTGTTTTGAGCACAACTTGAACAAACCAATGGTAGTTGTACAATCCTCCCAGCCATTGATCTGGAAATGTTTATGATACTTGTCACCCTGTACCTTGTTTTAGAGTTATGAATAGATGATTCCTTTGTAATATTTTTGCTTAAAAATGGCTACAAGATTATAAGCTCTTAAAGACAAAATCTGCATCTAATTTATTTTTACATTCCTTTCTGTCATTAGCATAGTATCTCTAAGCAGTATGTGGTTGAAGGTAATTGAATAAAATTATGAGTAGAAGGGAAAGCAAAATGAAACATAAAAGGTTAATAAAAACATATGTGTTAAAAGAGAGAGGAAAGATGACTAAAACTTAGGACTGCTAATGTTAAACTCTAAAAAGCATTGGGAATGGCTCTTATTGAAAGATTTAAAAGAATATCAATAGGTATAATAGACTAGAATGGTAAAACGAGTGGAAAACAAATGCTGTTTGGTAGACTATGTTCAAGACTAGAGGTGCAGGGATGTCAATTATATATCAATAAAGGAAGGATTTTGATTGGCCAGCCAAGATTTTTCCCCATGAGATCACTGAAATATATAAAGATCATGTACTAATATGACCAGTATCTTTTTACTCAATGAGGGGTTGAGAAAGGAAATTTATATGCAAGAAGGAGAAAGGCACATTGGCTCTTTATGCAGATTTTTCTTATATGTGTGTTCAACAGACATGACAACCTTAAAATAAGTCACTTAATATTTTTGGGGGGAAAGTAATTATCATCAAAGGCTAATGATTTGTGGGCTAAGTTTAGGCAAAGTTTCTGTGGATGACATACACATAAGGAAGAACTCTAAATTTGGAAAATATGGCAGGTATCATTAGAAGAACCAAGGCATTAATTGGACAAAACAAAAAATAAAAATGTATAAACGGGAGATATTATTGATGATAGAGAAGAGATGGATGACCCAGTGAGAAATGGCAAATATTTAGAAAGGAAGACAATGTAGCAATAATCCAGGAATGAAAAATAAGCAAAGTAGAATCAAAGGCAAACCTGTGGGAAATTTGTAAGTCAATATTAGAGGACAAAGCAAGATTGGTCAAGCAGATTTTGTGCTAGTTTTTTCCTTAACGATGATGTATGGCTTCCACACATTTTGAAGACTAGTGAAAAAAAATTCTATTTGAAAATAAAAGATTTCTGAAAATTAAAAGACAATGAAAAATAGAAATAAAATGGAAAGGTATGGTGAAGAAGATAAAACAGAGGCCAAAGCTTGACAGCCAATGAAAGAAAATAGTAAAAAAAAAAAAAAATCAATAGGCAATAGAAAATAGAATTAGAACACCATTTTCCTATTTAACAAACTTCTAGTTGAAACCAACTAAAGTTTTAAGTCAGAAGAGCCTGCACTGCAGGCGTGAAGATATGGTTGAGAATGGACACATGAGCAAAGAGCTAAATGTGCCAGAACAACAAAGCTATGGTCTCTTTATGAAAAAGGAAGGAGAAAGAAAGAAAGAAAGTGACTTTTAAGACAGAGAAATCAGAGAGGTTTCTAAATACATGAGGTTTTCAGAGAATGAATTGGGTATATGGATAAAAATACGATAAGATGAGACCAAAACAAAAATTAAGAACAAGGACATTTTGAGCTGTGGAGTGTTTAAGCAGTGTTGCTGGTTTTGTTTAATGACTATTGTTGGTTGGATAGAATTCAAGCCAGAAAGGCCAGAATTCAGCAGGTGTACTATTACTAGGAGAGCCCAAATATGGAAGGATATGAAGACTTTTGGGCATGTATATTGCATTCTAATGGGGAGGGGGGTGAAAAGGGGAAATATCTGAATACATTAATTCTTCAATTTTAAAAGCAGGAGTAATATTTAAAGGGCAAGTTTTACCACATGAGAAGGCAGTCATTTCATACATACTTATTTGTATATGAAGATGTATGTATATGTGCATACATAGGTGTATATATATAATATGGATGTATATATAATACATCTATATTAATATATAAAGATATAGATGTTGTTCTTTAATTTTTGAGTATGGGGCACTGATATAGGTGGTAATTAAACAATCCATAGACATGAGCTTGGAAACAGAAATTCTCCAGATAAAATACAACACAAATCTTGCTTTTTCCTTTGTGACTACCAAGAAATGTGTATAGCTTGTTGTGATTTTCATATTTTTGTTTGTTAAAATCTTTGCCCACAATAATTCTTAGCAGTCACATTGCCAGATATGGTTCTCTCTCCAGATTAAGATAAATGGACATAGGCTTTAATAAACACTTAGTTTTAGAGTCAAAACTAATTGTTCATATGCATAGATTTTTAACAAATCTTTCATTACAAAACTATATTTCCTTTCTTCCTTTCTAACTTGGGAAATAATATGGCAAGTAAAGCTTTCGGGGGGCCAAGAATTTATTGCTATCTCAGCAAAACAGCCGGTCACTAAATCAGTAACAAAAGACAATAGTGTCAGAGTCAAATCAGTCCATAACCTTCTGACTAGATCCCTTAAGGCAATCCAACAACCCCATGGTACATTCAACACTGCAAGCAAGTACAAAGCTAGCCCTGGATCCATTCAAAGGACAAGTCACGGGCCCTGATGCTCTTGCTGGAAGCATGACCTGTATTTCAATTTCTGACAACCTTGTAGAGCGGCTGCCAAGTGTGACTGCAGATATGAGACAGATTGCTCAAGGACACAGAAGCTGAACAGGAATAAAGGGAACTGTGCCAATGAGAATCAGAAAGAGAACTGACTGCTCAAGGTGCAGATCCATGTGAGCATCTTTAGTAGACATAGACATGCTGTTGGGTGGAGAAGAGTAAATGCATATTCAAATCAGAAGCATTCACTAACAAGATGTCTTTGGTCCTGTGTAATTTGTCTTCTTCATTAAGGCTTTGAAAGCTCTGCTGGGACAGGTAACGTATTAAATCATTATCAATTTTTAACAACTTACTATTAAAAAAAAGCTTAGAAAACAATTTCCCAGGATCTAACGGAATGCAGTGAGAGTTAAGCATGAAGAAGAAGGAAGAGGAAGTCAAGGAAATTGCCAAAGAGAGAAAACAACCATAAAAGGGTGGTGAAGAGAGATTCCTCCAAATGCACAATTTTGCTTAGACTGGGCTCTTTCTATTGCCACATTTAAGACTTTGTGTATTTACATGCCCAAAAAAGTAGAAGGAGCCTGCTAATAATCATCTCTATTATTTTTCTGCAGAAATGAGATATTTGAAGATTTCTGCCCTCTCTTTCTTCTCTCTCCTTATCCCCCACTTTAGAGTCTGCTTGGGCTCTCTACATAGAGATAATTTGAAGAGTAAGATATTTGTAGGCAGTGACCGTGTTAAAGGTTTTTTTCTGTATCTCAAGTGGTAGGGGTTAGGACAATGTTAAGGACCCTACAGAGGCTTAAAAAAACACTTGTCTGACACATTGATTGACTGATGAGCTTATGTCAATCCTTTAAGTCTGAGGGAACAACTTTCTCAGGGTCAAAAGACCACAGCCTAGTTCTGGCTTTTCACTAACTAGTTTGGGTGGCCTGAGGCTAACCACTTAACCTAGAAAACTAACACTTTTTCACAAAGATAGAATACAGTGTCTTCTGGACTTTTGCCTTACAAATTACTACTTCTTGGACTTGGTTTAAAGATGTAGTAAGATAATTTATGTAAAGAATACTTAAAGAAAGAATAATCATAATATGTTAGGCAGTACCATCACAAATGTAGCAAATAAAAAAGCTATCAGTATAAACACCACACTGAGGTATGCCCATTTGCCCTTTTAACAAACTATTTGTACATCTCATGCCTTAATACAAAAACTTAGTAGTCAAGATACTCAGAATAATCCTCCTAAGGAGAAAAAAGTTGCACATATTATCAAACTTTGAGTGGTTAAGAGTAAAGAATGAGACCCTTCTTCTCCAGTATCTAGAGAATGTTGTAGCTAGCATAGCATTTGATTATTTTCTCCATCTTTTAGATGGGAAGGGGTCAAGGACATGAAAACATGGAAAAGGCTAATTATAACACAGATTTATGAATCTTATTGATTACAACAAATATCCATTTCTCATCTACACAACCTGTGTGGGTTCCCATTGGTGACAGGAAACTGGCATGGCACTAGTCCTTGCAGTTATGAAGTGTATCATACATAGGATGGTATTTAAAAACTCCTTCTTCACCAAGAGCAGAACGAGTAAACAATAATTTAAGTGAATATATCTGCCAGAGTTCTTGGGATAAAGTAATAGAAACTATCTCTGGATGATTTAAACAGTACGGGAACGTCTTGAAAAAGTACTGGTTTACTAGGGAGGGTGTGGTAGTAGGAAAAATAGAGGACTAGAAGTTGGAAGGGACAAGGAAGCTATGGTCAGCCAGATGAAGAGACAAACCATGCTACAAAACTTGTACCATAGGCAGGGCTTGGTGGCGTATGCCTGTAATCCCAGCACTTTGGGAGGCCGAGGCGGGCGGATCACAAGGTCAGGAGTTTGTGACCAGCCTGGCCAGTATGGTGAAACCCCGTCTCTACTAAGAATACAAAAAGTAGCCGGGCATGGTGGTGCACCCCTGTAGTCCCAGCTGCTCGGGAGGCTGAGGCAGAAGAATCGCTTGAACCCAGGAGGTGGAGGTTGCAGTGAGCCGAGATTGAGCCACTGCACTCCAGCCTGGGCGACAGAGGGAGATTCATTCTCAAAACAAACAAACAAACAAACAAAAAAACTTGTACCATAAAGACACAACTGTCATTGCTGCTGGTCACAGAATGCACAGTGTTCCCTGCCACCATCACTGGCTCCAGACCGTGACCACCACTCCTAGAGAGGCTTCCACAGCAGTCACTGTTGTCACTCTCTCCAGAATGAATTCTCTACTATTCCTGCTTCTTCATGTCATGAATCCTTGACTCAAAATCTTGGGCTGGGGCATCTTATCGTCTGGGTCCACATCACATGCTTGAACCGTAGTTGCCAAAGAAGCTGGAATAATGAGGAAGGAAACTTTTAGCTTATATAGTGGGATGTGAGCAAATAGCTCTGACCTAAGATAGAAAAGATAAGGGCATTAGGGAAGCACAAAGAATGGAAGAAATCCAGAGGAGAAAGAGTTCATGTCAAAACCAGGATCTAGGTAGACTTTTTAGAAGACCTGTTCTTTGGGCTAGATGGGATGAATTTTCACAGGTAGAGGAGAGGGGAGACGGCATCTCAGTACTGTGGAGAGTGAAGCAGAGGCATGGAACTACAGAGGAGAGGACATGTATTGGATTTTGTGCTTCTATCCTATGCAACTATTTTCTGTTATTTATCTCTGTCACTTTTGAGAAATGTGGGAAATGCATCCTTAGAAAATGAATCTTGAGATGTCCAGGGCCTTCTGGTGCCAATCTGTTTCAAGCACTATTTATCACATCTCTTAGACACTGCTTATTCTGATATTGAAGAAAGGAGTCACTCTGGTTAATGTGTCTGAATGCCTGATCTTGGGCCCATTCATTCAAAGATGAAGTATGGGCACCTTTCACATGTAGATATCCTACTGTAAATCACTTGGTATGATAATGCATTTAGCTTTATAACACATCATTTGGTATTGTTATTAAATCTTTCCTGTTTGAATACTTTGACTCTCTCATTAGATTGAGAATTCTTTAAGGGCAGGTTTACAAGTTCTACAGACTTTTAAATTTGCCAGTGCCACCTTGCCCTCCCATCCCTGTCAATCCAATTTCTGGGAAATTGTACAGCAGTAAAATTCTCCCTTGGGTATGGAATTGAGTTTACCTACCAACTTTTGTTTGCCTGTGTGCCAGTAGGACCAGGAAGAGGCTGTGAAGTCATGGGAATATTATTTAATTTTACTGTGCCTCAGTTTTACCATCTGTAATTTGGGTAAAATAATAGTATCTACCACAGAGAGCAATTGTGAAAGTCAAATGACATAGTAACAAATTAGTTCTGTGCCTACAGTATAGCAAACACTCAATAAATGTGTTTATTATTATTATTGATTTCATAGTATGTAGCAGAGTGGCTGTTACCATTAGCAGTTTTCCCATCCATCCCTATAATTGTGGGGTTGGCTTTAAAGAAGAGGCATTGTTGTCCACACCACCTCCACGATCTTCCCATATTAATTGTAGGTCTCTGTCTTCTTACACTGCACTTGTAAACTCTGCTTGCAAAGGTATGTCTGACATATGCCATGGCTATAGTAATATCTTGTGCCTTCAGCTAAGATATGTTGAATAAATGTGTTATCAAAGAGAGGACAGTGCTTGTTCTTTGGAATTCAAAAGACTCCCTTTGTAGTTTACATTAATAAACATGTAAACCTATGTTGGTTTTCAAGTTTGCCTGCCGGTAAAACTGAAACAGGTAATGCTGCTCTTGCAATTCTGCCCCTCTCTCCCAGATGCTCTTTTATATCTTAGAGTTGAAAGCCTTTGCTCTGTTTTCCCTGTTGAAATGTCAATTCTTCATAGTTCCAGTTTACCAGATATTGGGAGCAGTGGTAGCAGCACAGATTTGCACTCTATAAAGAGGTAATTTAAACCATAAAGTTTTCAGGAGATTTTCCTCTCTTGGTAGAAATTGGGCATTGAGATGGGTACTGAAGATAAGGGTAGTGAGTGAGATTAGCATAAATATTCTATGTATATCTTTAGGACATGAATTCTATGCACCTTTGCATCAGTTAGGATATTTTCATCTGCAAAGCCTACGCTAACTAGAACAGTTGTAACAAGAAGAAAATGCACTCTGCCATGTGAACAGTAACCCAGAGGTTGGGTTGATGACTGAGCCAGCTACTTCAATCTGTCATTCAGGAGCAGAATGCTTCCATCCCCCATCTCTGACATCTTGGTTTTGTCTTTATCCTGAGGGAGACAGCAAGAGCAGTGGCAGGAATCTCATACAGTGGTGATGTCCCGAGGAAGAAGAAAGGCATCTTGTGCTTCTCTTTTCCTAAATCGAGGAAACTTCCCACACACTCCTCTGCAGTATCTCTCTCTGTCTCATCAACCAAAATGTGTTCACATTCTCGTTTCTCAGCCACTGTTAGCAAACAATAGGATAATCCTAAAACTCATTAGACCTGCCTCAGCACTGGGGGTAGAGTCAGATTTCCCTGAGACACATGGTTTTGGAGAAGAATAAGTGCTTGGAAAAAATCAAAATTTTCTTTAGGAAAAAAAGAAAGTAGAGGGTAGTCTGTAGACAATCAAGTATTTTCTACATACTTTTATAATAATCTTATTTTTTTATCAAAAAACAGTAATTATATCTCAAAATGAAATAAGTACCTGGAAAAAAATCTTGGATAAAGCATTTTTCAATAGTGAGAAGCAAAGCTTTTAAAATAGCATGGGGGCCGGGTGCAGTGGCTCACACCTGTAATCCTAATACTCTGGGAGGCTGAGGCGGGCAGATCACAAGGTCAGGAGTTCGAGACCAGCCTGACATGGTGAAACCTCGTCTCTACGAAAAATACAACATTAGCCAGGCATGGTGGCATGGGCCTGTAATCCCAACTACTCAGGAGGCTGAGGCAGGAGAATCGCTTGAACCTGAGAGGCAGAGGTTGCAGGGAGCCGAGATGGTGCCATTGCACTCCAGCCTGGACTACAGAGCGAGACTCTGTCTCGAAAAAAAAATGATAATAATAACAAAATAAAATAGCATGGGGATGAAGATTGTTGAGGAGTGGTATGAACATTTATCTAGACTAGAAAAGTGGCTCAAATCAGAGAAGAAAAATGAGGAATCAAATAAGCACGTGGCCAATTCTTCCTGCTGAGTCAGGCTTAACATGTAGCCACTGCTGTCTTTTCACTTGAACTTTACTCTCAGCTGTGGAATGTCCTGTAAAAGGCTGTGGGGTTTTATTTAGCTAAGATTCATGGCAGTAGACAAAGTAGCACATTTCTATAAGCTTTTGTATAAGGTTTCAGTTTCACTGACTGAAGAGTAAGGTGTTACGGTTCTGCAATCAGGTTGTCCCTTATGTTTTAGTTTCTGAAAAACAGTTTTTCATTGAGAAATTCTAACCTTTTAAACTAAAAAATTACACCAGACATAAACTAAGTTAATTTTTTTCCTGCAGCAAGTCATATGTTTTTCACCTAGACAAAATAAGCACTATAGGCAGGTGTCTGAAAGAAAAAGGAAATCCAAATGAATTACATTTTTAAACAATCTTAATCCTATTTGGTCAGGAGTAAAGTTTCCTAAAAACTAAAGCTCTGGCTCCTGGTGCCTGTCATCAAATTACCACTGAATATTCTACCACACCTTTACTTACCCTGTAAGTAGAATCCAAGAAAGATTAGGACTTTGTGGAGATAATATGTAGGAACTTAAATAGAGAAATAAAAAATACTGGTATGGGTGTACTTTGTTCTAGTGAATGTTTTCTTAGAAACTGAAGAAAAACCAAAAGCCAGAGAAGTTCACAGGGAAGGATTCAGTAGATCCTTGGGAAATATGGCCCAAAAATTTAGTCAAAATTTAGCTTGGTTGACAAAAAGAAAACGGAGGACACATTAATTGGAAGAGTACAACTGCACTCAGCAGAAACAGCAAAAGAGGCTGAGTTCTGCAAAAGACTTAGGGAGAGAAGGAATTATAAGAAATATAGAATTCAGACTGTTTTTACAGATATGCTTCATTCAAGTTTTTCCTCTTTCTCAGGCTTAATGCCTCTAAGAGAACAATTCAAATGAGCAAACTCTGTTGATGCCTATGCTATGTGATGCAAGACCAAGAATGACTTAAGGAGAAACATATACTTAGTGTTAACACAAGGCAGAATGTTTTATAAAAAAAGGTTAGAATATTTTTAAATGTAGAAACTTTAAACACTTTGAGGAGGAGATAATGTATGAACTGAACTTTGAGAATAGGTAAGTCTTTGACAGTTGACTATGTGAATATAAAGCACTGTTGAGTAAGAGCACTAGAGCACTGGAAGCAAGTATTGCAGAAGTAGCAAGCATCCTATTGTGGCTATGCATTCAGGCATTAGAGAGAGGGAGGACATTCACATAAAAACATTACAGGTAATAAAGTAGGATGAGATTAGATGACAAAGAGCTGTGCAAACTTGAACTTGGTTCTTTGTCCCGTGAGCAGTTATTGAAGGTTTTAAAGCAGGACAATAATACAATCAGAAAAGAACATAATTTTGATGTCAGTGTGGAAGACAGAGAGGACCAACCATGAGGAGACTGTTGAAATACTCAGAGTTGCTGGTAAGGAGAACACGAACAAAAACTGCGTTGGTAGAAATTGGGGTGGATAAACAGAAGTAAAAGATACAAAAGAGGTAATATAAGTAGAATTTTTTGACTCAACTGATAGGAGCATAAGGAAGAGAGAAAAGCTGATGATGACCCTGATATTTGGAGCCTGAGCAAAAGGGAATGCATTGTTTCTGGCTTAAGGTGGTTGATTCAGTTTGGGATGTATTGAATTATGCGGCATGTGCTTAGACATTTGGGTCTAGATTCTTAGAATATAGATGTTCAAAACATTTGCATTGAGATAATCTTTAGAGTTGTTAAGTGTTTAGAATCCAAAGGGGAAAACAAGAGAGAAGAAAAAGAACAGGAACTAAACCATAAGGATTAAGAGGAGCAAATAGGGGCCTGTAATAGTGAAAGCCACATTGTGAAATCCGCAGTTTTAATGGGATTTCCTGCACTCACCTTTCTCATCTTCAATCTTAAAAATATGAAATGTTAGTCAGTTAAATTGTATATTTTCAAGTTCTTTCATGGCACTGTAAAAAATTAGATGACTTCACAGTTATACATCAATTAATCTAAATGAGTACATTTTATACTGTAATAGTGCTCTATAATTTGATGTTATTTTAAAAAAGCAAACAAACCTTGAACACTATAGGATTGTGATTTTAAAGGGTATCGTTGCAAGGAGTAAGGGTCTTTATCCAAGGAGAAAAAAGGATGGATTACAGATTCTAAAATAGAAATTAGTCTTAATTTACTCACATATTTACTTCTGTGCTGCTTAAGGATGGAGAATGTTTGTTGGGAAAATCTGACTTAGTACTTCTTCACGGAGCCATAATAAATACTATTTCCATGGTATTTAATAGGTATATGGACCTTAGATAAGCACACAAAAATAATTCAAACTTCTAATTTCAATCAACGCATTTGACCTCTTCTTCCCATTTTGCCCTCTCCATCTCTCAAATGCAAGGAAGCAAAGACTCATGCAGGTACCTGAGTCTGGGAGTCAAGAGAGCACTGTTACTTAGTCTGTTTGTCTGACACCCAGAACAATGTACTCCACACTTGTGTCCTTCTGAGTGAAATGAAGAGATTGATTGCAAAATGCCCCTGATTAAGCTCCTTCTTTCAAAGTAGAAACACATGAATTAGAGTTGCCTGACATTTTCCTGAGGAGAAATTTGAGTGGGGCTCAGGGTACCTCACTTCATCCAGAAATTTTCTCTAGCTTCTTCAAAGACCCTGGAGAATTCCCTCGCAGTGGTACTAGGAACCAGCAGGAAAATGAACCCTCTTACTCTTAGGGCACCTCTCACCGGGGGAATCCCTCCTCCTTTGTTTCCAAGACTTCAACTCTTCTTGTTGTCTGCATTGTATCTGCACAAGACACAACACTATGGTCCTTTCACACAACACTATGGTTCTTTCAAGGACCACCAAGTACTGTGGCTTACCTGACCACCTGACAGCCCACAGCCATTTCTAATCACAACGCTGGCTGGACCAGTTCCCCCTATGTCTCCACCACTGCTTGTGGTGGTGAAGAGACTTACATCCCTGTATATGCTTTTACTCACACAGTTCACAGAGTGTTTCCTAACTTTTTGGGGAGGCATCAGTGGGATTTTGCACCAGCTAATGGTGCTCCAGACAAATCAGACTTGCCTAATTTACATGATATAATAGCTCTGCATGCATGTTTTTGCCTTCCATATTTCTGAAGGATTCACTGAAGCTATAGTCAGGAATAATAAATTTGAGGGTAGCATTAAACGTTGAACTTATACTCTTGCCACATTACCCCAATTGGCTCAAAGCCATGAAGATACTAATGGCATTTTCGTGGCATTTTCCCCAAATTTGTAATCACTGTACAAGTTAAAGATATTTGCAGGAGAAAAGGTCCAAGATATTGTAAGGGATAATTGGAAGGACAGCTGAGAAAGGAATGAGGCCAGTAGACCCAAGTTCAGGCAAGCTGATTTATTGTCAGTCCTGCCGGGCTACCTCCTGACAAAAGCTTACAGACTACAGCAGGGCTTTATAGTGCGAGGAACTGGGTCAGGGTGGTGGAGCTGAGTTGGGTGTGCAGGAGGGCTGAGTCGGGGTGGGGGAGCTGAGTCGGGGGTGCAGGTGTCTTGACCGCATCCTGGAGATGTTTTTTGCCAGTTTTGTTATGCGAAGTGAACAGACATGTTAACTGCATCCTGTAACTGCCTGGACAAACAGTTACTGGAGGGGTCAGTGAAGGGGAGGGTTGTCTTTGCCCTGGGGTACCTGTGTGGAGAGTGCAAGAGACTGTATTGTAAGGCCTGTGGGAGGGGAAGGGAATGGTCTGGTCGGGGTGACCCTAACAGATATCAGGTCAAACAGGATAAAAATAAAACCACCATATAGAAATCATTAGCAAGTAGGTTATAATCTGTGTCAGTAAACACCTTGATATCACCTTTATTCTATCTCTTTTGTTTAGCTTCTTTTTCCACCAATGGTAATTTATTGTTCCTTATGGATTGTTTTTCAATCCTGAAAATTATGGTATCTCATAGTAATTACTTGAAAATCTTTGACAAGTCTTATTTGTGTCATATTAGGTTCATTCAGTCTTTTTATAAATTACATAGTCATCTACCTTAATATTTCAATGTTTTAATTATACTGAAAACTGTAGAATAAAAGATGATCATGAAAAATTCGCTGCATAGATAACTGCCTTGAGTTACTTTTTTCTCTACCTTCACTTGTCTAGCATTGGTCTAAAAACCTCGGAGGAAATGAAGTTGTGAGGAGGCAGGCAGTATTCCAAAAAATAAAAGGGGGGCTTAGCTAAAAAACAAATGGATAAAATGTTGCTAAATTATCAGGAATTCGTTGTGTAAGAACTTTGGTATGTACATTAATGTTGTGTATAAAGAAATAGTTCCAATATTTAACATTTATTCTTTCAAATCTCGTGCCAGATTATAATGATTTATTTTTAGGAAAATAATGTTTGTATCTTATCATGCTCTTCAGTTTTAGATAGATATTTTCTTCAGCAAAGACTATATCTGATTCAAGAATTTTATGTTTGAACTTTTCTCTTATTTAAATAAGGAGAAGTGCCTCTAAAATTGCTACCAGAAAGGAGTCTTAATCCAGACCCCAAAAGAGGGTTCTTGGACCTTGGGCAAGAAAGAATTCAGGGTGAGTCCATAGAATAAAGTGAAAGCACGTTTATTAAGAAAGTAAAAGAATACAAAATACTCCATAGGCAGAACAGCAGCATGGGCTGCTCGACTGAGTATACTTACAGTTATTTCTTAATTGTATGCTAAACAGGGGGTGAATTATTAATGAGTTTTCCAGGAAAGGGGAGGGTATTTCCTGGAACTGAGGGTTCCTTCCCTTTTTAGACCATATAGGGTAACTTCTGGACATTGCCATGGCATTTGTAAACTGTCCTGGTGCTAGAGGGAATGTCTTTCAGCATGCGAATGCATTAGAATTAATGTGTAATGAGTAATGAGGAGACCAGAGGTCACTTTCGTCACCGTCTTTGTTTTGGCGGGTTTTGGCCACCTTCTGGCTTCTTTACCATATCCTGTCTTATCAGCAAGGTCTTTGTGACCTGTATCTTGTGTCAAACTCCTATCTCATCCTGTGGCTAAGAATGCCTAACCTCCTGGGAATATAGCCCAGTAGTTCTCAGACTTACTTTACTCAGCCCCTATTCAAGATGGAGTTGCTGTGGTTCAAACACCTCTGACAAAATCATGTACAAAAAAATGATTTGTATAGATGGAAAAGAGACATAACAGTAACTGAAAAGGCTATTTTATAAAATAGAGATAATATCTCCTCTGACCTCAAGCCACCTCAAGGAGGTCACTGGGTTTTGTTGCAACATGAGGAGTTGTTTAGCCAAAAAGTTGTACAGGATGAATTAAGACACTGAAAGACAGAAGATCTGCCTGCCCAGGTAAATGACTCCTTTCCTGTGAGCTCAATGTTAATGTAAAATCAGTTACTTGAAGTACGTGAGTGATGTGTGAAGTTACATGAGGAAAACTTTAGAAACAAAAATAGATGAATTTGCAACAGATAATTTTCTAAAGAAAAAACTTTACAACACAAAAGTTAGACTGGACTGGAAGTTTTCATAACTATCCACCAAGGCCTAAGACTTTAAATAAGTAGTTTAAAGGCAGTAACAATGCAACAGAAAAAAAAGCTAATCCAGAGAAAAAAATCAGTTAGCACTAGGAAACATAAAAATAATCTACCGCAAAGAAGAAAGCAATAGCAAAACTGTAGGGATATTTGTTTATCATGATAGAGATTTGCTCTTATATATATACATTTATATATATACAATTAAATATATATCCTTCCCATTTCTTAATATCTCTCTGTGTTGTCTAGCAGTCCTCTCTCTAGCAATTGGATTCCAACATCTAAAGCTAAAGTTTTCCCTTACCTGCAGTGGAATTTCATCATTTCTTCTAATGGCAGTGTTACAGTAGGTAGCTAGTCAGGTATGAGCAGAGCAGGAGACAGCTCCCTCTATCCCCCACCAAGAATGTCAGGTGACCATCAGGTGATGGTCAGACGGTTGTTAACTGTTTCTCGAAAATAATAATTGGTGGCAGCCAGTGTCAGGGAAAGGCAGTCTCCTAATAGAAAAGAACTGAAACCGGTGATCAGCAGCTTCCTGGTAAGATCTCAGGAGTTGTGCGAGTGGGCTCAAGCATGCACATTAAGAGGCAAAATGGTGGACATTAACTGATACATTCTAGGGCCATTCAACTGGTAAGGGAAGAACGCCTCAAATGAGCATGTGTACAATTCCAGTACATTCTCCCCTCCCAAGCAGTAGCAGGACACTGCAACATGCAGACAGCCCACCCCTAGGGAACAATCAGGAGAACGAATGCAAGACCCGTAAGTATGCCAACATAAAACCCTAGGTCAAAGGTCAAACAGGGCACTTGATTTCTCAAGTTGCCTGCTTGGACCTCTTTCAAGTGACTTAATTTCCTTTCATTCCTACTCTAAAGCTTTTTAATAAACTCACTCCTGTCCCAAAACTTGCCTCAGTCTCTCCTTCTGCCTTATGCCCCTCAGTGGAATTCTTTCTTCTGAGGAGGCAAGAATTGAGGTTGCTGCAGACCCATAGGGATTTGCTGCTGCTAACATACTTTGTTGCCATGTTACTCAGATACATTCCACCGTTAACAGCAGCACAGTTACAGTCTCTGTAGTCCGGTGGGTCACAGTGTGTGTGGTGTTTGTGTGTGTGCACGCGAGTGTGTGTGTTGTGTATGTGTGCACATTGGATTGGGGAAGTCAAAATCCAAAAAGGCTATTGGAAGTGTTATTTGTTTGGACATGAAGCCACAAACATCCAAAAGAACTCAGTATTTTTTCTACTTCATTTATTTTTAAGAATTATTAATATTCTTCAAACAAAAAATGCAGAAAATTAAAAATACCTGCATCTTGCAGGCACGGCATTTTTGGAAAATTGTTTTTCTTTATCTATTACTTGGTTTCTTAACTAATAACCTAAACTAGAATAATAATAAAGATATTATTTATACCAGATACTTATTCTCCAAAAGTCTGTGTAGTTTGGATTATATAAAAGAAATTTTATTAAACAGTAATTTATTTAAGTGTGAATACCATACATTTCCAGATTTGTATTGTCCTGCAAATGTAGACTTCACAAAAAGATTTATATAATTAATGCCATTATAATTGGGATATATCTTGTGTGATATGACTGTGTGCCTTATATAGAAAGCTCATGAATCAGTATGTCCTGATATTAGTACTGATAAATCAAAAAAACATATACTATCCTAAAGCTGGCATGATTTGGAGACTATTTGAGGTCCTGGCAATATTTCATTGAAGAAAAAATGAACAAGGATTTGGAATTAGCTTGGGTAATTTTGCCACTGTGTCTCCAGAAAGGATTAACTTAAGTAGACTTATATCTGAATTGAGTCTGTAAGAGTTGTTTTATTTGAGATAACAACGTTTCCATCCTTGAAGGTGGTGAAGTGCCACATAGGTGGTGTACCTACTCCCTGGCAAACACTAGAAATCAACTGTGCACTTGTTTTAGGAGAGAGTTTCTTTGTAGAGGTAAAGCATTTCTTAAACCTGAGAATGTCTCTATTTTTTATTATCTTTGGCTGATCTTTGGAACATTCACATATTAAGCGCTGAGAAACATTTTCAAATACTTCCCTGTGTTCTTTGATGACAATAAAAAAAGAGACAGCAGATATTTCAACAGAGTTCATTTTTACAGCATGAGTTTCTCACTTGCTATATAAAGAGTGAATAAAGATATATTATTTTAGTGAACTCATATTTATAATGTACATAAGTATACCTTGAAGATAAAAATAGGATGAAATCCCAATATCTGTTTTACCAGATGCACTTATATATTAAACTTAATAGAGGACCACCATTTATACTAAATATGTAAGTGTTTTTGTTTGATGAACAAACATTTGTGCTATCACATTGGGGATTAAGTAAAAAATAAAAAACATTTGGAGAGGTTATATCATATATGTGGGAAGTAGGATATAACACTGATATGCCTTACACTATAAATGTGGAAAATTAGAATTTCTGTACCAAAAATGCATGATATTAAAAAGCAAAATTTTATTTTGGCAAAGGTTAATAAGGAAAGACCTTATATTTTTGTTAATAACTTTATTTTGTTCTCCATAGTTATTTGAAGTTTACTTTCTAATGATTTTAACTTCAAATATTTAACAAAATGTTCTCTATTTTAAACTCAGGAGCCTTGATTAATATAACTAATGAACAGCTTAAAATATAAAACATCCATGAGATTACATTATGTTTCATTTTAACAAGTTTTAGAATTTGAAGGCAACCAGTAACTAAGTATAACATAAAATGAAAACTAACCTGGCCTAATTAGACTATATTCTCTAATATACACAGCTATTCAAGATGTCTGATTATTTTCTATTTTTCCCTTTCTTTTTGGTAGAAAGAAGAAACATTTTTTTAAAAGTACTTGAATTTCATCACCAGCTGCCTTTCTCTTTTACATTGTTATTAGGAATTTTAGTATATCCTACATGGTCTTTGTGTGCATATGTGTGTGCAAGGATGACTTTTCTAACATTATGTTTTTAAATCTGACAAGGTCATATAAGCTGGGGAAAAAAAGCAAAGGGTCATCAAAAGGGGAAAAATAACAGAACTACGGTGAAATGGCTCTCTGTCGGCCTTGGTATTGATTCAGAGTGTGTCAAAAGGGTCTTTTGTCGTGCCCCTACCACAGCATACTAATTTGCTAGATCAAGTCTGTCAGAATATCGACTGGAAGTAAAAAACTACAGTGGCAGCTTTTGTGTTTCCTACAGCAGGGAGCCTATGTGTGAAACAGGATTATCAGGGGGTCATGAAGAGAGTCAAAGGATGTCCATCACTTCCCTTCTGGTAATGTAATGGGGCGGGCGCCTGGGTGTGATTAAGATGTAGGAGACGGGAGGCATTGCGGTGAACAAATCAGGAACACACACATGCAAATCAGGTTGGCTGCTGTTAACCACATATTTTTAATGAAAAATTCAGTAGTAGACCAAACAAATATCTAAACAGCTGCATTCAGCTAACATATCAAATGGCCTATTCAATATCTTTTCTTGAAAACCAAATATACGAAACATGAAAATGCTTATCAAGTCTGCATTTTTCTTTAAATATCACTTTGCAATCTACAAGTGTTTCTTCTGCAGCCTGTGTGCTTTTGGCTCAGCTAACAGACTATTAAATATCGATTTTTTTAAATAAAATAAGATATACTACTTACCAAGTCCTGGATCAGCCTCACCATAGCCCTTGGTATTAGAGAGTTTGGGCTCAGTTCTATTTACTGGCTTCATTGCGTTAGCAAAATAGTGTCCTTTAGTGGAAAAAAAAATGTGTGATAGAAAATTCATAGATTTGTAAGAATATTGATGCCTAGGTAGAGACTTTGGAATTTTGATAGTATAGTAAACATATCAATACTGTATATAGAACACAGATAAAAATGATGTAAGAATTTTTCATAATAGCAGCTGAGATTTTTTGTATCATTTTATTTCTAGTTCTGTAGCACTCTGTATTGGGTATTTATTTATTCTCTCTTTTGCGAAATGCTGATTTAAGTTTCCACTCTCTACCTGGTACTGGTTATGTGCTGAAACTGCAGAAATGAATAAGATAAGTTCTCTGTCTTTAAGGCAAAGCAATCGTATGGGAGCATATTTCAATTTGTAATCTTGCTGATTCTCTATCTCAAGGTAGATGGAAAATATCAGAAGGGCTGGTATGTCACCAGATAGTTTTCGGGAGTTTGTTGATTGGCTCTGCCTTTAATAAGCCATCAGGAAGTAGGAACAAACGGTGAACTTAAAAAGTTCCAGGCTGCATTGTTTTCAAAGACAGTTCTAGCTCAGTTTATGGTAGAGGTTCTACTCTAAGTTCTACTGGGAACAGTGACTTGTCTTTCATCCAAAACATGAGAACCAAGGAACCATAAATCAGAAGACCTCTGGATCTTATCGTATCTTAACTTTTACAACTGAGGGGCTGTGTTTAATTGGGAGCTATTATCTGAAATACATACTTCCTTGCTTTAAAGCTTCATGTTAATGAAACTCCTGGTTGTGACTAGGGTAAAGAGGTATTTGCTAGTTAATATTCAATAATACAAGACCTAATGTGCTCTTCAGAGGTTAGCTCTTTTTATTGTTTTTATTTGTTTGTTTTCCTCTTAATTCACCTCATCTTTGTTTTCCACAAGACACTAATTCTCAGCCTTCCCTGCTAGGGCTTTTTCCCCTTTCTCCTAATCTTGCAAAGTTGGAGGTCCTGGGTTCCTTTCTCCTCTCTTACTAAACATTCTCTCTCTCTGATTGACTTTACTGCCATGGCTTTACATGTCCTTTACAACTCATTACATGCAGTTCTATGTCTGTGGTCCAGGTCCCTTGCTTGACATGTCATAGGTACCATTACCCTCATGGGTCCAGTACTTATTTCTTCCTCAATTGTCTCCATCTCAGTAAATGTGTCACCAAATCTTTCACTGTTAAAGCCAAAAATTTATTTTAAGGTTGGGCATGGGGGGAAGAATCATGCTTGATTCTGTATATTCCCTCATCTTCACAGGACATAGGTAATCCATCAAGTGCTGAAGGTTCTACTTCCAATACATACCTTCAATATGTCCATTTTTCTCTAAATCCACTACTTCTACCCTAATTGCCATATTAGGTCTCAACTACAATAGCCTCCTAACTGGTCTTCTAGTATTGACTCTTGTCCCTTTACAATCCGTTCCTTAATTATTTTATTCAAAACATTTAAAAGGCATTTGCATCTAATATCTTTGTGTTGCTGCCAAGCTGTTAGGCCTCTTTAGTGAGCTTTTATGCCTAGGTTTCCATCAGTGTAGAGCCTAGTTTGATATACTCAATATAGCATTTCACTACAATAACATATTGTCTGCATTGTTCTCAGGTTATTTTATACACCTCAGTCTCAACTGTAGATCATTTAAATAATAATAAAGCATTATGCTAGGGATAGTGGTAAGTGCTTTTCATATGTGAACTCACCTTATTGATAATTATATTATTATCTCCACCTTATAAATGAGAGAGCTAGAGCACAGGGAAATTAAATAATAAGCTTAAGTTTATAAAACTGGTAAATGGTTTGTGATGAGTGTGTCTCATATTTTAGGACCGTATATAGCACAGGGCCACACACTAAATAGATTATTAAGTAATACTTACAGAATGAAATTGCAAGAGAAATAGGTTAATCCAAAGATTTATGTTACACTTTCTGTTCCTATTCATTCTTCAGGTGTCCACCAAGGAAAACATACTAAAAAGAAAAAAAGAATCAATCATATGAAACCATATCAACATCCTTCTAATCAATTCACTTAAATAATTTTACTTTCTCACTTTAAGAATTATTAAATAGGCTAAATAGCTTTGAAATTTCCCTGACAAAAATGGAAGTTGGATGCCATTAAGATAATCAAACTAGGTCCAGCTGGTATACAAGGGAGAAATGGCTGATTATATGATCAGTAAAGGAAAATATGCTCCATAATGCCCTGATGCTATACAGAAGAAATCCAACTCAATCAAGGTGGAGTAAGCCTGGCCCTTCCAGCTGTGACACTGTGACTACTTCCTTCTATAGCATAGCTTCCCTCCACCAAATTAGAAGAATTATGGCTATTGGAGTCTATAAAAAATTTATAAATGTGTGTGTGTGTATGTATGTATATACATACGTATATATATACATATATATAGAGAGAGAGAAAGTTAGACACACATATACTCACACATATAATAGTTACTTGAGAAAAATTAAAATTGTAGAAAAAAATAAGATAATAAATTATACTAAATTAAATATATCTCACTCAATGCCTACAAATTATTATTAATTTAGACTGAATAACAGTAATCAGAATCATGTTAGTTTTGTGCCATTTATAACCAGTATTTCAATGTGAGCTGAAGTCTAAAGAGGTATTTTATTTAAGAGGTGGAGGTTTTTTCCTTTTCTTTTTGATCACAGTGAATGAGATTGGAAGAGTTTTCTTATACATGTATAACCTTCATCACTTCATATGACCATGAATCATAACTATGATGAAATGTTCACAAAAATCTAATACATAATTGCTCAAACAAGAATATCTTCTAAGAGTTAGCCTCCAATTTTAAAGATTCCCTGAGCAGGTTTGATTGTCATTGAAAATCTTATTTATTAAAGTATGAAAGTTTTTTCATCACACCACACTCCAAAGCTGACTTTTCAAATGTTCATCCGTATTCCCACGAGTTAACAGAAAATATTCGTGAAGAGAAGGAAAATCCAGGCACACACTAAACTTCCATTTGTGAGAGCAGGTTAGGTCCTGAGAATCCAATCCCTTCTGAAAGGAGATCAAAGCCACACAACTCAACACATGTTTGTGATATCTAATTTATATCAGGACTAGATGAATCCAGATGCACATTGGGTCCTACATCTTGAACTATTTGCCAAATGTTTGAGACTTAATAAAATCTAAACTCCACCTGGCACCTTTAGGTTAATTTTAAAGCAATCATTATTCCCTAGAAAACTGAAAACATGTGTTTCTGATTTGTTCACACTTAAGTCATCAAAATATTATTTTCCAAAGTGATTTCATATCCAACAACCTTTTGGATGTTCTTTTTGCTAGAAGTGAGAAATTTGGTTTTGCCTAAGGAATTTGACTACTACCTCTTTTATGATAGGTTTCTGTAGTTGTGATGGGCAGACAGATGCTTTAAGTAACACCAGCCAGCATCAAACACCCACTGTCTACACCAGACCCCTCCACTTTAAAATCGAGAAACCAAAATGCTCCATCTTCTTCAGTATTCTGTGTTGCCTTTGAGGAAAGATTTCCAATTGCTAGAGGAAAGAGATCAGCTTAGTTGTGATCTTCATTCATCCATCTAATAGAGCTGAGATGTTTGAGAAGACTCAATCTCTTTGGGCCTTGTCTATCTTATCTGCAAAATTCTGATAAGAAATGTTATTACTTATTGCAGGAATTAGGTTTAAGACTTTCCTTGCAATTTGATTCCTAAAAAACATTTGTAAACCACTCGGAGGACTCTAAAGCACAATTCCAGATGTGGTATGAAGAAGCCAAAGGGACAACAGATTTGCCTGTTTTTAATTAAAATAAAAATATCAGAACAGAGGAAAGCTTAGATTCCAAGGGATTCTGATTCCTAAAATATTATTGGGTCTCCCTAACCCTACATCCACCCTTGCCCTGATCCCTTCATAGTCTAGTCTCCAGGCAGCAACCTTTGAAAAGGAAATTACATTATGTCATACCTAAACAGAAACATCCTAATGCCTTCTCATTATACTCAGAGAAAAATTCCATGTGCTACCACAGCCTAGGACAAGGTTCTACCGCACCTGGGCTCTGGCCCCTGCCTGATCTCATCTACCACCATGCATTGCACATTACACAGACAGGCTGCCTGCTCCCAAGTGCACCCACGGTCATTGTTCTCACCACTCCCTCTGCCTGCAGTACTCTTCCAGAGAACCCCAAGTCTCACTTTTTCCCTTTGTTGAGTCTACCCGCAAATAGTATCTACCCCATAGGATGTTCCCCAACCACCACAAGTCAGAGAGCATCCCAAGGTATTATCTATTTCCCTATTTTGTTTTACTTTTCTTCAAGCCTTTGTACTCCTTGACGTTATATCTACTTGGTATTTTGTAGACTTTGTTTGTTCTGTATTCCAGGCATCTACAAACATTGGCTGATAATCTATATGTTTTTGAATAAATACAGAAAAGATACACTTTTTAAAAAATAGACTTCATTTCTACAGCAGTATTAGGTTCACAGCAAAGTTAAGTGGAGGGTAAAGAGAGCTCCCATATACCCCATCCCCTACACAGGCATAGGCTCCCCCATTTTCAACATCCCCACCAGGGTGGTGCATTGGTTACAGTTGATAAACCTACACTGACACATAATGATCACCCAGAGCCCATAGTTTATATTAGTGTTCACTCTTGGTGTTGTACATTCTGAGGATCTGGACAAATGTATAATGAATGTATCCACCATTATAGTATCATACAGAGTTGATACTAATGATACTAATGATATAGTATCATTATAGTATCATACAGATGCTAAAATTGCTTCAGTGAAGTAGATGATTTTCACTGCTCTAAAAATCCTTTATGCTGCACCAATTCATTCCTCTCCCTTTCCTAATTCTTGGAAACCACTGATCATTAATCTCTCAAAAGGTACACTTTTAAAATCTACATTAAAAATTACTTCAAGTAAATTCTACCAATTAATATATCTCCAATAACATATGGAAAGATTATTTTTTACCACACCCTCTACCAGTTAATATACCCTCCACCAGTTAATATACCCTCCAGTAATATATACAGTAACTGTTTTTTACCGCACTTTCAACAACATTGGGTTTTTAATATATCTAATTTGCTAGGGGATGTTTATATTCATTTCTTTGTGGAAAGCAAACGTTTATGGTTGTCTAAATGACTAATTTTTGGACATCAGTCTTTCTGCTTTTATTGGAACTATTCATGCCATTAGCCCACATTCTAATTTAGTTACACATCTTTTAAAAATTGATAACTATTTTACATAAAATATTGACTGTCATATATGTTGTATTATTTTCCAGTTTGTTTTGTGAATACATTAATGTTATTTTTAAAAGTGCTTTTATTAATGAAGTCTAGTAATCTTATTTATATGAATCTTCTTTTGCTTGTAAATTAATGTTCACCTATAGTTTCTTCTGCTCTCTTATAGTACCACTCAAAAGTAAACATTTTAAAGCAATGGACTGTTTTTATTTGTTTAGTTTTACTTTGCAACTGAATGCTAATTGATACTTTTGTGTAACAGAAATAACCATGGTGAATGTTCATGAAGTAACCTAAGAATAAATTATTTCTAATATAGTAGGTTTATCTTAAAGGGTACTTTAAGGTATAAGAAATATACCTTTCTCAGTTTTTCAAGCTTCACAAAATATTCGACTCCAGAGGTTCTCCATATTTATTACTAGTCAAATTTAATTATTTAATGATTATGGGAAGGTATTTTGACCTCTCAAATTCATATTTAAAGTTTCAATTCATTCATCTTATCTTAGAAGGAGTTCACAACTCATTTTTGAATCTATTTAATTTTGTATTCTAGATTTCTTTCATTTATGGAGTTATTTATTCATTCACTTATATTAAAATATTTATGGGACCCTTATCACAAGAGAAGTGCTATATTAGACACTCTAGAAGTTGTCTGGAAAAAAAGGAATTGGATGCTGTCTCTGTCTATACAAAATTTACAACCTATTTGGCAAAGGAGCCAAAATAATAATGATAATGGTAATACTAATACAAATTGAAAAATGAACTTAGTGTTCCCTGTGAGTTGAAAAAATATTTGTTATCTCTAGATAGAGGATGAGAAAAGATGCCTTGGAGGAGGGGAATTCTGGCTGAGATTTCAAATGGGAGAATGCAAAAGAGAAGGGAATTCCAGGCAAAAGCAACAGCATGAACAAAAAACACAAAGTTGAAAAACACATAGACGGTTATTGAATGCTTATAAAATATCAAGCACTGTGACAGGCACCAAAAACCAATGACTGTACGGTAGGGGAATGTTAGGAAATTACAGTATCATGTTAAGCCAAGTGTTTGGAATATTGACCTAAAATGTTAAGTCAATATTGGTTGAATACCTATGTTGTGGTAAGCAGATATTGTCTCATTTCAACCTGTCAACACTATAAAATAGCGTTGATATCTCCATTTTATCACTGTGGAGCCTAGAGCACAGGAAGGTTAAGTAATTTGCCCAAGTTCACTCAGCTAATAAGTGGTGAAGGTAGAATTCAAACCCAGGAGGATTGGCTTTAAAGACCATGCTAAAACTGCTTCAATGAAGTAGATGATAAGAGGTGGAGAAGCTATCAAAGGTTTCTGAATAGTTGAGTAACATTGACGTAAACTAGAGTATACAAAATTTATTCAAAAGTAGTGTTTAGGAAAGTTTAAAGAGAGAAAGAGACTAAAGGCATAGAAACTATTTCAAAGGCTTTTAAAGTGATCTGGGAGTCTTAAATATCTTAGCAAACTTAAAGAGTAAGATTGATGATTGTTAGGAACCAGTTGGATATGGGGACAAGGAAAAAGATAGAGTCAACAATAACTCTGAATTTAATCAAAGTGACAAAAGACCATGTTTTTCTTGACAAAAATAGAGATCTCCGATAGAGGTACACACCTCAGAAGATCAATGCTTGATCGACATTTAACATCTCCCCTGATATGACATAGCTAGCTGGAAATGTAAAATATGAACTGCAGAAATTGCATGGCTGAATACAAAGATTTGGGAGTATTCCTCAAAACCTTGAGGTTCAATGTTCTTGCCAACTGATAAAACATAAAAGAGAAAACAAAATGGTCAAAGAGCATGTGAAATGCAGATGACAGACAAGAAGGATCATTTGAAGGGTGCAAAGAAATTGTGAAGAACTCAATCCAATTTAAAATAGCTACAAAAATTAAAAATAAAATAAAATACCTAGGAATACATTTAACCAAGGAGGTGAGGGATCTCCACAAGGAGAACGACACAACACTGATGAAAGAAATTATATATGTCACACACAAATGGAAAAACATACCATGCTCATTGATTGAAAGAATCATTATGGTTAAAATGACCATATTGCTCAAAGCAATCTACAGATTCAACACAATCCCTATCAAATTACTAGTGTCATTTTTCACCGAATTAGAAAAATCAAACCTAAAATTCATACGAAATTAAAAAAAAAAACCCAAATAGCCAAAACAATCCTAAGCAGAAAGAACAAGCTGGAGGCATCACATTACTTCACTTCAGATTACATTGTAAGACTATATTAACCAAAACAGCATGCTACTGGTATAAAAATAGACACATAGATCAATGGAACAGAAGAAAGAACCTGGAAATCAAGCCGCATACCTATGAACAACTAATCCTTGACAAATTCAACAAAAATATACACGGGGGAAAGGGCACCCTATTCAGCAACTTGTTCTGGGAAAATTGGATAGTCATATGCAGAAGAATGAAACTGAACTCATATTTTAACTATATAGAAAAATTAACTCAAGATGGATTAAAGACTTAAATGTAAGATATGAAACTGTAAATATCCTAGAAGAAAACCTAGGAAAAACTTTTCTAGACATTTGGCTAAGCAAGGAACTTAAGATCAAGTCCTCAAAAGCAAATAGAATTTTGAAAAATAGACAAATGGAACTTAATTAAACTAAAGAGCTTTCTTTCTGCACAGTAAACGAAACAGTCAACAGAGTAAGTAGACAACCTGCAGGATGGGAAAAAATATTCGCAAACTATGCATCTAAAAGGGCTAATATCCAGAACTCAATGTAAGAAACTCAAACAACTCAATAAGAAAAAAATAAATAACTTCTTTTAAGAGTGGGCAAAGGATATAAACAGACATTTTTCAAAAGAAAACAAACAAGCAACCAACAAACATGAAAAAACGGTCAACACTGTTAATCATCAGAGAAAAGCAAATGAAAAGGCAAATGAGATACCATCTTATACCAGTCACAATGGCTATTACTAAAAAGTCAAAAAACAACAGATGTTAGTGAGTATGTGGAAAAAAAGGAACACTTAGACACTGTTAGTGGAAATGTAAATTAGTATAGCCTTTATGGAAAAGAGTATGGAGACTTCTCAAAGAAATAAAAATACCAATTCCCTTTCCAAAGGGAAATAAATCATTATATCTATATCTATATCTATATATCAAAATGATACCTGCATTTGTAGGTTTATTGCAGTGCTATTCACAATAGCAAAATCAAGGAATCAGCCTAAGTATCCATCAATGGATAATTGGAGAAAGAGAATGCAATATATGTGTGTATATATATACACACATATATGTATATATTGCATATATATTGTATGTTGTATACAGATACAATATTGCATATATATACAATATTGCATATATATACACATATATGTGTGTGTGTATATGTATACTACTCAGCCACAGAGAAAATAATGAAATTTTGTCTCTTGTAGCAACATGGATAGAATTAGTGGTCATTATCCTAAGTGAAATAACTCAGAAACAAAGTCAAATACTGCATGTTCTCATTTATAAGTAGGAGGTAAACAAAGGGTACTGTGATGGTTAATACTGAGTGTCAACTTGATTGGATCGAAGGATGTAAAGTATTGATCCTGGGTGTGTCTGTGAGGGTGTTGCCAAAGGATATTAACATTTGAGTCAGTCGGCTGGGGATGGCAGACACACCCTTAATCTGGTGGGCACCATCTAAGCAGCTGCCAGTGAATACAGAGCAGGCAGAAAAATGTGAAAGAGCGAGACTGGCCTAGGTTCCCAGCCTACATCTTTCTCCTGTGCTGGATGCTTCCTGCCCTCAAACATAGGACTACAAATTCTTCAGTTTTGAGACTCAGACTGGCTCTCCTTGCTCCTCAAGCTTGCAGACAGCTTACTGTGGGAACTTGTGGTCATGAAAGTTAATATTTAATAAACTCATATATATATTAATGAACTCATATATATGTATATATAGGCACTAATAGGAGATTATATATGTATATATCTCCTATTAGTTCTGTTTCTCTAGAGAACCCTGACTATTACAGGCATACATGGACATTTAGAGTTGAATAACAGACATTAAAGGCTACAAAGGAGTGAGAGGTGAGGGAGGGTTGAAAATTATCTATCAGGTACAAATGTTAACCATTCAGGTGATGGGTACAATAAAAGCCCTGACTCCATCACTATACAATACATGCATGTGAGAAATCTGCCCTTGTATCCCCTAAATCTATAAAAATAATAAAAGAAAGGAAATTGTGAAGAAAACCAAGAGAAAAGAAAATTTCAAAGAGGATCAACACAAAGGTTCAAAATGCTATAAAAAGGTTGCATAGCACTGAGGAACTGTCATTTTATTTGATGACTACTTTAGGCCTTTAGAGAGTGATATGTAGAACTTTTAGTAGAGTAATGCAGAAAAAAAGACTTAGATGGCAAAAGAAAAAGGGCAACCTAGTTGTTAAAGGAAGTAGCAGTGTAGAAAGCAACTTACAACTCAAGAAATGTGGTAGCAGAGGAAAAATGAGAGAATAATAAATTGTGTGTGGCAAAGTCAATGGGAAAAGCATTTTAGTGATGGAGAGTTCAGAGAATTGTTAACAGGGGAGAGTAAAATTAGGAAAGGATAGCCTAAATAAGGAAATAATAAGAGCTTCCACTGAGCACTTACTATGTCCTAGATATTATTATGTTTTACATGGATTTTCTCTTTCCCACATAACTTTAATAAGTCCTCCCTCATCTTTTTTTTTTTTTTTTTTTTTTGATCTGGAGTCTCTGTCACCCAGGCTCGAGTGCAGTGGTGCGATCTCAGCTCACTGCAACCTCCCCCTCTCCAGTTGAAACGATTCTCCTGCCTCAGTCTCCTGAGTAGCTGGGACTACAGGCATGTGCCATCACACCCGGCTAATTTTTGTATTTTTAGTAGAGATGGAGTTTTGCCATGTTGGCCAGGCTGGTCTCAAACTCCTGACTTCCAGTGGTCCACCTGCTTCAGTCTCCCAAAGTGCTGGGATTACAAGTGTGAGCCACTGCGTCTGGCCCAATAGGTCCCATTTCTAACATAAGAGAAAACAGAAGCACCTTAAGGTTAAGTAACTTGCCTGGGGTCACACAGACAGGAAGGTGTGGATCCACAGTGGATGGTGCCAGAGCTCTTCCCACCATGCTTCCCCAGTCTAGAGAAAGCCCAGGCAAGAGCAATAAGGATAGACAATATTCGCAAAGAAAAGATACCAAAATATTAACGAAGAGTGCTTCTAGGTAATGAGATCTAGACACACTAGGGGGAAGGAGGGCATCTTTCTAATTTTGACGTTATTTTATTTTATGCAATGAACAGAATTGTAAACAGTATCAAGAATAAAAACAACAGCCTGAACTTAATGATGAGATTTTACTGTTAGTCCAAACTACACCCTATTGGCTATAAAAATAAGCTTTTTTTTTTTTTTTTTTTTTTTTTTATGTGAGACAGAATCTCACTCTGTCACCCAGACTGGAGTGCAGTGGCCTGATTTCGGCTCACTGCAACCTCCGCCTCCCGGGATCAAGCAATTCTCCTGCCTCAGCCTCCCAAGTAGCTGGGACTACAGGTGCACACCACCACGCCCGACTAATTTTTGTATTTTTAGTAGAGACAGAGTTTCACCACATTGGCCAGGATGGTTTGGATCTCCTGATCTCATGATCTGCCCGCCTTGGCCTCCCAAAGTGCTGGAATTACAGGCATGAGCCACTGCGCCTGGCCGCTGTTTTTTAAATATGAAAGTAACACGACAAAAACTTTAAACCATAATACTAAGAGGCAGCAATAATTTTTATGTAGTTTTCAGACATCTGTGCATATATAAGTGACGTATGTGTGTATATATTTCTGTATCTTGATATTAAAATAACAAAAAATGTTTCAGAGTGTGTACAATTTCATCACTTAATTTTTCTGAGCAGCTTCACCATAGTTTCTTATATGTATGCACAACGACATATTTAATTAAAGCTTTATTTCTGTACATTTACCTTTTGGTGACTTTTTTATCATTAAAAATAGTGACAATGAAATCTTTGTCCAATTGTATGAGTATTTTCTAGATTTGAAATTGCATTTTAAACTTGGATAGATATTGCCAAATTTATATTCATAGAGGTTGTACTGATTTCCATTCCCATTAAGAGGCTACCTATTGATCCAAACTCTTGGCTAATTTATGTATTGACAAGTTTTAAATTTTTGATTGTCTGATATACAAAAATTTGTGTCATTTTAACTTACACTTATACAATTATGTGGGAAGTTGAACATTTTTCATGCTTTTATAAAAGCCATTGGATTTTAAGTATAGTAACAAAGATATAAATATGCTGGCCAAAAATAAGAGGGAGAAATAAAAACTTCTATGAGTTAAAAGAGGCCTAAGATAAAAAGAGTGGAAAAAGAAATGGCATGAGGAAAATTAACATTAACCTTTTGATGTAGAAATAGATGGACTAGCTTCAGAGAGGAAGTACATTCCTTTTTCTGAGATAAGAAGAGGGGATGAGAAGACTGGATAGAACAAAAGAATGGCTGTGAAGTACAGAAGTAAAAAAATTGAGATAGTTGATGATAGATTACTTCAAGGTGCTCAAGGTGAGAGACAGAGATAAGGTCATTAACTTATCTAATTTCAATTTCTTTATTTTTAGTATGGATCAGATCAGATGATCCTTCCAACTCTGATTAGCCCAGTATCTGGATCGAGATAAGGCACCCATGGGAGTTTCCCAAAGTGTGTTTTGATAATTTGAACATAATAGGGTTAAAAAGAGGCAAGGTAACTTGAGTGGTGTGATAACCCTGGGAAGAGGCTGCCCACAGAGTTTCAGGTGAGAGAAGAGCCTGTGAGGACAGCAGAGGATGAATGGAGTTAGCACTGGTGAGAGCTGAGGGCAGGATACAGCAAGGGCTGAGAGAAGATGTGAGAGTAATAAAGTGGAGAGAATGATGTGTATCCTGACTCTTGGTACAGTATTCTTTCTAGAATGACATACTATTTTTTAAGTTAATTCAAGAATTCAGAAATAGTTTGATTAAATTACACCCTCAAGATATAATTGCATATTGTAAAACAGTCCCAATGTTAGGTGCAAACAGATCATGAATAATACATGATTTTTACTGAAGCAGTGAACTAAATTTTAATATAAAATTATATCTCAGAATATGTCTGTTTCTGATAATACCATGTTTCATTGAAACTAAGATGTCATTAATAGAAAAGTATATAATTACTCATCACTAAAAAAAATCTGCAATTAAACTAGCCCACAATTTCAGAGAGCTTGCAATATTTTAAAGAATGTTAGTATATGAAATATATTATATTTTATATGTATTATATATGTAAGTTCACTTAGCCATTGTCTTTAAAATAAAGCCACTGGCAAATAAATAGACCATAAAATTTTAAAAAGATATGTACATACTACTTTTATTGCTTTAGTATACAGGAATGTACATTTTAGGTTCACAAAATTAGGTTTAAAATTGTACTTTGTAAAAAAAAAAAAATTGTGCTTACTAGTTGCTTATACCAGAAAAGGCACAAAGAATACCTAAAAGGAAGAGATTTGGAAGAACCTAGTAATAGAACAAAACTAAAAATCATCTTTGTCAACGCTTTGGTCAACAAAGCAAAACAAATGCAGAGTACTTACAAAATAATAATAGGAAAAAACACACACACAAATTAGAACCCATGGGGTTTGGCCAACACTATTTTTAGAGAAAATCTATAGTCTTAAAATTCCTTGCAAGAAGAAATAAAAATAAAATTTAAGTATTCAATAGCAAGAAAAGATAAAATATATGAGAAGAACTGACAGAGTTAAAAGCAAATTCAATAAATGTGAAAAGAAAGCAATCCAACAGTTACTTGTTTGCAGGGAAATCTGATGTAATAGAAAAGTTAATAACCACTTAATTTTAGTAAATGATGAGAAATCATCATATATGAAGTTAGAAGTATCATTGGGAAAGTAGCAAATTAAAAATGAGATACAATTGTAAGTGCAGGCACAAAAACAAATTAAAAGTAAGAAAATTATTTTGCACAGAGTAAAATAAAAATATACTGAAAATATAAATCTTACTCTTTAAAATGAATGATTTTCTATTAAAATATAAATGAGAAAGTAACAACAAATTAACAAACCCATTGCTATAGAAGAAATGAAGAAAATCACAAGTCACTCGCATCAGCAAAAACATTTGCCTCAGACAGTTTCACAAATCAGTTTATCAATTCTTTCAAACCTATAAAGAACATGTAGGTTATTTTAACAATTTTAGGTCATATATAGAAGAGAAAATTTCTTAGTCTTCCAAGGCTAATGTCAAATGTAACAAAGAGAGTACAAGAATATTTATAAATATTTATAAGAATAAATATAAAATATTTAATAGTAAAACATGCACATGTGCACACACACACACACACACACACACACAATTCTTGCCCAAACCCAAGGCTTAAAACCTATTCCTTAGAGGTTAATAATGACTAACAACTCCCATATCTACATAACGTACTTAAAAAAATACAAAGATTTCACTATTCATACTTTTTTTGCAACTTGGCTTTTGTTTTGTTAAACAATATATATTTGAAGCCTATCCATGTTGACACAAAAATTTATGTAATGTTTTTTCAGCTACTTAGTTTTAAATCATATCTCTGGCATAATTTTTAATAGTATGAATGAATATATAGTTTTTAAAAACTATCATATTACATATAGTATTCATCAATATGGATGCTAAAATCCTAAATTTCATATTGGACAGGGAAAAATAGTAAAATGTGATCAAGTTGAGTTCATCCCAGGAATGTAAAGATGGTTTGACCATAGAAATGCTATATGTCAAAAGTTAAAAGCATATGATCAAAGCATATGAACATATTACAAGATGGTGGGCCAGATATCCCTTGCTTGCTGCCCTTCCAGATCTAGATGAGTTGAGATTCATTTCAAATCGACAAGACAAAACAATCCAAGGAATGGGGCAACTCCCAGAGTAATAAATATAAAAGGTCAATAAACATGTAAAAAAAGTATATTCTTTTCCATATTTAAAGAAACACTCACTAAATATGGTATGGTTTGGCACTTATCCATTCAACAAGATTGCTTACTTTTATAATACCAGTGTTGTCAAGAGTGCTCTGAGAGTGATTAGGGAATGTGAACATGCACACATAATGCAAATTTTGCACTATCAGTTTAAATGTGAAACGCATATAATTTTGACCCAGACTTTCCATTTTAGGAATTTATCGAATAGAAAAACCAGACAAAATAAAGATGTAAATACATGCAGATTGAGCATTGTTTGCTTATACTATTAAATATTTTTAAGTATATACATTCATTATTTTAATAAAATCTATTATATTAAAATAAATATATTGGTAAAATAGGTCTATGAAGGTATTCTATTTACATGGACCATCTACATATTTGTTTATGAACCACAGTTGTCAGATTTTAGCTTTCATTTGTGCTATATTGTAGCTGCACACCTACCATTATGCCTTAACACCTAGAAGGTACTCATTAATTATTTGTATATTGCATGAATGATTGAAAAATAAATGAATGAAGCCAAAAAGACATGTTAAAATATTCCTATCCTTTTCTTTAGAATTCTAATGCCAGCACTGATGAGAGGACAAAGCATCCATGACTGTTTTTTTTTCCCCACTGTCTTACCAATGATTCATTTTTAAAACGAAGTGAAACATTATCTCTAATTATAACAGCAATCTGCTGCTCTGAGGTTTTCAAGCCCTGTTTAAATACCAAAGTGGATTCCTCCAATGACTGTATTCTTTCATCCATCCCTCTAATTTTTATTTTAAGGCCATCAAATCCCTGAGTAATTGAGTCCATTTTTACATCTATCACATCCAGTCACTTTTTTTCAGTGCTTGGCTCTGAGATTTATACAATCTATGGAATTTTCTCTGTGGCTCTAGATTCAGTTTTGAACTGCCCATTCACTGAAACAAATCTTAGCAAAGTTTCCAAATCCTTCCTTTACATATTGCAGCTCAGCCTTACCTTCTGCTTTGCCCTTTAACAATTAAAAATATAGATATAAATGATATAGGTTTAGGTATTGGTATAGGTATAAGTATACTTACATTTGGACTCTGGTCTAAAGGAGTGGTTTGCATTTTGATTCCCTATAATGCTGTCTCAATTTCTTGCAAAGGAGGAAATGACTGTGGACAATTATCCCCAAATATGTCTTTCTCATTGGTCATGGGAACCCCTATGCCGTGTGTCACTGTTAATGGCAGCGGGAATATGCTTCGCTTTCCAGGCTGATTCACAATCTGCTTACGTTTGTTTAATTGTAAGATTTTTCCTTTTGTCCTCCTGTGATCAGCTTACATTCTTATGAGGAGGTTGGGTCTCCGTCTCTTGGGAGTTTGGGTAGTGGCTCTGTTTAAAGGCAGAGTTTCATAGGTAAGTACCCTGGAGGCTGTGCACTTTTTGCCATTATCTCTTTGATATACAAAGGTAAGATTTAGCAATTGCCAGTAATAAGTTTTTCTCATAATAATCTAAACATTTTACATCTACATAGTGTTTTTTAGTGCTCAAAGTAGTTTTAGACTCATTATTCTCATTATATGTTCCTCTCTATACTCATTATAATTCATTTAATCATCATAACAATCCTGTGATGAAGGCAAGTCAGGTATAATTATTTGCTTTTTTAAAAAAAGAAGTTACTAACTAGCTAGAGTGACTAACTAAAAGTCACATGATTCTCTCGTGGCACTACAAATACTAAATCCCAGATTTTCTGACTTTTTTCACGGTATATGAATTCGTTCATATTAATTAAGAATTCAAAAGATTTTAAAATTTCTTGAGAAAATTAAAACTCAGTTTTATAGAAGATTGGCTTTTGGGAAGTTTATGGATAAGTCTTACTTGCTCTAAATATGTTTCTATAACATAAATTAGCTCATATGTGATGATAGACAGGGTAATGATGTCAGTATAAGGCAGATGTATTGCCTTTAACTCTGTAAATAAGGTGCATTAAGCTTTATTTACATTTCCTTTTAAGCTGCACTCTCCTTTTTAAGGTAAATAAATCTTACATTTACTCTAATCTTTCTTTAATAGGAAATTTAGCATGTCTGCTTAACTGTGCTAGTATTTTCATTAGAATTGTTATTGGTTTGTTAAGCTATAGTTATAAGTTTAACAGAATCTAAATGACTGATGGTTGTCTAGCCAAAGGTAATACAAGGAGAGAAAGATAATGAATGGGTGCAAGATATATTTTTGACATAGCACCAGTTGGACTTGTGGATGGATTAAATGGGCAGATGAACCATTGAACTGTAGCAATAAGGAAGAGTGATGCCGAGGTTCAGAGTGGAATGTCCAAACTCTAGATCTGTGTTGTGTTGACATTTTGATGGTACTATATAAATTAAGGTATGAGCAAGAGTGGGCAGCTCAAAGGGAAAAGAAGACCAGGAAATTAGAGAGGAGGACTTCAAGGAAGAGGAGATACTGAAGTCAAGAAGAATGGAGATAGTAATAAAGATGGACAAGAAGGCTGTGAGTCAGTAGCTAAAGTTCTCTCACCTTTTAGAAGAGAAGCCAAAATCTCCTAAACTGCTTGAAGGCCTCCTTAGTTACCAATAGGACAGAAAGTTGAATTTGTTGTTGAAAGAGCATGAAGATCTTGTTCTTCCATTTCTTGGCATGGAATAACATTACATGATACTGTTTGCATGTTTGTTCCCTCCAAATCTCATGTTGAAATGTAATCCCAAATGTTGAAGGTGGGCCCTGGTGAGAAGTGTTAGGATTATGGGAGTGGATCCCTCATGAATGTCTTGATGCCATTCTCATGGCAATTAATGAGTTCTCACTCTATGAGTTCACATGAGACCTGGTTGTTTAAAAGAGCCTAGAACTTCCTCCTCTTTCTCTTACTCTCTCTCTTGCCATATGACATGCTGGCCCCCGTTCTCCTTCTGCCATGCTTGTAAGCTTCCTGAGGCCTTGCCAGAAACAGATTCTGGCATCATACTTCCTATACAGTCTGCAGAGCCATGAGCCAAAATAAAACTATTTTCTTCATAAATTTCCCAGCCTCCAGAATTCCTTTATAGAAACACAATGGATTAACACATTACCTAAGATTTAAAACTGCAAATGCATTAATACTGAGTGAATGCTCAAAGCTGTTAGTGTGATCAGAGTTTTGTTCCAAGCACTGTCAAATTTTGGATTCAGGTGCATAACTAAAAATGCCTCTAAATAAATATTTTATATTTATTTTCTCATTGCTCCATAGACCAGGTATGAGATGATTTTTCCTATTATCTCCTGATACTATATAGTACATTCTTAGATATTTAATGGAAATAGGCTTTTAATCTCTACATTCTTGTAATATCTATCACCTGAGTACTCACAAACTTGTGTGGCTCTACAGATATTTTTCATAGAAGTAACTACTCAGATTTAGACAAGGTAGAGTGCTCTATCCATGAGTCTCCCACAGCACTTGTTCATGCTTTGTTATATTACTTGTCACATTGTATCATATTCGTCTCATCTTTCTACATGTAAATCTCTCTCTGGACTGTTTGCTTGTCAATGGAATGGTCTGTTTCTAGTTTGCCTGAGTCTAACAGAGTGCCTGTTGTATAATACCTTCTCAATAAATGTTTGAGGAAGGAAGAGAGATACTATAGGGACCATGTCTCGCACTTTGATGTACCCCCAACATACCAAACACAATGTTGTTGGTTTAATCAAAGCTAGATGCTGGGATAAAATGGTAGCAAAGACAGACCCAGCCTCTGCTTCCATAAAGCTTATTGTCTTGTGTCAGATTTATCATAAGTGCTTAATAGATTCATTTTAGTGCTTAATAAATACAAATTAATTCACTTAGATACAATCACCTAAAGCTATTTGAAAAACATCACCATTTCTTCTTTATCATTTAATTTCATATATCTTGTTTGCATATTGGAGTCTTCAGAACTTCCACTTAAATTGTTTGAAGCAAAGCCGCTAAACCTTCACTCATGCCTATATATTTGGCCCCATGGATCCTAGCTCAGTACCACCTCCTGAAAATGACAGGGATAATAAATAACATGTGTACAACTTATTGTCATTTACATGGTACTTTCAAAGTCATCATATTTCATAATCATGAGTGCATAAAGGAGGTAGGGCAGGTGCTACTGTCTCTCCAGTGTCACAGGTGAGAAAGTCGAGGTGGTGAGGGCAATTAAATGACATGCTGTCATGCTGTTTTTTAAAATGTTTTGTGAACTACAAAATACTAGGCATCTGTAAAGTTTTGCCTAAATTCACTTAGAGCTTGAATTTGTACCAAAGCCTTTTGGTCCTGAATAATGTGTACATTTCATCCTAATATACTGCCTCTCTATAATACTCAATAATAACCAATACTTATTTTTACCAAATATTTATAGAGCACATAATAAGTGCTAGACATTGCGCAAATAACTTAATATCTTCACCAATTATCTCCACCTCTGCCCTACAGGAACCAAATCCTCTTTTTAAAAAAAAAATTGTTCCACTGAAGGGTTGATTTGCCTGCAGTCTCACAACTGCAGTGATGTACTCACTGACCTCAACCTGGTGCCCACAGTTGCAGATGTGTTGCGATGAATTCAAAAGTTGTAATTTTCTTCACAACATTCATTGTTCTCTAGTGCATACAGCACAACAAATGCAAAGCATATCTCATGCCAAAATTCACAGTCACCCATGAATGCATGTGGCTCTGTGTTGAACTTGAGTCATCGGCTTTCTTGTGGAGGACACCTTGAAACTCTTGGTGCTCCTTCCTGCCAACAGACCTTAGCTAGGGCCACCCTGGCTAACCAAGCAAACTGTCGTAACTGTTAATCTTGAGATGGCCAGGATCCCATTAAGATTCTTTGCTTCCCAGAAACCTCAACTAACCCCACTCCCACCCTCCAATTCTGCAAACTAATAACACAAATGGTATAACGAATGTGTTTATTAATTTAATGGGATAATCTGTACACAATGTATACATATATCAAATTATCACATTGTACACCTTAAATATATAAAATATTTATTTGTCAATCAAATATTTTAAAATAAAAAATACCTAAAATAATTTGTTAATGGATGTACAATGTAAAAAATGTGAATTGTAGCATCAATAACATAAAATGTAGGAAAAGGAGAAATTAAAGTTTACAGTTTTGTATAAAATTGAAGTTAGATTGTTATCAGTTTAAAATAAGCAGTTATAAGATGTTTTATGTAAGCCTCTAGTATCAACAAAGAAAAAGCTCTGTTAGAGATACAAGAGATAAAGCAAAAGAAATTAAAGTGTAAAATAACAAAATATCATTTCACAAAGTACGACAGTAAGAGAGAAACAGAGATACAACAAAACAGTTTGAAAACAATTAATATAATAGCAACCTAAATATTTACCTATTAATAATTGTTGTAAATGTAAATCAAAAGACATAAAGTGACTGAATAAACAGGAATAAAAAAAACAGATCCAGGTATATGCTGCTTACAAGAAATTCACTTTAGCTTTAAAGATACATATAGCTAAAAACAAATGTATGTAAAGAAATATTCTGTGCAAATGATAACCAAAGGAGAGCAGGGGTGGCTATATTTATATCAGACAAAATAAACTTTAAGTCAGAAACTGCCACAAGAGACAAAAAAGGTCATTATATAATAATAAAAGGGTAAATTCATCAAGAAGATATCACATATTTAAATAAATATGCAGCCATTATTGGAAAACACCTGAATGTAAAAATCAAATATTAGAGAAATGAAGAAAGAAATGGTCAGCAAAAGAAAATTGTATGGGGGCTTTAATACCCTACTTTCAACAAGAAATAGATCACACAGATAGAAAATCAGTAAGTAAACAGTGCACTTGAACAAAACTGTAGGCCAAATGGAAGCAACAGACATATACAAGCCATTCTTTCCAATCACAGCAGAATACACATTCTTCTCTAGCACTCATGGTGTATTTTCCAATATATATCCTATGTTAGATCATAAAACATCACATGAAGTATATTTTCTCAGGATAAAGCCAGAAATCAATAAAAGGACAAAAATGAGAAAATTGGCAAATATATGGAAATTTACCAACACACAACCACAAATGAGTCAAAGAAATCAAGTGAAGCTAACAAATGCCTTGAGGCAAATAAAAATAGAAACTACATATGAAAACTTATGGGATACAGCAGAATTATTTCTAAGATGAAAATTTATAGAGATATACACGTGAATTAAAAAAAGACAGCTCTCTAGTAAACAGCCTGATTTTACAACTCAAAGAACTTGAAAAATGAGAACAAACTAAGCCCAATGTTAGCAGATAGAAGAAAATAATAAAGATCATCCCAGAAGTAAAATGAAATGGAAACTAGAAAAAGATTGGAAAAGATAAATGAAACTAAGAGTTGAGAGAAGACTCAAAGAAATAAAATAAGAAATAAAAGAAGAACACAATATCACAAAAATACAAAGAATTACAAGACTGCAAAAGCAATTATATGCCAACAAATTGGAAAACATACAAAAATTTGACAAATTCCTGCAAACATACAAACTATCAAGGCTTAATCATTAGAAATAGGAAATCTGAACAGACCAATAATGGCCTGTTCAAAGATTTAATCATTAATCAAAAACCTCCCATCAAAGAAACCCCTTAATCTTGTGGCATCTTTGGCAAATTCTACACATATTCAAAGAAGAATTAATTCCAATCCTTCTCAAACTCTTCCAGAAGATTGAAAATGAGGAAACACTTCCGAACTCGTTTTACAAACTAATTTTACATGATATCAAACTTAGATAAGGACAATATAAGAAAAAAAATTTGAGTCTAATATCCCTAATTAACACACATGCGAAAATCTACAACAAGATACTAATAAACTGAATTCAACAGCACATTAAAAGGATCATACATCATGATCAAATGGAATTTTCCCCTGGGATGCAAGAATAATTCAACATACATAAATCAATAAATGTTATACACAATATTAACAAAAATGAAGGGTAAAAACAATATGATCATCTCAACAGATGAAGAAAAAGCATGTGACAAAATTCTTTTTTTTTTTTTACTTTAAGTGCTGGGATACATGTGCAGAACATGTGGGTTTGTTACATAGGTACATGTGTGCCATAGTGGTTTGCTGCACCTATCAACCTGTCACCTAAGTTTTAAGTCCGGCATGCATTAGCTATTTGTCCTGATGCTGTCTCTCCCCTCAGCTCCCCGCCATCCAACAACAGGAGCTGGTGTGTTGCTCCCCTCCCTGTGTCCATGTGTTCTCATTATTCCACTCCCACTTATGAATGAGAACATGTGGTGTTTGTGTTAGTTTGCTGAAGATGATGGTTTCCAGCTTCATCCATGTCCCTGCAAAGGACATGATCTCATTCCTTTTTGTGACTGCATAGTATTTCTTGGTGTATATGCACCACATTTTCTTTATCCAGTCTATCGTTGATGGGCATTTGGGTTGGTTCCATGTATTTGCTATTGTGAATAGTGCTGAAATAAACTTGTGTGTGCATGTAGCTTTATAATAGAATTATTTATATTCCTTTGGGTATATACTCAGTAATGGGATTTTTGGTTCAAATGGTATTTCTGGTTCTAGATCATTGAGGAATCACCACTGTGTCTTCCACAATGGTTGAACTAATTTACATTCTCATCAACAATGTAAAATCTTTCCTATTTCTCCACAGCCTCACTAGTACCTGTTGTTTCTTGACTTTTTAATAATCACCATTCTGACTGGCGTGAGATGGTATCTCATTGTGGTTTTGATTTGCATTTCCCTAGTGATAAGTGATGTTGAGCTTTTTTTTCATAAGTTTCTTGGCCACATGAACCTCTTGTTTTGAGAAGTGTTTGTTCATATTATTTGCCCACTTTTTGATGGTTTTTTTTTCTTGTAAATTTTCTTAAGTTCCTTGTACATTCTAGACATTAGACCTTTGTCAGATGGGTAGACTGCAAAAATTTTCTCCCATTCTATAGGTCACGTGTTTGGTCTGATGATAGTTTCTTTTGTTGCACAGAAGCTTTTTAGTTTAATTAGATCCCATTTGTCAATTTTAGCTTTTGTTGCAATTGCTTTTGCTGATTTAATCAAAAAATCTTTGCCCATGCCTATGTCCTAAATGGTATTGCCTAGGATTTTTTTCTAGGGTTTTTAAGGTTTGGAGTTTTATATTTAAGTCTTTAATCGATCTTGAGTTAATTTTTGTATAAGGCGTAAGGAAGGTGTCCATTTGCAGTTTTCTGCATATGGCTAGCTTGTTTTCCTAGCACCATTTATTAAATAGAAAATCTTTTCCTTGTTGCTTGTTTTTGTCAGGTTTGTAGAAAATCAGATGGTTGTAGATGTGTGAACTTAATTCTGAGGTCTCTATTCTGTTCTATTGTTCTGTATATCTGTTTTGGTACCAGTACCATGCTGTTTTGTTTACTGTAGACGTGTAGTATAGTTTGAAGTCAGGTAGCATGATACCTCCAGTTTTTTTTTTTTCCTTAGAATTGTCTTGGCTATGTGGGTTCTTTTTTGGTTCCATATGAAATTTAAACTAGTTTTTTCTAATTCTATGAAGAATGACATTGTAGTTTGAAGGGAATAGCATTGAATCTATTAATTGCTTTGGGCAGTATGGCCATTTTCATGATATTGATTCTTTCTATCAAAGAGGATGGAATGTTTTTCCATTTGTCTATGTCCTCTATTATTTCCTTGAGCAGTGGTTTGTAGTTCTCTTTGAAGAGGTCCTTCACATCCCTTGTTAGCTGTATTCCTAGGTATTTTGCTCTGTTTGTGAATGGGGTTCATTCGTGATTTGGCCCTCTGCTTGTCTATTGTTGGTGTACAGGAATGTTTGTGATTTTTGCCATTGATTTTGTATCCTGAGACTTTGCAGAAGTTGCTTATCAGCTTAGTGAGTTTTGGAGCTGAGACGATGAGGTTTTCTAAATACAGGATCATGTCATCTGCAAATAGAGACAATTTGACTTCCTCTCTTCCTATTTGAAGTCTTTATTTCTTTCTCTTGCCTGATTACCCTAGCCAGAACTTTCAATACTAAGTTGAATAGGAGTGGTAAGAGACAGCATCCTTGTCTTGTGCTGGTTTTCAAAGGGAATGCTTCCAGCTTTTGCCCATTCAGTATGATATTGGCTGTGGGTTTGCCATAAATAGCTCTTATTATTTTGAGATAAGTTCCATCAATACCAAGTTTATTGAATTTTTATCATGAAGGGAGGTTGAATTTTACTGAAGGCCTTTTCTGTCTCTATTGAGATCATCATGTGGTTTTTGTAATTGGTTCTCTATATGTGATGGATTACATTTATTGATTTGTGTATATTGAACAAGCCTTGCATCCCAGGGATGAAGCCAACTTGATCATGGTGGATAAGCTTTTTGATATGCTGCTGGATTCGTTTTTCCAGTGTTTTATTAAAGATTTTCCCATTGATGTTCATCAGGGATATTGGCCTGAAGTTTTCTTTTTTTTGTTGTGTCTCTTCCAGGATTTGGTATCAGGATGATGCTGGCCTCATGAAATGAATTAGGGAGGGAATTGGAAAAGTTTCTGAAGGGATGGTACCAGTTCCTGTTTGTAGCTCTGGTAGAATTTGGCTGTGAATCTGTCTGGTCTTGGGCATTTTTGGTTTGTGGGATATTTATTACTGTCTCAATTTCAGAACTTGTTATTGGTCTATTCAGGGATTTGACTACTTCCTGGTTTGGTCTTGGAAGGGTGTATACGTCCATGAATTTATCCATTTCTTCTAGATTTTCTAGTTTATTTATGTAGAGGTGTTTATAGTGTTCTCTGATGGTTGTTTGAATTTCTGTGGGGTCAATGGTGATATCCCCTTTATCATTTTATTGTATCTATTTGATTCTTCTTTCTTTTATTCTTTATTAGTCTAGCTAGTGGTCTATTTTATTAATTTTTTTTAAAAAACAACTCCTGGACTCATTGATTTTTTGAAGGCTTTTTCGTGTCTCTATCTCCTTTAGTTCCACTCTGATCTTAGTGATTTCTTGTCTTCTGCTAGCTTTTGGATTTGTTTGCTCTCACTTCTCTAGTTCTTTTAATTGTGATGGTAGGGTGCTGATTTGAATCTTTCTAGCTTTCTGATGTGGGCATTTAGTGCTATAAATTTCCCTCTTAACACTGCTTTAGCTGCATCCCAGAAACTCTGGTACATTGTATCTTTGCTCTCATTGGTTTCAAAGAACTTCTAGATTACTGCCTTAATTTCATTATATACTCAGGAGTCATTCAGGAGCAGGTTGTTCAGGTTCCACCTAGTTGTGTGGTTTTGAGTGAGTTTCTTAATCCTGAGTTCTAATTTGATTGCACTGTGGTCTGAAAGACTGTTATGATTTCCATTCTTATGCATTTGCTGAGGAGTGTTTTACTTCCAATTATGTGATCAGTTTTAAAGTAAGTGCCACATGGCACTGAGAAGAATGTATAATCTGTTGTTTTGGTGTGGAGAGTTAGGGAGATATCTACTAGGTCCACTTGATCCAGAGCTGAGTTCAAGTTATGAATATCCTTGTTAATTTTCTGTCTCATTGATCTGTCTAATCTTGACAGTGGGGTGTTAAAGTCTCCCACTACTATTGTGTGGGAGTCTAAGTCCCTTTGTCGGTCTCTAAGAACTTGTTTCATGAATCTGGGTGCTCCTGTATTGAGTGCATATATATTTAGAATACTTAGCTATTCTTGTTGAATTGATCCCTTTACCATTATGCAATGTCTTTCTTTGTTTTTTTCTTATCTTTATTGGTTTAAAGTCTGTTTTGTCAGAGACTAGGATTGCAACCCCTGCTTTTTTCTCCTTTCCATTTGCTTGGTAAATTTTCCTCCATCCCTTTGTTTTGAGCCTATGTGTGTCTTTCCATGTGAGATGGGTTTCCTGAATACAGCACACCAATGGGTCTTGACTATCCAATTTGTCAGTGTGTGTCTTTTCATTGGGGGCAGTTAGCCCATTTACATTTAAGGTTAATATTGTTATGTGTGAATTTGATCCTGTTATTATGATGCCAGCTGGTTATTTTGTACACTCGTTGATGTCATTTCTTCATTGTATCATTGATCTTTATATTTTCATATGTTTTGCAGTGGCTTACAATGGTTCTTTCCTTCCATATTTAGTGCTTCCTTCAGGAGCTCTTACAAGGCAGGACTGGTTGTGACAAATTCCCTCAGCATTTGCTTGTCTGAAAAGGATTTTATTTTGCCTGCGTTTATGAAGCTTAGTTTGGCGGGATATGATATTCTGGGTTGAAAATTCTTTTCCTTAAGAGTGTTGAATATTGGCCCCCACTCTCTTCTGGCTTTTAGGGTTTCTGCTGAGAGATCCACTGTTAGTCTGATGGGCTTCTTTTTGTAGGTGACCTGGCCTTTCTCTCTGATTGCCCTTAACATTTTTTCCTTTGTTTCAACCTTGGAGAATCTGTTGATTATGTGTCTTGGGGTTGAACTTATTGTGAAATATATTAGTGGGGTTCTCTGTATTTCCTGAATTTCAAGTTGGCCTGTGTTGCTAGGTTGGGGAAATTCTTCTGGATAATATCCTGAAGTTTGTTTTTCCAACTTAGGTCTATTCTCTTCACCTCTTTCAGGTACTCCAATCAGTCGTAGGTTTGGTCTTTCTACATAGTCCTATATTTCTTCGAGGTTTTGCTCATTCCTTTTCATTGTTTTTTCTCTAGTCTTGTCTGCCTGCCGTATTTCACCAAGATAGTCTTCCAGCTCTTATACTGTTTGTTTCTCTTGACTGATTTGACTGTTGATATTTGTGTATGCTTCAGAGAGTTCTTGTACTGCATTTTCAGCTCCATCAGGTCATTTATGTTCCTCTCTAAACTGGTTATTCTAGTTAGCAGCTCCAGTAACCTTTTATCAACGTTCTTAGCTTCTTTGCATTGGGTTAGAACATGCTTTTTTTTACCTCAGCTAAGTTTGTCATTACCCACCTTCTGAAATCTACTTCTGTCAGTTCATCCATGTTATCCTCTGTCCAGTTCTGCACGCTTGCTGGAGATGTGTTGTGATCATTTTGAAGGGAAGAGGCACTCTGACCTTTTGGGTTTTCAGCATTTTTTTGTAGATTCTTTCCTATTTTCATGAGTTTGCTTAGTTTTGATCTTTGAGCCTACTGACCCTTGGATGAGGTTTTTAGGGGAGCCTTTTTTGTTGATGCTGTTGTTGTTGCTTTCAGTTTGTTTGTTTTTCTTTCAATTGTCAGGTCCCTCTTATGTACAGCTGCTGCGGTTTGCTGGGGGTTCACTTCTGGCCCTGTTCATCTGGTTCACTCCGTACCTGGAGATGTCACTCGAGGAGGCTGGAGAACAACAAACATGGATGTCTGCTCCTTCATCTGGGATCTCTGACCTCAAGGGGCACCAACCTGATGCCAATAGGAATGCTCCTGTTTAGGATGTCTGATAACCCCTGTTGGGGGATCTCACCTAGCTGGGTGACACAGGAAGCTTGACCCATTTAATGAGGCACTTTGGCTGTCCCTTGGTGGAGTGAATGCAATGCACTCAGGGAAAACCCATTCGTCTGGGCTGCCTGGATTCCTCAGAGCTAGCAGCAGGAAAGACTAAGTTTGCTGATTTCTGGAGACTATGGCCACCCCTCCCCCTATGGGCTCAGGCCCAGGGAGACCAGAGTTCTGTCCCCGAGCCCCTAGCTGGAGTTGGAGTTCCTACAGGGAGGCCCTGCAGCCACAGTGTTGGCTGCCACACCTCCCTCAAGGAGCTCAGACCTGTGGCTTACAAAACAGGCAGCCGCAGCAGTGGTGACGGCAGCACCCCCAACCTCCACCCCCCCGCCCCCCCAACCCCCCCATCCCCTCCCACAGGGAACTAGGCAGGCTTTGGCCAATTCTAGCCAAGAGGGTTTTGAGAATCTGCATAGCTCCATGGTTGGGGCCCAAGGCCCGGGCAGTGTGGGTTCCCAAGTGGGATTTTCCAATCCATGGGTTATGCAGTTCCATGGAAAAAACATGATTTCCCAGGTTGAGTAACGCTCTCACTTGCTGATTCCCTTGGGTGGAGGTGGGGGCTCCCTTGCCCCTTGTGGCCCTCAGGTGGGCCGCCACACCACACTGCTCTTCTTACCTCTCTGTTGGTCATACCACCTGCCTAGTCAGTCCTAATGACAGAACCTGGATACCTCAGTTGCCAGTGCCAGATTCACACACTGTTTTGGGTCTTTGCAGTGGGGGCCTCTGATCACCACTCCTTCTAGTTGGCCATCTTGGCCCTGCCTTCTATCATCCTATTTTAACCAACTACCAAGTCAAGATGATGCTGGTAAATTCAGGGGGATCTTGAAGGGTAAAGGTTATAAAAACCATTTCACATGGTCAGTGGCTGCCAGAGATTGGTGGGTGGCAAGAGTATTTGTTCACTGAGAGCTTTAAAAAGTAACCACCCGATGCCTGAGTTCCTGGCTGGATTCCCCTGACAAAACTCTTTTCATGATAATAATTCTCAAAAATTTGGTATAAATGAAATATATCTCAAAATCATAAAGGTCACTTATGACAAACCCACAGTTATTAGCAGAGTCAACAATGAAAAGCTGAAAACTTTTCTTCTAAGATCAGAAACAAGACAAGGAAGCCATTTCTTACCAATTCTATTCAACATAGTTCTGAAAGTTCTATTCAGAACAATTAGACAAGAAAAAAAAAAAAAAAAGAAGGCCTCCAAGCCAAAAAAGAAGAAATAAAATTATCTCTGCAGATGACATGATCTTATATATAGAAAACCCTGAAGACTCTACCAAAAAAACTGTGAGAACTAATCAAATTCAGTAAGGTTGCAAGATCAAAATTAACATACAAAAATTGGTTGCATTTTAATACAATAACAATGAACTATCCAAAAAATAAAGAAAATAATTCTATTTACAATAACACTAAAATACCTAAGAATAAATCTAACCAAGAAAGTGAATGACCTATACACTGCAAACTATAAAACATTGATAAAAGAAATTAAAGAAGATAAAATTAATGAAAAGATATTTTATATGCATATATTAGAAGAATAAATATTGCTAAAATGTCTACAGTACCCAAAGCAATCTACTGAATCAATGCAATTCCTATTATAATTTCAGTGGCACTTTTCACGATAATAGAAAAAATAATCCTAAACTTCATACAGAAAAGACCCTAAATAAGCAATGCAATCTTGATCAAAAAGAAAGCTGGAGGCATCACACCACCTGATTTCAAAATGTGCTACAAAGCTACACTAATCAAAACAGTATGGTGCTAGCATGAATACACACATATAGAGCAATAGAACTGAACAGAAAGTCCAAAAATAAGTCTTCACATTTACTATAAATTGATCTTCAACAAAGGTGCCAAGAAAGCACAATGGGGGAAGGATAGTGTCTTCAATAAATGGTGACAAGAAAACTTGATATTTACATACAGAAGAATGAAATTGAACTCATTTCTCAAACCATATATAAAAATCAACTCATAATGTATTAAAAGACTTAAATGTAAGACTTGAAATTGTGAAATTACTTGAAGAAAACAGAAGAAAAGCATCTTGGTATCCTTTATGTCGTTTATAATTACAAACTAAATCTATTCGCAAAAGAGAACTGAAGTAATACTGATATAATTTATTTTAGAAATCTCTTTTTAAAATAACCGCCATGATATGTCACAACATAGATATGCATAAATTGGCATTTTTCTCTGTTTAGACACAGATATATTTAACATAATTCATAATTGCTTTCATTTTCCATCTAATTTTTATTGTCCATTCTAGCATTTTGATAACTAGGATAAAGTTTACACAATAATAGTTTTAAAAATAACACTTCTGTGCTCTTTCTCTGAATATATACAAAATTAATATAAAAAGTTGAACTCTGATCTAGCAGCAAAATTAATCAATTTTATGAAATGTAAGCTTTAAAAAGATAGAATTTTAAAAATGATGAACCCTTACGTCTCTGCCTTCCTCAATATCAATAGGCTATTAGGTTGGTGCAAAAGTAGTTGCGGTTTTTGCCACTACTTTTAATGGCAAAACCTCAATTATTTTTGCACCAACCTAATAATATTCCCATCTCCCCATTTCTTGGTTCATCCATAATATTAGACTATGTAATTTACTAGGCTCATAATTTTAACAGATTTAATTTTGTTTAAAAATCAGTCACAATATTATATTTGCTATGCAACCATAAACATAGAAACTGCTTTTGAACAGGAAGAATGCAGACTAACAATATAGCAGTTGATATGGTTTGGCTGTTTTCCCACCCAAATCTCATCTTGAATTGTAATCTGAATTGTAATCCGAATTGTAATCCCCAGGTGTCAAGGGAGGGACCTGGTGGGAGGTGATTGGATCATGGGTGTGGTTTCTCCCATGCCGTTCTTGTGATAGTGAGGGACTTCTCAGGAGAGCTGATGGTTTTAAAAGTGTTTGGAAGCTCCCCCAGTCGAAGCACTTCTCTATCTCCTGCTGCCATGTAAGAAGCTGCCTGCTTTCCTGTCATTTTGCAGCATGAGTCTAGGCTTCCTGAGGCCTCCCCAGCCATGTGGAACTGTGAGTCAATCAAACTCTGTTTATAAATTACCCAGTCTCAGATAGTATCTTTATAGAAGTATAAAATCAGACTAATACAGCAATATATGAATTATCAACCACACAATCAGTTTTAGTAATCTCTGAGTCTCAGAAAAGGCAGTAAAATTGTTAAATTTACTTTTAGTTCTCTGTGTGTGTGAGAAAAAGTGAGAGGAAGAGAGAGAAGAGACAGAGACTGAGAAATGTTGTAACGTTAATGCACTCATAAATGTATATAGATTATTTAAAATATCTGCATCAGAAAAATGTGATGAACTCTCTTTATAAGTTATTATGTCACTAAGATTTTATTATTTTGATGAAATGCACTGTTAATTCAAATGCAATATACTCATAAGTAACACTTGAGTATATGAACCACACTTGTCAAAGTAAATGAACAAAATATTATTTTGATGTAGGGCCCTTGAACTCCTTTATGGCATTGGTTTTGTTTACATTGTAATTTTCAAAATTAAGTAATCTACATGGTTCCCTAGTGCGAATTAACAAGTAGCTCTCAATCAATGTTTCACATTTTCTTCAGCAAGCCCATGGAGGAAAACAGTGCCTGTTTTCTTTCTTGTGGTATAAAATTATTGTAGACTATAAATATTCATGCTTCAGTATGAAAATTATATTTTTATAATTTATATTATACCACAATTCCAGAGGTTTCTCCTCATGTATTCGACAAGAAAAAGCAAAACTACCTTCCAAATAATTTCATAATCATGAACCACAGGTGTATATATTTCTAATGTATACATCCTAAGGTCTTTTGCTGAAACTATTTCAGACTATCTTTAATCAACTACTTGCTAATATAGTCATGTGAGCGAACTGAAGCTATTTCAATGGGCTGCCTGAAGTTCCCTTCTCACCCTCACCAGAAAATGACAAAACAAACGCTGTGTTGTAAGAAGTCTTCATCTTTCATACGTGACAGACCTGACATATGTTCTTTTCATTTAAGGGTTCCTTTCATAATATAAGACTTGCCCCTTTAATTTCAGTAAAGGAAAGCAAGAGAATTAAGAATAACACCAATCCACAAAGGCAAACTATCTAGTAAATAAAACATTTTTTAAAAACATTAAAAGGTAGCGGTGATTTCAAAGACAAGTGTTTCATGGTTGGTTGTCATTATTTATTGAAAAAGCCAAATGTGTATCAATGTAGCATTTCACTGGTTGCTATGACTTGAGAGCATGCGAGAATAAACCAAGAGAGTAATCAGTAAAATATGTAAGAGTGGGAGCAGAGGACACCTGTTGCCATAGATTTAAAAAACCGTATCTTCAAAGACATGAAAGAACAAACACAAAAATACTACACTATTGCTCTAGTCTCAAAGTCACCAGAGAGAAGCTAGAACTAAAAGGAATGATGATCCTGAACTAATTGGATTTCAAATCAAGATCAAAATGCAGCATGCATTATCCAGAAATGGAACAGTCTAATTTAGTAATTACGGGATCCGCTGCCATTGATTCCATCACAGCTCTCATTGTTTCAGGCATCAGATCCACCCCCACTTCCCCTGGGATGGCACAGCCTTCTCATTTTTTGCTGTTAGGAAACTTCCATTAATGCTTTGTTTCAATTTCTTATTTTCTCTTATCTCCTTTGTATGATCCCCTTTGCTGAGTACAGTTCCAATCAATAGAATAAAATGGTATCTGTAAATACAATTTGGAAATTATTACACATATCTTCATTTCTGGTAAATTCTGTTTTGGACCTGGGAGCTTTAACCCTTTTATTCTTCTCCATAAGCTAAATCACAGGAATAAATAAAATAAAAGGAAAACAATTTATCATTCATCACAACATGTACAGAGAAAGAAACAGAATGGAAGCAGACTGCCACTGGACTTCCAATATTGAATGGAACACTTGAACTGACACTAAGGAACTATAGCCAGGCAGGGTGGCTCATACCTGTAATCCCAGAACTTTGGGATTACAGGAGCATTGCTTGAGCTCAGGAGTTGGAAGCCAGCCTGGGCAACATATTGAGACCTTGTCTCTACTAAAATTTTTTAAAAATTTAAAATTCATTATTAGTTTTATATTTTAACTTCTGGAAGGATTTTCTATACTTTTCATATTGGTGAGCTCCTCTATATTTGGTCCCTGTGTACGGAGAGTCAGTATAGCTCTGTAGTTAAAACTGATGGCACTAGGACCAGATTGTAGATTTACAACCTTTATCTGCCACTATTTGCTCCGTCACCATGCTCAAGTTACTCATTATCCCTATTCCTTAATCTCCATAACTATGAAATGTGGCAGTAGTATTCATTTCATAGTCTGATAAAGGATCAATGAGGTAAACATTAAAAGTGCATAGAACAGCATTTGGCGCATAGAAAGCACACAAGAATAATTCATTATCATTATTTGCCATCATGATTATTCATTATTTATTATTACTATATCATTATTGCATCATTATTTATTATTATTATTATTGCAGTCTCCAGAATTCTTGTGAGAATTATATCCATCCATCTGTCTGATGCTAAAACCAATGGCCTTAGACACTTTCTCAGAACTCAGTACTTCAAGGAAGTAAAGAGAAACGCCTTCCTTCTAAGAAATAATTTTTACTACATCATAACACCTCACCTTTTCTTGTCATCTTTCTTTCATTCATCCAGTATTCAAGTAATATCTAATTGGGTAACCTAATATGCTCTAGACACTAGGATAGTGCAACACTACAAACTACAGTTTCTATTTTGGCCCTGTCATACAATTTCTAAGGTTATTATTTAATGTTTAGTACCAGGAGATACTCGATATTCCAATGTAAGAACTCAAATCATTGGCTTACCAAGAAATATCATGTATAATAAAATTATTGCTATTTTTCTAGATTAGGTTTGTACTAGTTTCTTAATAATATATTTTAGTTTCTATTTGACTTCAAGACAAATATTTATAGAAACGAATATTTTTACTATGTATTGATGCTTCAGGAAAAAAAAAATAAGTTGTTTGCCTTAGAAATGTTCTCTTTGCTTACATATCTTGACAATTACTTAGGTCAGCATATACTTTTTCCACTGGCTCCAGGAGTTACCTTTCAGGAAATTGGAAGTATAGTATTTGGAGTTTCTCATGTTTATAGCTTTCTGTTATCCCAGGGAGAAACAAGAAATCCATTTTGTTGACATTCAAGACATGATGCTTTGCCATGCTGGAAAACCAAGTACTTATAAAACAAGGGCTAAATTTATATTTAGGAAACTTGAGTTTCCAGTCATGAGGGAATAACAGGGTTTGAAGTTATTCTCCTGCCATAAACAACTAGAAAACTGGACAAAATGTAGGAAATAACTATTTTCATACTTTGAGCAGCAGACAGTACAGCACTGGGATCCTTGACAGAAAAGAACCAAAGAAATGAGACTTATTGCTGCCCAGGCTTTCTGCCTAGAGAAAATTTCTACACTGCAATGCAGGGATGGGAAATCCAAATAGATCCTGCTGGCCTCCCTGAGTGAAGAGGTAGGTAGAATTTGCAGGCCATCTACAGGAGGGAGCTATACAGGGTAAGAATTCCAAAAATATGCATAGCAGTCCTTTGAATCTTTGGCTTAATATCAACCTCTGCATGCATAAAGTGAATCCCCAGGAGGCTAGGCAACAACTTCTGAAGAAACGACAATTGCTGGACAGCGGGTACTGAATAATATTCGGAGTTTACACAGGGTCAAGAATTGTTGAAATTTCCACTAGCCAGAATAAAGAAACCTTCTTGACTCATCAAACCATTCAATAGAGGCCGTGAAAGGAGGGTCATGCCTCAGAAACAGGGCTAAATGAGCATTAGGAAAAAAGGATACTTTAGTCCTATCCAAAAAGCACTTGAAATTAAGTCTCAAAAAGATAAAGCTTATCCACGAGTAACCTATTGCCTACCAGAATAAAGCCTTATTGGAAGACCACAAAATCCAGCAGTTGACAACATAAAACTTATAAAATCTAGCATTTATTAGATTTAATGTAGCCATGAGGTTATTTCAGGAGGTAAACATGGAGTCATTAGTGCTTTCACCAATATCTGTAATTTTTCAAGCACAAATTAAGCATATACTTCCAAATGCACTTTAAATTAGGTCACAGTAGCCTCTCCTTTTTTATGCCAGACTGATGGATAATGCTTAGACTGTGGTTGTTCTGCTTACTGGAAAATGCAGTGAGAAAACTGTGGAACGAAGACTGCAGCCAATCCTCAATGGACATGTTGCGTAAGTAAGGAATAAGTTTTATTGTTTAAGTGTCTGAGATTTTTATGTCGTTGTCAGTCTCTGCATAATTAGGTCATCTTTAAGGATACAGTAGAATGGAACTAACAATGAAAAAGAACACTCATAGAATTTCTTAACTGTAAAAACATTAGCATTGATGATCTATTTCAGTGTTTCCCAAGTTTGTTCTAATACGTTTAGGAAATTTTGAGTTAAACAAAGTTAATTGTTAAATGGCTTCCTTTTATTCACTACCTCCTCAGTTTCTTTAACCTGCTGAAATGCCTTTGTACTCCTCAGTTAGGGACCATCTGACATATGATGCTTCCAAATTTAATTGTCCACTCTTGATTTTCAAGTGTCTCCAGCACAACTGCTCCATGGAATGTTACGCTCCTTTTGGAAATATTGAAATAGTCCAATGCCCTCATTCCCCAAATGAACAAACTGAGGTTATTAATTAATGTATAAATCATGCAACTAGAACCCAGGTTTCTTAGTTCTCACTTTTATGCTTTCTGCCGCACACTGCATTGCATTACAGCACAGGACAAAGATTACATTTTTTCTTATGGGGTAAGTGCTTTCATAGAGAAGCATAAAGATTTAAGAAAGTTAAATTCCTCAAGATCTTAGATTTGTGTCTTTCTTGGATAAAACATAAGACAAGATGGAATGAAGAGTGAATCTACATTGATAAAGGTAAAAATAATCAATTTAAATTTAACTTTAAGTTTCATTGACAGTGGGCTCATCTGAGCTTCAAGTTTTGGCCTAAATGCCACCTTCTCAGAGCACCTATCTTAGAATTTTCTAGATAACATTTCACATCCCCGCCCCATTGACCAGGCTTGGCGCTCTGTAGGCTCCCTTCCTGTTTTACTTTCCTCCATAAACTTATGATATTCTGACACAGTACATGTGTTCCATATTTACCATCTATCTCCTTCCCCAGTAGAAAAAGTTCAGGGCTATTTGCAGTTGTTCTCCAAGGTATACTCAGCACCTAGAATGGTATCTGGCATATTGTAGTCACTCAATAAATATGTTTAAATTTGTGGATGTATTTTTTATTTGTCTCATGTAGCTCATATGAATTTGAGTACAATAGTTGACTTCCAAAGAAATGCAGCTTTACAATGTTGTTTGGGAAGCATCATATAACATGATAAGTAACTTGTTTGCTAAATCTAATCATATACCTGGTATTCAGAGAATACACAATAAAAATAAGTCTGGTACTTGCTTCAGCAGCACATATACTAAAACTGGAATGATATAGAGAAGATAAGCATGGCCTCTGCACAAGGATGACACACAAATTTGTGAAGCGTTCCATATTTTTCTGCACATGTATCCCAGAACTTAAAGTAAAATAAATAATAATAATAATAATAAGTCTGGCTACTAAATAGGGTTTTCAGAGCAGGATCTCAGAAGAGATGTGAAATAGGTAAATTGATCTCTAAGCTCTTTTTTACATAAAATATTCCCAGTAACCTCCTACTTCCTCCTAGTTGCATAATTCTCTTACTTCTAAAAGCAACTCCATATACATTCTTTGGAAATATTCTATTTTTAGTACATTTTAATACTCCAATCTGCTTCACGTTTTGCCTAACTGGTCCTGGTCTTGGCCTTTTGGAGTCCTCTTTTCTCCTAAATAAAGCTAGAAAGCCTCCATCATCCTGATTACATGGTTTGCTCAGATGTGCTTGCTGAATTTCATGACCTCACTCCCCCTTATAAACTGGTGAGGATGTATTCATGAGCATGGAGTACATTTTTATCCTTAAAACCATATTCATGGCAGAGAACACACACCAAAGCAAGATTTTTCTTAATCTCTTGCTCAATTCAATATTTTAGAAAATGTTGTAAAAATAGTGGAAGGTGATTTCATTACAAGATTGGGGAAAACACCTCTATCTATGACCATCTTCTATACCTAAATCTCATTTCTATTCAGATAAAAATCTGATTATCCCAAAGTGGCTGGACAGGAAAGTTAATTCAGACAGATATTCTGTTTACTCTCCCTGGTTCTAATAATACATGTTCTGTAAACACCTATCTATATGCAGCAAGCAGTGTACATACAAGTATAAGCCGTGAAAATTCTGAGTGGAAGAAACTGGAGGCAAGGTGTAGACCCCTCAGAATCTGCAGTTCTCCAGTGTATTCTCAAAACTGTATCAGCCAGCTGTTGGATATGTGGCTGCAGTGATACGTCAAAAGTCATGATTTCCTTTCTCTAAATCTTTTGAAGATTTTGTCTTCCCAAGAGAACCTCTTGTCTTAAATTAGAGAAATTATTTATTGGATATAAATTTCTGCTTCCAGTATCAAAGTTAGTGAGTTTTAATTAATTCATATTGCTTACTGCACCTGCTCGAGAAGAGCGTTTTCTTTTTTTAATGTAAGCAGTAACCAAAAAGATGACACATTTTGTCTTCTTTCTACACCCAAATGTAAATAATTATGATAACCTCTTGCTATGTGGGAGGCTGCTGTCTAGTGTGATCATTAAATTACAGCTCCTGTATTGTATTCTCCTTGGTCATGTTCATACAAATTCGATAGACTGAATTGCATGTGATGCAGAAAATTCCTATTTGTACTTACAAAATATAGTTTAGCAAATTGCTCTGTGACACTATTCATTTTATTTCCTGAACATTTGTGGTGGGAAATGACTACAGTCCTTATTATTACTATTATTATTATTACAGAGTTCTTCCTTATAAAGAGACTGAAACCTTTTATAAATATTAGTCTTATGAAGAAACACATACAACTGAGGGAAGTCGAGTGTTATTTCACTAGTTCACTGTGGAGAAGTTGATATATAAAAGTTGATAACCTTCTTCAACATCACTCATCCTGTGAAGTACAGAATCAAAGACAGAAAGTACCTCCCTCAATTTCTTGACACCATTTTATCTGCTGGATCACACCTTGATCCAACTAGAACTCTTTCAAATGGTAAACTTTTGAGCCATACTGGCTGTAAGACATAGAGAGATTCTTTTATGTTATTTTCCCCATTCTATACTTCAATGTCTGCTCAGTCCTAGGTTAGCACATGCCTCCCCGCTAGAGAACACAAGTGTTAGTGTCATACACGGTGATATGTACATTCTGACAATTCTACTGATACTGGGAACCATGATTCATATTTTATTGCCACCTTACTGGTTTGCTTTTATGGCTGGTTTTATTGCCCCCATATATTTATTCAGAAAGCATCATTTTGAAAATATAAACCTTAAAACAAGAAAGCCGTTGAGGAGAAAAATAGAATGTGTGCTTCTTTGGAATGAGTTTAACAAACTGTGTATTTCAGAACATTTCTACCTTCTGAATTTATTTCTTCGAATGCCCACCCACCTCAAGAAATAAAGATGTTATAAATAGGAGCAGAGATCAGGAGAGCTAGAAGGAATCTTAGAATTAACCTTTCAAATACTATCATTTTGCAGATGAGCAAACGGAGGTCTAGAGCAGGTGAGAAGTGATATGACCAAATACATACTGCCAGTTAAGTTGTAAAGAAATGGCAGCTAGGCCGGGAGCAATGGCTCACGCCTGTAATCCCAGCACTTTGGGAGGCTGAGGCGGACGGATCACGAGGTCAGGAGATCGAGACCATCCTGGCTAACACGGTGAAACCCCGTCTCTACTAAAAATACAAAAAAAATTAGCCTGGCCTGGTGACCGGCGCCTATAATCCCAGCTACTCGGGAGGCTGAGGCAGGAGAATGGCATGAACCCGGGAGGCGGAGCTTGCAATGAGCCGAGATCGCGCCACTGCACTCCAGCCTGTCCAGCCCGGGCGACAGAGCGAGCCTCCGTCTCAAAAAAAAAAAAAAAAAAAAAAAAAATTGCCAGCTATTCTTCCCCCAGCCCCTCACAGTCCAGGACTGTTTTCCACATTTCTGTGCCTCTTAGAAGAGACACTCATTGATTGACAGAGAACCCATCGATTGTTTGCACTTCATTGAGCAGGGTGTCATCGGGACAGAGAAGGGGAGTTCAGAGGAAGAGAAAGATTTTTATGTTGAGGGACGTTTGCTGATATCATGATTGCTGGGCTCAACTTCTGGAAAGATAGAAAAAGCACAGGAAGCTTTCAAAAAATAGGAGGTATTTATTCTGTTTTCTTAGATGGTATTGTAGATATCTCACAGGACAAGAACCTTAATTAATTTTTGATCAATCAATCATGAAGTATATATTAAGTGCATAATATACATGCAGCACTATACTCCAGTAAGTAGGTGAGTCAAGGAAAATAGTGATTGAAATAAATGGTTTTTGTTTTAGTATTCCCATTCACCATCATGTACAAAGGATTCTTGTCTGCAAAATGGAACAATAACCTCACAATATGATTGAAAGAAACAACAAGAAAATTGAGGTTATGTGAGTTAAGTAACTATTAGAGTAATTGCTCAATAATATTATTAAAAATTTACATAAAAAGAAATGTATATTTATACAAATGCAAAATATAAAAGTGCCTAAGGCAAAAGGTATCGTTGATTATAATCTTATGTGCAATTGAATTGTTCTACCTACTTAATTGTGTCTGGGCTACCTTAGAAAGTGACTTGTCCCAGATACTTTCTGGAGAAACTTTGCAATATTACAAACAACTCATATTCCACTTAGAAACTTTAGCTCTGAAATTTTTTTCTATACCTATCTTATCTTTCATGTCCTATAAAACCTACTAAAAATGTATGTGTACGTTTTTGCCTTAGTTAAATAGGACCATTTTTGTTCATTGATCCTGATTTATTTATTCCATGATGCTTACTTAAAAAAAAATAGTAACATTTAGTTTTTAATTCATTGTGAATTTCTACCTATGTTGTCTTAGGTAGAAATTATTTCCCACTTTAACAATAGACCATAAACATCAAGAAAACATTGAGGAATTTTAAAATAAAGTGCCTGTTTTTTATCATTGAGTTAAAAATCAATGGCATTGAAACAAAAACAGGCTCTGCTATTTTTGTACTGGAAAATTATTTTAAAAATCACTTGATATTGAATTTAAAGTTATTATCTTGAGTGAATTTTTATACATTGTTGATCAATTTAAGCGTTTAAACTAGATAAAAATTAAATATTTTTATTTTTGAATTTTAAAGGTGAATTCTAACTTCTTTAAAAAATATATAAAATATTTCATATTTTTAAGTTATCTTAAGACTTTTTTCCATTCTTCAAAAGTTCCCATTTAGGAGATCATAAATGGTATATATACATTTATAAACACAGACAACCCTCAGAGGACCACCCGAATGCTAGAAAGAGATTGCAGAACACAACATCCAATGTTCACAGATAAAATGTAAATGAAGTCAGCTTGCATGCTGTAATTGCTATACAATCATATTCCATTATTATTTAAAAATTTCACCAAAAAAGATTGTATATTATGTATGTAAATATTTTCACTTTTTTTTGGTTTCATATTTGTTCTTTTTTTAAAGAACTGTATTTGTTTATTCCATTTCATTTAATTCAGCAAGCGGTATATGATCTCCACTACATAGGGCAATCACCTGTATTTTATCTTGCAACTAACAAACTCACTTTACGACATTAATAAGAAAGCAATGCCTATTTTTCTTATATCTAGTTTACACTCACACATACACGCACACTTTGCCTTAGTTTACTTCTTCCTTATTTTCCTGTCACTTTGCCTCTTTAGGTCTACTGCCACTCTGCTTTGTTTGGAAATATGCTGTCTTTGGACTCTGCTCTGATGTTTCTCGATCTCACAGCCCCCAGTGCCATGTTCTTTTCATTCAGAATAGTTCACTAAACTGTAGCTGTGTGGGAATTGATTGGGAGTGCATCTGTAGCTTGGCACTCATTGGGGAAGTACTGCCAACGAAGTCATCAATATGTGCTCCCACACAGCTGGCTCCTCTTAAGTCCACTCTAAGATTCTATATCAGAAACATCAGAGTGAGAATGTGCTTTCTGGAATTGAGAGATGTGCTCTCTGAGAATGTGCTCTCTACCTCCCTGATTTTTTTTCTTCTCTTTTGATGTTACTGAAACAAGACACACAAAAGATAAATTCGAATCATAAGCAAGAAGGCCAAAAAAATTAACTCATGTTCTATCATTGCCAGTTGATGTGCCTATAAAAATTTGGGACAATTACTCTGTTAATGACTTCACTGAGGGTAAGCCTCTCAGAAACTTTGGTCATAGGATCACAGTGGCTGCAGCTGCCTGAGGCTGGGTGGTTTCAACTTTCAGGCAACTCTTTGAATGTGGGATTTTTATTTCAGTTTATATCTCCCAAGTTTCAATATGAATAAGCTCTAAGACTCGAAGCAAATTTCAGCATACTGAAGTTTAGTAACGGTTCCATCTAAAACCAGACATTATCCATAGTGTGTGCAAGAGGTGACCCAGGTTGATGGAAAGACATTGAGATGTCCACAAGCCATTTAAGGAACCTGAGCTGCATATCGAACTGTTTTATTTTTTAAGAAAAAGTGGTGAGTTTTGCCTGGTTTTTGGTTTTGCTGTCATGACTGTACACAAATGAAACTATGAGTATATATTTTATTAAGGGAATATGTTTGCTGTTTGCCAGTTTTGATCATATCCACCTTATGGTTGAACTTAAGGGAATAAAAAGCCATCATGTCAAAGAAAAAAAAAAAAAACCTTGGTAACAAAGTCAGTTTATTTGTTAAGAAGAAAAAATGGTCTGGTGGCCTTTGCAGCAAATAAATTCACTGAGGAAATCATGCACAAAAGTTGAAAAAGAGTCATTCAGCCTGGGTTTGTATTTCTGCACATAAAATATTAGAAATTACAAGCAGAAATTAAGCCCTAAGTTTCCTCTCAATTTGAGTTCCTATTTATTTAAGAACATTAAAAAATACAGATAAAAGGGTGAATTATGAGCTTATTACTAGGGATAGTCTAATGACATTATGAAAGTTACATTTGAAGGAAAAAAGAGAAAGTTTTACTACTTAAATATATTTCTCTAGGGTTTGTGATGTGGTTGTTATCTTGTTCATGCTCATGATGCTAGTTTCCAAAGTGCCATATTGGAGCCTGGGATGTATAACCCATGAGTCTTGCAAAACTCAGTGTTTATCCAAAGGCTTTGTAAGGCATATTTATGAATCTTATTTTTATCCAAATCTCTGAATATTTTAAATTACTCTAGTTCTATTAGCTAAGAGATATTTAGCATAACACACAAATCAGTTTCGCTGTATGCAACAAGGGAAATTGTTAAAATATGAAATAGATATTTATCTGATTTACAATATGAAATATTTTTAAAAGGAAACTATTGACTCCAACCCAAGTTTTTTCAAAGCCCATTGGCTCTTGAAAGTTGAAATATACATGGTTTAGTTTCAAATATAGCAGTGAGCCATTAAATAAAGAAGATGAAATCACTAAATTAAAAATGATTGCTAATGCTTAAGCATTCTAGAAAGTGACGACTAAGGGGAAAAATGTAACTATTTTAGAGAATATTTACACTTAGTCTCACAAAACCCTGTATCAACTGAAAGAATTATCTAAAACTAAGCATGTTGTTTTTGGACATAAACACATTTTGAAAATTGTATCTTATATGGAAGGCAAACAAATTGATTCGGATTTGTAAAAGGAATATGTTTGCAGTAAGACTAAACAGTACACTGAAGGATGAAGGTAATTCATAAGGAAACACTTTAGAAAATAAATACTATCTTCAGTTTTAAAACATGCATTATACCCTGTACTTGCGATTCCATGATAATCGTATTCACTTGCAGCTCTGATTCTTTCTTCACCTTCCACTCTCCTAATCACACTACCATAGAGTGAGAGGAACATAGCCTAACCCCTTCACTTTACAGACAAGAAAATGGAGCTAAAATAAAATTTTAAGTACAATAGGGCAATCCAGTGGGAAAATTCCCTAAGCAGTTAAGAATAATCTGCTTAACGTGGAGACCTTGATTTCTGTCATTCTCTTTTGTGATAAAAGTAACTCTGCTCTGCTGGAGATAAATCTGAAAGTACACTCAGAAAGTACAAAGACAAGGAAATAAATAAGGAATTGTAAATCTAAAGGTGATGCAAAGGTATGCAATAGTTATATTTTTGCTTGCATTACTTGAGACTGCCACAGAATTAAAGAGCAACAAGTTTGGTTTTAGGAAACTAAAATTCCAGCCTCAGTTCTATTATATGTGTGTGCTCTCTTGGTATCTGCTTCCTTACCTCTAAAATGGACATATTAATAGCTATACTGCCTGTGTCACAGGGCCTATGTGAAGATCAGATAAGACAATTGATTTGAAAGGCTATGTAAATTCTAAGGCACTACACAGTGCATGTTTATGGAGTGCAGTGTCACTTATAAATCTTTATATTGCATTGCTTTAAGACAGATTTTATGCCAAATGACACCAAATTAAGGTTCTGAAGAGCAGCCAGTTAATAAACATTAAAACTAAGATATGCTTCCAACAAGTCATACCTGTAGCCATTTCTCACTATTCAACTAACAACTGGGCTCTGCTTCATTACTTGGCAAACCTTGCATCTACAAAACCCTCTCTAGAATAATGTAAGGCTGCCAAAGCTACTGTGCATCCTCAGCATGAATACCCATCCTCTATTGACCTTTCTGGTTTTTTGAGCTCTTTGTTTACTCATTTACATATTAGACTTTTAAAATTGTACTCAGCCTTACATCCTTGTGCTATACTGCCCTGAGATTTTTAAAACACATGAACAACAACAAAAGAGTAAAGGCAGCAAGTTCGATACCAAAAGAGCTGCCACAGAATGAAGGGCAAGGACTGCAAGAAAAAAAGCAGATAACCAATGCCTGTCAGAATGACAGGGAGGAGATACTAATATAACTGGACTTCTGACTTACAAAGGAGTTAAAAATGAAACAGCACCAGCTTAAAATCAATATGAAATTCTATAGGCAGCCTTTACAAAGAAATCAAGGGAGGCATAATATGATCTCAGCTGCTCACTCTGGGGAAGACAGGATCACTCCAATGTGCAGTACTAGCTAAATGCAGAAGCCAAGTCCTCCTGAAAGCCCCACTAAAATGGAATTACTGCAATCAGGCACTGTGGTCAGGAGGGCATGGATGAGATTGATGAGGTTATCAAGAGACAAACAGGGAGTGCTGGCCTATGCAAATTGCTAAGCAGAACAGGAAAACATATTCACATCGCATATTATTAACCGTTTTCTTTCAAAGGACAGAATCAGATTTCTACTTAACCTATCGAGAGACTTTCAAATATGCATCCTCAATTAAACATAAGCAGGAAAGAGCACCAACATCCCACTCAGAACGTCTCCCATCAGTCAGATTTTGCCTTCTAAGTGATGGACTTAAGCTGCCTTTCCTGTCTCACTTCATTGCATTGCTATGGACTCTCACAGTTCTATTGGGCAGAGACCACAGTATATAAAAGCAAGAAAAGAAAATACGCACTTCACCTAGTGGCATCTGCATGTATTTTTTTTTTTTTAATACCTCAAGGTAAATCAGAAACACTGAGAAATCAACGAATTACCAGGTTTATAATGTTTTATCAGAGTTTCCTTGTTGCAGAATCTTTTTGAATAGTTGAGACTGCTACTTTTGACAAGGCTTTCAAACATAAACTCTTAATGCTGGGAGGGACCCCAGAGAGTACTTTAGCTCTAACTCCTCATTTTACAGGTGGGAACAACTGAGGTCCATTGAGACTGTGTGACTGACTTCAAAAAATCAACATTGGAATCCAGCCAGGAGCTCATCTTTCCCAATTTTCTTGATTCTAAACCCAAAGTTTTCTTCCTCTCTTGCCTCTCGTCCATAGTTAATATATTCCTAGGCTGATAAAAGCAACAAATGATGACCACAAGGGCTTTTAGGAATTAATGCATGTCTAGATAATGTTCATAAAAGTTACAGACCAAAACCATATTTCCTATCAGTAAAATTTGTGAAATGACATCAAATATTGCTGTAACTTGTTTTTGAGGAAAGATGGGTAGAAATTTTCCCATGTTAAAATTTATCTCGAGAGGAATAATTTTAAATTTATTTTAGAGGTGATCCAAGCTTTATTTCATTTCTTGAAAATGTATGTTCTTGTCAAATTTTTAATGTTTCAAAATATTTATTTGAGAACAGTCCTGGGATTTCAAGGCTGGACTGTCAATACTGTGTATCTTTAGAAACTCTTGCTGGTATAGACATCAAAAGGACCTAGATCTTTAGCTTATGTCTGAATTAAGAATGTAGTTTCTTTTGTTACTAATAGTTAGCCAAGAGGAATGCCATCACAAAGGAAATTGTAAGAGACAGATACCTTAGTCTGTTACATTTATAAGTTAGTTGGGGTCAAACTCACTATTTCTGCCACCCCTTTACTCCTGAAGAAAGGGGAAAGAAATGTGGTCAATCCAATGTATTGTCTCTGTCCTTATCACAGAAGAACAACAACAAAAAAATGATTTTCCTTTTCTTCTTATATTCTTTGTATGATAGTTGAGGACTTTTGGAAAAGTAAGACAGGGAAGACTTGTCAAAAGAACAGATCACATATATGCTGAAACCAAATGAGCCTAGAAAGATAAACAGGATCCTACTTAATAAACCATCCCCCCAATTAGACATTGGAGATTCATTTACAGGGGGTTTCCCATGCCCTCTCCTACTTTCTTTCTTCTTCCCTGCTTTACAATATCATTTTCACCCATACCACAAGTTTTGGGTATGGTGCCTCTACTACTTTGGGAGTGACATATTGTAATTTATCAGTGGAGCAAAAATGAAAATCAAATTAACTTAAATTGAAAAGGAAAGAGTATTTACTTTTACACAGTTTCTAGAACTGAAGACCATGTATTCATTTTAAGTCTTCATTCAAAAAGCTGTTTATATCATAGTTAACAATATTTGTGATATATGACTTGGGAGAGATAAGCGTTTTTCTTTTTTTTTAATTGCAGCTTCATTTTTTCCTGTAAAGATGATTTTGATAAGTGTTCTTCTTTGAAAGTTGGGAACCTAGGGAAAGATTAATCTAGCCCAGCAGAGGAACTAAAGCGGCAAAAATTGATTAAGGCATTAAAATACCTACAGTATGTCTAGAAAATATGAGCTGTCTCTAAATGGTCCCAGTAAATCACAAACGAAACTCGAAGGAAGCAGTTAAGAAGAGCTTCCCCAAGTAATAGAAAAGTTTTCAGGGTAAAGTATTTTGAAAGTGTCATTTTATTTTTATATACTGTGCAATCAGGGAGAAATATTTATACAGCTCAGCACAATCTTTTCTCTCTAGGTTTTTAAGAAAGAATAGCCCTAATGCACAGGTAATATTCATATATAACCATATAGATATTGTATATACATATATACACACAAATATATTTTATATTAGCTGTGGCCAGTTATATGATGTGATGTGATATAAGAAATCTTTCAAAACCCACTGCTTACATAGGTTGCCTTATAAATCCCCCCATCTTGCCTGAAACTTTCCAACTTTGTCTTTCTCTTCTGTGGTATAGAATTATTTTCTAAATTACCCTATTGAAAAATAATGTCACTTGGGAGGGAATGACAAAAATCTTGTAGGGATAGGTGAAGTAATCATGATCCCTTTTTACATTATACATTTACCACATTAGTTTGATATGGTTGGTGCAAAAAACAAATGAATTTTGGTTTTGGAAGTGAGAAAGGTTTAGAACACTTTTTTTTTTTTTTTTTTTTTTTTCATGAGACAAGCAGGCCATGTAAGACCTTACCATGGTGGTCCAGGGACAAAGCAGAAAAGTTGTGACCATTTGGGAGGTTTCAAAGTAGGTCAAAGCAGCCTAAAGATAAAATCAAAATCAGAGTTTTCTCACTTGAACTGGGCTCACAGTGGCTCTTCCAAATCTCTTTAACTCTTCCTTGGTCTCATGAATCTTCTCTCATATTCTCCAAAAAACAATTCTAATTGTCTTAGCACGCACTCCTAATCCCCAATCTACCCTCCTCTCTTTCTCGTTGAACAGAAAAAGCCATCATTTACTTTCCTTAGAATAACAAAACCTTCCCCTTGAACTTCTCCTCTAAACTCAGGGCCTAGCCCCACTGCAAGAACCCAGCTTTCCCTTTACAATGGTCCCTCTAATGCCTCTGGAAAATATGAACGTGAGAACTTCTCCCTTTTTCCCATTGCCCTCAGTACCACACTTTGGAAAAACATTTTGCTTTTACTCAATCCTGAAGTTACTCTTTTCTACCATCTTATTTTCTCTCTCCTTTCACTGATAGACTTTAAAAATAGCTGTCTCCACTGCATCCACCTCCTATCCAGTTTTTTCAGTTTGGCTCTGAAGTCTTTCTCTACTTGCTAGCCCAAGAAATCTAAATAATATCTTTGATATATAAACCAATATTGGATATTTAATAATTAGCCTTTATGTAAATAAATTTCTGCATAAAGCGAGTATGCTATAATTTTCTCATTACATTTATTCTATAGCTTAACAATGGTACTCGGAATTGTAAACGTTTAATTGGAATGGTGAACTCAGAGGTTCAGTTAGGCTGAGATGGAACGAGTTTTTTCTCTAATACTATAATTAATCTTCTATTATAGTGCAAAGAATTCAAAGCACTCTGCTTCAACTAAGCTTTCCCACTAATGACACTTCAACAGATCTGAGCAGGCCCACACATGCCCTGAATGCTCTTTTTGTAGGGTTGAGATAGCAGACTGGTCATCCCTTCTCTTGATATTAGCTGCCAAGAAGCCAGAAATACCATAGTAAAGTAAGCAGAATCAGAGTAGGCAGAAAAGGCATTGCATGTTTATATAATAATGTATTTTATTACGTAGATTGTAGCAAACTTCAGTGGAATGTCCTGGGATTCAAAATTATTCACCACAGTAATTGAGATGTGGGGCCATAGTTTCCTAAGGAGTAATTTCAAGTACGAAGTATGGAGGATGTAGAGAGTCACAAATGTTCCTGGATGACTTAGTAACTGACTTATCCTGAATCCACAGCCATATGACAATCTCTGTATTATTTTACAGATAAAAAATTATCCCTGATTGGAATCAGGGAGGCATGTGCTATTTAAAAAAGAAGAATTTAAAAAGACAGCCAAGAGAAAGTCCTTTGGCTCCTGAACTATTTAAATTCTCTACTGTTTGATAGACACCTATTCCAGCAATCATATTTGCATTGCCTCCCTAGGAATAATTTGTGAAAATAGGAATTATACATAAACTGATCAATTAATAAAAAGGGAATTTTTCATATGCCATGCTATATACATACATACATACATACATACATACATACATGCATACATACATACATAAGGGCTCCCTGGATTCAGCATCAAAGCGCTTTACTCACTTTCTTCCCACTAACCTACAGGTCTGGGCTCTCAGACTAATCACCTGCATGAGCAGCAGGCTGGCTTCAGGCACAGATAACCTACTGATCGTTCAAACTCCTTACTCAGAAAATGTGTAATAACAATAAGGATATTTATTTCTCCATCATCATTCTTTGTTTCTCTTTTTAAATCTATGTGTTAGCCAAAGAAGTGATAACATTCCCATTGAATTGTTTTTCCTAATTTTTTCGTCATAATATCAACATTGTAATTAAAATAGCTAGCAATTGGTTATCAAAATTAGGTTAAATTATTCTCTTGAATTATCTAATCAGAATATCTGCTGAACTTTTCTGTAAATAGATTAGTAACATATTTTTGAACAATTAAGCACAAGCTTCCCTATCATAACAAATATGAAGATCAATATTCTCTTCTGCATTGATAATAGCATAGAGAGATAGGATATATCTTATGATCTATCTCCCACAATTCAGAATCTCCTTTTAAAGTCAGTTCACTTGTGGTTTATTTATAGTGGGGAAGAAATTTTCAATATTAAAGGTGCCAAAATTATACTAACTTTATCTTTCTAATCTCTACCTCTTTCATCATCACTATTGTCATTGTCATCATCTTTTTTTTTTTATGTGACAGTACATTTGTCAAGAACATGATGCTATTTTGGTTTTGTTTACACTTTCAGTTTGACCCATTTACCAAACTGGTATATTACCAATTTAGTTAAAATGGCCAAAGCAGACATGTTTTCGGACTGTAAAACACATATCATATTTTAGATAATGTAATCTTAAAAATTTGTTGTGATATTTTAATCATATTTCTTAATTATCTTAATGATAAAAGATGAAAGTCAATCTTCTAATAGAATATTCCATAAAAATAGAAAAATATTTATAAAAATCAGTTCCATACTCCTCAAGTGGCTCTCATTTTTTATAGGAGAATACACAGTCATCTTCAATTGTCATATGAGATAATTCTAGTAAGGATGTAGGAGGAAGTAGCAAGAGCTTCTTTAATGATGGTAATCTGAATTAACCTTCTTTATAAAAATAACCTACTTATTTTATTATACTCTATATTTTAGCCAGTGTTTCCTGATATGGATTCTAATTTAAATACCTTGACTTTTCAAGAAGTGTTTTCTGTATTTCACCTCAAATACCTTTTAAATCGAGATATATAAGTAAATCAACATATAAATGATCTCTGTAGTATATGAAATATGTTCCAAACCAGTTCTAGGAAGTTTAGAGTTTCTTGAAAATAAATAAATATCTGATTTGGTATTAGACATTTATGTAATAAATGTGAAGAAAAAAATTGCTTTTATTGCTGAAGCACTTATCTGTAGAATACATACGTGCTGTGCATTAGTAAGTACTAAAAATTTCAATGGTAAGCTCTGATTTGTCTGATTAAAACACAATTCATTATTCCCTTGAGCATTCATAGTCTAATAACATAGATATGAAGTAGTTGATGCTGTCATTAGTGTATTTTAGCAGTGCCACATACTTTCAGAAGTTTTTTTTCTTGTTGGGGATGATAAATTGAAGGAATGCTCACTCCAAAAACGGTGCATCATAGAAGTCTGTGATGCACATTGGGTGAGAGTGCCAATGGGGATTTTCCTTTATCTTTCCAGCATATTTTATTATTAGAGCACGTGTTTTATTACCACTGAGGGTCTTGATGCACCTCATTATGGACAAACAAATGAGCACTGTCACACTGTAAATTCCTAGAAAAAGGTGATTTTTCCCCACCTCTCTCAAAAAGACTATCTAGTACTCAAAGACAAAATGCTTTACCGAAGGCTTTATACTTCCTACTAAGTCCATACCCTTCATGGAGGCTAGCAGAAAGTGTGAGCTCACAGGGTCCTGCTGATATTTGGTTGTGTCTCCATCTTTGTCTCTGGGATGGCTCCAGAAGGGCACTGCACATGTTACCATATGTAGAGCATATCATATGTCATCAAAACAACTATTAGTAATGGTTGGCCAGAGAAAGAGACTTATTTAGATTGCTGAAGCTTTTTCATCTTTTTGTTTTGGGGTTTGGACTGGCCAGCATTTTATTATATAAGCAGAGTAATAAATAAGAAAGATCTGCTCCTCCACCCTCCCCACCCTCCTACAACCCACACCCCAAATCTATCTCCCTACCCAACCCCACCCCTTCTCCCAGTGACATGAATGACTTTGACTATTTTTCTGTAAGGAATCATTTGATTTTGGCCCCTCTCACAGCCAAACGCTTTCACTTCTTAGATGTCTCTGCAAACAGCTAGTTTTATTAAAAAACACATTAGACAAGATATCTGAAAAATAAGGACATCACTGATGAGTGTTTTTATGTGTTCACTTAGTAAGTTTGACTTAAATGAAAAATCTGTCTGCAATCCTATTTTTCCCAATTACTAAACCCCCAAAATGAATCAAAGAGGCTTTCTGGTTTAGAATGTTTAGTCCTTTATTTGTTTCACTAATGAAGAAGACATACTGAGATGTTGAGATTTGAGATATTTATTGGTTTTTTTTCTGTTGTTGTTATTTTTGGTTTTGGTTTTGATTTTTCTTGTTGTCGTTTGTTTTTGGATTTGACTTGTTTTTTTGTTGTTGTTTTTGTTTTTGCCACCCAGCTGCCTGTACTATAAACAGCTGTAGCACAGAGGGTGGAAAAAAAAAAAAAAAACACCATAAAGCTTAGAGAGTGAAAATTGTCCAATGCTTCACTAGAGGTTCAGGCTGGTAATCACAAGAAGACACAAACCAATTGTTTATTTTTTCCTGCCTCCAGCAATATTTTTAGCTTACCACATATCTTTTTCATATGGATGTGATTTTTCCCCAATGAAAAATATATGCTAAGAAGAAGAATGTCTGCAATTAACTAAAATAAAAGAGCATGTGCTCCATGGTATAATAAAGGCAAAAGGGCTCTTTGTGAAGTGACATCGCTCCAGGAAAATTCCTTTCTCTAACTGTGATGCATTTGCTTCTATTCTGCATTGTGAACCTCCCGAAAATAGAAACTTTATGTCTAATTGATTTATTTGTAATGAATCTGGCTCAGGGTAAAGAGTCTTTGAAGCTGATTGATTACTGCAACAAGCTTAAGATTTCATACCACAACAAACCTTTCTGTACTAATAAACAGTGGGACAATAAAGCTCTGGGGCATGGTGTTTCCCTTCACATTAAAGTGAGGATTTGCAACTTAAGTGTGTGAGGGACATAGTTTATGTGCTCCCAAGAAGCAGACATAATGAACTATTTCTTTTAATGGCAGATTATCCCTGTTTCTATTTCCTGGAGTGAAGACCTCGCAAATTGATGTATCTGTCCTCTGAGGTTTTCAGAGAGGCATTATGGCATTTTAAAATATTAATATGAGAGTACATTTAGCTGAAAGTAGCTAGTCTAGGAGTCTCTTGTGGCTGCAATGCGGGTCACCAGAGACCTCCTGTCTCTCAAGGCAAATGATTTACTCTAAGTGTATCATTAAGATACACTTTTTGGGAATTTATGATGGTGCTTTTTCACCAAGTTATACCTTTTCCATAAAAATTTAAGTATTTTATGCTATTTTCCCTCACTCTCATTCCTTAAAAACCTGGTCAGTGTCACGGACAAATTGTAAGTACCACCCCCTTCACTGCCACTGTGGGTTTGGGCTGAACACTGATTAAGTAGGACTGGATGTCACATCTTGTTTCAACTTTGCAGAGCGAAGACTATCCTAGGGGATTTGAAAAGAACAGCAATTATTGCTCCAATGGGGAAAGTGGGGAGGGGGTGGAAGGAAGTCCATATTCAATGCATGAGTTAGATAATAGTCATGGAAAAATACTTAATCAAACGGATGCCAAAGAAACTATTCAGGGAACTTTTTGGGACTATTAATTTAAAAAGTTACCTCCATATACTTTTAAAGTGTCCAGGTGACTTGATGTAGCATCTGGCTTTTCAGATTTTAAGAAATCAGGAGATAATTAAGCATATCTGAAGTAGAAAAAGTGACTCAAGTCCAGGCTTTCCTGCGTTATTATTCCCAATGATCATTAGATATCAAGGCCTTAAAATTTGACTTGCTATCAGAGTTACCTTTTCTCTACTGCAGTGAAACAGATTGGGGCTGTAGTCTCTCTGTAGTTTAGTCACTCCTTAAATAATTTTGTAAGTCATCTAAATGGCTCAAGCAAATATGATGCCTTTTATTGTCTGTGTGTTGGTAAAGGCTGTCCATGAATACATCCCGATTTCCTCCTTCAGTCTGACTCTGAAGTTACCGCTTCAGCATAAAGACACCTCAGTTCTATCACACTGTTTTGCTAGGCTTTGTGATGTTGTAATGACAGGCTAGAACAGAAGCATCCATGGTGCGTTTGTCATTGTGTGATCACGGAGTTTAATTTTAAAACTTCTATGTATGAAGACATGAGTTGATGTGTAAAGACTAGAACCAAAAGAAGAAATCTTTAAAATGGTAATGAAGACTCCAACTTACAATCAAAGTCTTGATTTTTTTTTCTTTCTGGCAGAGGACCAATCATTTAATTAATTAATTTAGGTTAGAAATCCATTGTCAGTTTGAACAAAGCAAATATAACATCACAGCAGTAAATGTTAAACTCCTTAAATGTCACTCCAGGATTCCCTGTGAGGAGATGATCGTTTTGCTAATGATAACTATCAACAGCAGAGGAACTAGTGAATGCAACAGCAAATTACTTTTCAAGCAAGATTTCTTAAAATAATCTGTGTGGTTTTATTAGAGGTACTTTAAATGCTGTTTTCAAAGGAGTATTGCAAACTTCCTTGAGTAGGGAGATTATGACTACTGTATATGTATTCTGAAAATGTATTTTAGCTTACTTGTAAATTGATGCAAGATGACAAGAATGATGAATAGAGAAGTAAATAATCTCATTAAGTGACCACACCCTATCTGTTCTATCTGCAAGCTTAACCCAGTTGAGTCTTTTTATGGGATATATGCAAGTCCCATCAAGGAAAACTACAAAAAAATTAATTAAGAGATGAAATGCATTAAATGGCAATAGCCCTTTCTTTATACAGAAACTTTCTTTTATAACATACATATATATTATAATAATGAAAATTGTGTTTTTAAGACGGGATTGTTAAACATAAACTTACTCTGGATAGAGTGTTTAAAAGATTCATATTTAAAATTTTAATTCATGCTAATACGATCTTAGGAAAACAAAAATGTATACTTTGAAATCCAAACTAGTAGTACCAAATCACCAGCATTATTTGCAAAAAGCTGTCAGCATCTATTTAACTACCCAAATTTTATTACTTTCTGTCTAGACTAGATTCACCTAATACTTTTATTGATAAAAAACATTTTGTATTTACATCTTAATTCTCATTTAGAAAACTCATAAGAATTCACAGACATTACCTCATTCAAATGTCCACAATGCATCTCTGAAGTAGAGAGGTGACAAGCTTTATAAATGTTAATGGTAATACTAATACCAACAATTATATAGTGCCTTTTTTTCTGTGACGTTCAGAGGATTTCTGTTATATATATTGTTTTATTCCATACAAAACCAAAATGATGTAGATTAAGAGCAAGCATTGTTGACCTAACATGGATGTGATTTTCTTGATATATGTTCCTTCATGAAAATGGTAGGAAGTTACAAGGTACATTGAGCTTACGGAACTGACAAAATCAGCATTTAGCTGGATTTGTTTTGATAATATTTATAAATATCTTTATGAGCATTTCCTTAATATTCCCACTACTCACAGCAATTATTTGCTTAACGACCCCTTTGCCTGAATTAGTCAGCTTCCTCGAGTGCCTGTTCTTTCCCTACCCAGCACTTTACATTAAGGCCAGACCACTCAACAGTGAGTACCTACTACCCCTCATCTCAGTTTTTACCTTACTAAAATCATTGAAACTTCCTTAGCCTTAGTTTCCTCATATAAAATAGGGAATACAAAATATCCTGTAATTCCTACCAATTGGTAAAGTAAGTGGTGAAGTAAAACATCCTCCAAATGAAAGTGGTGTAATATATGTGATATTATCCAACACAAAAAAAGTCTTACTTCTATAGGCAATAAGCCTGTAATTTTCATCATTCATATTGTCACAGTTGGTATGCCAAATTGAATTAACTGATTGAAAATGAATAATAAAAAAGCCTTTTAAAATATTTTTCATATTAAGATATAGTAATAGGGACCTCAATAGGTTATTGCAAGGATCAACTGAGATAATACAGAAAAAAAGAAATCTGTATTTTGTAATTCTGGCTGTTATTATTTCTGTAATGATCATGTTGATTTACTTGGTTTCTATTTTCCCAAAACACTATAAATATTTTCCCCTGGTGGAAAGTCATATCAAAACTTGTCTAGTTTTCTATTTCATAACCAACATTGAACTTTGTCAAAGTTCATTAACTGCAGGGGATTTGGAGAGGATTTGCTTGAAGATTTCTTACTACTTCCCATTATGATAGAAAACTTTAATAGATTTTTTAAGAGACAGAATCTCTCTCTCTGTTGCTCAGACTAGAGTGCAGTGATCCAATCATAGCTCACTGTGACCTTGAACTCTTGGGCTCAAGTGATCCTCATGCCTTGGCCTCTCAAAGTGCTGGGCATGAGCCACCATGCCTGGCCCTATAGAAAATTTTTAAAAGGCTGTCAGCAAAAATGATTTCTTAAAATTGGTGTTCCCCTTGTTAGATAACTCAGTGAGAACCTAATGTAAATCAAAGGTAACAAGAAAAAAATCTAAGGAAAAGTAACTTTCATAATTACAATATTTTGTCCAAAATGTTTAAAAATGTAAGTAAGTGGCCAATTTTAAGGTTGAATAAAATGTTCTTTCTCTTATATTCTTCCATGTTTTTCTAATAGGATATAGGAAACATCCTGAAGTCTCTGATTGTACTCAGCTTCACATCAGAAGGAGACACTGTGAAATAAATATAGTTTAAGCATAGTTTACTCTCCTGTAATTATTTTTGCTGCAGTGTAACAGCCCTTCAACTTTTGTTTTTTAATAAACTACATCTGATTATTGGGTGGATAAATCATCTAATCTCTTCCCTACAGTTTCTTTTTTGCAAAATAAATATGTCATAAAGGGTAGATTCATTACATCTTATCATTAATATGCTTATGTCATTTAGCTATTTATAGAATTACTCTTTATAAAGTTTAAAATGTCCAAATATAAATATTATAGGCTTATAAGAAACTATAAAATAATTTTAAATGATAGGTTTTTACAATAACTGTAAGCTCAAAGTTTTCTACTTCACCTTTAATGACTTGAATACCAAAGTTTATTTAATTGTAACATTTTTGAGGTTTCAATGAGCAGTTCCTTCATCATTTTAAAAGTTATTAAATTGTCCAATTTCCTCTATTGTTAGCATATTTTTAATCATTATTAATTAACATATTCTATAAGAATAGAGTTCTTAAAGTAGTGAAGTGGGAGAATCTCAAATCAAAACATACAGTGTTACAATTAAAAAAGGATGAAAATTTCTGATCTAGACTTGTATTTTAGCATATTAATATTTTCCATGATACTAAATGTCTATGGAATATTATGCCATAAGTAGAATTTTGGTGTCCCTTATAGTGATTATTGACCTACTAAGCCAAAGGTTGACTGTACAACCCCTACTGGGGGATTTAGAAATTGTGGTGTTTACATATGAAACATCTAAATCTATTGCCTGTCTTCTGACCAAAAATCTGCATGATTCATATCCCTTTTAGAGAGCAACCTAAAAGTAAAACAAAAAAGCAATTATAATCATTATTGGTAAATGGGTTCTCATGAATTAAACCTGAACTTCCTGGAATTAAATTGTTAAACAAGAATGATTTAAGATAATTCCCAATCAAATGAGACAAATGGTGGATTCAACTGATGAATTTCTCACTAGGCTGCCACACCATGTAGCTACTCTGAGTGCAAATTAGAAAAGGCATATAGCAGTCATTTTTCTCATACTGAACAGAGAGCTCAGGTTATAAAAAGGTGTGGGGGGATTAGTAGTTTGTTTAGATCTGAGCCAGCTAAATTAATGTTATCCAAAGTGTACCCTGGCCATGCCAACCTGTCATCCTGGTTTTAAAAAGAACACCAAAGACAAGTGTGCAAGTGGACAAAAATACCTTCTTCATTCATAAGAAAGGGATGGGGGTGGGACCAGGCATCCACAGATCAAAGTGGAGTTGACATCTAGAGCTTATTAATAAATCTTATAATTTGGTAGAGAAATACTTTTTCACAAGGGCTCCAGACACTAATTCCAGAATCATTACATGATAGATAAAGACACTTGCAAGTATGAGTAGCCAGAGAATAAATATAGAAGTAAGAGTGACAATACTTAAGTAATGTATTCATCAAATATTCTAAAATACCATTGGAAAAGGAAGTCCTATGGTACTAATTCTCCAATATCTACCCTTAGGCAAGTTGACTTGAGAGCACAGTAACTAGGTCACATTTTAATGTTTATTTTAGCAAATAGATAGGATTGCATTAGCATAGGACAAAGTAAATATTGATTTGAGAACCTACAGCATACAATAAAGCAGCAACCTTCCGAACCCTTTTAAAGAAATCCAGTCATAAATAAAGTTCATCTCCACTATATTTCTGTTTCAAGAAAACAATTGATACATAATTCATTGATAAAGTATCTTCCTCATTATCTTTACTGATTGCTAACCAAATGTCCTAGTCATACTAACTTTATAGCATACAGACTGCATTTGTCTAACCTTCTAAAAGGGTATGTTGCACCATATACTGCAATCCTGTTTTATTTATGGAACAATCTATAAGGGCAATTTTTAATAGTTCCACATGAGCTGAGTGCTAAAAGACAGAGATGACAAATGTTAGTATTATTCTAACCATGATAAAAATAAAATCAATAATTGCACTTTCGGAATCAGGAAAAATAACATTGAACTATTCCAGGTCATGTCTTGTTCATTTATCTCTTATATTTCTGTACCAAAAAAAATCATAATCAGGCTAAGAATATTAATGTTTGGCAACCATAAATAATTAGCAAGTATTAAATTAAGTAATCTTTATTTAAGTGAATAAAATATATCACAATATTTGCAGTGGCAATACTTCAGATACATATGTGTGTTAAAATGCCCTCAGCACTTTCTTTGAGGCCCTGCTATGCACCAGGCATTAAATAAGGTCCACAAAACTTAAAATAAATAAGACATGATTGCTGCTGTCTAGAAATTTACTGTCTTGTTCCTGGATGTGATACTTAAACAACTATTTAACCTAATAGTCTATGATAGGTAACTTTGTTGTCCTTCTGGACTCCTCTCTTCCTCTTATAAGCCACGTCCAACTAGTCAGAAAATCTGTTAGCTCCACCTTCAAAATATATTCAGTTTCTTCTTACCACTTTTACTTCTACCATCTTGGTCCAAACTACCACCGAGTACTACCTTCATTATTGCAATAGTCTCTGTCTTAGGCAAGGATATCTCTAATATCAGGTTAAAGGTCCCCATTGGCAGGGCCACTTGAAATGCAGCCTGAGCCTGTAGCAGAACCTTTTCTTTTCTGGGTCCCACTCAAAATGTGTAGTTTTTCTTGTACCCAGGAAATCGATTGGAGCAATATTTTTGAGAATAAAATATGCTCTCTTGAGAACCTGTAGAGACCTGCTAGGTGTTGTGCTTCCGTCTGAGTGGTGGCAGGTGCAGCCTCAGTTGGAGATATTCCTAAAGGGCCATGCCAGCTCCTGAGTTTCCTCTGTCATTGTACAAGAATTTGGCTGAAGTCCATCTCTTCTGTGTGACCAGTGCTACAGCCCTTGCTCTCTCAAAGGTGATCTTACAATCACTTTCCCATAATCTTTCTGTAACACCCGTCAGACTCTATTTACCAAGGAACCCAACTTAAGACAGTAATTCAATAAAGGACTATGCAGCCAAGGAAAGTGATGCTCTGTATTATTGACAAATTGAGATGTTACAACCTCTTGTTCCCTGGGAAAAGAAAGATATGGATAATGACTTGTAGTTTATTTAATTTTATAAAGTATACGTGTATGTTTGTGTGTTTAAAATATGAGCACACACTCATGTATAACCATCCTCACAAGGAGATATCCAGAAGGGAATGAGCCTAAATATTACGTAGTGCTGTTCTCGTGATAGCAGGAACCATGCTAACTTTGCTCTGTTTTGTCCACCAAACATAGATATCTGTTAGGTCAAAAATGTTATTAATTAATTAACGTCTAGACTGGGGGATTTCAGATGATTATTTTTGTTTTCATATTTCTCAGAATCCCTTCAAGCTATTACAATGATTATGAAAAACACCCATCAACATTTTGCAATGTATATACACATATGTGTGCATGTATATATCTCAGTTTAGACACTTTAGTCTTCCTGATCAAAAAGAAAATGTCTTGAGGAATACACTAATGTCAAAGTATCATTTATTAACAAGGCATTGTAACTTCTAATGCACAACAAATGCCCTGAGAACCCACATACAGTCGTGCTGAATATTCTTCCAATGAGGCAAGAAGATAGTCAAAATAGACGTGAATAACCAGATGTTTTGGAGAATGTGTTAGATTGTATAATGGAAAATGACATCAATTAGTTATATTTCAGCTATATTTGAGAATTTATCTAGTCTCTGCATCAGAGTTTCATGACATTCTACTTCTCTACCCCTACCTCCCACAGTAACAGGTAGTGGTTGATGTTTAAAAGATACCCATCTGCTGTCACTAACTTAAGGTCAGAATTTTATTACCATGGACATTTAAATCATCTTATGACTGCATGTTGTTGTGCTCACAATGGGCGTTAGTGTTCCCTATGAAGTAATGCATTTTCATAAAATTGTATTTCTTGAGAATGTTTGTCCTTCACATCTCAACAGGAGCTTGTATTGGGAATTTTATGATACAGTTTTTTACATAATCAAAACTAATGAAATGAGGAGGAATAGTCAAGCCAATATGAAGAGGTGTCAGCAATTTACCATTTTGAAGGAGTTCTTTTGTAATGATATAAAAATAACTGAAAAAAGCAGTTAGAAGATTATAAATAACCTTAGTACTCAGAACAAAAATAGAAACTGAATCATTATGAAATAACTTCGAAAACATTACTAAAAGATTTCCAACCTTCCAGTATCTCCTATAGAGAGATCATTGGGAAATCACCTAATAAGAAAATGATTTGAATTTCAGCCCAAGCCACAGTCTGCATTATTTAAGAAATTTTCCTTTTTGCTGAACATGTCCTTCACCGGCATCCCTTGGGCTGAATTGAGCCCTTGCCTGCACTTCCCCAAGAGACCAGACTGCCTGGTAAATGGTCATTATGCTCAACACAATAAAGGACATTTTTGGAAAACCTCTATGTCTGTCTTGCCCTATTTCCAGTGATGATAAGAAACATCTATAACTCACCCTTAATAATCACTTTGAAGATTTCACCCAATATTTTAGTCAAACTTATCTTGGCTAGAAAACAATCTAAATCAATCTCATCAAGATTAAGCAAAATAATGCTTACGAAAAGTTGGCTCTAAGCTATCAGTTTGCAAATCAAGAATGGAAATTGGCATCCTTGTTCAACCTCAGAAGCCCAGTATCTCACATCTCTCCTTCTTTCTCTTACTTTTTCTGAAAATATATGTGCCCCTCTCCTATTGAATGTTAATTCCTCTTCCTAACTCTAGATATTCATGGTCCCTTTGGTAACTCCGTATGTCAGTCATCTCCTCTGCTTCTTGTATCTTCTAATTCTCCCTCTCTATTAACTCTTTACCCTAAGTCTAGTCTGCTTAAGTCCCTTCCTCCTTAAGCAAAAGAAGTCGGATGCAATCTTCTCACCCCTAAATAATACTTTACCTGCCTCCATTCCCAGGAGACCAGGTATACTTGCTCTTTCTTATTTGTTAACTCTCATTTACTTCTTAGGCCAATAAGCTTGTCATTTTACCTCCACTATGACATTAAATTTAAATTGGTTGTTCCAATGGCTATCCAATCATCGAAGCTAAGATGAAATGATACATTTAAACTCTCTTTCCATCTTAGGCAGTGGCTTTTCCCTTAGCTTCTCTGACACCATTCCAATCTCTCTTCTATACTTCTGCCAGATCAATTGCATTAACTCACATATTTGATCACTTATAATGCTAAAAAGGCTATGAGAAGCTGAAATTATTCACAGAATAAAGTGTACATTCCTTAACACATGTTAAGGAATGTACACTTGTCTGAGTTCTTTATCCTTGGCTACTCTTGCAGCTGGTTCAATGGATGAAATTCTTTTGTATCTCATACTTTAGAGCGAGAGTACTGGCCTCTTGAATCTTCTCATGGGCACCAGTAAGAGGCTCATGGTAAAAGACTGATAAACTGTGATATTAGACCTCGCCTATTGTTGGTGTGGAAGCAGGAAAAACTCTCTCCTTTTGGATTAACTCTTCCATTTCTCTTGTCAACATTAGAGCTTGAGGTACCAGAGAACCAATATCAGGATTTGGGCTTGGGGAGATGATCAAAGGCATCACCTTGCTAGCTTTGAGCCTATTTTTTTTTCAGAGTAATTATTATTCTTAATTTTACTTTTATTTGTGGTAAAGAACATAAAACATGAAATTTATCTCTACTATTTTCCAGTGTGCGTTTCAGCAGCATTAACTATATCACATTGTTGTGTAACAAATCTCTAGAATATTTTCATCTTACAAAACTGAAACTCTATACCCATTGAACAACTCTCCATTTTTCCTCTCCCCTAGCCCTTGGCAACTACCATTCTACTCTCTATTCTATGAGCTTGGCTACTTTAGATACCGCATGTAAGTGGAATCATTCAGTATTTGGTTTTTTTTTTTAATGACTGGGTTATTTCAATTAGCATAATATTCTCAAGGTTCATCCATATTGCAGCATGCGACAGGATTTCCTCCTTTTTAGAGGCTGAATAATATCACATTATATGCACATACTACATTTTCTTTATCCTTTCATCCATATATAGGCATTTAAGTTGTTTCTACTTGTTGGCTATTGTGACTAATGCTGCAAGTAAATGTGGATGTGCTGTCTAGCTCAATGTTTGATCCTCAATGGACAAAAGTTATTTTGGCTCACAGGTGATACAATCAATTCCCTAAGGAGAATTGGGCTTGAAGATCAAAATGTGGACAACAATAAAAGTATGCATTCTACAGCTATTTCTCTATCTCCCAACAGACACTGTCACCAACTTTTTTTTTTTGGCATTTACAGGGATAGTAGAGGAAACCAGTCTATCTTCATAAATATACAGTAATATACAACAGCCCATTTATCTTGCCTTCATTTTTTCTTAATCAAAATAAGTCTATTGCTTTACTAACTATTGTATATTGAGGTTATTAAGAATCCAAATTAACTGACTGCATAGTAAAAAATATTCTATATTTTGCTGTTTTTGTACATTATTTTATTCGAATGCATATTCTGATTGCCTAGTCTATGCTTAAATACTAAAAATACAAAGAAGAATTAGATATAATTTTACCTTCAAAAATCCAATAATAGAAATTGAGATACGAGTGAGATATATATATATAAAATATGAAATTATATATATATACATATATATATATAATTACTTGTTCATGTCTCAATTTCTATTACTGGATTTTTGAAGGTAAAATTTTGAAGGTAAGTACAACATGACCAGTGCATGGATACAGTAACATATTGGATATTATAAGATTACCTAAGGGAGGCACTTTGCCCAGCGCAGGAGGTTGGGAGAGGGTGACATAAAGATTTATTGAAGGAGTTGACCCTTGAGACAAAGATTATAGGATGAGTAAGAAATAGTGATGTGTAAAAGAACACCAGCAAACCAAGTGCATCAGGGACTTCTAGTAATTTAAAGGCTAAAAAATGGACATTGAACAATTGATCAGCTTAGGAAGAGCCAGTTCTCAAGCATGAGAGTGAGACAAAAATGTGACTCCAAGAATTTAATTGGAAGTGAGTTACATGAAGACAACTAGGGAAAACCATCATTAACCAGATTTTTAAAGATTTTTTTAGTACATAAAATTTTGGTCAAAATTGTATCAGAGAGATGACCAGATCAATCTGACATATGGAGAACATTTTTTCAATGACAAGAAATTCTTACTCACTGCAAATTAGTGAATGTCATATTCACATTAACCAAAAATGATCCACTATTTGGAGTGCCACCTTGAAAATACATTGAAAGATAATTCATCCTTACATGTCTTTAGTAAAATATAGTCATTTAAATCAAGGTTTTACTGACTTGAGTGAAACAAAAGACAATTAAACCAAATATTAAGGTGTTTTCTTAGAGACTATCAGAATTCTTAGACTATTCTAAGTAGCTAAAGTCATGTTGCTTAAGTTATTCAAAAGTATGGTGGATAAAACACTCAGGACTATGTAAATGAAGATAATATTTTATTGATTGGGAATGGATTTGATAACCTAACATTTGGCAGTCAGCAAAGCTCCTACTACCACTGTGGCCATGGTGAGGTGATTGTTGACTGGATGGGAAAATGGATAACATCATCCAACACCATGACAACAAGGTGATCTTTTTCAGTTATTCTAAGTGTTGCAAAATTGCTGCCTGATAATTATTCCCATGGGGTGAAGTAATCTCGGGAAGAGAACTGAGAGAGAAGACAGTATTACTCATGAAATGTGTTGGTCATGTGGCTAAAAAGCCTTGTATTAAACAGGGAGTTTTAAATTTTCAGAATTTACAAAGTAATGCCCATGGTCCAGAAATAAAACTAAACAAATAATAAGTCGATAACAGAGTTGGAGGCCTGACACATAAATCTGATCAAGAATTTTTCTGCAGACATCCAAAAAAGAACTTTCTTTATATTTTCTTTGACATTTTATTATTCAGAAAAAGAGAACTGACTGCTTTTTGATGGCATTAAATATAATAAAAGTACCTTAAACATATACATATATCTCACTTAAGAAAAATCTCCACTTAAGAGGATATTTTTTTTTAAATGTTTTTGTTCCAGTGCAATAAAATTTAAAGGAACTATTTGTTTCTTTTTATTCTCTCATCTTCCATCTTTCCACACAGCTAGTGCATGGCTGAATGGGATTTGAGGATGAAAACCCAGGTTGGTAAGACTTTCATGCTAGGCCTTTCTAACCTCCACAATGTTCATTTTTCATCTTCCTTGAGGAATTTCACACTTGCCTCACAGATTGTCCAATCCCCCCCTAGCTGGTTTCAACATTACAGATGAGAGCTTTTTCAACATCCTAGACCTTCAATTACTTCTCTTTTCCCACTAGGATGACCTTTTTCTTTATTCTACTCTGTAAGCCACTTGTAGGAAGCATATATTACGTCCTATCATCACCTGAACATTTTCTTTTTTGTCACCAGGTTCACAGATGCTGAAGACCCCTCTAAAAGTAATGTCCAGTCCCTCCACCATTTCAGCTCTTTCTCACACCTCCTCACATTTGTTCATTGTCCTCTAGACTCAAGTTTGTCTCTAGACCCTTCCCTCCTCACTCCTCTCCTTTGTTCCGTGGTCAGCTTCTGGCTTCAGTTGGATCATTTGTTTCTCTGCCTTGCCTGAACACCCTGGGCACTCTCTCACTAGTAATCAAGATCCTTTAGCCCATCTCAAGCTTCCTCTGCAGCTGTCCTGCCAATCCCAGTGTTGGGCAAATCCAAACACATGTTTCCTTTGCTCTTGTTATCCCACTGCTAAGTATTACTGGAGAAAGTCAAGAAGCTGCCAGTTGGCTCCACTGCAAATTGATGATATCTAATCTCGTTTAGCCCCTCAGGACTGCTTGGAAATCCTCTTATTCATTTGACTCTCAATCAAATTCTCCACAGTGACTCTTCCAAATTTCCTCAATTTTCCTCAAACCCTTGAGCACACTCCCTTCCCTTGCTGTTTGCAAATTACTTCACCTTTTGCTTCCCTGAGGAGATTGAAGTCATCCAACATGCACTTTTTAAAGTTATCTTCATAGATTAATTCTATCTTACTACACTCCCTTAATGCAGAGCATAAGACCAGAGGAAGATCTAGCCAGTGTGTCCTATCAGGGATGGGGGAGGGAATAGAAGCAGTCCTTCTTACATGGGGCTGTGGGACACAGACACGAAGACCCAATATGGAGAGTCTGTTCAAGGAGGGAGGGAAAACCCAAACAGACCCTCAGTACAAGGATGTCAAGGGACTGAGAATACTGAGAAGGAAGATGCGCCTCTCCACTGGGAGGTGGTCTGGATGAATCCCACAGATGATGTAGCAAAGCCCCGAAACAGTTTTTTAATATCACTACAGTGATACAAAACACTCTCAGATGAATATTCTGAAATTAAAACTTCATTTAAGTTCATTTAAATGGATTAGAGTAGGTCCTATAACTTCTAAAACATTCCTAATCTTTCATAGAAGGATGTGTTCATCTTTCTTTTAAAAACCAACATTTTAATCTTTAATCTGTATACCAGAACCAGTCTCCGCCATCCAAAAAGTTATTCTATTTTTTGCAATCTCTTTCTTTTGTGTCTTCATCTTCTTCACTATTTATAGCTCCTTGTTGGCCTACTCTGTTAATTGTCCCAACAACACTAAAAAAAAAAAAACTTTAAACCTCCCTTAATTCCTCGTTCTCCCCAACTATTTACGTACCTTTCCTTCTAGCTGTTCAATGGGTATAAAGTTTTGGTTATGAAAATTTCTAGAAGTCTAAATTTTGGTTATCAAAATTTCTGTATGACATTGTGCTTATAGTTAACAATATTGTATTTTACACTTAAAATTTTTAAAGGATAGATCACATGTGTTTCTTACCACAAAAAAGCAAAGTCTGTGCTTACTACCTTCCTTCCTCACTTGCAAAAGATGACCTTACCCATTAATCTCTAGATTCTCTCCCTTCTCAAAGGATATAAACACCCTCAGATGCCCAATCTCATGGCAGTCTTTGACCATCTTGGTCTCAGTGCTGGGGAACACATCTTTCTTACTGACAGTATCTCTCTCTTGAGTTCTAACACATCACTCATCTTCCTCTCCTCCTATGTCTCTGATCACAACTGAGTCTCACCTTGACTCACATACCACTTCCAGACACTACTTAGAAACATTTTGTAAAGTTCAATCCTCAGTCCTTTCCCTTTTCCACTCTACTTCCACTTTACTTATTACTCTATGTTGCTATTATTTTCACATCTCTACCTTTCACCTCTCTCCCACCCTTCAGAATTTCAACTCTCTGCCAATAAAGAGAACTCCATATGTCTAAAGTCAGATACAAGGGTAGGCAAAAGTTACTTTAAAAACCATAAAGACTTGGAATCAACCCAAATGTCCATCAATGATAGACTGGATAAAGAAAATGTGGCACATTTTTTTTTTCCACAGCATGGAATACTTTCCACACCACGGAATACTATGCAGCCATAAAAAAGATGAGTTCATGTCCTTTGAAGGGACATGGATGAAGCTGGAAGCCATCATTCTCAGCAAACTAACACAGGAACAGAAAAGCAAACACTGCATGTTCTCACTCATAAGTGGGAGTTGAAAAACGAGAACACATGGACACAGGGAGGGGGACATCACACACTGGGGCCTGTTGGGGGATGGGACCTAGGGGAAGGATAGCATTAGGAGAAATATCCAATGTAGATGACAGATTGATGGGTACAACAAACCATCATGGCACATGTAACAAACCTGCACGCTCTGCACATGTATCCCAGAACTTGAAGTATAATAATTAAAAATAAATAAATAAATAAAATATTGTATAGGTTCAAATTCTGGCTCTGTATCTTACTAGTCATGCAACCTTGGAGAAGTTAAACTCTGTACACATTATTTCTTCATCTGTAAAATGGAGATCATGAGAGTACTCATTTCATATCACTTTTGTGTAGATTAAACAGTTAAGTTACACAAAGTACCAGAATGAGCCCACTACATAAATGCTTAGTAAACGTTAACCATTATGATGATCACTGACACTTTCTTGCATAAATCCTGTTCTTCAAGCTGAATATTCTTTCTCAACCAATGGCAATAGTGTCAGCTCAATCATCTATATTAAAACCTTCAGTCACCTTCTAAGCTCTTTCCACATTCAGTTCAGTTTATTAATAGACAAACTGGGTAAATTAATCCAGATTCCACCAACAACATAAATGTTTAATCTTCTATTTTTCCCTTTGATAGTGCTCAAGTCCAGAGCTTCATTATCTTAAACCTGAATTATTGCAACAACATTCTACTGGATTCTCTGCCTTCAATCTTAACCCCCAGTTCCACTTCAGCTCAATGTTACCTTTCTAAACACAGACATCTTTTAAAACCCTTTCATATTTTATGATCACCTTTAGAATAAATTGAAATGCTGAGCGCAATCTAGTTAATTTTCTTCCTTGCTTCCTACCAGGTTCTTCCGCTGCCTTCCCTATTTGTTCAGGGGCACTAGGAACACACCATGTACTTTAATTTATTTGTGTGTTTGCAAAAGTTCTCTCTGCCTCAATATCCCATCTACTCCATATTATTTATCAAACTTCTATTTATCTTTAAAGAACTAGTTCAAATGGCATGTTAGTAAGACATATCTTTCATATCTCTGTGTCCTAAGGAAAAAAAGATAGATGATAGATAGATAGATAGATAGATAGATAGATAGATAGATAGATAGAAAATAGATGATAGATGATAGATAGATAGATAGATAGATCTTAATTACACTGTGTGGTATTTGTTTATATTCCTATATTTGAATAGATTGTGAAGTTTTTAAATTCCAGACTATATTATTCATTTCTGTATTTCTAGCTCATAACAGAGCTCCTGACAAATATTGTGTCTTATGAAATCTTATTGAATAAATTAATGTTCCTCCCAAATTCCCAATGCTTACCTTCTGTCCCTTTCCAAGCTTACAGAATCTATTGTAGAAATGCCTTGCCTGTCTCACTGCTTTCTCTGGATCAGGTGTTCATTACCATTGGCATAGACCATACAACAACTGCCCATCTGATCACCAGTTTTAGTTTCTCCTTCTCTCAAAGCCATCCATGATTTGTATATTGCTGCCAGAGATGTCCTACTAAGCCCTGATTCTATCATTTTATTCCATAGCTCAGAACCTTCCAAAGTATCCCCTTGACTAGACAGCAAAATGCAAACCCTTTAGCACTGTTCCTCTAACTATCCAGCCTTATCTCAAATTAACTTCTCTCCACCCACCAAAGACATACATGCTGCCCTCCAGCAAGCTGGACTATTGACTACTTCTTTAACCTAGAATGCCCATACTCTGATACATCAGAATCTTATCCATCAATCGAAGCCCAACTCACATGGCCCTGCTTCCATAAAGTCTTTCACAAAGCTCCAGACAGACATAATTTTTTCTTATCTTGTTTTACCAAAACTTATGTAAAGACATTTGCATTAGCATGTCACATTCTCCTTTCTATATCAGTGTATGTTCTTCACACTATAGAGCTCTAGATAGGACTCTGTCTCCTTCAATAAACTGTATGTCACAGGTCCCTCTGGCAGAAATTTTGCCTCACCCACAACATAATATAGTGAGTAATGGTAGCAAAAATACATTGCTGGTTGATTTAAGAAGTTATGCCAAAATTAGTAGAGTTAGAATGTCCAGGAAGGCCAGAAGGGAGAAGGCATTGAAATGGTGGCAAAAAGATGAGGATATGTAAATGTGGCTGGGCCTGTGGAATATCACCAAGAAGTAATGAGAAATAGAAAACAAATCTGTAAAGTTGTTCTTGGAGACCTCGAAAGTCAAGCTGAGAAGTTTGGGCTTTATCCTACTGTTACTTGAAATATATTGTAGATTTTTGAACAGGATGTTAGGTATTAAAAGTACAGTTTTAAGATTAATCTGATAGTTGATTTCAGAATAAATTGAAAGGAAAAATACCTGAGGACAGAGATTCCAATTAGAAGCTTTTTTCATTGATCCAGTTTGAAGTGCCCTTAACTGCTAACGAAGAGGAGAAATACTCCAAAGATATGTAAGGGTAGAAAATATAAGACTTGGTAAAAAATCAAACTCCAGAAACAAGGCAAAAGGGGTTTGTGTAGTTCAGACACTTGCTAGACACTTCCTTCAACTAAAAGAAGGGTATCTAGCTGTTTCTCAGTGTGTCTTGGTAACAATTTAATATTCTAAGATGTAGAAGTGCCAGGAGATACAGCCACCACTTTGACTTACTAGGAGGACTGTAGTAGTGAAGCAAAAGGGACAGTAATCTTTGCTGAAAGGAGTCTTACTCTCAAATTTTTTAAAAAAGATAATAGTCAAACTGGATAAATTAAAAGCTCATAACAATGAAATGTCTGTGTTTATTACCATTAGTAGTAGTAGTGTAACTTCAGAACTTGTGATAGACGAGAAGTCAGACATGCATTGTAGACTCTAGGAAATCAGATTTCGAAAGCTGCAATGGTAAAAATAATCTCTGATCCTGAGAAGAATTGCTTATGTGAATCTTTTAAACAGCAACAATGATAATTCTGACTTACCTAAAAGAAGATGGTGAACAAACACCTAAGAAGCCAGTGTAGGCCGGGCGCGGTGGCTCACGCCTGTAATCCCAGCACTTCGGGAGGCCGGGGCAGGTGGATCACGAGGTCAGGAGATCGAGACCATCCCGGTTAACATGGTGAAACTCCGTCTCTACTAAAAAAAAAATAAAAAATTAGCGGGGCATGGTGGCACACGCCTGTTGTCCCAGCTACTCGGGAGGCTGAGGCGGAAGAATCGCTTGAACCCAGGAGGCAGAGGTTGCAGTGAGCCGAGATTGCGCTACTGCACTCCAGCCTGGGCGACAGAGTGAGACTCTGTCTCAAAACAAAACAAAACAAACAAACAAACAAAAAAAGAAGCCAGTGTAGCAGGACAAGGAGCTCCTCATCAGGTGCAGGCAGAAAAGGGCCTATATAAAGACAGAATAACAAGTATCGAACCACAGATGAGACTATAACAGGGCAGGAATACATAGGGAAGGGATCACAAAGAAGAAAAATGAAATATGGAAAAGGGAATGTGTTTCATCCACATAATAGACTTAAGCACAATTAACCCAGTCAGGATTCTCTTATTTTCTCCTCTGCTTTGCTGTTTGGTGCCTCTTGCCAGCATTTTCCCTTGGCTTTCTAATCTGAAGATTTTATCTTGGGTAGAGAATGTGTGGACAGAGTGCCATTCTTCTGTATCCATAAGGCCTAGCTTAATATTCATGTGGAGAATCAGTAAGTGAATGAGAAAGTGGACATGAAATAGAAATTTCAGCTTTTTCTTTCATCCAAAGTAGTGCATCTATCCTTTTCTTATACTCTTCCTAACTTAGCATATTCCACGGTCGAGTTTGTAGAAGTTATCACCTGATAAGTTCAAATTCAGGAATAGCAGATGAGATGCTAGTAACAGGAGCATATATGCACAAGACTGCAGAGCTATTGTTTGTTCACTGTGTGCTATTTTGAGCCAATGATGTGCCATGGTTGATGCTAAAGTCAAGAAAAACCTACAATATCCTAACAGAATTGATGGTCTCAGTCCACTGTGATTAGTGCAGACCATCCTTCCAGAGTATTGCAAGCATGCCATCCCTACCTTAAATACTGTTTAGACAAAGCAAAAGAAAACTTAGCTGAGGCCAAAGACTAAACAATGATGACCAAAGGGGTTGTATGGAGTAAAATAATCGAAAAGAATGCAGGGGACTGTCAGGGAGAAAGGGAAAAGGAGAGCTTTATGCCCTTTGGGAGGAAAAGGTAGAAGAGTTTTTAGGCATGTGCGGTGTGAGCTCTTTTATATCAATTTTTTAAAAGCTGCCACTGGCCAGACAAATTATAAGCAGGTGGCCTTTACAAATAGACTCTGCCCGAGGTGCACCTGCCTTGCAAGTAGAAAATGATGCCCCTTCCTCTGAGTGGCTACAATCCTAAGGGCAAGCTCCACAGGAGCCAGAATTCAGCCTGCCACCTTCCCTCAGCCAGGTGCCTTTTACAAAAGAGCAAAGTGCTCACAATGTGTAGTCAACACTTCAGAGGAGTACACGAAAAAGAGAGTAGAGGAAGACAACCAACAGAGGTTTGGCATTTGTGTTGCTCAATTACGCAGTTTCATTCCATTGGGTGTTAGGGTGATACTTCTTTCCACCCATTCTCCTATAGAATTGCTCCCATTTGCAAATCACTTTAGGTCTCCTTCTGGCCCCTCACTTGCACCTCTGGGGTAAGGGTGGGAGTGATTTACTTGATTGGCATGTTCCCCCCAAAATGAGTATGTTCAGCTTAGTTACTTGTAGATTATTTCTTGTCATTCACTTGTCTACAGACAGTGCCCATCTGGTCTGCACAGCTAGGCTGCAAGCAATGTAGGATGTAGGATAGGTACTGTCACCTTCCCATGACACACACATTCCTAAAGTCTGCATTCTGGGGGAGCAAATTTATTTCAATATTGCTGTCAAGCTCAGTAAAGTTCCTAGGTAAGCATATACTCCAATCTATTTTTTTATTGATAAGACTGATAGTTTGATCTCCTTCACAATGATCCCTATTTCTCTCCCTTAATTTGCACCAAATTTAAGGAAGGGGAGAGAAAGGAACTATTGGTTAGCTCTACAAAACACCAACAGAAGAAACTAAGAAGTGAATAGACTATCAAGAAATGAAGAACATGAGAATGAATAAATTTGCAAGATATTTTGGCTGTAAGAAGAAAAGAACATCTAAGAAGCCAGTGTAGGCCATTCTTTTAAAACCACAGTAGGGCCGTTACAGTGCAGTGGCCTGTTAGGGAGATAAAATAAAAGACTTTGTCACTGAGTGTATAAGGTTTTGAAAGTAGAGGTGAGAAACAGATTGATAGCACAGCATAGTGGAAATAAGCAGGAGAAAATAAATGGTTTCCAATGCCATTGAAAATAAGAATGAGAAAATGGAGAAAGACAATAATTATCAGCCCCATGAAGTACCAGGAAATTTCAATTAGCATAATTAAGACTATTTTGCAGATGAGGAAACTGAGTCATATAGAGGGTAGGGAACCTTCGCTGTTTTTAATAGTGCGTCTTAAAGTGTATGTTAAGATGAAGAAGAGGGAGATGAGGGATCTCGTGATAGAGAGAGTAAATGAAATTACAGTATGAAAAACACGAGGGAAAGCCTAGAAGTCAGTATGATTGTGAAGTTAATCCATGCTCAATTTGCAGACCGCTAAATCTGGCTTCATATTTAAATCTCCACAGGTGCTTGTTGAAAATAAAGATTCTTGGTCTCCGCATCAGTGATTCTGATTCAGTGGATCTGAGGCAGTAGCAGAAATCTGTATTTTTATCAAACACTTAAGGCAGTTTAATGCAGACCAGCTTTGAGGATTCAGCAATCTTAAATTACTGCTTTCACCATATCATTCCTTGCTTACCAAATTAGAATTGCTCCCATCTTCAAACTCCATAAGGTATAAAACCCTCTACTTATCTTAAAGACTTTTTATAGTCTAGTTTCATATGACCTATCCAACTTTATCACATAGCACTTTCAACACAGCCTCTTTGTAGGGAGGAGATCTCCTCCGTATCCAGCCAGGGAACTTTACCCTCTTCTACAACCATCAAAATTCTGTGTATTCTTAAATTTTCAGTTTAATTAACACCTCTTGTCCAAAGGTACTTTTAGCTAACATCACCTTGGTGGTCTCTGCCATCTTCAGACTTACTACATTTATCATCTGGGTCTTTGCACTTAAGATTTAAATATCCTGTTTGCTGCTCTCTGTATCATGGGCATTGGTCTCATCTACGAAACTAACTTGTAATGTACTTCTTTGTATTGCACCCCACTTCCTACTACACTTGTGGGTCCATAGTGGGTACTCATAAATTAATATAGGGAGAGAGATGAGGAAAGGGATGTATGTTTTGGCTAAGATAACTAAAAACTCAGGCACATTAACTCTGCTTCCCTTGGTATTAGCTTCACTCTTGGGCACACCCTTCCAGGTTGTGGCCCTTTGCATCTTCAGGCATACTTCTTCCGAGCTAAGTCACCCTAGTAGAAATAGCTTTTCTTCCCCTCAGGAGCAAATCTACAAATGTTCACAATTTTAGAATCCCCATGGAGCTGGGATAATATAGGATAATAGTCACTTCTGAAAATGGATGAAGACCAAAAAACAATTCTAAAGAAGTATTCATCACCCTCTTGGGCTGTCTATTTTTAGCCTCAATTTTGCTCCCAGAGAAACAGGCAAATAACTTTGTTGTCCATTTCCCCCTTCTAAATGTGCATCTGACTTTCATGCTTTACTTACTCATTGCATTGGCATTTTTGGTTTCTAATCCCTTTCAGCTGTTCTGACCACCTTAAAGAGTCTTAATAATTCAAGAACCCTTCCTCAATGAAATACTGTGTATGTACCTGTACCCACCTGCCTACAAAGAGGTTGTATTGAAAGTGCTGTGTGAGAAGGTTGGTCAGGCCATGTGAAACTAGACTATGAACAGTCTTTAAGTAGAGGATTTTATACCTTATGGAGTGTGAAAATTGGAGTATCTGGGAGCAGAATTTTGCATTATAGAATGAACGTTAAATAGAATAAGGCACAATGGTAAGTCGCTCTTTCATGGATTGTCTCTTTTGCAATTTTGTGGGAGTTTTTGTGAAGTAGACTGGGTATTTTTGTGGACTCCAAACTTTATAACATGGTTTTATTTGCTTGTCAATCAAAATTTTGTCTAACAAATGCCAAGTTGTGACTGAAGTTTTAAAAAAAAGAAGAGAAAAAGAAAGAGAGCATTTCTTTCCCAATTGTTGCAGCTGAAGTTCCACGTCACAATCTCGTTGGCCAAGGTTGGGAACATGTCCATTACTGGAGCAAGGGGTAAAATTAACCCCACCCAGATGACTGATGTGAAGAATGGTGATTGTTTAAAGGGAAACTGATTGACTGTTACCAAGAGTGATGGGAGAAGAGTCATTGGGAAGGGAAAAATAACTGATATCCATGTCTCCAGATTAGACCTCTAGTGTTCCCTTAGGAAAGGTAAAATTGGAAGCAGATGAAGTAGGCATTTCAAAAGACAGTCAGTAGGAAGCAAAAGAAAATGAGGAAGTTGTAGAGAACTTCAGTTTGAAACCATAAATATTTGGTGAACAGTGTGAGTAGAGAAACATTTCTTAGGTATACTCTTTAGGTTAGTGAAAGGAGCATCTAGTTAAGAAAAATTTGAGAGGATGAATATGAAAAAGCTATCAAAAGTAGGCTGGAATTGCTAGAATTGTGCTCCACATAAAAATAACGGTATACTTACCTTGTTCATAGAGGCAACTAGAAAGCTTCAAGACAGAGAAATTAGGAATAATTCAGATGTCAAAACTGAAAATGAGCATAAAAACCTGCTGTGTTAATAAAATCGTAACTACAATGTGAAACACGGCTTGACCAGAAAAATCTAACTTATTCACCTGAAATGACTTGGTAACAAAAATCTCTACAATGTTCTTAGCTCTTTTTTCTTTTTCTTTTTTAATTTTTAATTTTTGTAGGTACATAGTAGGTGTATATATTTATCTCGTATACTCACAGAGTTTATGAGATATTTTGACACAGACATTCAATGTGAAATAATCACATCATGGAAGATAGGGTATCCATTCCCTCAAGCATTTATCCGTTGTGTTACAAACAATACAATTACACCCCTTTAGTTATTTTTAAATGTACAACGAAATTATTGTTGACTAGTCAGCCTGTTGTGCTATTGGTCTTAGCTCTTTCAAGAACATATGCAATCTGAAAACAAAGCATAACACCTTATTCAAGATAATCATTTCCAAAATCCTGAAAAGGCAAAGTCATAGAAGTACAAGGGTTTGTATAACTTCTTGACTTGGAGCAGGGAACATTATCTATAGGGATCTGCATTTCAGTGAGAATATACCGGGGTCCACTCTCCAAATGTTTTATGAATTACATTCAACGGTGTGGGCCACACCTAAGAAAATTGATGGATGGTTCCTCTTTTGGCTTGGTTCGTAACAAAAAGAAATTCTTTTAAAGTTATTGTCAACAATATCTTTCTTTAGCTAAAGACGGAAAAGGGGTCATTTATTTGATTTTCAGTTGTGTGATCATTCTGAACATTCTTTAGAAATGCAGTATTAAAATAGAAAAAGTAGTAAGGATTCTTTTTATTTAAAAAAATCAAGAGAGCTTATTTGATCATGATAATTATGCTGAAAGATGAAATACCTCTATGTAGAGTTTAATGGGTTGAGCCACTAAAGTTTCTCCAATAAAATATTCTAGTTGGATGCAACTAACATTTGATCAGAGACTTGGACATAAAATTTACTGGTATTTAACTACATTGATAGTTAGGTACTAGGGCCTGAGCACCAGAATTTTCTCTTATGTTAACCAGAAGTACAACATATATATATATTTATATGTGTTTATATATAATATATGTGTTTATATATATATGTTGTACTACATATATATGTTTATAGTATATATATAGAGTCTAGTAACTAAACTAAATTTATGCTTTGAGCAATATATACACACACATATATACATTTATACACATATATATACAAATGTATATATACACATATGTACAAGTGTATATATACACATATATACATATATATGTATAGTATATATAGTTTAGTAACTAGATTTATGCTTTGAGCCATATATATGTATTTGAGCAATATGTATATATACTGCTCAAAGCATAAATTTAGTTTAGTTACTAGATAAAAAGTGAAGTCTAGATTTTTTTCAGTGGTTGGTTTCTTTCATGTCAAGCAGGTATATCCAATATTTTGGCTTCCTTGGGCCACAGTGGAAGAAGAATTGTCTTGGGCCACTTATAAAATACACTAACACTAATGACAGCTGATTAGCAAAGAAAAAAAAACATAATGTTTTAAGAAAGTTTACGAATTTGTGTTGGATGCCATCCAAAGCTCTCCTGGGGTGCATGTGGTCCACTGGCCTCAGGTTGGACAAGCTTGATGTAAAGCATTTTATAGGATGCCATAAATCTGTGAAATAATGAGCCTAATTCCCCAAAGTGGACTGGAGAATATCTTTTATACAGTGCCTATTCAAGGTGTCATGAAAGGCCTCAGATTTAGATTTGTGATGTCACTTTCACATGAGATTACAATAGACAAGCTGTTAAGACTGAAAAAAGTTGATATTCTTCATAACACTTCAAATGTGCATGCCATTACTAGAACATACAACCCAACACATTATAAATTAATATATCTTATTTAATTTGTTGCTTGTTGAGTTGCCTGATTATGTTGTCTTGAATTTGGATGATTAAAAGCATTATTAAATGTGAACATTTACTATATACTTTAATTTTTGTAACCATGTATTGACTTCTCTTAATTTTTTTTTAATGTTTAGGATCTTCCCTCCTAACTCTCTCCAGTGACTTTGAAAAGGTCATACATACACAACAATGGAGAACAGCTCTTTTCAGATTTATTTGAAGAGGAGAGGGCAATGTGCCATCAGATCATTGGCCCACAATACGACCAGACACATGTGTCATTGCTTTGGGGTCCCTTTGCTGTGTCTCCCTTGAGGCACCATGGTCTTTCCGGGAAGTAACGTTGAAATCTGACCATGAGGGAAAATGGACAGATGATGAAGGGAAGCTAAGAAAGCTTGAGTACAAACACTTCTGGCTCTTCCTTACAGGCAACCATGATGCTGACAGCGTACGTTTCTTAGAAAACCCATGTATCTAAATCAAACGCTTGCAATAGTCTTGTATCCTGCATTTTCTGAGACAGTCTTAATTTGAAGTATCATTTTATGTTTCTTAATCTGAAATTCAAATATACATGTATGCCTATATATGTGTATATATGTGTGTGTATATATGTACATATGCCGTCTTATGCAGAAATAAGAGGAACATAGAAAAGGAAAAAGGGTTTTCTCCTTTCTACAGTTTCAGAGGATATCTGGAGGTGTGTTCTGGAGTCGAGGGGGAGATGGACGATATATTATGTCCATTCCCTCTTACAGTTCACAGTATGAAAGGTGGAACATCTCAGTGAACATCAAGGAGCCAGGGGCAGGGGAAATCTCTTATTTATACATATATGAGCTCAAATGGCTTGGCAGTATATACATAGTTTCACTTTGATAGCAGAATAACCTTTCAAGAATTCTGAAATATAAATAAGAAATCAAATAAAAATGATATAGCTCCCATTAAATAAAAGCAGAGTGTGCAGCAATGTAACACAAAGTGTTGCTTCTAAGGGCCTGATGACAAATCACTTGAGCCCTGCTCTTAAGAATTATCTCAGATCTGGAGCCCCACACCGGAATTATATATTATATTGCACATTTATTTATCAGTTAGGATAATGTGGGGTTGATCTCTCCGAAACAGCTGTCCTTTTTGTGCCTTCATATTTTAATGCATCTTCAAGATACAGCCAACAAACCAACCTCAATCTTCTGCTGGCAGGACAGTGTCATAACTTAGTTTAACATTTCCTCTAGTGATTTTTTTTTTCTTAGCAGTTGATGTGCATGTCAAATAAAGTCTGTCAAAGCTGTTTCTCATAACATAAATTCCAGATGTTTTTGGCTTCTCAAAAGGAAGATGTAATAGGTTTGCTTTTACTAATACACTTAGATAATGAAAATAGAAGTACGGCTATAAAGTCCTTTTATATGCTTTTCATGTTGAAGTATGTAAGCCATAATATGTGTTCGTCTTCTTCCTAAATGAGGTCTATATGCAGAGAAAAAAGATTTAAAGTAGGAAGAAAATGGAGTTGGTATTAGGCCAAGCTAAAACATAGCTACTTTTGATGAAGAAAAATCAAAAGGATAAAATATACTGTAGTTTATACTTTCCATTGTCTTCATTCATTCTATATTCAGGAGTCATTTATCAGGAATCTATTGTGTACTCAGCACTATGCGATAAGTGAAAGGCAGAGCAAATATTCTATAGGAGGAGACAAGGTTTTCACCATGAAAAAAATTAGTGACATATTCAGAGGCAACATATAAGCAAATGTGAGAAAGGCACAATAGCTAAAACAGAAGCAATAAAAAAATAGCTGAAAGAAATAATAACTTTGTGTAGGGTTAATTTAGGAAAACACTGAGGTAGATGCACCCAGCATGTGGCCCTAGACCACAGCACCGGCAGCATTACTTGGGAATTTGTTAGAAATGCACTTTTTCAGGTCCCACCCCAAATCTATGAATCAGAAGCCCTGGGTTGGTGCCCAGCAAGCTTTACTTCAATAAAGCCTGCAGGTGATTCTGATGCACACTGGACTTTGAGAAACGACCACAGAGAAAATCTGAATGTCCCGGCACTCACTTACCTGTCCTATATAATGCGCCTCCCTTAGGTATCTGAGTGTCTAAAAAACAAGGTCTTCAACAAAATGATTCCCAGACTTAGCCTGCAGTGTCACAGTCCTGCCATTTAAATCCTCTGACCCCCAGCAAAGCTATGGAGAAAAACTGACTTCAAGCAAGGTCATCACAGAATATTTGATTTTTCTCTTACCCAAAAGTCATCAGATTAAGGGACATGTTGCTTCCTACTGCTACAGGAGTCTAATCAGTGACTGATGTAAGTATAAACTGGCCCAACTCTAATTTTTAGTCTTTCTGGTAAGGTTTTCAGAGCAGCACATCATGTGTTTACTAAATTCATTTGATCTGTTTCAAAGTTTGTCACAAATCGTGGACTTTGACCTAAATGGAGTCAGACACACACTCTCTTTCTCTCTCTGTCAAACCTGTTATAACTACATTTGCAATTTTTTTACTCTCAGCTATTACTTAAAACTCATTTACTTTCTCCATGCACTCTCTTTGGGTGTTTATTTTATTTTATTTTATTTTGTTTTATTTTTTAGACAGAGTTTCACTCCTGTTGCCCAGGCTGAGGTGCAATGGTGAATCTCAGCTCACGGCAACCTCTGCTTCCCAAGTTCAAGCGATCCTCCTGCCTCAGCCTCCCAAGTGGCTGGGACTACAGGCGTGTGCCACCACGCCCGGCTAATTTTGTATTTTTAGTAGAGACGGGGTTTCTCCATGTTGGTCAGGCTGGTCTCGAACTCCTGACCTCAGGTGACCCACCCGCCTTGGCTTCCCAAAGTACTGGGATTACAGGTGTGAGCCACTGCACTCGGCCCTATTTTGTTTTTTAAATAAATTTGGTCTAATACAAATGTATCTTAAGACCTGGAGGTTTTTTTTCAATTTACCTGGACCACTTGGTGTTATATGCTATGAAATCTAAAATGATTTTCATTTAGTTTATCTTTGTTCTTTGAGTGTCTGGCTGTATGAAACTACATTCGGTTTAGATCAGTGGTTCCCAATCAGGGACAATTTGTGCCACCCTGGGACATTTGGCAATGTTTGACACATATTTAATTATCACAACTGGAGGGTGTTGCCACTGGCATTTAGTGCGTAGAGACCAAGGGTGCTGCCAAACACCCTACAACACACAGGGCAGCAATGCCACCTCCTCACCACCGCCAAATAATTATCGGTTCAAAATGCAAATAATGTACAGGTAAAAAATCCTTAGTTCACGTGGATTCCACTCTCTCTCAAAGAGAAAGCTGAACAACTAAAAAAGCAAAGTGTAGGATTTAGCAATGTGAACGCTCCTGATTTCTTAATTCGTTTATGAGACCAATGCTGGTTTTGCGGCAAGTAGCAACCTCCCTTTTAAAAATGGAAATCCTCACACCAATAATCCCAGCATTTTGGGGAGCTGAGGTGGGAGGATCCCTTGAGCCCAGGAGTTTGATACCAGCCTGAGCAACATAGTGAGACCCTATCTCCACAAAATTAAAAAAAAAAATAAAAAGACCAGGTGCAGTGGCTCACATCTATCATCACAGCACTTTGGGAGGCAAGGCTGGAGGATCACTTGAGCCCAGGAGGTCAAGGCTGCAGTGAGCCTGGATCGCACCACTGCAGTCCAGGCTGGGTGTCAGAGTGAGACCCTGCCTCCAAAAAAAAAAAAGAAAGAAAGCCTTTCTCTTATTAAACAAAAGGAAAAATTTATGGGTACTTGTAGAAAAAGTCACAGAGCCACAGATTACAGAACTTTTGAATTTTAAGCTTGCTACTACTTCTAAATAGTTTAGCATCTACATTGATTTTATCATTAGTGCATTGCCATTCTTGTGTCAGTAGTAAGCTACAGTATTTTTGTATTTACAAATACAAGAATTTTGAATAATTGATTAAAGCAGAATGAGAATGAAAAAGAAGAAAGAATTATAAACTCCTTAGAACTCCTCTAATCCATCACCACAGCCACCATGACCATCATTTTATAGATAGAGAGCAGAGGTGAGGTGTCCAGTTAAACTCAACTGCTTGCCCTGGGGATGAGCCATTCATGTCTCTCCTTGACCTCTCTGCTTCTCTCCCTTCCCCACCAATGTATCTCTTCTTGCCTTTATGCCCTTATCATTTCTCCTTTACACCACCTCAGTTGTCCTTCCCATTTCTTTCCTATCTCCTGTTTTTCCCCTTTGTCAAGTTTCTGAACAAAGCTCAGCTCTCTTTCCTTCTACATTTCTTACTCTAAATACCACACATCTTTTGCCCATGTGCAGATATCTGGATTTATGTACCACGAAAGAGGACTTTGTTTGTATACAGTAGCACACACCTATAATCACTCAGAAATAAAAATCGCTTTCATCTAGATCTAGTCTTGAAAATTGTCTGTTTTCTCTCTTGCATCAAGTAGACCACATGGTCTTACACAGAGGAACAAAAACAATGGAACCTACCATTAAAACAACCTTGTACTACCGTTTAGAAAAATGCTGGAGCGGGGTGAGTGCTTCTCACTGTGTCCCCCTCATTCTAAGACCCATGCCAGGAAAAATAAAGTTTTAGGTTAAAAGGAAATTAGTTGCTCATTTGTTATCTGTCAGTAGCAATAAAGAGGAAGTTTGCAGAGCATCAGGCATCTAATGATAACAATCAGTTGAATGGTCTACAAAATAATTGACTTCCATTTATTTGGCTGTCTGATTTCTTCTTTATCACTTGTCCTAGCTAAGTTCTATCCAGTTTGTTTTGTTTATGCACTATCCTGTATACATATTTAGGATTATGGAAAATAAAACACTAGCCAAAAGATCAATAATCAATTTCAATTATGCTATATTACATGTCACATGTTATGTTTGCATTGAGTCCTGTATTTGGATACACTACACTTTATATTCTTCATTGCTATACAGCATGCTGTTCACAATGACAAAGAACCATCTGATCTGCCATGTTCTGAATATTAATATCAACTATACTGGGTTTTGTTTGGGTCATGAAGATTTAATAATTTAACCATAGGTCATTGGAGTTCTGTTGTGTCATCAAATAATTATAGAATTTATGTTTTATCGGCAGCAAAACTACCCTAGTATTCTAAATTCCACTTATTGTTCTTTAGCTTAATGCTTAGTGTTACCCCTTCTCAACATGTTTTCCCATCATGAAAATTAACCCACTCTATATCTTTCTGGAAAGAAAATAAACTGCTCCCTTGCCAAGCCTTTCATTATGCTGCTTCTTTCCTTCATGAATTGTGATCTAACAGTAGCCCAGCAAAAAGCCCAAGCCTTTGAAGTGTTGTGCTAATTTGATTAATACATAGTTACATCCTGTTATGATGCACTTTGCCTTATGCATTTTAAATGGAAAATGCAGAGTGGATTACATTTGTGTTAAAAACACAGCATACTAAATGAACAGCACTGAAAGCAGTCTATAATAACAAGCTCTGCAACCACTTTAAACATGCAGAAGGTTATTGTTTGTAGGTTAATGATAATTATATGAAAATATATGTTTTTGCAACAATTAACATGTCAATAAAAATACTGGTGAGGTTAATACAGCTATACTTAAAAAATATCTATTCCACCAGTAATTTAAAAATAATTCCATAAATATTCTAATATAATTGTCTAAGTTATATGTGCATATATCTACACATGTATAGAAGTAATTCACACATTCTTTGGAAAAAAGTACCTAAGTCAACCCTAAGATATTATAGAATCAAGGGTAAGAGGGTACTTTCCTAGAAAGAGGTACACGTTTTCATGCTTATTACTGAAAAGAAACAAGCAAATTGCCAGGATTACTTGAAATAACAGGGTTCATTTTGTGTGTATCTTATTAAGATTCAGGGTCTCAGGGTAGGTTGGTGAAAAGAAGAGAATGCATCCTATAACAAGATTTGTCCAAAGTTCTTCATATTGTCTCAACCTAAATTTCGCCTCTGGAGACATTATAAAGTATTATGATACTGCATTCTTAATATACACCTCAAGTGGATGCTAATGATCTTAAAGATCATAAAAATATATCTTTGTAATATGGTAAAAAGTTAATGAATATATTACATCCCCATTTTTGGAGACACATGCTCAACTATTTTTCCATTTGGAACATACATTTTTACAGTCACAAAATGTCTTTCCCTTCCATTTAGCTTTTTTCAATGACTAATGGCGGTTTACAATAGTTTACAATAGCTTAAAATGGCTTAATCTCTTTAAGTACTTCCATTCGGACTTTTTTCTGTTCACACAACAATCATACTGAATCCTACACCCAAATCTATTGAATGAACCCTTTGGCAGTTGGTTAAAATTCATGATTGTGCTCTCTATTGGATCAGAAACTCCTAAGTAGCCAAAGAAAAGCAGAAAACACTTTCATGATAGCTCACCAAATTTGCTGTCTAGTAACCATGGTATAACCACTTGTATTTATCACCTAGAATTAGGTCAGAAAAGAGAAAATCAGCATCTACCCTTTTCTTTCCTTTATTTTTTTCTTTCTTCTTTTTTTTTTTTTTTTTTTTTTTTTTTTGAGATGGAGTCTTGCTCTGTCGCCCAGGCTGGGGTGCACTGGCGTGATCTTGGCTTACTGCAACCTCCACCTCCTGGGTTCAAGCAATTCCCCTTTCTCAGCCTCCCGAGTAGCTGGGATTACAGGTGCCCTCCACCAGGCCTGGCTAATTTTTGTATTTTTAGTCGAGATGGGGTTTCCCATCTTGGCCAGGCTGGTCTCCATCTCCTAACCTCATGATCCACCTGCATTGGCCTCCAAGTGTTGGGATTACAGGCGTGAGCCACCGCGCCTTGCCCATCTTTTTCTTAAATATGAAAACCATTGCTGTTACTTAGACCTAAAATAGAACTAGAAGAAAACTTTGTATCAGTACACTTTCACCTTATTTGTATACTCTACAAAGTCATGTACAAAAGGATCTATGAAGTAATAAGCTTTTCAATTTTTATAAAAGCTGAAGCAGAATCTTCTCTCCATATTCAAATGTAGGATCTTTGAGATTAAAATGAAATACCAGCCTAGTGTGGTGAAGTTTATAGGGGGTCATTAAGTTTCTATGCCCATTTCTTTTATTAAAATCAGTTCTCTTGATAGTACAGTAGGGTGACTATGGTCAATAATAATTTAATTGTACATTCAAAAATAACTAAAAGAGTATAATTGGATTGTTTGTAATACAAAGGATAAATGCTTGAGGGAATGAATTACCCTTTCTATGATGTGATTATTATACATTGCATGCTTGTGTCAAAATATCTCATGTGCCCCATAAATATACATACCTACTATAAGCGCACAAACGTTAAAAATTTAAAAAATAAACATAAATGTAAAATCAGTTCTGTAGCTTTGGGGAAATACTTAATTTTTGTGGATCTCAGACTCATCATTTTGATAGTTATCCATTAAAATGTGTTTTATAATGCTCTTCAAATAATTTTGACCACTCATAATAAAGAGATATTTTACATGATGATCCAGTACTCACAAACATGCACACACCTCCTGCACATATATACAGGCAGACAACTAAAGCAAGATTTTTCATGAACCAGTACTTACCCTTACAACTTGTAATGAATATTGATATTTTGTATCTTTTAAAAAAATTCTAGTTACAACTCATTAGGTTTTGCTCTTGATGTTTGAAAAAAAAAAAGGCCAAGATGTCTAAAGCGTGGTCCATCTCTACCCTCCTCTCAATGGGTTATGTGAATATGTTGTTTCACATGGACTCTGATAGTACATTTGCTCACTTTTGCCATTAATGCTATTATATACTATCAATTCTTTTTTGGTTTGTGAGGTGTTTTCTTTTTTTTTCATTTAGAATTGATTTGTTTTGGCATCATAACTTCTAAGTGAAGACTGATAATAATTGGTCTCTGTTCATATTGTGTCATTTCTTTACAAAACATTGGTAGATTATATTGTGCTTTTAAACAGTTCTTTTTAAATGTCAAAGGAAAAGCTGTTATAGATATTGAAAGATGTTGATATCATGAAAAAAAATTATGCTTGATGCACAGCTAAATAAATGACCTACCTGTGATATTCTAAGAATTTAATATTTGGCAACCACAGATTAATATGAGTCTAATTTCATCATCACATTCTTCCCTCAAGAAAGACTAAATATACCATATTTGTTGCGAGTGTTGACAATTCATCTTTCCTAAGTAGTGAAATTTGACACAAGGTTAGCCTGATGCTTGGCCCACTGAAGCCCAAGAAAGAACATAGCTAATACTCAGTAATGTAGAAACAGAAAAGATAGCTAATACTCTCAGTAAAGTAGAAAGAGTAAAGAAAACATGAGACAATTTTGAAGGCTGATTTGGAAGTGACAATATGTTAAAAACAAACTGAATACAGATGTGGAGCATTCAGTCTGTCCAGTTCATAAAAGCACAATTTCCATAGTGTGATACAGTCTTAACATTGACCTACCTCTTTTGTTTGGAGATACTGGGCTAATAGACAGAATATTTTCATGCTTTCCTGTTTTCCATCTCCACTATAAAATATGAAATCCTTTCCGCATGAAGCATCACTTAGCACAGTGCCTTGCACATAGTAGGTTCTATAAATATTTGCTGTTTAGATAGGACTTATCTCCTGTATGTTCTCTCAAACACTAAATGTTATCATTTTAATAGAGCATCTCCAAAATTTTCTCTGAACTCGTGAGAATCACCCTAAGACTGTTTATGAAGGCTTGTAAATTTTCTGGACAGCCTGGTGTAAAAGGACAAAAAATTACATTCAAACTAAATTAACTATGATTTGATGTTTCTGCCATTTCCTGCCTCTGCCCTAGCTACCCAAGACATAGCTTCTTCCTAAAACTATAGCTTAAGTCTATGAGACCCACTACTTCATTGTAAATGAGCTAAATCAGAGTGAGAGTGAATACCAACCTAGATATTTAACTGCGTGGAAGGACAGCTCAGCTACTTTAGATTGGTGTGTCTAATAGAAATATAATGCAAGCCACATATGTAATTTTAAATTTTCTATTGTTCCATTTAAAAAATAAAAAGTAACAGGTGAAATTAATATTATTCATATTTGTATTTAGTCCAATATATCCAAATACTATGGTTTTAATAGGTAATCAACCTAAAATTTTTACACAGGTATCTTGCATTCTGTTTTTATACAGTTTTCCAAATGCAGTGTGTATTTCACTGATGCAGCACACCTCGATTTGGACTAACCATATTCCAAATGCTCAGGAGCCACCTGTGGCTAGTGGCTTAAGTTTGGACAGCGCAGCTACAGATCATTCTGCTCCAGATGACTTTGGAAGTAAACCAGGACTGAGCTCCTCAGTCAGAGGTAGTGTTTCACACTTTCAAAGTTTAAAAGGAAACTTTGAGTTAGTTACTGAAAGACAGAGAGCCCTTGTCAACATTAGGAGATTATGTCCTCTTTCTCCGACACTCATATCCTTTCCAAATTTCCTATTGATTACTTCCCCAGCATGAAAGAGGCAGGAAACAGGAATATCCTTTCATGGATGTGGTTGCCATCTTGACTGGTGTGGTTAGCACTAAATCCATTAGCATTAATACTCCCCATAAGAAGCTTTAGATAAGTAGCTTTAAAACTCAAGATGATCAACAAAGAAATAGATTTTCTTGGGGGAGGGTGAAATTGTTAGAAGACAGGAAGGAGGCGGAGGTGCTGAGTCACAGTACATCAAATTGATCCTGAAAAAAATATAGGGACCCATGGCTAATTGGAGTAATTGCCTGGGTTGAGGGAGCTGTGCCTTCCTCTTGGCCGCAATTTCTTTCTCCTGCCCTCTGCCTCTCTTACACCCATTCAGCATGCCAGCAGCCATCAGAGTTTGATGGACCGTGTCTAATCCCTATGTAGGGAATCTGCCCAAAGTAATACCAAACTAGAGTCTTAGCTTGTCACAGAGGTCCCCTAGGATGAAATCGTTATAGATCCCATAAAACAGTGCTTCTGAAACTTCATTGTACATATAAATAACCTGGAAATCCTGTTTAAAATAGAGACTGTGATTCAGAAAGTTTAGGGGTGGGATGGGGGGAGGAGATTTAATCTCCCAGATGATGCCTATGCTGTCTATCCTGGGACCACATATTGAGTAACCAAGTCCTATATCAGTGATTCTTAGCTCTCTGTGTACCTCAGAATTACCTACAAAACCTTTAAAAAATAATCAGTGCTCCATCCCAGATCAATTAAACCAAAATAAGAATAGGGGTGGTTGTTCAGGGGATGGTGAGTGAGTGAAACAAGTAATAATACTTTGCTAAAGCTCTCGTAGGGTGGAAAAGTGCAACCATGTTTGAGACCCACTGATCTGTTCTAATGCTAGTAAAATCAAATGGCGTTCATTTATCTGCCCCGTTCCACAAGCTGCCAAGTCTTCACAGCAAGCTGCTGAAGTCCTCTTCTGACTCTCTGGTGTTCTGTCAGCTCAACATCCAACTTCTTACTCCATACTACATCATTCCTATCCCTCTACCTGTTTTTCAGTTTAGTTCAATCGCATACGTATTGCTTAATTGCCTGATGAAATCAGGAAGGAGTCAGGAGAACCAAAATTTCCCCTACATTCGGGGAAATTTAGATCTTATTGAAAGAATCTGGGAAATTATTGTAAAGGGCTGCAACTTATCATGCTCAATTCCCATACAAAATAGTGTTGTTGATTTCCAGAAAGTAGAGGTCTTGATTAGGTTTACCAGGAAAAGCTTTTTAAAATCAGTGAAACCCAAGGTCAGAAAGTAGCATTGAGAACATTTAAAATCTTTTTTTTGGCAATTTTGAAATATACAGTACATTATTATTAACTATAGTCACCATGCTGTGCAACAGATCTCTAAAACTTATTTCTCCTTGTCTAATTGAAACTTTATACCCTTTGACCGTCCCCTATTACCACCTTTTACTACCTTCTTCTCCCAGCTTCTAGTAACTGCCATTCTACTCTCTACTTCCATGAGTTTGAGTTTTCAGGTCCCACATATAAGTGACATCATGCAGCATTTGTCTTCCTGTGCCTAGCTTATTTCACTCAGCATAAGGTCATCTAGGTTCATCCATGTTGTTGCAAATGACAGAATTTCCATCTTTGTTACAGCTAAATAGTATTGTTTTGTGTATATATGCCACATATGTTAATTACCTTCATTTAATCATTCCACATGTAAACTTACAGCAGAACATCACCTTGTCCCCTGTAAATATACATAATTATTATTTTGTTGGTTAAAAAATTTTGGCCAGGCATGGTGGCCCACGTCTGTAATCCCAGCATTTTGAGAGGCCGATGCAGGTGGATCACCTGAGGTCAGGAGTTCAAGACCAGCCTGCCCAACATGGTGAAACCCCATCTCTACGAAAAATACAAAATTAGCAGGGCATGGTGGCACATGCCTGTAGTCCTAGCTACCCGGGAGGCTGAGGCAGGAGAATCGCTGGAACCCAGGAGGCGGAGGTTGCAGTGAGCCAAGATTGTGTCACTGCACTCAAGCCTGGGTGACAAAGCAAGACTCCGTCTCAAAAAAAATAAACAAATAAATAAATAATTTAAGAAAAAATGTCATTGAGCCCCAGTAATGAGTACTGTAACTGAATTGACCTTGGGAGAACTCAACAAGTGAAGAAGGGGTTTTAATATCAGGTCTGGGAGACTGAAGTTTGCAGGGAGCTTGAAATGCAGTTGCTAGGAGGGAAAAGGAGGTGGGATTACAAAGAGAAATGTAGAAGAGACTTAGAAAATATAGCTATGGTTCCATATACTCCAGAAGGCTTCAGATGGGAAGAATGATTGTCAAAAACAAATGCATAGTCATGAATTGAAAAGGACTGGACTAAGTAACATGAAGGTAGATTTGGGAGGCATGAAAGGACTTAAAAAAAATGAAGAGGTAGGTTTTGGATAGACTGAGAAAATACATATGTTACTCTGAGTATTAGATCTAAATTCCAATCTGAAATTAAAATTGTATATGCAAAGCTCAGGAAGGAATTAACCTAGTTGGAGCCAGAAGAGACTAATCTAAAATAAAGGAAGCCAAACTGAAGAGATCTTTGAAAACTAGACACAGGTGAATTTGGAATTAATTGTAAGTGTTATCACAACTTCTGAACATGAGCATATTTTAGATATGTTAGTTGCATGACAGTTTTAAGAATAGTGGTGGCTGGATCGCCTGGATGAAGGTGGTCAGTTAAAAAAATAAATTTAAAATATTGAAGCCAAGGTAAGGTAGAAATGACAGTGGAATGTCGGGTCGATGACAGATTGAAAAGATGCCATCATCTTTTCCATAGAGTGGGAAATGTCAATAAAATTTACTGGGAATACTTCTCTGACTTAAAAAACTATTAACACCAATCATAGGAAGGACACACTGAGAAGGAGATTCACTTAAAGTGGAAACATAATAAGTTCTGATTTGAACATACCAAGTATAAAGTGACCTCCAAGAGAAAATACCCTGAAGACTTTTGACTTAAGTGGGAATGCATGGAAGATATCTGGGTGAAGATAAAGGATGCTCTGACTCAAGTAACTCCAAGCGAACAATGTGAACCATTTAAAAACATGGACAATGGAGACAATTCCAAAACATGAGGCAGAATCTTTGAATCCTGTGCCCTTTTCCTCTGCTAAGATATAAATGAACCCAGTCAGTTGCTTACTGATTCATCTACCTTTTCAAAATCCAAAAGAGAAAGAATCCTATAATTTTTAGTTGGCCTCTCCTAGATAGATACCAATGGTGAAATACCTGATCAGTTTGGGATAACATTGTTCACCATAAGCGGGGCTGTTCAGCTAAGCCAGGAGTGTCCAGTGGCCTCAATTTTTAACTGAGTGAAATCAGCCTTGTAATTCCCATTTGTAAGCCTGTGGTTCTATACTCTTCAACCTTAAACCAAATGCCCATTATCCAGCAAGACATTTTGCTTGCTGAATAAATGTAGCCATATCAGCATTTTTCAATGCCAGAACTGGTACGATTTTTTATATATTCATACATTCTTTTATGTGACATAGATAGAAAGAGAGAGAAAGAGAGAGGAAGGGTTTCAATGTTTGGGGCTGACATTTGTCATTTTCCTTTCCTCTTTTCTTTCCTAAGTGGGTGGAAGGATTTATAAGCAGGAAACATCTTCTTCAGTACAGATAAGTGAGATTTGGTGGTTGACAACATATAATCAAACCATTTCTCCTCCTAATATCTCTAGCTGAGTTATCTCCCCCTATTTTTCTTGGTGTCCATTATAGCATTTATCCATTCATATTTACCAGTAATAATTTGGATCAAAACCAAGAATTGCTTGCTGGAGAAGGGAAGTAAGATCTTTCTTTCCAGACAGTTCAGTAGTTTGGTTCCATTAATACACCTATATAGCAATAGTAATATACAGTGTTTAATGGGGCCAGATAGTGGCTAAAACTTCAAATAATTTTCAATAATTAATAGTCCTCACTATATTTGAAACCAGGTCTATCAGAACTCCGTGTTAGTAGGAAATCAATGCATCCTGAGTATCTCTATTTTTATGCTCCAAAAAATATCTACATGGTAGAATTGTTTATTCTTCAAAGAAGATAAATATGATTTTTAAGTATAAATATTGAAAAATATGAAAAATTAATGCAAGTAAAGCACCTTTAAGGGTCTGATAGCGGCTGATACTGAATTTTTGCCAATGACATAAAATTGCAGAAATTAAACAAAGCAGTGTGGGAGAAGCACACTGTTAATCAAATATGTCAATGTATCTCCAGGGCTGATAGCTAACACGTAAGTACTGACCTAAATTTTACTGGGGAACATTTTAAAAGCATTAAGCATATGCTGTTTACTTAGTTGATGCAATAAATATAAACATGCTTTGAGTTCACAGTAAATTCAAAGTACAGACCTTAAATAATTCTAACGTTTTAAATCAAATTGATTAATCACTAAAATACATTAGAAGAAATCGTTTCAGCAAATTTTTTTGTGAAAAAGGTCTTTTAGTCAAATCCAGTTCCTCCATTTCTATCCACTGCATGTGTAATTCATGAACCTTTAAACAGTATGAGATTATAGATAGCTAAACTGACATTTGTACTTTCACTTAGCAGCCTGAATAATCGGCACACTCTAAGCTTTTTAAATGTTAAAGCAATCATTGCTTTGAATTCATCTTGTGATGTCATTGCCACTAACAACTGACATAATAAATTTGAGGCATATGAAAGCTTGAAAAGAATATTAGATATATGTCTTATTTTAAATACATAACAATTAAATGATGTACAACAAGAAGTATGTTCTGATCCATCTATTAATGAAATGCTCTTTAAAAGTGTGATGTATCATTGCTATTTTTGTACTTCTGAGCTTGCAAAGATTCTCATTTAAATGTGTTGTGCTATTTGTTCAGAGTCAGAAATAGCAGTATTACTATACATAGAATAAGAAAATTAATGAACGTGTATACAAATGATAGCTACATTTGCAGCCCATAGAAGGGACACCAAGAGCATACACAATATTTGTACTAGGCAGACCAAAATAAAAGTGATGTGTCTGTATGTGTATATGTATGTGTGCGTAATTTACCAACTGAATATTTTCATGACTGGGATTCCTTTTACCAGTTAAATGGGCCACCCATGTAGTCAGTCAGGGTTCTTTGAGCAAATCCATTTATCTCTGCTAAGAAAATGGGCAATAGCCAGGAAAATGAGAAATGGGAAATATGATAGACCCATTCCCATTGTCATTGGAGATATTTGATAGAACAGCCATGGTTTACTTACTTCTTTCCCACTCACATGAGCCTGAAGCCATGCGTGTTTGCACAGTATTTTCTCTCCTGCTCCAAGTTCCTATTAACAAATAAGTAGACCACCAGACTTGTTCTAACTATGTTTTTGTATGTATCATAGTAACTGGAGTATTACAGGGGTCAGGAATAACATTTTTAAAGAGAAGTTTAAAGATACTCTTGCATGATGAGAGGATCAATCTCTGGCATGTTCTGGTATCCTATATTCCAAATGTTTGAAACAAATTAGGCGAACTGGTAGAAGTATATAAACAATTGAGCCAAAATAGCCATACAGGATTGTAAAGTTTCCTCTAAGAAACAAACAACTTTACAGAGCTAAACATAGACACAGATGGTCCTTTATTGTCGAAAATCTTACTCCAGAAGTGACATTTCAAATCTTATACCAACTCTAAATTGAAAAGCTATTCTCCTATAATCCAGAAATCCCATCCATCCTCCCATTCCCAATCACACACTTTGACTTTCCAACCCTTTCACATAAAATTTAAAAGATGTAGAATTTGAACTTTGTTTTTAAATGGCATGAAAAAATAAACTCCCATCAAGCTGAAACTCATCCTAAAGTCCTAGCTACTTGGAGATCAAACTTGATTTAATTAGAAAGTCTCTTTAACATCAGATAAGAGAAATTTCTTGGTTCTGATTCCTGTTCAAAATTCTTCAGAATCATTCCATCTGGAGGGATGTCAAATCTTCTTATCTCTTATCTCCCACCACTGCCTTCCACAGACCTCCATACACACACTTCATACATGCACCACCTAACTAATTTAATTCCTTCATTGTTGATGACCATTCTCTCAGAGCCTCTTCTACTCTTCTTTCACTGACCACAATTCTACTTCATTAAAACCTCAGCTCAGTTTATTTTCCTTCTGCCTGCCCTCTTGCCCCACAAGAACCACGTTCATCAGTTTTGATCTTGCTATTCATAGATCTGTATCATTCCATCTTGAATTATTATTATAAGATTATATTGTTATATGTTAAATTATAAAAATATATGTGAGCACTTTGGGAGGCCAAGATGGGAGGATCACTTGAGCCAATGACTTTGAGACCAGCCTGGGTAACATCAGGAGACTCCACCTCTACAAAAAAATTCAAGAATTAGCTGGGTGTGGTGTCACATGCCTGTGGTCCTAACTACTCAGGATGCTGGGATAGAATGTTTACTTTGGTATGGAGGATTGAGGCTGCAGTGAGCAGTGATCATGCTATTGCACTCTAGTCTGGGTGACAGAGTGAGAATGTCTCAAAAAAATGCACACAAATACACACACACACACAGACGAACACACAGACACACACATACTCTCTCTCTTTAGAGAGTAAGCTTCTTAAAGACAGAAATTTAAAATTATTAAATGTCCCCAAATGCTCTAATATATTAGCTTTTATGTAATAAATGACAAATCAATGTTTGTTGTTGATGATGATGATGAGGATGATAATAATAAAATAATCAAAGATGAAGAATGGGAACACAGGTGGCTAAAGGTTTTTTTTTTTCCTGGCCATACGAATGTTTACATTGTCCATGAGCACAAAGGAAATCTACCGGCTGTCAAGTCCCATTTAAATTAATCTGGCAGCCCAAATAAAAATGCAGGAAAGATCACATGCATCACACTAGATGTTTTAGGAAATTAAAATTAAGAATACACTCATTTCACTGAGGGGGAAAACGAAGTAGCTTACGGTTAAAATGACCTACCAACTAAGGCATATGAGTATATATATATGTGTATATATATATATATCTTCTATAGAAATATATCTTAAGGATATGTAGTTCACTGTTTTATATAGAAAGAAAATATTTCATCTTCCCGTTCACTTACAAGAGTTAACATTTATTAAACACCTCCTATGTGCCAGGCTCTGTGCTATCAAATCTCTGTATTTGTCTCATTAACTGCTGAAAACAACTTCATAAATAAAATGTCATCCAATTCAGATGATGAAATTCTGGCACAGAGAATTACATAATTGCCCAGGTTCACTCAGCTGGATTAGGAGGCAGGATTCATCGACGTGTCTGGGACCAAAGCACATTCTTCTCACTTCCAGAGGAATGGTGAAGTGTGATTTTTTTATCTCATCACATTTTTGGAGGATATCTCTTACTACCTCTGTGGCAGTGAGCAAGTTCTTTAATCTCTCTGAACCTCAGTTTCCTAACATATAACATGAGAGATAGTGATATGTAAGCTTTGTTATAGTTATTCAAACAACCTGAATAAATCAGTTTCCATTCTCTTGCTACAATAGATCTGAAATCAATTATCATAGATCAGAATGTTTATTATGTCATTGTTTTTCACAAAATCTCTCCATTCCCCCTTGTTTTGTTGATGTTTAAGCTGGCAGGATAATTTCAGGAACTTCTGCAAGTATAAATTTTAGTCAGATTAGTCAGCATGGTGATATAATCAGGAGAAGCAAAAGCATGTTAACTAAGAAAACACCCAAGCAAAGAAATATAAAGACAGACTGATTAGACTCAATGTTGCATTTAGAATTACTCTATGAAGCGTTCTCAGCACAAGCATAGACAAGTTTCTCCTTTATGTATTTTCGATCTTATGCAAGTATGAATATACACATGGAAATTTATTACTTGTTTCTGTCACCACTCATTCCGCAGAGAATTTAAGGAAAATTACAACAAAACCATCTATAATAAAATTATGATAAAAGTGGAAATATCAAAGAAGTATTAAAGCTTATGTAAGCTTAGGCAAAAATTCAAAGACCATGTAAAATGAGAAGGCAAGAAATTAGAGTATAAGAACTAATGTAAACACAATAATAAAATTGCAAGTTTGGCCCTGTTCATTGTAGCTACTAAAGAGAGGTCAAGTATATAATGCATATTGTTTGTTAAAAAGAGGAAGGGCATCGCTTCTTGGTCTTTTGGCTAAGATCAAGTGAAGAGGAAGGAGAGGGGAGGGTGGGAATATTCCCAATTTGTTAGAAAAATAGAAATATGTCCTGGCACTAAATCTTATAAAAAATTTACATGAAAGTTTATAAAAGCAGTATTGACTGATATATTGGACAACGTCTTTGATAAGACTTCTACAGCTGCTTGGGTGAATGGCTGAACTTGTGTGGGTTTTGGACTTGAGCACATTAGTATCTTTATTTATATGTGAACACATGTTCATGAACTTATGACTGTCATGCATGAGTTTATATATACTATAAAAACTATAGGGAAGTTCAGTATCATAGTCTATCAAAGCTCTGTGTTTGATTCATATTTTACCACTATTAACAGTTGAAACCATTTAACTGCATTGAAAAGGATCATTATTTGACAATCTAAACTAAAATTAAAGTATCTCCAAACTTATATAGTCATGAAGATTGGTTGAATGATTTTGCACAGAAAGATATCAGAATTATAAAAGCCCTGCTAAACAAGAATGAAAGTCAAAGGACGATTAAAACTGGCAACACTTCAAACCAGAACCAAAATTACTTACTGGTGGTCCTCTTTCTCCAGACAGGTTCCAGATAGCTATCCCTGGTCTTCCCCAGCAGTAACACAAAGGTCAAATGCATATTCTAGTTAGTTTAAGTGCAAATAGACCTCATTACATATTTGAATTAATTGTTTATAGTAGACTAACTCAAACCTGAACTTTGATTCTACTTTATTTGTTCAAACAACAAATATGTATTGAGTATGTACTATGTTCCAGGATGCATGTATAATAATAAATGAGATATAATACTTTCTATCAAGTCATATGAGAGAAGACAGACAAGTAAACAGAAGATTACAATAGAGTGTAACTGTGCTTGGTATGAATAAGAGAGAATATAGGAGGACTCCTGACCCAGCCTCAGATGACACAGGAGGTTTCTGACCACTTCATTGGAATCCCTATGAATAAATATGAGTTACCCAGATGAAAATGCAGAAAAAATTGTTCAAGACAGATAAAACAATATAGGCAAAGATACAAATAGCACTTTGAGCACTTCAAATGGATTAAAACAGCAAATGATGGAAGGAGAGTATTAAGAGACAAGAAAGTTTAGCTGGGCATGATGGTGCACATCTATAGTCCTAGCTAATTGGGAGTCTGAGGCAGGAGTATTGCTTGAGCCCAGGAGTTAGAGGCTGAAATGAGCTATCATTATGCTGCTGCACTCCAGCCTGGGTGATAGAGTGAGACCCTGTCTCTAAAAAATGAAATAAAATACATGAAATTTAAAAAGAAACAAGAAAGAAGAGGCCAGATCATAAAAGAATTCACATGTTATGTCAAGAAACTTGGATTTTTATCCTGGGTTGTGTTGTTAAAGCTAATGAAAGATCTTTTTTAGAGAGAGAATTTTAAAAAAATTCTCATTTTAAGTCAAATCACCATGGTTTCTTAATGAATAACTGGTTATAATGGATTGAGACAGACACTAACAGTTTCTTACCTAAAATCTTTTCTCCCTCTGCTCCACTTTTTTCTGTTAACTTAAATAAACCAAGCTATAATACTTACCTTCCAAAACTCTTGCAGCTAGAAATGCCCATGTGACACAATTTTAACTGTTCAGATACAGACAGGAATTCTTTGGAAAGCGCTTACCTTTCTAAATAAAAAAGCAAGGCTTCACAAGTAGAGTTATTTTGCCTTTCCTCTTTATTCTTTCCTCTTTTCTTCCTTTTTCCTGAACTGAAGACTGGATTCTGAGGACACTAGAGTCATTTTGTGTTTATAAGAATAAGAACACAAAGATTGCGAGGCATAAAGAGAAAAGGTGGGGACATAACATTTTGTATAATATCAATATTTTAGGAATTAATGGAGGAAGACCAATCTATTATGCAAATGGAGAAGAAGTTATCCTAGAGGTAGGAGAAGGCAGTGAAAGTCTGGTGCTACTGAGGCCAAGGGGAGAAAGCACTCAAGGGAGGAGTGGCAAACAGCGTGCAAAGCAGCAGACACCAAGAAAGGTGATGTTCCGGCATCCTCAGGATACGAAGAAAAAGTGGCTTCTTTATTTTTTTCATCAGTTATCCAAACATCTCCACAAGTTCTCACCCTACTGAGAAATGGAGAAACCTAGGCTTTCCAATTAATGACAACACAAGCTCTTCTAGTTTACAGTTTCTTAATACATTTGACAAAAGTCCCTTTCAAATAAATTCTTTAGTCTTTCAAATTAGTTTCCTCCCCAACTTTATCCTTCCCTAGGATGTGGGAGTGTACACAAGCTTACTGAGTCCTCCTAGTGGAGGGGAAGAAATAACTTAGATCTTTACTCATATACTCTTGTCTCTGCAGTGGGGACCTACTTTATTCTGCACTAGCACTGTTCACTACCAAGCTATGTCTGCTTGCATTTGGACCTTTGGCCAAATATAAACATTCACCACTGCTCAGAACCAGCCATGAAAACTGATTCTAGTCACCAAGGAATGTGCCCTCGGTTGCCTGTTCTTGTCCTTAGCGTTCACATGGTCTAGCATTCCAGCTGTACTTGCAGCTCACCAAGGTGGGTTTGGGATTTAGGCATTGGCTGCAATGCATTTGTGGCCACAGCCTCATCAGAGCCACAGTTTGTCATGGTGCATGAATCTCCTCCAAGGGTTTTGCCTGGAGAAGCACCCAACTCATCTATTACCCTTCTTGTAACGTTCTAAGGATCTTTCATCACACCTTGGTGGTTTCTGCTATACCCCTCAGCCCTTGATGCCCCTTGTCCCCACCCTTCAGCCCCACACGTTCCCCATTCCCTCCATACCTAACAACCTTATTCTACCTCTACCTCTTGTCTTTGGTATTTTCTACTTTCTTTTCCTTCCTGAAAAGAGCTTTCCCTTCCTCAGTATTTATCAAATTTTAGCATACATCGGATAACTGAATAAATTATTAAAGTCCAGATTGCTAGACTGGTGTACATTCTGAGTCTTTGTATTTCTAATAAGCTTCTAGGTCATGGTGTTGCAGGTCCCAAAGCCTCACTTAGTGAATTACTGTTCTGCAGCCTATTGGTGGTGAAAGTGGAAGGAGAAGGGGTGGAATTAAGCCTCAAGGCACCTGTCTAAAATTTGGAAGATTCTCTCTAAACAGTAACATATTATTCACTACAGTATTTTTCTGAGTACTTCAATTCTGCTTCTTGATATGAAAGCTAAGCGATAACTAGAAATCAGAGATTTACATGTATATGTAAATGGATGCTGAGGATTCAGAATCCAGTGCAGTGAGCTGACTCCAGCGAGCTGAGAAGTGAATGGGAGGTCAGGATGAACAATGTTTGCAAAATCTTGACTGTGAGTGGGAGGATGGGGGAGTGGGCCTTTTCTTCTTCTTTTTCTTTTCTTTTTTTGGAGGGAGGGAGAAATAGAGGAGACTTGAGCATGTTAAAATGTCAATACCAATGACTAGTGGAAAGACTTAAGGACACAGAGGAGAGTTTAAAATGAATGATCTGAAGTTCCTAATGAAAGGAAAGGAAATGGAAACCAAAGCACAGGAGGGTAACTGCACTGGGAGGAGAGAGACATCCATGGTGACAGAAAGGACAAGTGAGTTTGCATCGAGAGCGAAGAGTGTTAACAAGTTGAGTGTAGGAGGGGCACAGAGTGGAGTAGGGAGCTTTGACATCTGGAGAATATTTGCAGTAGCCATTCTGAAGAATAAGAGTGAACAACTATGCAGGAAGCATGGTGTTGGCACCTGTTCCTGGTGAGGCCTTAAGAAACTTACAATCATGGTGGAAGGCAAATGGGGAACTACCATGATGTAAGGTGAGAAGGAGCAAGAGAGAGCTGGGGAGAGGTGCCATACTCTTTTAGACAACCAGACCTCACATGAACTCAAAGAAGGAACTCACTTATCACCAAGGGGATAAGTGAGATGTGGGATGTGGGATGGGGATAAGAGTTTATGTGGGATGTGCCCCCATGAACCAATACTTCCCATTAGGCCCCAGCTCCAACACTGGGGATCACATTTCAACATGAGATCTGCAGAGGACATACATCCAATCTATATCAACAGACTACAGAAGGACAGAAGGGTTGTTAAAGTTCCAGTTGCCATTACTTAATACTTTAATGCTTTTTGTGCCTATCCAAACTTTATTTAATGTCGTATCTATCCTAGACATTCCCTTTTTCTGATAATAGCCCTCCTACCTTTGTCCCTGCAGCCTAGTGCAATGTGATTTCCTGTTCTTGCTCATCTATGAGTTTATTTGCAATTTCAGGTGGGTTTTTCAGTTCTAGCTAACCAATTCTTACATGAAATTCCCTTGTTTTAAATACAGATATTGGTTTCTATTTTCTATCTGGACCCTGACTCACACAGCACCAAGCCCTTTGGTCATGAGATCCACCAGTGGAGGTGGAAAATTGAAATAGCCCCTAAGGTATTGCCATGAAATAGTGATGGTGAGGCAAAGCGACAAGGGAAGTGATTAATGGCAAGACACTGATTACAGCAACATATCCTGCATTTTCGGTCTAATTCAGTAATACAATACTAACGCTGTGTAGAATAAGAATAGAGTCATTGGCACCAGGAAGCCACACAAAATAGATTCTACTTCATGTCTCAGTGATTTAAAACTCAGATATAAGTGGTTTTTTAAACATGTGTAGAAGTGATAGTTGCTTCAGACAGTAGATACAGGGCTTATAGAATTATTTTTACATAGACCAGACTCTGAAACTTATGACACAAAAGGGATTTCTCAGAACTGCACACACCAATATTCTTGGATTCATGAATGATAAGAAAAAAGCTCATTTTTTTCTCTTATACTTTTAGTAAAGCTGCAAGATTAGGTGATTTATTTTTATCCAACTTAACAACCCTAAAGCAGAAATTAAACATACTACTTTTGTTTTTATAAAGTATTAGGAATGTCTGGGACAATGACAACTCTAAACCTCATCACCATTTCTTTTGGCTTCTATTTTTTGTGTGATTCTGTTTGCATGTGTGTGTGTGTGTGTGTGTGTGCATTTGTGTGTGATATTGCAGCTTTTTGGGCCAGTATGTTGAGTAATGAGTGAGGTAAGGTAGTATGTGTGAGATGATGAGACCAACATAATCTAGTTGGTTGTAAAATATGTAATCAGTTCAAACTGATAATATATACATATGAATGCATGCACATGAATTATTACATACATTTTGAGGGAGAAAGAAAAACTCAAAAGGAGCCAAGAAAAATTCTTCACAAGATTGTTTCCAAGAATAACAGTAGAAAAATAACAATGTCACTAGGTATTTAATATACAGTTTTTAAACGTGTAATCTAATGAACAAAAATAGAGGTGATTATTCTACTTTAGCTGTGCTAAAGAATAAGTATTTGCATCAATGTTTTCTGTATTTTTCAGAGAATAATGTAGTTTTAAGGTGCCAAAGCTAATCCTTTCACAAAACTATCTTCCAGGGAAAGGGTCAAACAATTAAATAGAGTCCTAAGTCTAACTCTGTTAGTTGCCTTTAAGGGTACCAGGTACTATTTTTTTTTAAGTTCAATTGGCCAAAATAATGTATTTAATATAAAGTATATCTCAATAAAATGTATGTTTTTAAAAAGCTTTCAACACAAAGGATAAATGCTTGACATGATAGATACACCATTTATACTGATGTGATTATTATCATTGAGTGACTGCATCAAAATACCTCATGGAACCCATAAATATACACACCTACCATGTACTCAAAAAATTAAAAATTAAAAAAAATTAAAAAGCTTTCAAGACAATGAACACCTTAAACAGACTCTGTGCCTTTCAAGCCAGAGACATTTTGAGAGTTGAAGAGTCACTTGCATTTTGTTTTGTATTTATTTTCTACCATAATCCATTTCTGTCCCTTTATCCTATATTTATTTTTCCCACAAAAGCACATAGGAAGTGCACAATGGTAAAATGGGTTCTTTTATTGTTTAATCTCTTTACTTCCTAATTCAACAGATAATTCATCTGTAGTAAAAGCTTACCCTGAGGTTTAAATCCATGGAAGTTACTTACATTTAGAGACACTGCAGGTGCACAACAAAGGCAACTATATCCACTCAGTGTAAACTTAATTCCTAAATGCCCTTTTCTCAGAAAACAAAACAAAACAATGGTTCATTTCTGGTTAATTGTCGTGACAGAAATTTAACAAAGTGATGGTCTGTCCATGATTGATTATTTAGAATTCTAAATTTAGAAGCTAAGAACTGCAATCAGGTGGAAATCATTAGTAATTGCATGTATATTTGCAATTCATAAATATTTTTTAGTTTCTGAAGTCTTTCACATTGCACTGGGGAACCAGGTGTAGGCTATGTTTTTAGTTGCTTGTCTACAGATAAAGTTCAGAAATGCTATTTAAATAAGAGTTATGGTTGTTCTAGCTTGACTCCCCTCAGATCCAGCCAGGCTGGCTGTAGGTAGAGTTAGGCAACCCCAGCCCTCACACTGCTCCCCCATCTCCCTTTTTTATGTTTTTAGTGAACAAATTCCTATCATAAAGTATTTGGGACTCAAATAAATGTCCAATCACCTCCTTGGTTTGACTGAAGCCAGGAGCTCATGGGAAAGGACTAAGGTGTGTCTATCATTGAAATCTAGACCCACACAAACATGGCTGAATGGATTTCAGAGAGGAAAACTAAGCCTCTGTGGGGGAAACCCCTGTGAGTAGTGGCAGATGGTAGCTAGACTCAGCAGGTGGGCCTGGTTGCTTGTAGAAAGGCTTTCAGGCAGTCCCTGACCACCCCCGACCCCACCTTTTTGGAGAGCCTGTCACTCTGAGGAAGTCAACGGCTATGCCAAAAAGAGCCAGAATTCATCCCTAGGGGTCAATGAAGCGCTACTCTTCATCACCCCCTTTCTCCTGCCTCTCCCATCCGAAACAGAAAAAGATTTGTGCTAGTGGCCAGAAACAGAAAGACAAGCTGCAGAGACCCAGCGGCACATTGTGAAAGCTGAAGGAAGGGAGAGAAAGTACAGAGGCCACGGCCTGAGATCACACCCTGCGTGGTCTGAGCACGATTCGGAGCAAGCAACAGAATGCACAGGGCCCCACAGGCAGTGGAAAAGGCAGGTGCCTGAAAGAAATTAACAATCGGTGCACATGGCCCAAGATCAGCAACACAAATGTGGGCATGGAATAAAGGAATGTGGTATTTCAGAAAGGGGCCCTGACACTCTGAGAGGGAAAGCCACCGTGCTAATCACCCAACCACAGGATTACACATACGCAGCCCTCACAACTGAGGGCATCTCAGAAACATCTTGGGAGAGAACCGCCTAGAAGATGTTGGATTTTCTTCCACTCATTAGATAGCGTTTCTGAGCAGAGCGATCAGTGTATTACTGAAAATGCCATATACATTGTTCCTGTTGGTTCCTGAAGCTTGAAGCATGACCAATATGTATCTAGATAAAAACGACTGCATGCTAGTGTATCAAACAAACCATCTCAAGAGTCAGTTCATTGTTCTTTCTTGCTGTGGCCATGAGCTAAAATTAAATACAAATGTGATACTAATTTTATCACGTATTAGTTTTCTGTTTCTGTGTAAGAAGATCCTACAAACTTAGCAGCTTACAGCAACATCCATTTATTAGCTCATAGTTTTGTAGGACAGAAGTGACTGAGTTCTCTGCTCAGGGTACTGCAAGGGCTGAAGATAAGGTCTTGGTCAGCCAGGCTGTTCTCATCTGATGGCTTCAGCAAAACATACACATCTATGCTCATTTTTGTGGTTGACAGAATTAAGTTCGTTGCAATTGTAGGACTGAGATCCCTGTTTCTTTGATGGCTGCCAAGCAGGGGCTGTCCTAGATGCAGTCCTTGCCATGTGGCCACCCCCATCGTCAAGCCAGAAATGCTTTGGTTTCATGCTTCAAATCTCTGACGTCTCTAATCTTTGAACTCTAAATCCAGATTTAAAGAGATCATGTGATTAGGTCAGGCCCACCTGGGTAATCCCCTTATCTTAAGGTAAACTTATTTGGGACCTAGATTATATCTGCAAATCCCCTCATAGTGGTACATAGATTGGTGTTGGAATAACTGAGAAAAGGTGTGTGTGTATGTGTATGCACCAGGGGCCAGGAATCTTGGGGACTGTAGTAGAGTTCTGCCTATGGCATATTGATTACCCTTTCACCTCATTTCACCAGAAAATGCAACTTTTTTACCTAAAATCCCATATAATCAAGTTCATAACTAACTCATAGCTAGGACAGAAAAGTGGTCTTGAAAACTAAAATTAGACCAAAACTAATTTTTCCTATAGCTCACTCATTTACTTATTGAATTATATTTATATAAATCACATCTATTGTAATTATATCTAATGAGAAAAGAATACCGGTGTTATTTGCCTCAAAATATCTTTTCCACATTTGTTTTGTCCTAGAATTGAAAGAAATATCAATGATTCAGATTTCTTCAAATGAACATAGTATCAGATTTTACTCTTAATTACATGGATCGCTAGGAAAGAAAAAATTTGGAACAGGAAAGGTACCTGAGAAGTCTAGTTCTAACAGATAATCTTATAATTCTTGGCCTTATAGATGGCCTTAGAGCTGCCCATTTATCTGAAAATTTTTATAAACCAAAGACTAAAACATGAACTTGCACACCTCTTAAGAAGACTGGAATTTAGTGAACAGCCTAAAGTGAAACTGTCACTCCTCCTCAGAAAACAGCCACCAGCAAATTCCTCACAGAGAATCTTGGGAGCACACCCCTTCTCTTTGAACAGCAATATGATTTCTGCTCAAGTAGACACACAAATATTTTTGGTGTCCCCAGAATCTACTTGGATGAATAAGGTTTATTTTTTTTTGTTTTACATTCCCCCAAAGCCAAATGTGGCCACTGTTGTTCTTCCACTTATCAAATCTTTCATCAAATTTCCATTTCAGTAGTGGAAGAGCAGAAAGAAGAAAGTGTGTAAAATTGGACACATTTCTATGATCAGAATATAAAGAAAACTAAGCGCTACAGGACTCTATTGTCCAAGCTGAAACTTACATGGCATCCAATTCCTTTGTGGGAGGCCCTGTGGTGTGGCTCAGAGATATTATTTCCTTCAGTGGTATTCTTATCAAGATACTTTGCATTTATGTGACATTTCTATTTTCAAAGGGACTTACAAAAATGTATTCGCATACTCTACAAAAATCTGAGCTATTATTATTTCACTATGTAGATGAGAAAAATTATCAAAAGTAAGAAATTCACCTCAGGCCATGAAATGAATAAAATATGACTGTTCATACTTCCAACTTTCTGCCCATGCTTAAACTTTTCTACCAAGCTTTTTTTACTTTATCTTGCAATGTGTCATCCAAAATCCTTCAGAAAATGCTTGCTCTAATGATCTAAAAGAGAAAAAGAAAAGAGGAAGGAAGGGAGTGAGGAAGAAAAGGAAAGAGGGAGAGGTAAAGAAAGAAGAAGGACTACTAAGCCTTATTAGAATTCCATTTTTCCCTTCAACACTTCTCTTGTACTTATTTAGATACACCATTTAAATAATTGCCATTTATAAAATTCCGGGTCTCACTTCCTGAAAGGGTATGCCTGTCATCAGCTAGCAAGAGAAAAGAGTAAATAGTCTCAATTTGTATGAAGAATATGTAATTCATTTTTTGTTCCAGGGGCATCCACAAGTAGAAATATAGATAAATATAGAATTTATTCTATACAGACACAATAAATTCAGAGGCACTCAGGACCTTTGCAGGCCCCAAGAACTCTTACTTTGCAGACACATCCTACATTAAGTATAATTTTTATATAATCAGAAGAGCTTATTTAAGCCAAAGTTAATTAGTGATATTCTGTAAACTTATATTAACTACTAATGTCAATTTTGCAATTTCTTTTTATTTGTTCAAGTTTAGCATGACGTAAAATTTTTATTTTCTAACTGCATTTCATTTGTTCATAATTTTTGGAATCTTTGTTTGTTTTAAATGTTTAAGTATTTTTGTAGGCCCTGACTGTTAGCAGTCTCATTACTAGAAGCATGACAGCAATGCACAAAGCAGAAAAACCAAGTTATACACTATGAATTTGGCGGCAGTTTACCTATTATAATTTTTGTTTGTTTGTTTGTGTTTTTGTTTTTTGAGACAGAGTCTGGATCTGTCACCCAGACTGGAGTGCAGTGGGGGATCTCAGCTCACTGCAACCTCCGCCTCCCAGGTGCAAGGGATTCTCCTGCCTCAGCCTCCCAAGTAGCTTGGTCCATGGGCATGCACGACCACACCGGGCTAATTTTTGTATTTTTACTAGAGACGGGATTTTACCATGTTGGCCAGACTGGTCTCAGACTCCTGACTTCAGCTGATCCGCCCGTCTCAGCCTCCCAAAGTGCTGACGTTACAGGTGTGAGACATTATGCCCGGCCTGCCTATTACAATTTAAAGACCCTTCTTTTCCTAAAATAAGTTTTCTGCTCGTCTGCCACCAATAGAGTTATTCTCTATAGTTATTAATGCCCACAGGCTACTGTTGGTAAAGGTGAAAAATGTCCTCCACTTCACCAGCCTTGCATGGGCACAAATAAATAAATAAATGAGTTTTTATTTTTTAGTTATCTATTGCTGCATTCACAAATTCCTCCAAAACTTGGAAATTTCAAACCATAGTAAACACTTCTTACCCAGTTTCCGTGGGTCAGGAATTCAGGAGCAGCTTAACTAGCTCTTTCATGAGGTTACAATTAACACATCCCCCAAGGCTACAGTCTCATCCAAAGGTTGACTGGGGCTGAAGGACACACTGACCTACATGTCTGGCAAGTTGTACTATTTGTCAAGGAGACCTTAGTTTCCCTCAGTGTTGACCTCTTCACAGAATGCTTGAGTGTCCTCACAACATGGCAGCTGGGGTTCCCTCAGATCAAATAGTCCAAGAGAGAGCAAGGCAGAAGTGACGATATCTTTCAGGACTAGCCCTGGAAGTCACACACAATCATATTTAATTCATTAAAAGCTGAGTGACTGAATGTAATAAATAGCCCACATTCAAGGAGAGGGAAATCAGTCTATACCTTTAAAGGAAAGAGGAACAAAGGATTTGCAGATGTGGACATATTTTAATTACCACAGAAAATTATGTAAGAATTCTAAAAGAATTGTCCCTAATGAAGGTGCTGAAAGAGACTCTGAGAATTATCATTTATTCTTATGAGCAAACACAAATCTGCCTTTGAAGCCTAGAAATTCTGTTTAGAATAGAACCACTCATTCTTAAGGATGCCCATATATTTTTAAGAATGGAAAGTCTTCCTTTTAAATAACACTAAGCTCAATTCCTTGGTGACCTTAGAGTTACACTATTTTTTAATAATTTATATTCATTGATTAGCCTAACATTCTGACACCGTATTTATGGACTACTGTGATGGATCACATCTGTTCTCAAACTAAAGTAAATAAATTCTCAGTTTAGATAATTAGTGTGAAAGCCCAGGTTTGATTATATTTTCTTTTATACTGCTGGAATATTTCAATTTTGGAAAGTATATTTGTTATCTTTTGTTATTGAAAAATTAAAAATCTTTGAGTAGATTATGATACATATCTTAAAAATCTAAAAGTCAATAATATTAGTAGATCCTTAAATACGTAGGTCCGAAAATATACGAATTGTTATTTGTATATATGTGTTCGAATGTTTTTGAATTTTTCCTAAAAGGTAGCAAAGATTTTTTCTTAACCTATGATTGTGACAATATCAAATATATAATGTTTGTATAAGAGAGAAGATAGTGGGTGTGTATGTGGAAAGAGGTTGTTGGGGGTGAGTTCTAACTAACCATGCTTTGGATGTTACCTGAAATTTATTTAACCCCACCAACCTCTTGTAGTTGAACTTCTACCAAAGTTCATATATCAGCAAAGCATGCACAGATGGAAGTAAAATTCTTACTGTCCACGCAATTATTTCATACATGCAAAATGTAACCTTTTGCAAACATACTATTGAGTCTGATCTAGGTTGTATAAGAATCATAACGTACTAGCCTTTTGCTTATAAAGGAATGAATTCACCTTCATATATTCTTTGGTCAGTAAGCATTGCCACTTCAGTTTCATAGTATTGTAGACCATGCCTGCCTATAAAAGCTCTCTAGCCCCTATGATGTTATTTATGTATACATAATTTAAAGTCAGTTATTTCCCTACCAATCTTAACATTGAAGCCTTTTAATCTTTGGGATTGAAAATTAGAATGGTAGATACAGAAGATTTCTATGTTTCTTTTTTTCCCCATTTTTCTTCATCTTACAATCTATAGCTAGTAAAGGAGTAAGAGGACACATGATTGAGGTTTATATGCATGAACTGCACATATTTTTTTCCTCAAAAATTCTTTGTCAATCACCTGTTATCTCTATATACATTGTTGTGCCAGGTTCCTGCAAGGACTCATTGAGAGCAAGTGCCAAATAATCTTTTGAAATGTTAATAATTAAGAGATTATATATTTATACACATATACATGATTACATATATTATATACAAGGAGATAAGGCAGGAAAGATCCCATATACTCTTTAATATTATTTTTCATTCAAATCTGTCATTACCTGCTTCTTTACTGATGCGACACATTAAACTAATTTTATTCTGACTCAAGTAATTTAAATCAATGAACACTACCTCATGAAGTGCTGGGAAAGAAAGAGATAATAAAATGTGATTATTAAGCCAGTGGATCCTGCCACTATCTTTGACAGCAATAATTAACCCTTATCTTATATGAGCGGGTGCTCATCTGAACTCCATACATAAGCAAAGCTATGAATAGTACTGTTTAATACACATGAAAACTGAGGTACAAAGGTCAGTGAGGTGTCTAAAGGTGATTAGGGAAGTTAAAAATAGGGCCTTTTTTTTCTGACACTTGCTTTTGAAGCTAGGGATCTAGATTTAGACTTCTTCTTAGAACCACAAATCACATGTCGTAAATAACTTAGGACACCAAATACCAAATTTCCACCAACAAAACATAAGGAGGAACTGATTCAGAGAATTAAGCCATATGACTGCATATCGAGCCACATCCAATGCCAAGATTTTAAGTGAAAATTGATGAGACACATAATAGATCTGCATGAACCCATAATACATATTTGGGGTAACAAAGAGTGGCACACTTGCCATAAGAGAGACACTCACCTTTTTCTCATTCAAGAGAACACCTTTCCGCAGTATGCAGTCATGTCTGCTGAGGGAGATTAGGTCACTGGCAATGGTTTGGGCAATCTGTCACCAATAAAAAATACTGTGCTCTGGAGTAGTTTAAGAGTAATAAACAGGATTAAAGTTAAACTCTCAAAAGAAGGTAACTACATACTTTTGAGCTTTTAATTGGGATTTTTTTTTCTTTTTTCTTTCTTTTGCATCTACAAAGATTGAAATATTTACAGACTGGGCCAAGTCCACCACTTGGTTTAAATTCTATTGGTGATCAGGGTAGAGGTTATATCAAGCCAAGTGCTTGCTGACTTCAAGTAAACAAAAACAACCAGAACACTTCCATTTCCAACCATCGTTGCCTTTGTGGTGGAATAACCTTAAACCATCTCATAGCTGTGGTTATATCTCCTCTAGCAAATTTTGGGCACAATTCAAATGAGGATGCAAGTAATTCTCTGAGAAAGACAATTCTTTCTTTTCCTAGGACAGCAAGCTGCTGAGAGGGCAGGGAGCTTCTCTGTCTTGTTGATTGATGTCTTTCCAAAGACTAAATTCAGCATAGAGTGATACTTTATAAGGGTTTGCTAAGGTTCCACCAAAATAACTTCTCACCAAATTCGAAGAAGGAAATAATGGGTTTCAGACTAAAGATTGACTACACAAAAAGCAAAGTCAGTGGTTACAGATTTCAAGCTATTTAAGAAAACTTAAAAAAGATCCATTTCTTTAAAAATTTCATCTTCTATGACCAGCTATAAGGACTAAAATTTTATCATTATGAGCTCATAGTTACGGAAATTATAGTATATTTGGAAGAAATAAGACAGTGTGCTTAATAACCATTTGTATTTCCTTCTAAGTTGTCTTTCACATGCTTTTCTATCTCAATTCGAGAGAGAAATGGACAAAAAGGGCTCACTTCTATTTAAAACCCAGCTCCTCCAAGAGGAAAGTTTCTCCTACCACTATTCTATTCCATTCAAACACTATTCCACTGAATTATAATTGCCTTTTTATGTGTCAGTCTGCCTTATCAGGCAGTAGTGCCTTAAGAGCAGAGGCCATCTTGTTCATTGCAGTATTGCTAAGATTAAAAATTATGCCTGGCATATTTTTTATGATAATTACTCAATAAATAAATATTGAATACCTATTCTGGACAAAAAAGTGATACCCATGGCAAGTGAAGGGAGAAGGAAAGAAGAAGAGAGAAAATATTACAAACCTTACAGCAACATGTTGGCCCACCTGGAAAAGGTGAAACTGCAGTGAGAGCTCCTAGAATTCAGTAGCATAGTATCTTATGGTCAAACCTTGGAGAGTTGTTAGGCTGATTTTTAAAGAAACATCTGAATGAGCCTCTCTCCAAAGGCAGATTAAGCTTTATCCAATGAGAAACAAATGTCAGAGGCAAAAGAAGCAGAGAGGAAGGGATTTTCGTGTGTAGATTTGGTCCCAGCCCTGGTCTGGTAGTATGCACTTTGTAGTATTGGTACAGAGATGAAAAAGACATTGTCACTGTCTCTGATTAATTTAGCAAACTGTGTCAGCATAATAGTGCACCTTTGAAGAAAGCTTCTACACAAGGGGAGGGAAGGGATAAAGTGAAGCTCACTAATTCTCTGCAAACTTCTATTTTTTGGTAAGACATGCCCTAGTTAGGATTGTGAGGCTGAAAATGCTTCGAGCTAGTGCCTCTTTAGTTCTCCCTTGAGGATTTACTCTTCTAAAACCTTTCCTACATTTTTAATTTGGGTTCTTCTAAGTGCCAGTGCTCTTCAGACTCATAGTTCAATTTGAGACATTTTAGCAACCCCAGGCAGTACCACTCAAATCTGCCTACTGTACTTGTTCCTTAGGTTTTTGTACTCTTCTGGTGGCAATGGATGCTAATTACTAGTTGTCTTAGTTTCTAGGGCTGCCATAATGAAGTGTAGCAGATTGAATGGCCTAAGCAATATTAACGTATTCTCTCACATTTCCAGAGGCTAGAAGTCTAAAATCAAGATGTCCAATAGTTGCTGACAGTCTTGGTGTTCCTTGTCTTATAGTTGCATCACTCCAATCTCTGCCTTCTCTTTACATGGCCTTCTCCTCTGTGTGCAAATGTCTTTGTGTCTAAATTCTCCTCTACTTATAAGGACACCAGTCACATTGGATTTAAGGCCCACCCTACTCCAGCATGACCTCATCTTAAAGTACGTCTGCAAAGACCCTATTTCCAAACAAGTTTACATTCACAGGTTCCAGGTGGGCTTGAATTTTGGGAGGGAAACCAAGTACTCTACACTAGCTAAACAAACACAGAAACTAATCTATGCTTGTTGCCATTCACAATTTACAGGATTTCCTGCTATGTTCTACAGTCCTTTGTCACCAAAGGAGGGGGAGACAATGTGCATATCAGGCAGTTGCCAACTTTAGAGCAGCAGTCCCCAGACTTTTTGATACCAGGGACTAGTTTCATGGAAGACTATTTTTCTACAGACCAGGGAGAGGGCATGGTTTGGGGATGACTCAGATGCATTACATTTATTGTGCACTTTATTTCTATTGTTATTGCATTATAATATATAATGAAATAATTATACAACTCACCATAATGTAGAATCAGTGGGAGCCCTGAGCTTGTTTTCCTGCAACTATATTGTCCCAGATGGGGGTGATGGGAGATAGTGACAGATCATCAGGCATTAGATTTTCATAGGGAGTGTGCAACCTAGATCCCTCGCATGTGCAGTTCACAATAGGGTTTGCGCTTCTATGAGAATCTAATGTTTCCACTGATCTAACAGGTGGCGGAGCTCAGGCGGTAATGCTCGCTCACCCGCTGCTCACCTCCTGCTGTGCAGCCCAGTTCCTAAAAGGCCATAGCCAGGGGTTGGGGACCCCTGCTCAAATGCAGGTAAATGTTGGAGAATATACCTTTTAATATCTGTCAAATTATGCCACCAGAGATTTATGGAGGATTAAAACTGAGTTAAGGTTTTATCGTTCAAAATAATATTGTCTCCTTGTCCACAAAAAACCGACACAAATGTTCATGCAGGTTTGTGCTGTGGGGAAGCCCCGTGGTTTACATCATGAATATGGCAGACCACAGAGCCCGGGCTTCACCAATTACGTAGGGTCATTGACTGTCTGTGCTTCAGTTTCCTCATCTGTCAAATGGGGATAATAGAAAGAATCTCCTTTCATTGGTGTAGGACTGACTGAGCTGATATACATAAAATGCTTAGAAAAATGTCTGGTAAACAAGCAGTACTCTCTGAAAGTCAGCAAAGATTATCAGACAGTTTCAGAGGAAAAATTTATATTGAGATTACCACCACAACCATTAATACCTATGTGATACTTCTAAGTTATTTTATATCGAACTTTTTTAAACAAAAGGTAATTTTGTTGCTAGTTTGAAGAAAGGAAGGATTTGCTCCTGTTATATTCAACTGCTGATTCCAGAAGTGCTATTTTAGATTGAGATGCTTAAACTTTTTTTGTTTCTATGGAGATTATCTACTGAATAGTTTACTTACTGCCCTGAGCTGTCAACGCATACTGTTTAATTTATAAAGCTGATCTAAACCTCTATGGGGGAAAAAGCCACCAATATTTCTCCAAACTTACTTGGATTTATTTTCAGTGTCAGACAAGACATAACATTTATTATGATTCACCTTAGCATGATGACATTTCATTTTTCTTGTTGAAGAAGATGTTCCAGAAAAAAGAAAAAAAAAGTTCAAAATCTCTTTAGTCTTCTGGATGTCTCATAATAAATGAGGGGTTCTGCTTTTCTTCAGTGCTTCAATAGCAAGAAGTGTTTATATTTCAGGCCAAGCCCCCACCGAATATTTACAAAATTTGTTGTGAGGTGTTGAAATATAAATCTAAAGTTTGAAACCTACATCAAATATAAGAGAAAAGTCCATTTTTTTAAAGTGTGAAACAAAAAGTCAGAAGTAAAAATGTAAATATTTTAAAGTCTTATTTAAATCCTTAAGTGTCTTCCTCATAAATAACACATAAAACTTGTTTTATCAAATGTTCTTTGGTTGTGTCATTCAGAATATAATACACTGAATTATCTTAGAGGAATAAAAGATACAGAGTTTAGATTATTAAAACTTTAGAGATATTAGAATACATATAGATATATACATGAAATTAATCTGTATGAACAAAGTTTTACAGTTTTGAAAATGAATCAGATCTTATATTTTAGGCTTTTATAGATGCACTCATAACTGAAAAAGGCTTTTATGAAGAGCAGAGTGAAAAAGCTTATTCTTTACTCTAATACCTAAATGAAGACTGGAGCTTGACTCAGTAGAACTAGTCACTGGATATTCAAATACAATGATGTTGCATCAAAATGTCAATATTAAATTTGTTCTATAATGATGGTATATTATATGCATCTCCTATGCTTCTGCCACCTTGAGATTGCATTTCTAAAAAACCATACCCTCCCACACACACACAGAACAATCTAAATAACTTAGAATATTATTTACTAAGCATTTTGAGTTCTTAAATGTTATGGCTGCTGGGAATATGCCAGGATTTCCACTTCTTTTGAACCCAGGAAAATTAGTAGCTTTGTAACAAATGCTTGTTGACAAAATAAACTGAATAGCAGTACAGATTCCCTTAATTGCCAAATAAATAATGAATGGGTAGGAATGAGTTGATATAAATGGAAACCTCATTAAAATTGTACATTCTACATCATGTTTTACATTTATTGAAAGGAAAAAGAGACAGAGAGGGAAAGGATTTGAAAAACACAACAAAACAACAACAAAAAAGGTGAACCAGTTCTGGAGAGACTATTTAAAGCACGCTTGTACTGAGTCAATTAAGTGATGTTTTTTCCTTTCACTTTTGCTTGTTTCTGTAGAACAAAACAACAGATTAAAAAAAAAAGATAGTTTATTATACCACTGTCATTCCAAACTGGCCTGATAAGATGTCCTACCAAAAAACTACATTAAAATGATAAATTCTATGATTACATACAGACGTGGCCTTTGTATCTTAGAACACTCTCCTGGAAGTCACTGAAAGTATGTTAATAAATTGTCATGCTATTTTAGGAACAATTTATACATAATTCATTTCCCAAACAATAGAGCATGAGAAATTACACTTATGCTTTACCTTCCTTTGGAAGTAGTGAGGTTCCTATCATAGGGACTCATGCTTGTTTTCTAATTAAACATATTTATCTCTGAAATACATTTATCACTTTCTTTATGCTGTTTGTTCATGAATCAACCCAATCTAACTTGCCTTTTAAGGGTCAAATTATATCAAAACCTGAAAGTGAAGCTTAAGCAATAGTTAGGTATTTTGAAATCACATCAGGAGGAACTCAGCTTTGAAGTCAGTAGAGAGAACTTGATTAGGAGCCAGAAGTGGGTTCTCATTCCTGCTGTGTTTCCAACCAACTAGGTGTGACCATGAATAATAGACTTTCCTACTTTGGTCTCAGTTTCCTCATCTCCAAAATAACATTTACCAATGGAACGTGCCGTTGTACATTGGCCAAATAAGAATATCACTGGTAGTGAGAAAGAACTGTCACTTGGGGAGACTAAGAAGGTATGCATGTGACAAAGAAAACAGATGTGCAACAGAATGAAGAGAAAGATGAACCAAAATGTGTCTGTTTTGTAAAACGAGAGTAGTACTTCAATCATCTTTCATTTGCAACTGACTCACTTACTTTTCTTATTCAGATCCATATTTCTAGAAACGAAAATTACCTCAGAATAAGAAAACCAGGACTTTTCTTCCCTGTTCTCAGCAGTTATTTTTCTGCAATGCTGCAATCATAGGGACATGATTCTATTTGCTAAATAGTGAATCACAAGCTCAAACACAGCAAGGACCTCACCCCAGCATACTTCAACCTGCTGACAGCTATGAAGCATAGCAACAATGGGATTTCTTTACAAAGTAGTCTGTCATTTGTCTAATAACTACATTTTAAGTGAGAGATTTCTCATCCCCAAGTTCTAAGAAATCAAATATTTAAACAAGAAATGGAACATATGGAACTGAGCCTGCCAAACTGGGCTTATCATCAAGATTACTATCTCAGTTTGGGAACACTTCAGCTAGCATGACCTGGAAAATTTTGAACTTATTCACTGATTTATATTTTTAGTTTGAAAGTGCATGACCAATCATATAAGCCAAACTAGGAAACTTACGTGTAAGTGTCCCTTATGTAAATATATTCAAGTTTTCCATCTCTAAAGTACTTGTGGACCAAACTATGCTAACAAATTGAGAATTTCTCTTATCAATCAAGATCCCCCACTAGTTTCAGAGCAATAGGGCAACAATCTGCCTTCCAAGAAGGAACGGAAATAGTGGAAATTGTAATCACATTATACATTTTTTTAAATTATTGTTTGAATTAGCATACAAACTTTGATTGGATCAACAAAATGCAGACTGAAGAAGAACTCCAGGATATTATCAAGCATTTTGTTTTTTTAAGTTTTCCACATTTCTTCTCACTGAAACTATGTAGACTATTACTCTAACTTGTATTGTTTGCTAATAATGGGTCAACTCAGAGAGGATCCCATTTGAATTAATGCAAATTCCAACTTAGAGATGCCAATTTCTGTAATGGGGTTTTACCCTTCTCTTCTTTGCAAAATTTCTGGAACTTGATTTGGATTGTCAATATAAAAGGTTTGGAGTAATTCTATTGAGAGTTCTGAAGGTACTAAAGAGGGCTTTCATCTCATGGCCCTTTGGGATGTAGGGTTCTTATGAAGGATCAGATTCTACTTGCCTAGTTAGTTGGATGGTTAGGAATGTAGGAGTTGAAGGATAAACCCAAAGAGACACAGAATTCACACCAGGCCAGCTCTTGATGTAGCTAAGGTTTACGCATCACTTCTATTTTTCATAAATCTACTTTTAGGATGCCTGGGTGCTACTCTTGTACTTGGGAGGTACAGGCTTCACAGATCATGGCTCTTTCATTAATCTCCTCATGTGAAAATAATCACAAAACTTTTCTGTCATCCTGCTCACCCCTTAAAATTTACCTATTCCATTGCCTCTGTGCTCCGGGTTCTCTCTGTTAAAGTTCATCTGTAAACTAAACTAATAGGTTCCTATAAAGCAATGCATCATTAGTACCACTGGACAATTCACTGAGAAAAAGTGGAGCTGATTTCAGGCATTTCAGCAGCTTAAAGAGAAATGGGGCTATAGCCAAGGGCAGGGACCAAGATATGTCCCAAGTTTTATCTCATCCACTGACATAAAACCAGAAAACTTCCAAATGGTATAGGTGATGGCAACTCTGCCCCATGGCACTTGTGTCTTCTTGTACCTGTGGGTGGGTCAGGCTGTGTTTATGTGTGCAGACATGTCTGACCATGCTGTGTGTGCTTGTGTGTGTGTGTGTGTGTGTGTGTACATACCTGTGTGCGGGCATGTTGACCAATAACCAGTTTGATTTAGAAGTTTTAATCAATTATTTTATGCTGTGTAAACATAATTTCATTTGACCTTCCCTCAACTATCTAGTCTGCAGAAGCAGAAATATAAGGTTGAAAAATTCCTGTGCTTTTTTTAGGCATAGTGCTAGCCAAATTGAGGGAATCCAGAATGAAAAGTGATGGAGAGGTTATTTTTTCTCCCATTTATTGCCAAAAAGAAACCTTCAGTGTTGCCCCAAGTCTAAAGGGGAGAACTGTTTTATTAAAAATCTCAATGCAGAAAAAGAGAGATGATTTCATAAAAGTTCTAAATTTTCAAATCAGATCATGAATCATGTTTCAACATTTATGAATACAAATATCTATCGGGCATATACCAGAGCAGTTGGTTGGGAAACCACAGTGAAAAAGGTTAAAGCCAGAGGTTCCCAAACCCTGTTTGTTTATACCACCCTTAGTGTCTTAGTAATTTTTTAAATCATGCCTTGGGGCTAAAAGAAATACCTAACAGTTCCATTTATTAAGTAATTAGATACAAACAACTTAATAAGTATTTGTGTCTTAAAAGCTTCGTAGCCTCTTAAAAAGGTAATACATATGATTGAAAGAAAAATATTCATTCTTAAATAACCACAAATATTTACTAGTAGGATGTGTACACATCTTATCGAATCTTGGAAGTTGACATTGTCGTCCTTATTTCTTGTTTCAAATTGACTTTCACATGATACTTTTTTTAATCACAGCAACCTCTAAAATATCAGCTTCACAAAAATATGGTATCATCCAAAGGAATGTAGCATGATCTAATGTTAAAACTGTGAGTTGATTGTTTCACTGGTAGTTCCTGCAGTGTCTGACAGATGGTGAATACCACTGTTTCTCTTGTATTGCTTAAATATCCCATGGTACCGTGTGAATTTGCTGTGGCACCTGGGGCATTTGAGAACCATGTGGGTAAGCAGTCCAGAGAAGCACAGCTTAAAACTGTTGCAAATATTGAAAGCAGTTTCAGGTCTGCTCCAGTTTCAGAAACAAGAGAAGCAAGATTCAGGCAAACGATTTGGGGAAAGGAGTCTTCCTATTGTCTTTGTGGCAAGACAGGACAGCAGAAATATTTGTCACCAGTGCCTGTTGATGCTTGGGTTGGAAACACAACGTTGCATCCTATTGACAGGTGATACCCAAACAAAACCAGAATATTGTGAGCTCAGAAAATGAGCTACTTACACAGTCTACCCTCCCACAAATCCTTAACCTTCCTTACAGCCAGTAAAGACAAGATATGTCCATACAGAAATAGAAACACTCAAGAACAAAGGCAAGAACATAGCCAAAAAATAACAAACATTTTAGCAAAGCCAAAACCTTAAAAGCAAGGTTCCCAATTCTAAAGTCAGGAGTATTATCATCTGTAGAAACAAAGTCTCTAGAGCAGATGGAGACTTCAAAATCTATATGTAATTGACATCCTACAAGAGATCAGAGAGGCTATCACATCCCTAAACCAAGAACAGGCTATTATGGAAAAGAACAGAATCAAGATATTGGAATTTGATTGGCAAAACCTGATTGGCAAACATAGAATCAGATAGAGAAAAAAGTAGTGAACTACAAATTCGAATTGGATAGTTTTCCTAATAATATTCTTCATGAACGTGAGTGATGATACTATAAAATGGAATAATAGATGTAGCATGCCCCAAACGAGGCATGCCCAGGGAAGGCAGTTAAAATATTTTTCTTCTTTTCCTTTGAATGTATAAATTACAGGGTCTAACTTCAGCCTCTCACATGCACACGTGCACACACACACACACACACAGTCATGTGTGTGTCCCCCCAAAATTGTTATGTTAAAATTCTAACCTCTCATGTGATGGTATTAGGAGGCAGGGCCTTTAGGAGGTAATTAGGTCATGAGAATGGATCTCTCTGAATGAGACTACTGCCTTTATAGAAGTCCACAAGAAAGCTTGCTTTCTCTTGCTGCTCTTCATCCTGTGAGGATACAAGGAAAAGATGGCCCTCCGCAAATCAGAAAGTGGGCCTCACCAGAAACCAGATCTGCCCACACCTTTATCTTGGACTTCCCAGCACCCAGCATTGTAAGAAATAAATTTCTATGTTTAAGCCACCCGTCTATCATATTTTTGTTATAGCAGCCTGAACTGGCTAACACACCCACACACACATCACAAAACCTTTATAGTAAAAAGAAGTATTATCCTCGTTTAACAAATGTATAAATAAGGAGAAACAACTTGGGGGTTTATTATAATCACACAGTAAATTATGATGATAGAGCCAGCCCAAATACTCAGATTTTTGATTTATGGCTCTTTTAAAATCATTTTACGTACATTGACTAATCTGTAAAAATTATACTCAAGGTGGAAAAATCAATGATAAAACTAAGAACTTCTTTGCTCTGAAATTCATTGAAGACATGGGAAGGGGTTAAAGTTATCACAGTTACAGCAGTGCGGGGTATTCAAGACTTATTTAACACGTAGGTCATAAACAAATCATCTGGATAATTTGTCCAGATATAATTTGTCCAAATAATAGTCATTCAAATATTGTTCGTAACACTTAAATGCGAAATTGAGATATTTTAAATGATGATGTATAAGTTCTTATACAAATTCTCACTGGACTGTAGTTCTGATGGGTTGCAAAAACAAATCTATCTATAAACAATTATCTAGAGATAACTAGGATGTTTCACTTCAATTCATAGCAATTAGAGGAAATGTATTTAAATGCAAAGGATCTGTTTTTTTAAAGGAAGCATCAGATAATAGAGAAGAGCCAGTATGCAATATATAAGAAGAAATTATTACTTACTAACAGGAAAGCATTTTTAAGAGGACGGAAAAACCCTGCGAAGTAGAGGAAATTAGGAGATATAATTCAGGTATACTTTTAAAGGGACTTTTGCAAGAGCATTTAAAGAGAAAATAGCTTAGTTACCACAGATGAATAAAGAATTGGCTTAGGTTCTAGAAACCCACTATATCTAAATTCATTTATAGTTGAAAATTCAATGATCTACAATTCTTTGATCTTCAGGGCTGTTTTCTAACTCCAGGATTCAAAGAAATGGAAAGGGTTAGTAAAAATATCTATGAGCAGAGACATGCAAAAAAATGAGGTCATCAAAAGATCAATGATGAATTATACCTTATTTTAACTTTGTTTAAAATAATTTGTAAAAAGAGTTACACAGCAAAAGCAACAATCTCTATATTTATGTTAAATCCCTGAACATAAACAACTTTAATGAAATGTTTTTAGGGAAAAATAATTCTAAATACGTGATTAAGAAGGAAGAATTCCAAGCAATTAGGCACAGGCAAAGGAAACAGGTGTCAATATAGTCCGTCCCTTAAAACTTTCAGCCAGGGGACATCTCTGCTAACACTTGCAACAATTAATACATTTTTACGTACTAAGTGCCAGTCATTGGCTAAATCCTTTACATGGGTTATCTAATTTAATCCTGCAACAATCCTAAAGGTAGGTATTAAATTTTTACAAAATTCAGGTACATTCATCTTTGAAGTAGATGTAATGTGGTCTGCCACACAAGAAAAATACTAACATAAAAGTGATAAACAACTTTTATAATCAGTAGATGAAGAGTTTTCTGTGGGGACAGCAGATAAATAAATTTGGTAGTACTTTTTTCTGAGGAAAGAAAAGGGTTAACAGAATTACAAACAAAGATAATAAAATAATAAAACATCTGTACTCACTAAAAGGCAGAATTCAGCACCTAGAGAACACCCGATTAAATTACATTAAATGTTAAAGAACCTGATATTTTACGGTGATAGGTATCAAACAATAAACCCAAGATTTGGTGAAGACCAAAGCTATAATTAATTTCAACAGTAGTTTAGATAAGTTAATTTTTGATAAAAGCTAGGGACGTTTGTGAGGTTTTGATTTGTTCGTTTAGAAAACAGCAGGGCACGATGGCTGACTCCTGTAATCCCAGCACTTTGGGAGGCCGAGGTGGGAGGATTGCCTGAGCTCAGAAGTTCAAGAACAGCCTGGCCAACAAGGTGAAACCCTGTCACTAAATCAAACTAAACTAAACTAAAAATACAAAAATTAGCTGGGTGCAGTGGCGGGCGCCTGTAATCCCAGCTACTCAGGAGGGTGAGGCAGGAGAATCACTTGAAACCGGAAGGTGGAGTTTGCAGTGAGCCGAGATCCCACCACTGTGCTCCAGCCTGGGCAAAAGAGCTGAACTCTGTCTAAAAAATAATAATAATTCTCAAACACTTCTAAGTTTAAGGACTGAAAATACAGTGGCAAAGTTGCTGTCTGTTGAAGTATGGGCAGATGGCCAATAAGGTGGTATTTCTACTAGGCAGATGTAATTGGCCATTTCTGAAACGTTGGTTGGGTATCTTTCTGGGAAAGCTCCTCATAGTCTGCCATGCCTAATTCTAGATCTCACAGGCTTGGAAACCTGACTTTTATTTTATTTATTTATTTATTTATTTATTTTGAGATGGAGTTTCACTCTTGTCACCCAGGCTGGAGTGCAATGGTGGGATCTCGGCTCAATGCAACCTCCGCCTTGCGGGTTCAAATGATTCTCCTGCCTCAGTCTCCCAAGTAGCTGGGATTACAGGGGCCTGCCACCACGCCTGGCTAATTTTTTGTATTTTTAGTAGAGATGGGGTTTCACCATGTTGGGCAGGCTGGTCTTGAACTCCTGACCTCAGGTGATCCACCAGCCTCAGTCTCCCAAAGTGTTGGGATTACAGGTGTGAGCCACCACACCTAGCCGGAAACCTGACTTCTTAGCAAACTGTCTCTCAGAGCAAAATCACTTTAACCATAGTGATTAAGACCAGAATCCATTGATTAAAACGTTTTGTGTGTTTATGGTGTACATATGTATGTATATATGTGTGTGTGTGTATATATATATGTGTATATATATATACACATATATATGTATATATGTGTGTGTATATATATATATATATATATATATACAAAAAAAACTCAGAGACCTAAATACATTCCTATTACTTAGCAGATATAAACAGCAATTTCAATTATAATCAGAAAGTTTCTTGGTGAACATGGAATCAGAATAAAGAAAGTTGAGGTGGAATTCCCTTGGTCCACATCTCTTCTGCCTAGCTGGTGGTTGAATGAAAATACACCATCAATTGTGTCTATTACTCTTTTTGCCAGTCCTTCAATCAGGTTATAATCTAACCCTCTATCAGCTCAGAAGACCAGGTACCTCTTTTTTCTTTCCTCAAATCCATTAGATATTGAATTATAGTTTAAGATTTGGAGGGCAAATATGTGTTGCTTATTTCAAATTCTATTTATTGACTCACTCTGCCCACATCCTAACAAAGACGATATAGAAGACCAACAGGGTTTTCTATTAATTGTCCTTTCATTCACAAGAAAGAGACATTGCTCTGACCAGCATGCTCTGACTGTCAGGGAACTTATTATCATCTTAAATAAGATCAAATTATGTTCAATAATGAAGACAAGAGTAGGAAGAAGCCACCTTGAATCCAGTGGAACTGCTGTGCTCTGAAGTAATGGTAAGGGCACAGGACTTGTCTGTTGTTTACCCATGAATGCTGTCCTTAGAATCTTAGACAGCATCACCACCTCACCTTAATGTGTCCTTAGAGACAGCTGAAAGCTTGGTGTAACGACACACATCTAAGGATACCTTTATAAATGATAAGGCAAATTGGTCCAAACAAAAATTAAGCCTGACCTCAAAATATATCTTTTAACTAGTTATTTTTATAAAATTCAAATGCCATAGAATGTGCTGTCTGCTTACATAGACAAAGCTCTTGATGCATTTTGAGATGCCAGTTGTTTGATGGGTGAATTGTAATGAAGCTTCCTTTAAGATTATCTGCAGAAGCAGACAAGTGATCATTGGATTTAGTTTGCCATCCTATGGCCTAGGCTCCTGTTGTCATGAAAACCTGAAATTGATTGCCAAACACTTGCACAGTAATTTTGAGATTCTTATAATTTAAAGCTCAATCATTTCTTGACTGAAGGATACTTATTGAGGAAGCTTCCATCATCAACCTCCGTTTAAAAAATTTCTTACTGTGTGGATTTTAATCAGGGCAATAAAAGGATCATCCACAAGCTCCACATCACTCAGCCATATTAAATTATGATGTAATCTAGTAAAAAAATCAATAAGTGAGACCCAGTAAGGAACCTGAGACTGTTCAAGACTAGAATGCAGGTAGGCACCATATGGCCAGAACTGAAGTGACTACGTATTATCTTCAACCAGGGATATTGGATTTACGGAGTTTCTTTGGGCTGGGCAAAAATGATCTTGTAATGCATTGAGTTATAGGCTAGCAGACATTAGGCACCACACTATCCCTTCAAGGTACGGTCTTTTTAACAAGTCCTACGAAGGGCTGTTTGAGTTAATTCAGAGCCCGCAGAAGGGCTCACAACAACCTCCTTGTTTTGTCCTAACGTGAGCTGACCCTTCTTGCATCAGGTGGCTCCTCTGACTGTCCTGTCCTTTGGGTACTGGGCAATTAATCCACAAACGCAAAATCCTGAACCCTGGGCTAAGAAAATACGAACTGATTTGGTAAACAAATGATATGTAAAATCTATACGCACAGAGTGGCAAGTGACAAAGGAAATTGCAAATGCCCCTAAATGCTCTTTCCCATCGATTGGCAGGGAGAATCTAACACATACACAGAGGAGATGGAGCATAAAATTGGGCGGACTGACTCAGAGGTTTGTTTTGATTTTTAAATCATTTATTAAAACTAAAAATGAGTGTGCTTACGCGTGGAGAGGGGGAACAAGGCTTCTCTAATCAGCAAAGGGGCTGTCGGCAGGCGATGTACAAATGAAAGCGCGCTTTCTAAATTTCCAAAGCACTAAAGGGAGAGAAATGCGCAGTTACTGTGGGATTCGCCCAGAGGAGCAGCCTCAGGAGTTGAAGGGGATCCTGTCCCTCCCAGAGGAAAGCTCACGATTGGATTGGAACTTCTAGCGACTGCCTGAGGTGAGCTTCAGGTGGGGACCGGCCCCGCCAAGTCCGAGGCAGTTATCCACAAGAAAACACGCGCGTGCCCCCGCTGCTCCTGCGTGGTGGTCGTCCGGGGACAGGCGCCCTGCAGGGCATCTAGAGGGCCCCAAATGACTCAGCCGCGCCCGCGGCGCAACAGGCTGCACAATAAATTAAAACAATAGTGAGAATAAGCAAATGGTCTGGAGGGCGGGCGGAACCGAAGCTCGCTCTTCGGAGCTGGAGTGCCGCGGGGAGGGGGGTGTCAGCGTCCCATGGATGAGACCTTCCCCTCCCCCTTCCGCTCCCCGGCGCCCCCCCGACCAGACGTCTCTTCCGTAGGCGCGTCCTCCGGGTCATGGGGAAACAGAGGCAGAGACTTGGGAAGGAGAAATGGAGAAACCAGGGCAACGCGGTCAGCGCTGCAGCGCCATCCCTTTTTCACTAAGACCACCCTGGGCCCCTGGGCGGGAAGCCCTTCGCACACTCCAGCCCGGGAGAGTCCAGGCTGGGTTCCGCAGCGCCTGTGGCTGTGTGGCCGGGAGGCTCCTTGCTCTCGCCCGCGTGGTCCTGAGATCTGTCGCTCGTTCCCACAGGCCCCGGGATTGGCTGCACCACGCAGCTGTTGTCCAGTTCCGGAGCTGCCGCGTTCAATCCGATTCCCTCTGATGCTTTCACTGATATTAAAATTTCACTTTTCGAACTGGCCTTTATTTATTTTTTTACGCAGTCGTTTTTGGGAGGCAACAACTCGGACATCCTGTATCCGTAATCAGATAATCTCACTCCTGCTTTTGTATTCCTGCAGCTTTAAACTCTGCAAATATTTGTGTCCTTCACAAAAAAAGGCGTTCCTCAGTCTACCTCCAACCTCGCCGGGCAACTTATCTTTCCCAAGTTCACAGCCTGACTCCGGGTCTCTTGGTCTCTTGTGATCTTGCAGCAATTCAGCAGAAAAGACTCGGTTTGGGTTTTGGTTTGTGGTGGCTAGTAATGGGGGTTTTACCCCCCTGATGTTTGGGGGATTTGTGCTTGTTTTATGATTACTATTTTTCTTGTTTCCTGCAGTCAAGGAAAACTGTCTGTGTTACAAGCAAACTTACTGTCCCCAGCCTCAGGGACGTGAGTTCCAGTCCTGGACACTTTACTTTCTCTCTCTCCGGTCTTCCCTGGCCCACGGTCAGTTTCTTAACTCTCCTTGTCCTTGATCTTTTCCCGAAATGCCTGGACCCTCGCCTTAGCCCCTCCTCCGATTTGCCCCTTTCTTTAATTTGTCTTGTGTGTTAGCGCTGGGTCAGCGCGCCCTTTGTGCTGAGGTCCTGGGCCGGTGTGTGTGTGTGCGTGCGTGCGTGTGTGTTGTAGTGTGTGTTTCTTTTGTTATTTTCTCCCCTAACACCGCAGAAATGAAACACACATGCAGCTCTGTCGCCTCATATTTTCAGATGTTTTTCACACTATTGTCTGCTCCAGCCCGTTGAAAGTGCAAAGTGAAAACAGATGCATCCAAAAAAAATTTTTTGAAAGGGACAATCCTAGGATGGAGACTAACCCCTCGAATACAGATAAGCAATAAATATTATATCAGATTTATAACGTGCATCGAGCAGTCTTGATTAGCACCAAGGTGAGCTTTGGTGAGATTTTTATCATTTCCATGTGTCTGGACTACAAGAAGAAATCACTGGGGGGAAGAGCTCTATAAATCAGCGTCCATGTCAAGACAAATCAAAATAATGCCTCTATTATTTCAATCAATAAACGATTTTTATTCCCAACATCTGATACACACAGTGTGTGTCCGTCTGTTTGTATTTGGAATTGGCAGCCTTGCCTTATACCAAAACAAACCTTTCAAGACGTGTCAATGAAATTAAAATTTTTTAAAGGAGAATTCAATGTGACCCTCCTTCCCTTTCGAGCTACTCCATTCTCCCCTTTTTAAGCCGCACACCCCAAGTCAGTAGGAGAGCTTTGCAACTCTGCAAAGGATGAAATTGCTTTGAGAATTTCAGAGAAAAGGGGTGGCGGGTGCTGTTAGGGAAGAGAAACCGAAAGCGGCGACAGGAAACGACTGGGACTGAGGAAAGCCTCCCTGGCTCCTGGTTCCAAGATATTCCAGAGGACGGTCCTAGGGCGGTCGCAGGAGGGTGTGACAGGGTGCTCCCGCGCTCTGCTAAAAACCAAAACCACCACCTCCCACCACTGCCACCAAGATTTTTCCAGCAGGTGTAAGGCTGACTGGCTGTAGGGCGTTAATTGGGGTGAGGCTAGCTGGAGAAAGATCGGGGGCGGGGGCGGGAGACAAGGAAGAGTGGGGGAGAGGAGGGAAGAAAGGGAGAGAGAGAGAGCGACTGACTCTGGTTGACTGGCGGGTGGCTTTTGTTAGTTTCAGGCAGATTTCAAGACTTGTTTCTCAAAATGTCCTGCAATTTTGGCTTCCGCGGCAGTTTGTGAGATGGGGCCACAATTCTTGATGGATGAGAGGAAAGTAGAGAAGGAGAGATGATTCGTCTATGAGTCAACATTGTCGATAGCTCGAGTCTTGGTATTCCCATAGCTTCCTTGGTTATTTTGTTTCCAAATTTGCACACCCAGGAACCAAATCTCAATGATCCTTTTGTTGCTGAAGGTTCATCCTCTCCTGTTCCATCTGTCCGCCATAAACACATAATTCTGACTGCCCCATTCCTAATCCATTTCTTTCCTTTGGAATGGGAAGAAGGAAATGAAAAGTACTCCCAGATGGAAACCGAAACGGCGTCAGATCCAGAATAGTCTTTGTTTGGATTCAACAGCTGTCTGCCCACCACGCCCTCAGTCCCCAAGTCCAAAGCGCATCCTCGGGGTTTCATTTGGGAAAGGGAGAAAAAAGAAACGCTTCAAAATCTGTACTTTTACAAGCAGGATTTCACAATCCTTGGGAACTTTGAGACTTGAATGGTTAATCTCTCAGGCGAAATTATCACCCCAACGACTGTTTACAAATTAGTCGATGCAAATGTTAAAAACGTGTTGGCAAGCTGGATGAGCAGGTTTGTATTTTACCCTGAAAAGCTTCATGATTTCTCTCCCTGACTCGCTCCGTTCCTCCCCTCTCAGCCTCAGTGCATTGTATGTTGAAGGGGCGGGGGAGGGAGAGATGGGGAAAGCTTAAGCGATGGGAACCTTGAGGCCCAGGGATTTCAAGGAAAGTGCATGAACCAGGCAGGGAGGTGCATGTTCTCTGTTCATTTCTTTCTCTAATGCGTCTCTCCTCCGGGTCAGAGCGCTAATGACGACCTCGTTCCTACGATTTAGGACGCGGGTGCTTTCACACGAAAGACACGAGGTCTTCTAGTTTTTCCTTCTTCGCTCCTCTAGCTTCTTTTTTACCCTCTTCCTTTCCTTCCTCCCTGGCCCCGAGCCCCCACCCCCTACACACACACACACACACACACACACACACACACACACACACACCCGTCTCCGAGCTCTGCCTCTCCTTCCCCAGTTTCCACTCCCCTGTAGTTTCCGTCTCCTTCGCCTCCTACTTTCCAGGAGGGATTTCTAATCCCATTCTAGTGCTGCTTGAAGGCATGTTCCGCTTTCCAAAGGCCTTTTTCTGTTCCCGTTCAGGTCATGGATTCAGGAGCCCAGGAATAAACCTAAAGCTTTTTTTCCCAACCGTTCAGATCGAAGGACTTTCGAGGTCCTCCTCAGTTCCACTTTTGCACACCTTAAGCTGCCCCCGTCGACTTGGCAACGTGTCCCGCGGTATTGTTCCTTTCATATTTTCTATTTCTGAACAGGCAAACGCACATAAGGGTCCCCAGATGCAGCGAATGAACAGGTTTTCCTCGTAAAAATGATGGAGGTGAAGGTGGGGATGGGGGTGCTCTCCTCATTCCGGAATCTGAAGCGGGAGAGAGCTGGATAAACCGCCGAGATGACCTAAGTGGTCTGAGGCGACAAGAAGCGCGTCCACAGTGGAGGACCCAGGCCTCGGCTCAGACATGGCCTGCTCCGCTCTTTCCCTAGGCTCCTCTGCAACATCAGGCAACCAAGGCCTGCGCTCTCCTTTTCCTGAGGAGACTCCCTGGAACCTTCAAGAACCCCCCGACAGCCCCCAGGATACCCGGTCTGAATGGTTTCCTACCAAGAAAGACCCCGAAGACCTGCAGTTCTGTCCAGAAACGAGTTTTTAGGGTCACTTGAAATTGAGCCGCTGCGAGGGCGGTGCTTTAGGGAGCAGAGTTCAAAGAGGAATTCCTCAGGCCCCTAGGCCACGTCCGCGTTAAAGGGCGCCTTACAAACCTCCTCTCCCCACACTCCCCCGCAGCCCCTTCCCCAACGTTTAAGGCACCGGATCTTGAGAAGCAAATCTAGTGCCCAGCTTCAAATCCCTGCCTTGGAAAAGTACAAAGAGAAAACTGATTTTTCAAATCCCAAAGCCCTTTCCTTTTAAACAACTTGGAAAAACTCAGCTATAAACGCTTTCTCCTCTTATGCTAAAATTGAAAACTTATAGATTTTAGATGGAATGAAGAGAAGATATATTCCTTTTCCCTTTAAATAGCCACATTTCAAATTGTTCCAGGCAGCAATTTCTGCGAAAAAGGAGTGGCGGTTGGGATTGTTTGGGAGATGGAGTTTTATTTGTTCCCATTTATTTTGTTTTATTTTTGTTTTATTTTTTTCTTTGAGTTTCTTTGTTATTTTGAGATTCATCTAAGAGACTCAGAATTCCACTCTGAATAAAGCACTTTTTGTTGTTTCAAAATTTCAAACTGACATAAGTGTTGGATCATCAGTTTTCCCTTTGTCTGCCCTAGTTGTAAATAATGGCTTTGAGATTAGCTAATTAAGGGGCATTAATCACTGATAGAAAGGGAATAAATCAAAGCCTTGTTCTAAATTTCAAACTTGCCTGTATAGATGTGCATAGCTACTCTATCTGGAGCAGATAGGTGCTGTTTGAATTACTGTTCTTCAGAGTAAACCAAATCCACTTCGCTTTTAAAAAATGAATATTGTATTTATACAGCCTGGTTGTGCTGTTAAATTAAGTCTCTCTCCCATTCTTATTCCGTTTCATAAACAAAGTGTAGAGACGACAGCGATTACGGGTTAAAAGAGCCCAATCTTAGCTTTTGCCTGGCATTATGCTTACCTTTTTGAGGGTGGGGAAGTCAGAAAAGGGAGGAATAAACCCTAAGCGGATACACATGGAAGGGGGATAAACAGATTTGTATTGAGGTTTGTTTTTAATCAGAATACACTTTCTGTAGAAAATTTTCCAATCTTGCAGTATTTCAGGTATAATTCGCTAGAATACATTCCCTTAGCCCCCTGTGTAAGACATGAAAAACAGGTTCTGGTTTGTGAAAAAGAAAAGCAAGCATTCAGGGCGTGAGTGCGTGCGTGTGCCTGTGCGTGTGTGTGTGTACTGGAAAGAATAAGGCTCCTCTCTTCACTGCCTTTTGCTGCTGCAGTGATGCTCATTGCAGTTCGACTGGTTCCACGCTCATAGCCCGGCACAGGGTTTGGGAGCTTGGACCATTTCAACACCGACAAAAGAGGCTTTTAAATAAGTACATGCCATAAAACAACAAGCCGGTCCCTGGGAGCAAGTAAAAATTTATTCGTTTCACGTAAAGCCCTCCGAAACAGTAAACACAGAGCAGATAATCCTGAGCCAGGCGGGGGATCTGCATCCTCTCGGCTTCGCGTTGGTGCCGGCGCGTGTGCGCGGCTGTGCGCGCACCTCGGCCTCTGCGGGCACCTCTCCCTCAACCCCCTCCCCAACCTTTGCAAGTGAAGACTTGTGTGTTGGGGTTCCTCACACCCTCCTCCTCCTGTGGGGCCTTGTCTCGGCTTAGCAGAGACTGTCATCTGAGGGCTCGGTTCAAGACTCCTGACTGGGAAATGTGCGGGTCTGGAAGGCAGAGTGGAGTCCCTGGGGCGAACTGGGAGAGCTGCCCCTTTCTGCCAGAAAAGCGCCCCAGCCACGGGTTTGCCCCCGCACTCCCCCTACCCACAACCTCCCAAGAGCTGCTGGTTGGAGAAAACGCCACCTCCCAGTCCCTAAGTCTCCCCACATGTTGGGTTCCGTCCTTAACTGGACAGTGCTGGCTGCCAAAGGCAGGTGCCAATTCCCCAGAAGCTAAATCCTTCTAATAGCCTCAGCTTGCACACGTCTCTCCCCTCCTTCGGTTGCCGCTGCTTCTCCTTTTTCATTTTTTATTTTTAAAGTCAAGAACCTTATCACTGGTTTTAAGGTACCGTGCCATTAAAAAGAGGCTCGCAGTCTGCGGCGCGCGATCGAGGGGCCCAGGGAGAAAGGGGCCCGGGCGGAGGAGGAGCGGAGGCCAGGGAAGCCACATTTGCATAAAGCTTTGTCTTTCCTGCTTCTTAGGCTGCCGAGGGTTATAACGCTAATTACACAAGATTAATGTGGAAATTGTTCTCTATGGCTCACCAAGATTTATTTGAACAGTGAACTGCTCAAGATCCAAAGCCATAAACCATCCCACCCAGCCGCCGGCCCCCCGACTTTCTCCTTGCGGGAAGTGAAGTTTTTCCAAGTCCAAAGGAGAAAACAGGGAGCTGCCACTGGGTAGGAAGCTCCGAAGAGCTCATCTTGAGGGATATTGTTGTTTACACGAATTATCCGTCGGCCCTCGGATATACAAAGGCAATTCCCTGCCTTTTCTCTTTCTGCCGGCTTCCAAACGAAAGCCTTTTCTGCGGTGTTGTCTCTAAATTTGGGGAATGAGAGGCGGCCAATGAGCAAATCCGGTGCAGGAGCGCCCCCTCGTGGCTTCAAGGGGAAGAGACGCGGTTCTCGGCGTGCCCTCAGAGTTTGAGCGGTCTGATGCTGTCCCTCAGCGGATTAGAGTGGGATAGGGTTGAGTGCTGAGACTGGGAAAGCGGTTCTCAACCGCGGTTCACACTAGTATTCTAACCGAAATAGTAAACACACACACACACACACACACACACACACACACACGACCAACTTCAGGGATTCTGATATTCTGATTATTGGTCTTAGGCAATTTTTTCTTTTCCCAGATAATATAATATGCTATCACTGTAGAGAACCAATATTTGAGAATTTCCTGGTTAGAGTGCAAGTGAAAAAGTTAACTGGCTTAATATTTAACTTTTATATATCATTTGATATGTACTTATTTTACCTAGAAAACCACAGGCCAACCATTATTTCCTGGGCTACTTGGGAGATATTATTTGAAAGATATTTTTTTTCAGGTTATTGGAAAAGTGATTTGAGTTTCAGTATTTGAAATTTTAAGATTTTTAAGACTAGGTTCTTGTTTCCTTCCTTCTTTCCTTGGGGTAAAATATATGTAGTGTTATCAATAATGATAAAAATAGAATTAATATAAAATTATAATTGTGAGGAGGGCAAGTAATAGCAGTCCACCACTCTAAGGTGGACACCAGATTCTTATTGCAGTAAGTTGTTGGTTGACTCACTTTGGACAATTCTTTAAATCAAGCTGTGCCTCAATTTCCTCTTCCACAAATGAAGTGATCCCATTGGATAATTTTAAGTTACCTTCTAGATTTAGTGAATGTGTAAACCTAAAGCACTAGAGAAAACACATGTTACTAAAAAGTTTGCAGATATATGCTTTATATGTTATATTCATCCTTTCAAAGAGGAATTATTATTATAAATCCAGATTTTTGAAATGTGGCCTTTTCTATAGTCAAGGCATATCCAGAATTTTTTGTCTGGTACCAAAAAAAATCGTATAAACATTAGAGAAATATAGCACAAACTTACACTAAAATAAAATTAAGCAACCTATCATTACTGCTCCATTCATCCAACCAGTCCTGCAATTCAGGCATAGTATTTTTGATAGTTTTGCTACTGTCTCCGCAAATGAATTGATATTTAAAAGGGAACAAAACGCTGAATTTTTCTTCCACTGCACTCCAGCCTGGGCAAAAGAGCTGAATTCCATCTCAAAAAAAAAAAAAGGAATATGAAATTGGAATTCAAATAAAGGTAGGCCTTATTTGTGGTTAGAATGGAGAACTGTGCCCATCACCATCTTTACGTCATCTGCTTTACCACTCTGGCTAAGTGGTGAGCAGATACTTGTGATTAACTGCCCTTTGAGGGGCTTCAGCATGAAATATTTGAGACCCTTTCTGGGTTTCAGTTCTCAAGAACCAGATGTGCATCACTGAGACACTTTAGCAGAGGAGGCTGTGATTATTGGTATCAGCAGAAAAACATGTTGGGAAGGCACCAATTAAACGTGAAGTATCTCAAAGGAAACAGAAAAAAATTGTAAACAGCAACAGAACATGATGTTTTCACTTTGTTAATTCTCATCAAGAATCACAACACAATATAGCACTTAGATGCTCGATGGTTACATCAACACTCATATTAATATCTTTTAGTAAAATAAAGTATCATTCATATGAAAAATACAGTTTTTAATCATAAGAGGTAATTATTTTTAAGGTTACAGAGAGAATGAACATTTCAAAGACACAAGCACTGAAGCTGTTCACATCCCATACCTCATTTATGACAGCAACTTCAGAACTGGCTTATCTGGGCTATGCGTCCCAGCCTTTTGAATTTTTTCCTAGTAAATAAGCACTAGTTTGATTAAGGGACTTGCTTTGAAGTCTTGCTGGTATTTGAGATTTTCACAGTATTCTTGGCAACTTGGTTCCAAAAATGTTGTTTTATGATTACTTAAAAAAAATGTATCTGTGATGTTTAAGCAAAACAATAAGAGTTCATAAATAATTTGCTTTCATTTTATGGTAGTTTACATGATAATGTGACATAAAGAAGAGAATGTGCTTGAGTGTGTACAGGCATGTGTACAGCAATAGTAGTGGTGGTAGCACACACAGGTTGGGGTAACTGACCACTTCATGACACCTGCTATGAGAACTCCACCTCCTGCCACAGACCTGAACCTGGGCAGCCAGATTTTTACTATGCAACCAATCTAACCACCATTACCTCTGCCTTCTCCCTGCCCACAACTGACTGGAAAGGCATAAATCTCTTTTACAAGGATTCGGAGAAATCAAAGTCTCTCTCCCAGCACTTTGGGAGGCTGAGGTGGTGGGTGGATCACCTGAGGTCAGGAGTTCGAGACCAGCCTGGCCAACATAGTGAAACCCTGTCTCTACTAAGAATACGAAAATTAGCTGGGCGTGGTGGCAGGTGCCTGTAGTCCCAGCTACTTGGGAGGCTGAGGCAGGAGAATCACTTGAACCTGGGAGGTGGAGGTTGCAGTGAGCCGAGATTCCCGCCACTGTGCTCCAGCCTGGGCAAAAAAGCTGAACTCCATCAAAAAAAAAAAAAAAAAAAAAAAAGAGAGAAAGAAAGAAAGAATGAAAGAAAGAAAGAGGAAGGAAGGAAGGAAATATGAAATTGGAATTCAAATGAAGTTAGACCTTATTTGTGATTAGAATGGAGAACTGTGCCCATCGCCATGTTTACATCATCTGCTATGTGCTAATTGTTTAGCATCAGTCCTTGGTCATACTGAGCTAATCTTCCTAGGCATTTTGTCTCCATCTAAAGACAGAACTTTACGATTAGGAATTTCTGACACTTGCAGATGTTAGTGAGGATGTTTTGGAGACATTTCTCAAAATATGTCAATGCCTTTGGGAATGTTCTTGAAGAGAGAAAGAAAATAAAATGTATTAAGAAGCAATTTATATGGGGCAAGCATTTCGATACAGTGTCTTACTTAATCCTTACATGGCTTGGTGCTAGGAGTAGTCATCCATGCCCACTTTGCAGTCAGGAAACTGGGAGTCAGGAATTTCATAACTTAAACCACAACAAAGATTGTTATCCTAGGGCTGAAATGGCATTTGGAGACCAGTGGTTATAATTCCAGAATCTAAAATTATTCTGCCATGTGTGTTTCTTTCTATCAGTTAGTTATTTTGACTACGTTGGAGGAATATTCAGCTCCATCTAATTACTCACTGATCTAGGTGGGCATCAAGCAAAACAGATAATATCACAGCCAAGATGTACAGAAGTAAGTTGCAGTCTTTTTCAAAACCTGATTTACTAAAATCATTGCTTTGGTTTTCTCAGAAACCTAGAAGCTGATCTTAATGTTGAATTATCTCTGTTATCTGCATATAGGTAGATTCCCCTGGATTATAATTACTCACAGGTAGTCACATTTCCCCTTTTCCAAGAAACCTACCCCTTCAACAAATTAAGACACATCCTTTTCCTTATAGTATTTTCATCCTTCTTATTTTGGGTATTTTTTATCAAAAGATCCAGATGCTCTGTCCTGTCTCATTTGTCCCATGCTATTGTCTCATTCTCAAAGAGCCATTCATGATGAATGAGGCTTTAATGTTTTCTTTACATATATCCTTCTTTCTTTGAAGGATGTTAATATTCTTCCATTAATATTTCTTCTGAGCCAAGAGACAGATAACGTCCAACTGGCATATTTCCATACTGGACTGAATGATAATTTTATAATAAATATTGCATGTCATTTCTTATTATAAAAATCTCTTTTCAGCATGCATGTCCATTTTGTAAGAGGATTAGTTGGGCTTTGCTGTGGGATACTTGAACTTTTGGTAAGCTTTTTCAATCCTTTCATTTAGTGGAAAGGTGATTAAAATGATAGAAAAGCATTTAAACTTAGTTATCATGATCAACCTTCCCAATAGCTTTCTTTTTCTATCACGTGCTTTAGTCAGAGGTAAGAGAGCAATCATCTTTGAGTGCCTTCTCTACCTGCATCCTACGAAAATGAGTTTTCTAGAATTTTCTCAGATATTCTAGTGGAAGTGTTTCTTATAGTATCCTTTGCTGCCACCTGCTGTTCAGCCTGCATTTATGAAAGCTGTCAATGCTATCCATTGTTGATGGTGTATTTTCTAACGTAAGGGGTGGGTAAAGATAACAAAACTGATGCATTGCCAGATCCTGTCAAGTGATCACACTTAAACATGACCTTCGAACCAGTAGCTGCATTTAATGTTTGTAGAAGTTTACTTCCTTTGTCACACTCTTAGTGTGACATAGTAGCATAATAACCTAAGAAATCCTATTTCTTTCTCCTTTCAAGAACAGCAGGCTGGTCGTTGAGGAAATCAGTCTTTAAGTTGTTGAGGCCAGAATTGTAAGCTGGAGCCACCATGTGTAACTGCAGTCCACTAATGAATGAATAGCATTTATTTGTACTCCATGCTTCCAGCTGCCCAACCTCCACTTTGCTATCTTGGCTGCTTGTATACCACGCTCTCATCTTTCTGCCACACTCACTGTCAGGAGAGTTGGGCTGCAGTAAATGTTGCTTCCTTGCTGTTTCTTTACTCCCTTTGTGCTCCTTTATTACTGAGCAGGCTCAGTTCTCTAGCTTTGGAGTTATAAACTGGGTTCACAATACAGACTAAATATATGCTGTTCCTCAATCCTTTATGTGAATGCTAGGTGTTTAGGTGCATAATACGTCACCTTTTTCTTATAAGTGTGCGCATCTCAGTAATTCATTTAGCAGGGAGGTCTCTCCCTAACATTGCTGGAGCATCTGCTAACATTGTAGTTCATTTTCTAGAGACAACACCTTAATGGCAGAAGTTGCATAGGCTAAATGACTTTTGTTTGTGACACTTTACAATTGTAACTAGAAAGAAATTCAACACAGCACTGGGTAAAAAAAAATGCAGAGAATGATCTCTTGCTTTCTTCTTAAGCTCACCATCTTTCTCCATCAAACTCAGCAGCAGCAGCGGGAAGGTTACAGTTAGTTTTGAGAACACTGCGGCTGATGCTTCTTGTACAAATATTCGCTTTCTTCATGACGGAACTCCTTTTCCAAATTTACATTCAGGCCAAGATAAGTCATCCAGCTCAACCATGCATTTCAAAACCACCTGGTATCCTCAAATGTTCTTGTGACCAGGCTTCTAAAATCCTGTAGGGCCAAAATCTAACAAAGAGAAGTCATCCGCAAAGGTCACTGCTTCCAAGTTCATCTTTGGCAGGATGTAGCTCTGTGCTGATATTTTAAAAAATGTATCTAAAGTACAAGATATAGTTCTCTTTTGTGCAACATTCCCAAATCTGATTTGGTTTTCAAATTTATTGCAACCTTTAAAGGGGTGATTTTGGCAATGTTCTGGGGGTGGGGTTGATAACAGTCAAAAAGCTGTGGAAATGATTTAATGGTTCATGGCTTTGAAGTGCCTATGAAAGACATTTAACTAACTTCATATTTCTCCCTACATTTTCCCCAAAACGTGTATGTGTGGAAATTTTCCAAATTGCTTTTCCTTAAAGCACAGAGGACATCATTTTAGTGCTGGAGGGCAGAAATTTATTACTTTACAAGCTCCTTGCTTGCACATGTTTTTCTTCAGAGCTCACTGAAGTTACTTTTCCATCTTTTGCTAACAAACTGAAAAACTTCTAATTTCTTCTTTGATATGTTATGAAGACAGCCCCCCACCCTTCCTCTATAAATCTTCCAGGTACTTTTAGTGCAGCAGCATGATATATGAATCTAACTCAGGGAATTAGGAAGGGAGGGAGGGAGGAAGAATTAACATGTTAATCACTTATCTGATGCTAAGCACTAAGTGAGATCCTTCATGTCATATATATTTGCTCATTAAAATCATGAATTCATTTGATAAATACTTATTAAGATTGTACTAAGGTGGCTCAAAACTGTAAACCCAGCACTTTGGGAGGCTGAGGCAGGAGCAATCACTTGAGCCCAGGAGTTTGAGACCAGCTTGGGCAACACAGGGAGATCTTATGTTTACAAAAAACTTAAAAATTAGCGAGGTGTGATGTTGTTTGCTTTTGGTCCCAGCTACTAGAGAGGCTGAGGTGAGAGGATTGTTTGAGCCTGGGAGGTTGAGGCTGCAGTGAGCTATGGTTGCGCCATTGTATTCCAGCCTGGGCAACAGAGCAAGACCCTCTCTCAGACCAAAAGGAAAAAATAAAAATATATATACACACACACACACACACACACACTAAGAGCTGGGCATTCTTGGGACTGAGTACTAACCATAAACTAATTTACTGTCCAGTAGGAGAAACATACAAGTAAAAAGTCAAGGTTGATGCAATATCAAATGCTTTTGAGAGGCAGTTACAACACAGCGCTTGGAAATATGGACTTTGAAGGCAGCCTATTTGGGTTGAATACAAATTCTGCTACTTGCTAGCCCTGTAATCTTGTGCAAGTTACTTCACCCTTGGACCTTTGTTGTCTCATCTGTGAATTAGGAATAAGAAGAGCATTTACTTCAATATGTTGTTGTGAGGATAAAATGAATTAATACACTGGGAGTGCTTATAAAGGTGCCTGGTATTTAGATTATATACGTAGCTACTTCTCAATATCCAGATTTCAGCTCAAATGTCATGTCCTTGACTGGAATTTTCCCATCGGCCTTTTTAATATATTTATTTTGAGACTCATTGACCTTTTAAAACCAGGCTCTCCTCAAGAGTCACTCTCATTCCTACCATGTTCTTTAATTCCTTATGGGCCTATCACTCTGTGGAATTACATTCATCTTATTTGCTTGCTTATTAATTGTCTCTTTTGCCTACTAGAGAGTTCAAAACACAAGGGTGGAGACCTCTCCAATTTTATTCGTTGCTTTGTTTCCAGACCCTAGGACAGTGCCTGGCACACACTCATTTTTCTACTAGAATTCATGAAATTAATTGCTGGATGTTAAGAGTTATGACAGGGGTAAGCACAGAGCTCTATTTGGAAGTACATAGGAGAGAGAGTTGACCCAGTCTTTGATGGCATGTCATGTGGTTTCCAGGAGGAAGTGACATCCTTCAGCACCGGCAGACTGTTCATCGTTAGGGGCAGAGGTAAAAAGACAGGAATTCCAGGAAGCAAGAGGGAGGGAAAATATGCATTTAATCCTCATAATGGCAGTTTAAGATGGGCATTTTTATCCCCATTATCTGAAGTGAGAAAAAGAAACTGAGAGTGAGCTATGTGAACTTGCCCAGAGTCCCAGAGTTAGTACATGTCAGAGATAAGATTAAATCATTCCACTGCACTTACCTGCAAAGAATAGGACTGTACGAGCCTCAAAATCAGAAATGATATCTAGTGCCTGAAATTGTTCTTCATAGACCCCACTCACTCAGAAATGTTGCTGTGATGTTTTTCCTGTACTATGAAGAGTATCACAACATGTCACTCTTCACTGCAGATCAAGAGGAGCCTTCTTGGATTCCACCTCACTGTCTTTTCATGATCTAACCTTGTATCTGGCTTCCTTGTTACAAACACAGGTCATACATTCCAAACTGCATGGAAAATAGAAAAGTAATTCTCTACACTTGAACATGCACATAGAAAAACCCAGCCATTTTGGTGAAGATGAGATTGGTTAATTCTCTGGCTGTTGCCCTATCCTGTTCATGCTCACTAGGCAGACAACACCAAGCTTGGCCCTGGTAGAACAGCCTCATCTCTGAATGCTCTCTACCGGCCAGTGGAACAACAGCTTACTCCTCCTTTAGAAACACTGGAAAGAGGCTTTCGTCAATAGATTTAACACAGTCTTTTTTTCTTTTTTTAATATTTGGAGAGATTTATTCTGAGCCAAATATGAGTGACCATGGCCTGTGACACAGCCCTCAGGAGGTCCTAAGAACATGTGCCCAAGGTGGTCAGGGTGCAGCTTGGTTTAATACATTTTAGGGAGGCATGTGACTTCAATCAAATACATTTAAGAAATATGCTGGTTCTGTTCAGAAAGGTGGAACAACTTGAAGCAGGGCAGGGGACAGGAGGGGGATGGGTGGTGGGGGAGGTGGCTTCCAGGTTATAGGTGAATTCAAAATTTTTCTGGGCCAGGCGCGTTAGCTCACGCCTGTAATCCCAGCACTTTGGGAGGCCGAGGTGGGTGGATCACGAGGTCAAGAGATGGAGAGTGAAACCCCGTTGCTACTAAAAATACAAAAATTAGGTGGGTGTGGTGGCGTGTCTGTAGTCCCAGCTACTCAGGAGGCTGAGGCAGGAGAATCGCTTGAAACCGGGAGGCGGAGGTTGCAGTGAGCCGAGATCACGTCACGGCACTCCAGCCTGGCAACAGAGCGAGACGCCATCTCAAAATTAATTAATTAATTAATTAATTCTGGGTTGAGTTTATCTGAAGACCTGGGATCAATTGAAAGGAAGTGTCTGGGTTAAAGGATTGTGAAGATCAAAATTCTTATCATGCAGAGGAAGCCTTCAAGCAGCAGGCTTCAGAGCGAATCGATTGTAAATGCTTCAAATTCTTCTTATCAGACTTAAGGGCTGTGTTGATGCTAATGCCAGAGAGGTATAATGAGGCATATCCGACACCCACGGCTCCATCATGGCCTCAACCAGTCTTCCAGTCTTTCAGGTTAAATTTTAAGAGTGCCTCGGCTGAGGAAGAAGTCCATTCAGACGGCTGGGGGGCCTTAGCATTTTGTTTTTGGTTTACAGTCTCAAGATTTAGACCCACTCCTGGAATCACATAGGTCAGCAACCATTATGATTACCCATATGGACTGTACTACAGGAGCTGAATTTTGAATCTGCGGGATATGGCCCTGGCACCAGGTAAAAGGTAGTAAAAAAGAACGTAATATTATTGTAACTGGTAGCCCTGGAGGGCCTCACTCTTTCTTTCTGCACTGAGGTAGAGAATTGTTGTCTCTCTGTGAGACTTGACACTGGAGGATATCAGTTGATTGAATTCGTGCCACCTGCTCCAGGTACTCCAAAAGCATTCTTTTGTTGTTGTTGTTGTTGTTTTTGGAAAACTTCACCTGGATGAAGCATTCTTTTTTATTTTTCTTCAAACTTTTAAGTTCAGGGGTACATGTGCAGGATGTGCAGGTTTGTTACCTAGGTAAACATGTGCCATGATGGTTTGCTGCACAGATCATCCCGTCACCTAGGTATTAAGCCCAGCATCCATTAGCTATTCTTCCTGAAGCTATGCCTTCCCCTCCCCCTGACAGTCCCCAGTGTATGTTGTTCCCCTCCATGTGTCCATGTAATACAGCCTTTTCTTAGTATGCTTGAGGAATGGGGAAAATGGAAAGAAAGTTGAATAAGACCATTCTTAGAAGTTCATGATCAACCAGGGTTCGACGTAAGACATGATCGGGCCACTGGACTCCAGCCAGGGTGACAGAGCGAGACCCTGACTCAAAAAGAAAGAAGAGAAGGGGAGAGGAGAGGAGAGGAGAGGAGAGGAGAGGAGAGGAGAGGAGAGGGCAGGGGAGGGGAGGGGAGGGGAGCGGAGGGGAGGAGAGGGGAGGGAAGGAGAAGGGAAAAGAAGAGAAGAGAAGAAGAGAAGAGAAGAGAAGAGAAGAAAATCATGCTCAATATTGAGTACCATCACTTTGACTGGCAGTTTTTAAAAATGGCTGCAAATTCTTTGGGCATCCTCCATTGAAAGGAAGTGGTCTTTGTCCCCTCCTCTTGAATCTGGGTGGACTGGTAAATATTTTTACAAGTCACCATGTGACTTTCAGGGCTAGTCGTAAAAGTCATGTAGCTTCTGCTTGGATCTGTTGGCATACTTGTTCTCCCAGTGTCTTCTCTCAGAATCCAGCTTCCTCCCTGACAGAAGCCTGAGAAAACCAAGTGTGGGTATCTGGTTGATAGCTCCAGCGGAGCTCAGCCTTCAAGTCATCCCAGCCCAGGAGCCTGACATGTGAGTGAAGCAGCCTCCAGATAATTCCAGTGCCCCACCGTGATGAAAGTCACTCTCAGCCATGTGCACTATTGTATCAAATGAGGCCCCAGACACTGTGGAGCAGAGAAGCAGAGAGACAAGCTGTGCCCACTGTGCCCTTCTGAATTGCTGGACAACAGAATACAGGACCATAAGAAAAGTTATTGTTTTTGCCACTAAGTTTGGGGTGGTTTGTTACACAACTAGAATAACAAACCAGTTATCCTCTCTCTACCTTTCCTCAGAATCTGTGTTATGAGGACCTCTCTAAGGGAAGGTGGAACTTCTTAAGTAGTATTACTGCAGATTCTGTTAAATTGGCTCGACAACACCCATTCCAAACCACCCCCCCAACAACTTTTATCATCTTTTCCAATAAGGCTAAAAAATAGAATTCTCAAGTTCCCAGCCTTTCTTGCAGTTGGAGGTGGCTTTGTGATACGATTCTGGTCAATAAGATGGAGACAACAATTCCTGGACAGAGGTTTCATTCCCTAATGTAGGCTCAATGGGGAAAAATCTCTTCTCTCCCCACTTCCTCCTACCTGAAATGTGGATGTTTTGCCTTGAAATGCAACAGCCATCTTGAGATGCTGTTGGAGCATGTTTGATTTTTTTCTTTATTCAAATGTAATTAATCTAGTCTTTTGTCTTGAGAATTACTGTTTTATGCTTCACATTTCAAGTTGCTTATTATATTACAAAAATTAATAACTGTCACAAAATAACCAGCAGTTATGCGCATTTACTATTTTATGAACCCGGAGAGATGGCAATTAACAGGTTTTAGAACATGCCACACCATGGCAGAGCATAAAGAAAGAAGCAGTCTGGGTCTCTCATCACTTTCTTGAGCAGCTACACTCACCCTATGTTGCCTTTCTCCAGAATGATTGTTACACAAGAAAATAAATTTAACTTTTTAGAAGCCATTGTTAACCAAATGTATTAATTTGAACTAAAAGTAAGAAGAGGGACATTTATTTATTCCTCAACCAAAAGGTGAAAAAAAGGAAGAAGAGCGTATTCTTCAATTAAATATCTCTTTATCGTGGGACACCCTAAAATCCATACATAAGGTTCACATGCAGAATGTTTGATGACTAAGCTTCATTTCCTATACCAGCGATACTGATGCTATTATGCTCATCCATAGGCAAGCAAGTTTCTTGTGTTAAGTAGCAACAGTCAAGTATTTTGTGGACTTAAATTCTCCAATATAATTTTCTCCCTTGAGCAAATCTTTATTTCATGTTACAATCATGGATAACATTTTATTCAGGTTCTTATTTTTGTTTTAAACAGGAGAAGACATCAATTTTTCTAATTTGCTTTGTATTAAAATGCTTAGTGTTGTTTGAGTTAAATTCCTCTTAAGCCTTCACTAAAGACAACTTTTACAATTTGCTATTTACATTTTTTCACATATACATATGCATTTCTTAATTATCATTGTTTCTTTCATCTAGCACAATTAAAACCACTACAACTGAGTAATGTGATGATTTACATATAGTGATTAATATTAGGAAAATACATCTAAAAATAAAATCACCAGTGTTCTAAACCTGTTAATTGCCATCTCTTTGGCTTCATAAAATAGTAAATCCACGTAACTGCTGGTAATAAACAACCTGAAATGTGAAGCATAAAACAATAATTCTAAAGACAAAAGACTAGAATCATTACATATGGATAAAGAAAAAACATCAAAGAACAAAGAGCATTTTGAATCTCTCCTTTCTCCCTAGAGTACCATCTCAGATTGTAATTCATTTTAAGGGTACTGTGCTTCAAATGCATTTACTCTATCAAAGGCATTCAACTCATAATTCTTTAAAATCTGCAAGTAGATCTTGTAGTGCAACCATTCAGGCTTATAGTAAGTAGCTTGAATTATATGTTGTGGGACAAAGTGATCTTCACAAGTCAGGAATGCTATAAATCCTCTCCCAAGTGAATAGTCTTTATTTTAAAACATTTCTAGAAAAGCTTGCCCTAAAACTTAACTGTTGTATGAGTACCTGCTCTTCTTTGTTATATTGTGTGTTCTCCAAGAGTCATATAAGGGTTTATTTATCTTTCTTCCCCCAGTATCCACTATGCTTGACTCATTCATTCATTCATACGAGGCATCGAGTGCCTAATGTGTTAGGCACTGTGATGGGTAGAAAACAAAATATATTTGATCCTCACCCTTTGGAATATACATTTTTTAGCAAAAACACAATCATTAAAATATAATTGCATAAGTAAATATTTCATGACAGTCTTGATAAATGCAACAAAGGGAGAATGTAGAGTAAAATGAAGAAGTATAATAGGGAACTAATTTGAGACGTTAAGGATGATGATCAGGGATAGTAAGACACAGTGGGCAGGAACAAGAGGAAAACATTTCAGGTAAAAGGAATGTCATGAGTGTAGGCCCTAGGTTGGACAAATGCTGTTGCTTATTCAATACTTAGTTATTCCAGTAATGATGGAGACTGAGAGGTACGTTCACTTTCAATTTATTTTTAAAGGCCCAGTTCAAGCTTCAGTCCATTCTTCATTGATCTTCTAACTTTTCTGGGGGGGAATACTTACAACAATCCTAAATGTAAAACACAGCCTTAATATCAGTACAATAAAGCACCACATAACATTGTTTTGGTCAACAATGGACAGTTTATATAACCATGATCTCATAAGATTACACTGGAGATGAAAAATCCTATGGTTTAGTGACACTGTAGCAGTTGTAACATCATAGGGCACCACAATACATGTTTGTGGTGCTGCCGATGTAAACAAACCTACACTGACAGTCATATGAAGGTATAGCACATACAAATATTTACAATACATAGTACTCAATAATGACAATAAATGACTATGTTACAGTTTACATTTATACTATACTTTTTATCATTGTTTTAGGGTGTACTTCTACTATACAGGTGTACCATTTTTTATCTAATATGCTGTATTTTTACTGTACCTTTTCTGTATTTAGATATGTTTAGATACACAAATACTTCCCTTTCCGCTACAATTGCCTACAGTATTTAGTGTAGTAACATGCTATACAGATTTATAGCCTAGAAGCAATAGACTATACCATATAGCCTAGGTGTGTAGTAGGTTACCCTATCTATGTTTGTGTAAGCACACTCTATGATGTTCACATGACAGTGAAATTGCCTAAGGATGTGTTTCTCAGATTGTAACCCCATTGGTAAGCAACATATTACCATATATTGTTTTCAACCAGTTGTAATTGTTTTCATTAATTTTCAAATTGTGTGTTCTTTGACCATAAGAACCATGTTTTTAAATCATCTGTGTACCAATCTAAGACCTAACACTTTGCTGAACAATATGTATTTGTAAATTGGGTCTTTGATTGATATTTTCCTTTTATTTATTTATAGTTGTAATTTCTAATTACATTAATTCAAGACCATGTCTGCAAATTAAATAAATTGTAAAGTTTAATTTGTGAAACTATATAGTTTCCAAATATGAAGTATGATACTGTCTCACATATATGTGATAACTGAAAATGTCATCATGGAATATAAAATCAATTTCGAAGGCAGGACAAGGACTAGCTCATTCCAAGTGGTCTACGCAAACATTGGGGCACAGATTTCTTCAGAGGCCCTTAAGTGTGTTTTATCAATCTTAACATTAATGAAGCATAAATAAGGAGCTATATTCATGTGCACAGTGATAAAAAAGTTAATACTTCTATTTTATTTAGTATAAAAACAGTTTAGATTGCATACATAGTTGGGCAAAATCAAAGATATTTCCTTCTGGCTAGTGTAAACATTAGTGACCTATAGTTATATCATTTTTAAACAGTGCTTGATTTAAATGCAATTATTTTCCTTGATAAAAGCAGATATCACAGTGAAATCTTTCCCAAACATATTAACTATTTACATTCTCAAGATAAGAAATAAAAATAACATGGTCATGAAAGGGCATTGATTGATAAATTTTCAGAGACCAAATAACCTTAACAACCTATGCACATACTTGAAGTGATTCTTTCACTGACAGAAACAAATTCAAAATAATCATCATTGTCATAATAATCTACTTCCATTAACTGAGCAACTATCATGTGCAGCATCTTTTCTTTAACCCTAGAAGTAAATTCAAGTAGCAACACACATTGGTTCTGCCCCCAAAGAACTTGTCCTCTTGGTCAAAATAGCAAGGACTTTGCATGACACAACTCCAAGGTGATCATTTACATAGAATACAACATGAGTGGTGTCACCTAGAGCTATGCACCTCATAGCCCTAGATGGGATATAGTCAGGAAAATGACAACTATAAAAGCATATGTTAAGAAAAAAGATACTAAAAAGTTATGCAGCACACATTAAGAACTCAGTAATCATCCATTAAACGAACTGTAGCAATTGTCAAAGAGACAAGTCATCATGAGTTTGTGAGTTGAGAAGAGCCTTGAGAGGAAAATGGACTTCTGTGTTCTTTAGCAAGGAGCCCTGTGACAAACAATGAGGCAGTGAGAGATATTTGACTAAGACTTGGGTACCAAAGCCTGTGGCCAGAAAAGTATATCTTTTGCACTCTTATTCAGAACATCTTTCTGCAATTATGTCACTTCTCTTCTGTACCTTCTCAGAATGAAGCACATCTACAGACTGCATTAATTTTGGGGAGTCACAGACCCTGGTGGTCAGTGAATCATTTTTGAAATCCAGATCTACTGCAAATGACAGATACTAAAAACAAAACAGTGGCTGCTGGCGAATACCTGTTCCTAACAGCCCACTTCAGTGCTCACACTCTGAGTTAGCTTGCCTGTGTGTGTATTTCTCCCCACAAAAAGGACCTGAACTTGCATGAAACTAGGACCGCCAGCAGTGGGTCCAGCTCTAAAAGTGCCCACGAGCAAAATTTTGACCTTTTCCACAGATTTCCCAGAAGAGTCTCCACATCTACCATCAGACTTCATCTTGTGCAGTTGCTTTATTTCTTCCTTCAATTTTCTCTCTCAGCAGGCTGGACTTGGCTGCCAGCCAGCCTGCAACGAGAGGCCAGCATGCTGATTTGGTGCTACTGCACTTTTGTTTTTGCATAGAATTGTCCACAGAGGATGGGTTTCAGTTTGCTAACATAAAGGTGTGCTCCCCTACACCTAGGCTGTAGGTGTATTTGCACCAGTGCATACATGCTTGAGCTGCTCCTGAGTGAAATATTTCCCCAACTATACTAGCTTGCAGTCATTGGATTTCCACATGCTATCATTGTATCCCTCACCAACTGAGCTAAATAGATTTGTCTCTATGAAAATTTTTATTTTGAACTAATGTGCATGGGCCTGCAAAAATCAAAATCTGTTCATAAATGTACCATTTTCATATCCAATATCAATACATCAGCATCTTATATTATTTTGAGGGAGAGTAGGGATAAAACAGGCACTGTTTGTATCTGTTTAAATATCAAATCATCTATATCTTTCATAAATCAAAACAATCTCTTGCTATAATATCAGATAATAATAATAACAATTGGCCTCCATGGTTATTTGATATTAGTTGTATAGCCATATTTCCATTAGCACTTAGTTATACTGAAATGACAAAAAATTAATGATCTCCTGAATATTTAGGAACTTATCATTGAATTAGTTATTTTGGATTTCTCTCTGAAGTGTGCATTGGTGGGTCATCTAAGGTAACTAGTTTTGCTTTTCTATAATGACACTGTAAATAAAATATTAATCATTGACATGAACGAAGTTGATTTCTCTCTGGCAGTCATGCTGCAGGATATCATCAGCCTATTGGGTATTAAAGACACTCAGATCCACTGATAATTGAGATTGACTTAAGAGTATCCTGGCTTGACAATACCTAGAGGAACAAGTAACCGTCCCACTGATAGGCCACCCCACACAACATATAGGCAGTAGATGGGAGGTTCATACCCTAGTGATGGAGCAGGTAAGGAGACTCCTTCTCCCACATGACCTGTGACTTTGCTCAAATGGAAAGGAAAAAGCCTGTTCTTAAAGTAAAAATCTCGGCATAGACTATGCTATAATTGGAATGTGTCCTTCACAGTTTCTGTGTTGGAAACTGTGTTAGTCTGTTCTTGCATTGCTGTGAAGGAATACTTGAGGATGAGTAATTTATAAAGAAAACAGGTTTTATTTTGGCTCACAGTTCTGCAGGGTGTATAGGAAGCATGGTTGCAGTATCTGCTTCTGGTGAGGGCCCCAGGAAACTTCCAGCCATGGCAGAAGGCAGAGGGGGAGTAGGCATGTCAAAGGGCAAGAGCAGGACTGAGAGAGAGAGAGAAGGGGGAGGTCCCAGACTCTTTTAAACAACCAGTTCTCACATGAACTAAGTAAGAGCTCACTCATCACCACAAGGATCGTGCTAAGCCATTCATGAGGGATTTGTCCTCATGATCCAATACTGGCCACTACTCCAAATCTCATATTGGGAATTACATTTCAACATGAGATTTGGAGGAGGAAAACACCCAAACCACGTCATTCCACCCAGTCCCCTAAATATCGTGTCCTTTTCACATTGCAAAATACAGTCATCCTTTCCCAATAGTCCCCCAAGGTATTAACTTGTTCCAGCATCAAGTCCAAAGTCCTAAGTCTCATCTGAGACTTAACGCTTTCCACTTATGAGCCTGTGAAATCAAGGACAAGTTATTTACTTCCAAGGTACAATGGTGATACAGGCATTCAGGAGATATTTTCATTCCAAAAGGAGATATTTTCATACAAAGTGATACAGGCATTAAGGAGATATTTTCATTCCTAGAGGAAGAAATTGAACAAAAGAAAGGGCCAGTAGGCCCCACATAAGTCTGAAACCAGCAGGGCAGTTATTAAATCTTAAAGCTCCAAAATAATCCTTGACTTCATGTCCTGTGTTCAGGGAACACTGGTGTGAGGGATGGGCTCCCAAGGCCTTGGCAGCTCCATCCCTGTGGCTTTGAAGTGTGCAGCCCTTGTGGCAGCTCTGATGGGTTAGAGTTGAGTGTCTGCAGCTTTTCCAGACTCAGGATTGCAGCTGCCACTGGCTCTACCATTCTCAGGTGTGAAGAGCAATGGGCCCTTTTCCACAGTTCTGCTGGGCAGTGACCTGGTAGGGACTGGGGACTCTCTGTGGGGAATACAACCCCAAATTTTCCCTTAGCATTGTCCTAGTAGAGATTCCTTGTGAGGGTTCTGCCCTATGGCAGGCTTCTGCCTGGGGCCCTAGGCTTTCCCATACATCCTCTGAAATCTGGGTGGAAGTTTCCATACCTCCTTCAGTCTTGCATTGGTAACCCTGTAGACTTAATACCACATAGAAGCCACCAAGGCTTACAGCTTGCACCCCCCACCCCCAGAGTGGCAACCTGAGCTGTATCTGGGGCCCTGTGAGCGGAGGCTGAAGCTAGAGCTGCTGAAGCTGACAGGATGCAGAGAGCAGTGTCCTGAGGATGAGCAGGGCAGCACACCCTGGCCCTGACCCCTCAAACCATTCTTACCTCCTGGGCCTCTTGGCCTGTGATAGGAGGGGCTGCCTCAAAGATCTCTGAAATCCCTTTGAGGCCTTTTTCCCATTGTCTTGGATATTAGCACTTGGATCCCTTTTAGCCATCCTAATCCTTCTAGCAAGTAGTTTCTTCCCAGTCTGTTTAGATTCTTTCTCTATCACAGGGCCAGGCTGCCAATTTTCCAAACTTTTACACTCCTCCTCCCTTTTAAATCTAAGTTTAGATTTTAAGTCATTTCTTTGCTTCTTTTATCTGACTATAGGTTGTTAGAAGCAGCCAAGCCACATCTTGAATGACTTGCTGCTTAGAAATTTCTTCTGCCAGATACACTAAGTCATCACTCTTAAGTTCAACCTTCCACAGATCCCTAGAACATGGACACAATGAAGCCAAGCTCTTTATTAGGGAGTAACATGGGTGACTTTTACTCCAGTTCCCATAACTTCCTTATTTCCATCTGAGACCTTGTCAGCCTGACCTTCACTGTCCATATTTCCTTCTATTATTATTATTCTATTTCAATAGTTTTGGGGAACAAGTGGTTTTTGGTTACATGGATAAGTTCTTTGGTGGTGATTTCTGAGATTATGGCATGCCCATCACCTGAGCAGTGTACATGGTACCTAATATGTAGTCTTTCATCCCTCACTCCCTCCCACCTACCCACCCCCATGCCTAGTTCCTAAAGTCCATTCTATCATTTTTATGCTTTTGCATCCTCATAGCTTAGCTCCCACTTATACATGAGAATATATGATATTTGATTTTCCATTCCTGAGTTACTTCATTTAGAATGATGGCCTCTAACTCTGTCTAAGTTGCTGTAAGGGCCATTATTTCATTCTATTTTATGGCTGAGTTGTATTCCATGGTGTATATATACCACATTTCCTTTGTCCACTTGTTGGTTGATAGGCATTTAGGTTGGTTCCATATTTTTTCAATTGTGAATTGTGCTGTATAAACATGCATGTGCATGTGTTTTTCATATAATAACATTTTCCTCTGGGTAGATACACAGTAGTAGGATTGCTGGATCAAATGGTAGTTCTACTTTTAGTTATTTAAGGAAACTCCATGCTGTTTTTCATAGTGGTTGTACTAGTTTACCTTCCCACCAGCAGTGTAAAAGTGTTCTCTTTTCATCACATCCACACCAACATCTATTGGTTTTTGATTTTTAAATTTTGGCCATTTTTGCAGAAGTAAAGTGGTATCTTATTGTGGTTTTAATTTGCATTTCCCTGATAACTAGTGATTTTGAGCATTTTTCAAATATATTTGTTGGCTGTGTGTATATCTTCTTTTGAGAATTGTCTGTTCATATCCTTTGCTTACTTTCTGATGGGATTATTTGTTCTTTTTCTTGCTGATTTGTTTGAGTTCCTTGTAGATTCTGGATACTAATTTTTTGTTGGCTGCATAGTTTGTGAATATTTTCTCTCACTCTGTGGGAAGTCTGTTTACCCTGCTGATTATTTCTTTTGCTGTGCAGGAGCTTTTTAGTTTCATTAGGTCCCATTTATTTACTTTTGCTTTTGTTGCATTTGTTTTTGGGGTCTTATTCATAATTTGGTCACCTAAGCCAGTATCTAGAAGAGTTTTACTATTGTTATCTTCTAGAATTTTTATGGTTTCAGGTCTTAGATTTAAGTCTTTAATCCATCTTGAATCTATGTTTGTATATGGTGAGAGATGAAGATCCAGTTTCATTCTTCTACATGTGGCTTGCCAGTTATTCCAGCACCATTTATTGAACAGGGTGTCTTTTTTTGTTTGTTTGTTTGAGATGGAGTCTCACTCTTGTTGCCCAGGCTGCAGTGCAATGGCATGATCTTGGCTCACTGCAACCTCTGCCTCCTGGGTTCAAGCAATTCTTCTGCTTAGCCTCCTGAGTAGCTGGGATTACAGGTGCCCACCACCATGCCTGGCTAATGTTTGTATTTTTAGTAGAGATGGGGTTTCACCATAGTTTCACTATGTTGGTCAGGCTGGTCTTGAACAAGGCTGATCCACCCACCTCGACCTGCCAAAGTGCCAGGATTATAGGTGTGAGCCACTGTGCCAGGCCTGAATATGGTGTCTTTTCTCCAGTTTATGTTTTTGTATGCTTTGTTGAATATCAGTTGGCTGTAAGTATTTGGCTTTATTTCTGGCTTCCTTATTCTGTTTCATTGGTCTACATGCTTATTTTTATACCAGTACCATGCTGTTTTGATAATTATAGCCTTGTAGTACAGTTTGAATTTAGGTAATGTGATGCCTCCAGATTTCTCCTTTTTGCTTAGTATTGCTTTGGCTATGCAGGCTCTTTTTTGGTTCCATATGAATTTTAGGATTTTTTTTTCTAGTTCTTTGAAGAATGATGATGGTATTTTGATTCTAAGTGTGTTGAATCTGTAGATTGCTTTTTCCAGTATGGTCATTTTCACTATATTGATTCTAACCATTCATGAGCATGGGATGTGTTTCCATCTGTTTGTGTCATCTATGTTTTCTTTTAGCAGTGTTTTGTAGTTTTCCTTGTAAAGACCTTTTACCTCCTTAGGTAACTATAATTCTAAGTATTTTATTTCTTTGCAGCTGTTGTAAAAAGGATTCAGTTCTTGATTTGATTCTCAGCTTGGTTGTTGTTGATGTATAGCAGTACTGCTGATTTATATACATTGATTTTGTATCCTTAAACTTTACTGAATTTGTTTGTCAGATTTAGGGGCTTTATGAGTGAGTCTTTAGGGTTTTCTAGGTATACAATTATATCATTGGTGAACAGCAACTGTTTGACTTCCTCTTTTCCAATTTGGATGCCCTTTATTTTTTGCTCTTGTCTTATTGCTCTGGCTGGGACTTCAATACCATGTTGAATAGAAGTGAGGAAAGTGGATATCTTTGTCTTATTCCAGTTCTCAGGGGGAATGCTTTCAATATTTCCCCATTCAGTAGGATGTTGGATGTGGGTTTGTAATAGATAGGGTATTGGTCCATTTTCACACTGCTATAAAGTACTACCCTAGACAGAGTAATTTATAAAGGAAACAGGTTTAACTGACTCACAGTTTTGCATGGCTGAGAAGGCCTCAGGAAAGTTACAATCATGGCAGAAGGGGAAGCAGGCACATCTTACATGGCAGCAAGTGAGAAAGAGTGAAGGAGGAACATTTATAAAACCATCAAATCTCATGAGAACTGACTCACTATCATGAGAACAGCATGAGGGAAACTGTCCCCATAATCCAATCACCTCCCTCCCTTGACACATGGGGATTACGAGTCCCTCCCTCAACATGTGGGGATTACAAATAGAGATGAGATTTGGGAGGGGACACAGAACAAGACTGTATCAGATGGCTTTTATTACTTTGAGGTATGTCCCTTCTATGCCAATTTTATTGAGGGTTTTCATCAAAAAGGGAGGTTGTATTTTGTCAAATGCTTTTTCTGAATCTGTTGAGATGATCATATGATTTTTGTTTTCAATTATGTTTATGTGATGTATCACATTTATTGACTTGTGTATGTTAAATCATCTCTGCATCCCCAGCAGAAACCCACTTGATCTTTTTGATATGCTGCTGGATTCAGCTAGCTAACATTTTGTTGAGGATTTTTACATCTATGTTCATCAGGGATATTTGCCTGTAGGTTTCTTTTTATGTTATGCCTTTTCCTGGTTTTGGTATTAGGCTAGTACTGGCTTCATAGAATGACTTAGGGAGGATTCCCTCTTTCTCTATCTTTTGGAATAATTTTAGCAGGATTAATATCAGTTCTTTTTTGAATGTCTGATAGAATTCAGCTGTGAATCCATCCGGTCTTGAACTTTTTTGTTGGCAGTTTTTAAATTACTAATTCATTCTCGCTGCTTGTTATTTGTCCATTCAGAGTTTCTATTTCTTCCTGATTTAATCCAGGAAGGTTGCATATTTCCAGGAATTTATCCACCTCCTCTAGATTTTCTAGTTTGTGCGCATAAGGGTGTTCATAGTAGCCTTGAATGATCTTTTGTATTTCTGTAACATCAATTTTAATATCTCCCAATTCATTTCTAATTGAGATTATTTGGATCATCTCTCTTCTTTTCTTGTTTAACCTCATTAATGGTCTATCGATTTTATCTTTTCAAAGAACAACTTTTTTTAATTTGTCTTTTGTATTTTGCTGTTTCAATTTCATTTACTCCTGCTCTTATTTTTGTTATTTCTTTTCTTCTGTTGGGTATGGGTTTAGTTTATTGTTTTTCTAGTTCCTTACGGTGTGACATCAGGTTGTCTATTTGTGCTCTTTCAGACTTTTGGTTGAGGGCATTTAATGCTATGAACTTTCCTCTTAGCACCGCTTTTGCTGTATCCCAGAGGTTTTGATAAGTTGTGTCACTGTTATCACTCAGTTTAAAGAATTTTTCAACTTCCATCTTGATTTAATTGTTGACCCAAGTATCATTCAGGAGCAGATTATTTAATTTCCATGTATTTGTATGGTTTTGAGGTTTCCTTTTGGAATTAACTTCCAGTTTTATTCCACTGTGAACTGGAAAGATACTTGATATGATTCCAATTTTCTAAAATTTATTGAGACTTGTTTTGTGGCTTATCATGTGATCTATCCTGGAGAATGTTCCATGTGCTGATGAACAGAATGTATATTCTGCAGTTGTTGGGTAGAATGATCTATAAATATCTGCTGAGTTCATTTGTTCTAGGGTATAAGTCTATTGTTTCTTTGTTGACTTTGTCTTGATGACCTGTCTAGTGCTGTCAGAGAAGTACTGAAGTTCCCTGCTATTACTGTGTTGCTGTCTATCTCATTTCTTAGGTCTAGTAATAATTGTTTTATGAATTTGGGAGCTCAGTGTTAGGTGCATATGTATTTAGGATTGTAATATCTTCCTGTTGGACTAAATCTTTTTATCATTATATAATGTCCTTCTTTGTCTTTTATCCCCCAGTATTTTATTTGAGTTGATGAGTCAGGCTGTAGGCAAATAAGGGAGGTATCCCAGGCTAGGCACCAGTTGTGGCTAAGGTAGGTGTGTAGATTCAATACCCAGTGGTGGAGTGAGGTTGCAGCCTTGATGAGGGTGGCTGGGGGAGCTCTCAACTAGGTGTATTGAGGTTTGATAGGGTGAAGAGTGGGAGACACCTCAGCTCCCCAACCAGGCAAAGAGGAAAACTGTTTACTTAGCAGCCTTACTCCTCTCCCAGAGTTTCAGCTATTCAGGTCAGACAGGCACCTCTTTTCATCTGTAGGAATATTGATGTTCCAAGTAGGGAGGAATTGTGATGGTGCCTCTCATGCAGGCCTGAATCTGGGATGTGCTCTTCTTGTGGGGCTGCGCTCACCCTAGATTGTTCCAGGAAAGCTGCCTATAGGTGACTCTATGGTGTGTTCCTGTGAGGAAAGCTCTAAATGTGTCTGAAGTGGAGTGCCAGGGGTGAACAAGGACTCCTTTGCCAAGCTCCTTCATGATCCCAGAGGCCGCCAGTCTGTTGGGGTATCCCAGAGGCTGCCTGCCTGTTGAGGTATAGGTGCAGACTTTCCCTACTGTGCCCAACACTGCAGTTGTGCCTCTGCTATAAGAAACTTCCCACCAGTGGAAGGATCTGGAACACAAGGCCCACTGTTCAGATTCTTGTGTCCCATTGGGGTGATCCCTTGATGTGGTACTCTTCTCCTTCCGCTAGGGATGGCGCTTCCCGAGAGCTAGACTGCAGTGATTGTTATTGCTCTTCTGGGCCTAACCACCCAGTGGGGCTGCCAGGCTCCAGGCTGGTGCAGGGAATATCTGTAAAGAGTCCAATGATGTCATTAGTCTTCAGATCTCCTAGCCATGGATATCAGCACCTGCTCTGATGGAGGCGGCAGGGGAATTATGCAGATTCTGTGAGATTCCTTGGTTGTAGATAGGTTTAGTGTGCTGGCTTTCTCAAATGATGGTTATGCTAGCAGTGAAATTGTCATGTGGACAGACTCAGAACCTCTGGTTAGCCAGGATGTTGCAGGCAGCAGTCTTACCTGTTGTTTTCTTTTTCCTGGGAGCAGGAAAAAATAAAGTATTATTCTGCCAAGGGTTACCGTAATGGACTGAGTTGGTTGTCCTCCAGCCAGGAGGTGGTGCTTTTAAGAGAGCATCAGCTGAGCTACTAGCAGTGCGATTTAAACTTGCCCTAAATTGGCCAGGGGAAGTTTCTAGTTTCTCAGGTGACAGGATGGGCCATAAAGCTCACAAGAGTTTATGTCTTTTGTGTTTAGCAACCAGGGTGGGTAAAGAAAGACCACTGGGTCGGGGCAGGGTTAGGTAGGGCTGAGCTCAAACTCTCCCTGGGCAGGGCTTACCATAGCCACTGTGGGTGTGGGAGTGTGGTTCTCAGGCCAATGAGGTTATGTTACAGAGGGGAGTATGGCTGCCTCTACTGTGCAGTAGAGTCCGCATGGGGAGTGGGGAATAACTTGTAGCTGTAGGCCTCACTCAGCTACCAAGCAGTTGGCAAGGCCAGTCTCACACCAACAGCGCCCTGCTAACAGTGCCAAGTTTAGATCCAGGCAACCTTCACAAAGAACCCAGACCTGCACCAGGCCATAAGCTTCCCTGACGAGAAAGCAAGCATGGTCTTCAGGCTCTGCCCCTCTTTGTCCGCCCATAATGCCAGCATCCAGCTCCCACACTTGTATCTGCAGCAGTTTCCATTTGCTCCCTGGGTTCTGTTTAAGGGAATTCATGCCCACTCAAAATTATCACAAAATTTAGTTGGGAGCTTCTTTCACCCTGCAACCCCTCCTTAAGTTCACTGGCTGCCTTCTCCAAGGATCCCTGTGATATATAGTCAAGGATGGCTTCCCTGGGCTCCAGCTGGAGACTGGGAATACCTACAAGATTCTTTCCACTGATGCTTCTACTTTTTTATATTTCATGCCACTCTCTAATTCATTCCAGCTGTAGGTAAGGTTGAAACCTTCTCCTGTGATGTGGATTTTCAGATTCCTCAGTGGGGATGTATGTTCAAGGGCAGGCTCTCCCCATCTTCCACTCTGGGAACTCACAGTTTTTTGCCTGTCTCACAGAGTTTGCCTTGGCATGCTACTTCTTTTAAAGGATGTGTAAATTCTTTCAGTTTTCCTGGTAAATTCCTGCAGTAGTTCTTGGAACAAAAGTTCACAGTGTGAATCTCTTCATGCTTCTCTCCTTCCGAGTGGGAGAGGCACTCTAACACTGCCTCGTATCCACCATCTTGGAAAAAGAAAACACAATGTCCATATTTCTATCAGCACTTCAGCCAAAACCATTTAACCCCTCTCTAAGAAGTTTTAAACTTTCCCTGAACTTTCTATCTTCTTCTGAGCCCTCCAAACTTCTCCAACCTCTGCCCATTACTCAGTTTTAAAGCCACTTCCACATCTTTGGGAATCTTTATAGCAATGCCCCACTCTTCAGTATCAATTCTCTGGATTAGTCTATTCTTGCATCGCTATAAAGGAATACCCAAGGCTGGGTAATCTATAGAGAAAAGAGATTCTTTTTTGGCTTATGGTTCTGGAGGCCGCACAGGAAGCATGGTGTTGGCATCTGCTTCTGATGAGGGCCTCTGGAAGCTTACAGTCATGGTGGAAGGTGAAGGGGAGCCAGCATGCCACATGGCAAGAGAGACAGAGGGCAAGAGAGAGAGAACAGAGAGGTCCCAGACTCCTAAACAACCAGATTCCACATGAACTAACTGAGCAAGAACTCACTTATCACCATGGGGATGCTGCTAAGCCATTCATGAGGGATGCATCCCCGTGATCCAATAACTCCCACTAGGCCCCACCTCCAACATTGGGGATCACATTTCAACATGACATTTGGAGGGTACAAATATCAAAACCATATCAGAAACTTAATCCCAATGCAACAGTGTTGGGAGGTGGGCCTAATAAGAGGTTATTGTGTCACGAGTTCTTCGCCCTCGTGAAGATTAATGTTGTTATTGTGGAAATGGGTTCCTGATAAAAGGATGAAGTTTGGTCCCCTTTCTCCTGCTCTCTCACCTTTTGCTATGGGATGACGCAGTGAGAAGGCCCTCACTAGAGGCCTGACCTTGATCTTGGACTTCCCAAGCTCTATACCATAAGCCAAACAAACTGCTTCTCTTTATAAATTACCCAATCTGTGGTATTCTATTACAGCCACACAAAATGGACTAAGACAGGTTATTTCTTGCTTTTTTATTGTCTTATTTTAAATTTAGCTTATTATTTATTTTTATTTATACTTTGCCTTGAGGCACTGTATGACTCTGACTAGGTAGTGGAAAAAGAAAGTGCATAAATATTTCAGGGCATTATCTGGCAACACTCCTACTCTCAGAAATGAATTTTTATATTCCAAAAAATACTTGCACTTTAATCTACATGCTTTATCTGACCATTCCCCTATTCCTGGAGATGGAAGTAGATACTGGGGAGGAAATTGGATCTCTGTCCTGAATTTATGTCTTCTATGATTTGTTCTCATTCACAAGGAACATTTGGCTGTGAGAGCCATACTTTACTGTACTCCAAATGTAGAATAAGTGGGGTTATGACTATCAGATGACCTTTTCACTGACTTGGTCTGACAGTCATTACTTGGTTCAAGGTTAACTATACAATCTGTGAGGTTTTTCTATACCTCACCTCTTTGACTCAATCAAATTGAGAACCTTGGCATTCTTGCCCAAACATCAAGAAATAAGGAGAAAAAGACATTGCATCATTTCTGGTGGCCTTATTAGGCATATACTAGGAATGCTACAAGTTTTCTCCATCATAACTATTAATGAAAAATTTCCCAGCATTTTTAGGAGTTCTGTTAAACTTTGCTGTAAGGGAACTACTTAGACTTTTGCAAATAATTTTAACAGCAGGTGGCTTTCAAAATTCTATCCTAGACTTGAGTGAATTCTCATTAGGAAACCAAGTGAAGTACCCATTGATTCATGTACTAAACAACAATGTTTGACTTCTGATCTCAAGTGTATACAGTTGAACACAAGGAAAAAAACCAACAAAGGTGAATAGGAAAGAAAAAAAAACAATACTTGGGAGAAAGCAGGAATTTCAAAGTGCTGAAGAAAGCTGTTGCGTTTGTTCTTTTGAAAATATTTACCAAAGTGCAGAAAAAGTCTGCACTTTGGACTAATTTCAAATCTTTACTTAATCAACTTGAAATCAAGGCGGTAGCTCTGCGAAAGACATGTAATGCTCAGCAGATAAGGGATAGTCAGTTGAAGAAAGAAAGGGTCAGGTAATGAAAAGTCATCTTTAATCTCCCTCCTTTGACTCAACAGAGGGAAGCCCAATTCTATCATGAAAACTTGGGACATAAAATTGAGACCAGTAAACATTTTTAAAACCTTATTAGCCAACTCAGAAAGAAAATCCATAATTAATAATGTAGACATCCAGGCAGGAATCATGTGATCCTGAAGTACCCAGATCAGTTCAGCTATTTTTCTCTCAATTTAGAGACAAAGAGAGAAAGAAGTCCTAGAAAAAGCTAGTAGCCAGATTACAACTCCTGTTGCCTTTAGGTGAGATACCACTCACCTCTCCCACTGTTAATACCCAATCCTCCAGAGGTTTCTTCCTGACTCTACAATTTTTCAGTTGCAAGAGAAATGGGCTCATTGCTGGGAAAGAATTAAGATTGTAGGATGTAACAACTTTTATGGCAGGATACAGACATTCCCATTAATATCCAGAATTATCTGGTCAAGTCTGAAGGAACCAGAGATGAACAGAGGAATAGATCTGATTTAGAGACCTAAAATCCACCTTCTTGGAAGTTTGATATGGGAAACTGGAAGTCTAATAGGAAAAGAATAAAAAAGATATTATATTTTGAAATACCTCCTGATATAGTTTGGATATTTTCCTCCTCCAAATTTCATGTTGAAATTTGATCCTCAGTGTTGGAATGGGTCCTAGTAGGAGTTGTTTGGGTCATAGAAGCAGATCCCTCATGAATGGCTTGATGTTCTTCTGGAGGGAATGAGTGAGCTCTCACTGTTAGTTTCCATGAGATGTGGCTGCTAAAAAGAGTTTGGCACCTCCCCTCCTCCCCTTTTCCTTTTCTCTTGCCATATGATGCCTGCTCCCCTCCACTTTTTACCATGAGTGGAATATCCCTGAAGCCTTGACCAGAAGCAGATAATGGTGTTGTGCTTCTTGTATAGCCTACAAAACCATGATCCAAATCATTCTTTATAAATTACTCAGCCTCAAGTGTTTTTATTGTCGTTGTATTTGAAAAAAAAAGGGGGGGGGGTCTTGCTCTGTCACCTAGGCTGAAGTGCAATGGTGCAATCACAGTTCACTGCAGCCTTGACCTCCTTGGCTCCAGAGATCCTCTTACCTCAGCTTCCTGAGTAGCTGCTACTAAAGGTATGCACAACCACACCTGGCTAATTTTTTTATTTTTTGTGTAGAGATGGGATTTTGCCATGTTGCCAAGGCTGGTCTTGAGTTCCTGGCTCAAGAGATCTGCTTGCCTTGGCCTCCCAAAGTGCTGGGATGAGCCACTACATCCGGCCAGAATTTTTTAAAATAGCAATGCAAAGGGACTAAGACACCTCCCAATTTGGGCTCCTTTACCAATAAGTAATTTTCAAATTGATATCTACATCGAACCTGGCATTAGATTTTAGTCACAAGGCTGAATCTGTGAACAAGGAAGTCAGGATCTAGAGGAGGTACAGGAGAAGTCTGTCCTTTCTGACCTTGAGAGATAAGGAAGAAGACATGCAGTTCCCTTTTCTAGGTTTAAGCCCAGAAGTCACTGGAGGAGTTCAAGGGTGCCCAGAGTGCAAGCAAGATCCAAGGTAAGGCTGATTCATGTGGGGTGCTCCACAGGGAAATAATGAAACCTAGAGAAAGGCCAGCAAATGCCCAGACCTGAGCTAGGATATCAGCAGGACAAGCAGGATCCAGAAAGCCATCACCATGGAGACCAGAGAAAAGTACATGGCTCTCTGGACCTTTTCTTCTCTACTGTGATGAGGACATAGTTCATTTTACCACCTTCACATATCTGATGCCATCTTGGAGGGATGCAGGGAAGAGAGTGGAACTCTGAGAAACTGATTATTTTTATCAAAGGAAAGCAAGCATTACCTAAAGGGACCATTTAAATTGCATTAAAGTTACCAGGTTGATTTATTAGATTCACTTTTTGACTCATGAGGAAGATCAGAATGGTTTTTAGGAAACTGTTCAATTGCAAGTACTGTGGGAAAACTTACAACATTAAAATGTGTGGACTGCTTACTATAGGCTATTGGTAACATCCATGTAAGACAGGTATTATCACCTCATTTTACAGACAAGGTTACCAGAACCTGGTAAAGTAAACTCACTTCCCCAAAGTTACATGCTCAGTAAATAAAAGAGGCAGAAACTTAGCACAGGTTATTCTAATGTCAGATCTCATACTCAGCTACTATGCTATGCCATCTTCCTTGTATTGCACTGCAGAATATCCAGAACTATTCCTAAGCCACATCGTGTATTATTATCAAATGGCCTGTGAAGCAGATTCTCTTGCTGGGACAGTTTTTAAGACCTCTCTATACTGAATTGGGACACTGCCTGGAAGTTGTCCAAACTCTGCCTTTTGAAAGAATATTGATGACTAAGAAAACTTGCCCTTAGTAAACTAATGTTAGGACACAGGTAAGTGTAATAGGAAAATCAAGAGAGTGACTATGTAGGAAGTACTGAAGATGTTTTTTTCTCCCCACCCCTAGGAGGATTTTCAATGAGTAACTTGGAAGGACCATTTTTAAGAGAATGTAGCCATTAAACCATTTCAAGAGCTCTAGAAGGACCTTTTTGTTATTACTTCCAGATATAACTGAGAGTGATTCTGAGTTACCTAACTGGTTAGGGATTTAGCCAAGAACTGCCATGTAGGGAGAAAGGGTTGCCAGATACCCTGCACAGGTTGGCAGTGTAAGTAACTACTAGGGAGGACCAAGAGCAGAAAACTCAATAGGTTTGACCGGTTCTCACTCATAAGAAATGCAGGAAGACCCAGGGATCGGGGTCATGGAATCTCACAGTCGAGGGAAGCTGACTCCGAGAGTAAACTACTAGTTTGAGAAGCTATGAAAAGCAGAGCTGCCACTGCCACAGACAGTTGCCCAGAGTTTCCTTTGGAAGTTGTAGGAGAAAAAACTGCTGAGAGTACAGATTTAAGATACCACTGATGAGAGGAATCACAGGGAGTAGCCAAGAGAAAGAGAGGTAAACCCATGCAAATCCTCTAAGCAAAAGCTCTTTGAGGACAACCAGCAATGGCACAAAGGGAAGAGTGAAAGGCAGCTCCCGTTGTTGACTTGCTATTCACAGAGCAGGTGCGGGTTGTGACATTCGTGCTCAGCAGAAAGACAGAATAATCATTTTACTTGCAAGGGCATCTAACTGAACTGAAGATCCAGAAATTCTGGAGGTATACTCCATGAAGAAGCCATAGAGAAAACAATTATAATCCAGCCACCTGACACTCTTAAGAGGGTCAACCTGGAAAAGAGAATTATAGATGCTTATGTTTTAAGATAGACTTTGAATTGTTATAACTATTTATCTACGACCATCATTGATATAACTGCATCCACAGAACTCTGCAATGGAGATGAGTGTAAGTAACACATTTTATAGGCAGAGAAATTATAGCATAAAGCATGGTGGGAGCCACATTGCAAATCAGGCCTCCAATCAGTTACCAAGCCAAGAATAGACCCTTGCTGCTATTTACCAATAGAAAGCAATCTCTGACAATGTCCCAAATGTTATTAAGATTTTCCAAGCCTTAAACAAATGTATCAGTGGGAAACTATCTCTCATTTCTGAAGAACTGTAATTTAGTACAGTGACCAGAATTTGATATTTTCCATTGATTTCCCAGATTAAGTAAAGAATAAAGATGTTTAAAATCATCTTCATTCAGCTTCCCTCAACAGTGAGATTCGAGGACCCTGATGCCTGAGTCTTCCTGCATTTCTTATGAGCAAGAACTGGTCTAACCTCCATCTTCACTTAGTTTGCATACAAGCTGCTCCTGTGTGACCAACTCCAGATTGGAACTGGATTACAATTTGAACATTGTGTGAATTGTTGTTTACAGGAAGAAGCAGCCCAGCTGGAGATTTTATTAATATGAAAACAAAAGATATTAACATTTTCACTTTAACCATTGTCTTTGAAAAGTTATGAACATTCTTACACAAATTTGCACTTTTTTCTAATAAATATTATCCCAAATTTAGAAAACATTTTTGAAGGTGCAAGTGACTTAAAAATCTTACCATAAAATAATTTGGAAATGTATCTTTCATGACAAAAATTTAACAAATCTAACAGTTGAAAGGGACCTTAGAATGTATCTCATCCAACAACCCACGTCATAAACGAATCTCTTCTCCCTCTCCCCAAAGCCATAAGTGGACTATATATGTCAGTAAATCCAATGCACACTATTGAATCTTGATTTCTCAGATGTGTTTGACATTTTGACTTCTTGCTACTTTTTAAGATACTCTTTTCTTTTGGTTTCTGGTATGTAAGAGTTTTCTCCCTATGTGTCTGCGTGCTTCTCCTCAGACTTTTTTCCAAGTTCATTCCCTTTTTATCCAGGCATGAAGTAATGAAGTCTCTCAATATGTGACCCTCTTCTCTTTTCATTCCACGGATTGTATCATTCATTCCCACTGCTATGATTTGTCTGTAAGATTTGAATCACAAGCATTATCTTTGGTTTGGATTACTTCTCTAAGTTCCAGATGAGTACAAACAAGTCCCTGCTCTGTATGTCTTCTTTGAACCTTTATAGGCACCTCAACACCAAGGTGTCTGGATCTAAACTCAGGATCTTCTTTCCCCATCCCCACCTTCAAACTTCATCTAACAGTCCCTCTTTGAAATCACAAGCACCTCTAATTTGCCCTTGAAGTCTTCCCACACCCTTATATCAACTCCAGCTCCAAAGTCTGCTGATTTATGCCCTAAGTATTTTTCAAATCTATCCCCTTCTCTCCATCTCTACTGCCACCAGCCTAGTCCAAGTAGGCAACATCTTCCTCCTTGATTATTATAATATCCCAAACACTCTTCCCTTATGTACGTTTGCTCCCTTTTAATGAATTACCTACCTCAGCATCAGCAGAGTTATCTTTCCAAAACCCAAATCTGACCCATATTCTTCCTTAAACACAAACAAAAAATGTTAAACAATGTACTAGTGTTCTTGGAATTAAAAAAAAAAACTAAAACTAAAACAAAAGCAAAATAATTCTTAACATAGCCTCTAGGTTTATACAAAGCCTTGTCACTCATTATGTCTCTCATTTTGCACTGTGCTCCTCTCACTGCCATGAAGACTGCTTCTGGTACAGTCTTTTTCTTTTTTTATTTAAGAGATGGGGTCTCTCTATTTTGCCCAGGCTGATCTCAAACTCCTGGGCTCAAGTGATCTTCCTGCCTCAGCCTCCCCAGTTGCTGGGATTACCGGCCTGAGCCTCTGCACCCAGCCAGAATGACTTCTTGCCCGTGGAAAATGTGGTATATCTGAGGAGTTGATCTGAGAAGATAAGGACCATTTTCTCTTTTGTGTGTTCCACTTATAAATAACACTTAGAAAATTATTGAGAAATAGTCTTGACTTAGTTTGCATACAAGCTGCTCCTCTGTGACCAAATTCCAGATAATTTAATTTCCCATGTTTAAAAAAAATGGTGCTGAAAACATACTCACATTCTACCTTAAAAATCCCTTCTCTGCACTAAAAAAAAAATATTCTCATTCTAGGAGTTTACTCCCTTATTTTATGAATTTATTCCCAACATTGATTAGCATTTGGTAGATCTAGAAATTGTATGTTTGGAATTAAAATATTCAAACGGACTTTTATGGTATCAGTCCTTTGTCTTCTTAAAACAATACCAAAAATCATGTGCTTAGAAAAAAACTAAAGAAAGCAAAATTTTGTTTTGTTGACTTCCTTCTCTCCTTTAACTGACTCCAAAATCTAACCCCCTTCCTCTCTACTTCCCACATATTAAAACTCACACCAGGAGGGAATTATTAGACAAAAACAGTAGAAATACCAACTTTGTATGCTTACCAGTTTGATTTAAATTAGAGTAAGATAATTCTCCATTTATGAAATGTGCGGTATTGGGGAATAGAGAAAGTTGTGTGTTTGCAGGTGGGGTTGGAAAAACGATTTCCGGGGAGATACTGACCTGAAATAACACGATTTATCCTAATGTGTGCCAAGCATTGAGTTCTTAACAAGAAGATAAACTGCGTTTAGCTTAACTTTAAACTTGTACTAGTTCAGAACATACAACTGGGACATTATCTTTTTTCCCTGTAACCTTTAGGAAACACATGTATTAATATTCTTGAGTACTAAGTATCCTTTTCTTTTAAAAATCTTATTCAACACATTTAAATTGCTAAGTATATAAGGAGGCTAGACTTAACACCGAATAAAGGCTATTGCTGAGGCAAGTCAAAGCGGCATCTGCCGTGCTCATATGTTTAAAAAAAAAAAGCCAAATACCTTTTATGGTTCAGTTTGAGCTGTGGTTATCATGGTCCTAATCATAGTGCTTATAATCAAGACTATTTTTTCTTTCTCCCTAATTTTCTCTTTCCTTCAGGAAAGCACCCTCACTTCAGGTCATGTTCATTCCACAATCTCATATTTCAGATGTCATGGTTGCAGGATTAGTCGTGTTGTGTTGGAGCTGAGAAGAGGCAGTGCCCATCAATCAGCAGTTCCTGCGTGCTAATCCTCACCCCAGTGAGCTGATTGGGTCCTCTGGATTCTGACCACTGTGATGGTCAATCATACAGCTGCTCTATTCAGCCTCATCATCTCCCTATTCTTACAGATTATTGCATCATGGCCACCAAGACAAAAAGAAAGAGAAAGGGGATCAAAGTCATCAAAGCCACGTGTCCTGAAAGAAATACTCAATGTGACGGGAATTTTTCATCAAATTGACTTGCTGTAAAAGACTATTTCTATCAAATAGCAATCAAATGGTTATGATTATAAGTAATCAAAAGCTGGATGTTGCTGTAATGGTGGTGGTTTCTCCAGTTTCCTCTGGTTTCTATTCAGAATGCATATAAATCTCGCCTTTTAATTTTGAGGCCATTTCTCTAACCCTTACGATTCTATTATTTATTTAAACCTCAAACTTGGAAAGCAATGACGTCAGAAACAATCAGTTGTACTACTCAAAGCAAGTCCATCACAATTTTTTTTACTCTGATTCTGACATTGATTCAATAACTTTGTAAAAATTATTTGTCACCTGCCAATTGACTTCTATGGTAATGAGAATCACCTGGCATTTTGCTACAGTTATCAAATAACAAAGAAATATAGTGAAAAATCACTTATTAGAATTATCTTCACTACATTTGTGAAATATTTGTTAAACATTTTGATGCTTGTGACAGTGTCAGAGGTAATTATTGCAACTATATTGCAACTATATTACCAAACTGAGCTGGTGACAATCAATTCTTATTACATATAATGGTGTGAAACAGTATTTCCTGTAAAAGAGTGGTATAGCCTTTTGAAATTGGTTTCCATGAAGAATTTATCTTTCATCTCCTTATCTTGATAAAAAGATATTCCAGAGATAAGTAAAAGTTTTGCTTAAATCTTTCTTTTTGTTGATAAACTGAAAACTTAGCCTGTAAAGATAATTTTTTTTCTTAAAGACTCAGATTACTTATTTTTTTATTAACATATAAATGACAAATAAAAATTGTATGTATATGGTATATAACGTGATGTTTTGATATAATATACATTGTGAAATAGTTAAATCAAGCTAATTGATATATCCATGACCTCACATAGTTTTGTTGTTGTAAGAACATGTAAGATCTAATCTCTTAGCAACTTTAAAGTATACAATATATTGTTATTAAATGTAGTCACCATGCTGTATAAGAGAACACTCTTATTTACCCTGTCTAACTGAAACTTTGTACCCTTTCACCAACATCTCCTCATTGCCCCACCCCCACCTTGGCTCCTGGCAACCACACTATGCTTCTATGAGTTTGACTTTTTTAGATCCCTCAAATAAATGACATCATGCAGTATCTGTCTTTCTTTGTCTTTTTTTCCACTTAGTATAATGTCCTGTAGGTTCATGTATGCTTTCCCAAATAATAAGATTTCTTTCTTTTTAAAGGCTGAATAGTATTTCATTGTACATGCAGCTCATTCATCCATTGATGAACACTTAGGTTGTTTTCACAGCTTGGCTATTTTGAATCATGCTTCAGCCAACATGGGAGTGCAGATATATCTTCAGCATACTGATTTCATTTCTTCTAGATACATATCCAAAAATAAGATAATTGGATCATATAGTAACTCTATTTTCAAATTTTTGAGGAGCCTCCATAGTATTTTCCATAATGGCTGTACTAATTTACATTTCCAACAGCAGTGTACAAGGATTCCCTCCTCTCCATATCCTTGCCAACACTTACTTTTTTCATAATAGTCATTCTAACAGGTGTGAGGTGATATCTCATTGTGGTTTTAATTTGCATTTCTCTGATAATTAGTGATGTTCAGCATTTTTTCATATACCTTTTGGCCATTTGTCTTCTTTTGAAAAATATCCATTGAGATCCTTTACCAGTTTTTAAATCAGGTTATTTGTTTTCTTTCTATTGAGTCATTTGAATTTCTTATGTATTTTGCATATTATCCCCTTATCAGATGTATGGTTTGCAAATATTTTCATCCATCCCATAGGTGATCCCTTCAAACAGTTTATTGTTTCCTTTGCTGTGCAGAAGCTTGTTAGTTTGATGTAATCCCATTTGTCTACTTTTGCTTTTATTTCCTGTGCTTTTTGGGTCACATCCAAAAAAATCAGTGCCCATAAAAATGACATGGAGCTATTCCCCTATGGTTTTTTTTTTTTTTTTCATAAAAATGATGTGGAGCTATTCTCCTTTTTTTTTTTTCAGTAGTTTTACAGTTTTCGGTTTTACACTTATGTCTTTCATTCATTTTGAGTTGATTTTTGTATGTATTGTGAAATATGGATCGATTTCATTCTTCTGCATGTGGATTTCCAGTTTTCCCATCACTACTTATTGAAGAGATTGCCCTTTCCCTCCTTGTGTATTCTTGGCAACTTTGCTGAAGATCATTTGACTGTAAATGCATGAATTTATTTCTGGGCTCTCTATTCTGTTGCTCTGGTCTATGAGTCTGTTTTTATACCAATACTATGTATTTTTGATACTATTGCTTTGTAGTATGTTTTGAAATCAGGTAGGGTGATGCCTGCAGCTTTGTTCTTCTTGCTTAAGATTGCTTTGGCTATTTGGGATCTTTTGTGGTTCTACATGAATTTTGGATTTCTTTTCTATTTTCGTGGAAAAGTCACTAGAATTTTGATAGGAATTACATTGAATCTGTAGATTGCTTTGGATAGTACAGGAATTTTTCTTTTTTTTTTAATTTTTAATTTTTGTGAGTACGTAGTAAGTGTATGTATTTTGGGGATACCTGAGATGTTTTGACACAGGCATGCAATGTGTACTAATCACTCTATGGAAAATGGGATATTCATTTCCTTAAACAACTACCCTTTGTGTTACAAACAGCCCAGTTTGTAAATAACTAAATAACTTTTAGCTATTTTAAAATGTAGAACTAAATTATTATTGACTATAGTCACTCTATTGTGCTATGAAATACTAGGTCTTCATTTTTTACAACTAATTTTTTGTACCCATTAACCGTATCCACTTACCCCCATCCACTACCCTTTCCAGCCTCTGGTAACCATCCTTCTATTCTCTCTCACTGTGTATGCAATTGTTTTGATTTTTAGATCCCACAAATAAGTGAGAACATGCAACATTTGTCTTTCTGTACCTGGCAGTGCAGATATTTTAACAATATTGATTCATCCAATCTATGGATATAGGATATCTTTCCACTTATTTGTGTCTTCATCAATTTTTTAATCAATGTTTTACAGTTTTCATTATACAGATATTTCTCTGCCTCAGTTAAATCTATTTGTATTTTTGTGAAGCTATTGGAAATAGCATTTTTTTAAAATTTCTCTTTTGGGTAGTTCATTGGTAGTATACAGAAACATTATAATGAAACACACTGTTGATTTTGTATTGTACAACTTCACTGAATTTGTTAATTAGTTCTAACCATTTTATTGGTGGAGCATTAAGGTTTTTATGTATAAGATTATATCATCTGCAGAGACAACTTTACTTCTTTCCAATTTGGAGCATTTTGTTTCTTTTTCTTGCCTTCAGTCCTTCATTAAATAGAAGTGATAAGATTGGGCATCCTCATCTTGTTCCTTATCTTAGAGGAAAAGCTTTCAGCTTTTCACCGTTGAGTATAATGTTCATTGTGGGCCTGTCATATGTGGCCTCTGTTATGCTGAGGTACATTCTTTCTATACCTAATTTGTTAACAGTTTTTTTCATGAAAGGATGTTGAATTGTGTCAAATGTTTTTTCTGCATCTATTGCAGAAAAAATCATAGGATTTTTTTCTTTATTCCATCCATATGGTGTAATCATACTTACTGATTTGCATACATTAAAATATCCTTACATCCCAGAGAAAAATCCTACTTGATCATGGTGTATAATCCTTTTAACATGCTGTTGAATTCAGTTTGCTAATATTTTGTTGAGGATTTTTGCATCGATGATGTTCATCAGGAATATTGGCCTGTAATTTTCTTTTCTTATAGTGTTTTTGTCTGGTTTTGATATCAGGGTGATGAAGGCCTAATATAATAAGTTTGGACGTGTTCTCTTCTTCTTAATTTTTTGGATGAGTTTTAGAAGGATTGATGTCACTTATTCTTTAACTGTTTTGTTGAATTCACCAGTGAAGCCATGAATTATGGGGCTTTTCTTTTTTGGAGGTTTTTGATTACTTAATTCCCTTACTCATCATTAGTCTGTTAAGATTTTCTTTGTCTTCATGATTCAGTCTTGGTAACCTGTGTTTTTAGAAATTTACCAATTTCTTTTAGATTATCCAGTTTACAGCATATAATTGTTCATAGTTGATCATAGCCTCTTACGATCTTTTTTATTTCTGTGGAATCAGTTGGATTGTCTCTTCTTTAATTTTTTATCTTATTTCTTTAAATCTTCTCTCTTCTTAGTTTAGCTAAAGGTTTGCTAATTTTGTTTGTATTTTCAGAAAACACAGTTTTATTGATCTATTATTTTTCTAGTCTCCATTTAATTTATTTCTCCTCTAATATTTATGATTATTTTTTCTTTCTGGTGAATTTGGGCTTAGTTTTTTTTTTCTAGTTCTTTAAGGTGTAAAGGTAGGTTGTTTATTTAAGATCTTTTTTTCTCTTAATGTGGTCATTTATTGCTATAGACTTCCTTCTTAGATCTGCTTTTGCTGCACCCCTTGAGTTTTGACATGCTGTGTTTCCATTTTCATTTGTCTCAAAAAATTTTTTGTTTCCTTTTTGGTTTCTTTTTTAATCCACCGGATATTAAAAACCGTGTAATTTAATTTTCATAAAGGTAATTTTCAAACACAAAGAAAAATTTTATTCTCCATCTCTTGATTTCTCAGTGATGCATGTCATCATTGTTGCAAGTTCTGATGAGAAAACTTGGAAAATAACTTTCCTGTAAAGAATATTTAAAGAAAACAAATATTAATTAAGATTGTGATTTATTCATAGTCAGTTTGCTTTGTCTTCTCTTTATGTCTCTTTCTTTAGGAAGTTTTTTTTTTAATTTTTTAATTTTTTTTTTTCAGGAAGCTCGTATTCTCCAGGTAATTCAAGAATCCGCAGAGCAAATCCAGCACAGACTGTGCACAGACTGTTTGCTTCCCAACGCCCAGACACATGTGCCTGCGAATTCCTGATGTTACGAAGATCTGCCCCGGGGAGGGGAGGCATCGCCCCAGGAAACCCCAGGGCATTGACAACCCACATCCCAGACCCCAGACGACCCCAGAACACTGACAGTCCACACCCCAGACAACCCCGAGGCACTGAAAACCCACACCCACACCCAGAATAACCCTGGGACACTGACAACCCACACCCCAGACAATCCCAGACAACCCCAGGACACTGACAACCCACTCCCCAAATAACCCTAGGCAACCCCAGTATGCTGAAAACCCACACCCCGGACAACTCCAGGAGACTGACAACCCACACCCCAGCTGACCCCGCATCCTGGCTGTGACGGGGCCGCCATCCACACCGCCTGCTCCAAGGGCTCTGTTGCTCCGGGTTGGACCTGCACGGCTCTGCGTCACTGCAGGACTTGGGACAAGTGACTCAGTTCACCATTGAGCAGGATAGCATCTCAGCCGCCCTGGGTTACTGTGATATCAGGAGTCAGTGGCCAACGTTTCCTCTGTCCTCTTTCTGAAGCCAGACGCCAGCATGGAGGCTGCAGCGAGTCCCTTCCCTCAACTGCATGAGGCCTGGGGACCCCATGGCCACCTGGTCCAGGTGTGGGCACCGAGGCGGGGCTGTGGGGTGAGCTCCCGGGTGGCCCATGGCTGGCAGTCGGCCGTCCTGAGGGGACTCTAGGTACGACGCGAGGTCCTCCAGCCACGGGCATCAGCTTCCCCTCTCGGACACAGGCCAGCAAAGACAATCGCCGGATGTTTGAGTACCTCCTCTCCTTCCAAAACAAACAGAAAACCCATCCACAGCGTCTGTCGACCAAAAGAAGAACCGCCAGAGTCCAGGGAAGCAGCTTGCCGGGAAACTGCCAGGTTTGCATCGAATACCCCGAGTTCCGGAAACCCCGTCCGTTCCAGGCAAACAGGCACCGTGGGTCACCCTTCCAGGACCCACATTCGCGCCAGGCCTGGGTGGAGGCCTTGGCCCTGGGAAGGAAGGCTGACCAGAAGCCCCGGCACCCTGCCCCGGCGGCCACGTGCAGACGCAGAGGCCTCTTGGGCGGTGAAAGGCTGCTCCTGAAGGCATTTCTGGTTTTTCCATTTATAAAGCAGAGTGAGGTTATAAATCAGAAAAGTGTTTACAGGAAACACACAGCTGGCAATAACAGCTTTGAGGGGCCACTGTGTCTCTGTGACTATTTCATCTTCCACGCCAACTTAAACACGAGAAAAAAAGGCTTTCCAGCCCAGGGCCCCGCTGCACGGCACAGCAGATTGAGAGCATTTGTAATAATTCATAGATCTCACTTTCATTTTTCTGCTGCCCAGGAATTACATTCCACTATTAAAATGCGCTGGGACTGCCTGGCCTGGCCGCTCCTGCGTGTTCAGACACAGGTCGGGCGAGGACCCTGCGCGGCCCCAAGTGGGCTGCGGCTCCGGGGCCGGGCGCTTGCCCCCTGCTGGACACACGGTGCACTGCAGGCAGCCCAGAGGGCCTTCCCTGAGCTGCGGGTGAGAAAATCCCGAGACGGGCCCATTTGCTCTGAGATGGCCACGGTTCCAGGTGAGAAAGCAGGCGGGAGGGAAAAAGCTGGCGTCCAGGCCCGTGTGCAGTCACATCTGGTCCTCTGCGGCCCGTTCCTGTTCTTGGGATGCTGGCAGGGGGCACTGCCCCAGCTCAGGGGCACACAAGACACAGATGGGTGCAGGCAGGAAGGCCAGCTTAGTCGGCAGACCCAGTGGGTCCCACTCCTCTTCAGCCGAGGCTTTGTCACCTCAGGGCAAGTTGAGGGCAGAGCTGGGACTCCCCAGATACTGCCCGATCTGCTCTCACCGACCCAGCCCCAGAGCCCCAGGCAGGAGGGATGGGCAGGGCCTGGGCAGGGCCTGAGGGACAGGTCTCCGTGGTCCTCAGAGCCTCACCCATTCACAGTCAGGCATGGGGTCAGAGAAGGCCACGTGCTTCAGTGGGACCACCCGCTGAAGGCCCAAGGCCGGTGCCAGCTGTCCCCACAACAGGACCCGGAGGCCTCTCTGCCCCATCCTCCAGATCCAGCCTCTGGTGTGCACAAGCTGAGAGGGGATGCTGAGGGCAGGAAGGAGCGGGACTTGGGTGTCCTGTCCCACACGCCCCCGCGGGGCTGGCAGGGGAGGATGGGGCAAGATGGTGGAGCTTGTCAGGGGAGATGGGGAGCACATTTCAACAGCTGTGCTCTTCTGGGACAGCACAAACTGTGGGGGAGAAGAGTGATGGCCAGCAAGGCCCCTGGGCGGCGAGGGGTCCCGAGTCCAGGGGCTCAAATGCTTTCGGGCACAGTGACAATCCCACCTCCTCCAGGAAGTCTCCCCAGACTGCACTGCCCAGCGGTGACTCTGAGCTGACTGCACCTACCCTGAACTCCAGCCCCGGGAGCAGCCACTCTCCGGGTGCATTACCCTCTAAGACTAGGGAGGTTTGGGGCGAAGTCCCAGAGGTTTTTCAGGAAACAGCCACTAAATGGATGAATGAATGATGAAACCTGCTGCTCAAGGGCTGCAGACCTGGGCTCTCCCTGCACTGCCCGGGCCCTCAGGGCTGCACCACCCAGGCTGGGTTGGGCCACACACCCCAAAAGGGCCCTGCCAAAGCCCTCCCACCCCAGAAACAGAAGAAGGGGCCGGCGGCCGCCCCTGGGCCCAGCCCCGGCCTCCCCGCGCATGCCCCCAGCCCCCCACCAATGCCCTCCCCTGCCCCTGATGGGTCAGAGATCTCCTGGAGTCTCCAGGGAGCGGAGGCGATGCCCGCAGGCGGTGAGCACGTTCTCAGGAGCAGGTGGGCAGAGGCCTTGCAGAGTCTTCATTTAGGAAGTTATTTTCATGATCCAAAGGAGCTTGTAAAATACGAGATTTATAGAGCATACAGAATCTACAAATAAAATGATTTTTTGGTTGCTTTTGTTTTACAGATTTAAAATAAGTAGCATTCTCTTAAGTTCATGTTACTTGAGGGAATGCCACATAATTCTAGCTATGTACTTCTTAGGAATGTGAAAAAGTAGGGAAGTATGCTTGGTCACAGTCCTGATGGTGACTTTCCTATGCCTTAATAGAAAAGAGCACATCAGATCTCTCCTAAGGATAAGGTTTGAGAGTTAACAAGATGGCACAATCAAAAGGGCAGTAGACACTTGTAGGTCTAAGGAATACACTAAGAGAACATATACATATGGAATGAGGTAGCTGTGGTTTCTAAAGTTTACATTTTTATACAAGATTAGCCATCCTAGATGTTCTTTGAAATTGACTAAATTCACATTTGAATTTGCAAGCCTCTCTTTCTGTGTTTTTCTCACCACTATAACTCTGCTGTGGAAGGTTGTGTGTATTTATAACATCATTTTCTATGCCTACACATGTAGAAAAATATTTTCTCATTTTCCATAAAATGGACAGGGATACTGAGTTCTGATCAACATAATGTGAATAAAGGTGATGCTCACCGTTCTTTGCCAGAGGCCATGAATGCCACCTTTTGTTTGTTTGTTTGTTTGTTTTCTGAGACAGAGTTTCACTCTTGTTGCCCAGGCTGGAGTGTAATGGTCTGATCCCGAATCACTGCAACTTCTGCCTCCCAGGCTCAAGCTATTTCCTGTCTCAGCCTCCCGAGTAGCTGGGATTACAGGCACCTGCCACCATTCCCGTCTACTTTTTGTATTTTTGGTAGAGATGGGGTTTTGCCATGTTGGCCAGGCTGGTCTTGAACTCCTGACCTCAGGTGATCCACCTGTCTTGGCCTTCCAAAGTGCTGGGATTACAGGCGCGACGACTGCGGCCGGCTGGAATGCCACCTTTTAAGAAGGAAGGCAAAACAAGGCCGGGCGCGGTGGCTCACGCCTGTAATCCCAGCACTTTGGGAGGCAGAGGTGGGTGGATCATGAGGTCAGGAGTTCAAGGCCAGCCTTACCAAGAGGACAAAACTGCATCTCTACTAAAAATACAAAAAATTAGCCGGGTGTGCTGGCAGACGCCTGTAATCCCAACTACTCGGGAGGCTGAGGCAGAAAATTGCTTAAACCTGGGAGGTGGAGGTTGCAGTGAGCCAAGATTGGGCCACTGCACTCCAACCCAGGTGACAGAGCAAGACTCTGTCTCAAAAAAAAAAAAAAGGGAAAAGAATAAAACAATAAGGTAAAAACAACCTGGATCCCCATGTTAGTACATGGATAAAAAGTGTCTGTGGAGTCACCTACCCTACATCAGAAATTTTGCGAGCAAGAAATAGATGTTGCTATGAAAATCATTGGGATTTCAAGTTTTTTTGTTGTTGTTGTTGTTGTTGTTGTTTTTTGAGACAGTTTCGCTCTTGTCGCCCAAGCCGGAGTGCAGTGGCATGATCTTGGCTCACTGCAACCTCCACCTCCCAGGTTTAAGTGATTCTCTAGCCTCAGACTCCTGAGTAGCTGGAATTACAGGTGCTCCCCACCATGCCCGGCTAATTTTTGTATTTTTAGTAGAGACAGGGTTTCACCATGTTGGCCAGGCTGGTCTCGAACTTCTGACCTCAGGTGATCCACCCACCTCAGCCTCCCAAAGTGCTAGGATTACAGGTGTGAGCCACCATGCCCGGCCAGGATTTCAGGATTTATTTATTACCACAACATAGCTTATCCTATCCTGACTAACATAATTGCTTTTTGTTTTCTACTTCCTTATCCGGAAACTCCTGTTTTTGTTGATAAAGCTTAATGGTTCACTCCTGAGAGGTATTTGCATTTCAGTAAGGTATTTGTGAGGAGCAAAATATCATCAAACCCTAAAAGAAATGGATCTCTGATACCGAAAAAAAAATTGAATACTGTGATAAAGAGCAAGGCAAACTCATGTATAGAGAGATACTCTCTGAGAGCCTCTCTAGCTATATCATTTACTCCAGTAGTATTTAAAAGTCATATTTGTTCTCCATATTTCTATTGTTGTTTTCTCTTAGTAAAATGCTATTTTAGCAGGGAACAATTGAAGGAGAAAAAATACCTTTTTTTGTCTGAATCTTTTTGACAGTTGTAATTCTATCAAATGAAAGAATTATAAAGTGATTTATTCTAACAGGCACGTGCACTAAATAACTCAGTTTCTTAAAATAGTTCACATTCAAATTATTTAGATAATGGGCATTGTAAGTTTGGCATTATGCTAAGAATCCCTCTGTGCTTCTCTCTATGACACATGGGTTCTTACAAACAAAATTTCTGACATCAAGTCACAGTCTTTGAATTTCATTCTCCATAGCTCCATCTATTTCAACTGCACCCACAAATTACCAAGTCTGTTTATTTTGTCGTTAGAGACTGTAAGTGGCATTGACTATGCAAGTGTGACATTTTAGGAACAGCATGGGTTTTGACATTAGACCTTGATTTAAATAACATTTCCGATGTTTACTAACCATATAAGTTTCATGGAGTTGATCTACAGAGTTCCAATTTCCTCCTATGTTAAAATAAGAAAAATTTATATACCCATTCCCATAAGGAACTGATAGGCTTATTTATAGATACCACTTTTAAAGGCATAAGCAGAATGCCTGGTATGCAATAGGAATCCAACATATGAGAATCCATTTGGGAATCATTTTATATTGATATATAATTAACAAGTAAAAAATGCACAGATTTTAAGATTTTGGTTATTCTATCCATCCATGAAAGCACCACCTAAAACAAGATGTAGAACATTTCCATAACTCCGGGAAGTTCCTTCAAACTCCTTCCCAGTCCATTTAACCATCCCTCTTCCCATACACCACCTTTCCACCACTTAGGCAAACACTTTTAAATTTGTATTATTGTAAACTTGCCTGACTTTAGCAAATTGAGTCAGAGAGTATGTACTTTTTTGTGCCTCGCATTCTTTGCTGAACATAATGTTTGCTTATGAGATTTAATTCATGTTGTTGCATGTAGTAGGTAGTGCTTTTTTATTGCTGTATATTTTGCCATATGACTATACTACAATTTTTTTATCCTTTAATATTTTAACGGACATTTGAGTGATCAGTTTTTGGTTATTATCAATAAAACTGCTACCAATATTCTTGTACAAGTCTTTTTGTGATTTTATGTTTTCATTTCTCTTTAATGAATACCTATAGGTAGAATTACTGGATCATGGAGTAGACGTATATTTAACTCTATAATAAACTACCAAACAGTTCTCTACAACAACTGGACCATTTTATTTTTTTAATTATTTTTATTTTTATTTTATTTTTACTATTTTATTTTATTTTTCTTTTGAGACGGATTCTCGATCCATTGCCAGGCTGGACTGCAATGGCGTGGTCTCGGCTCACTGCAACCTCCACCTCCCAAATTCAAGCAATTCTCCTGCCTCAGTCTCCCGAGTACCTGGGATTACAGGCGAAGGCCACCACGCCCAGCCAATTTTTGTGTTTTTAGTAGAGACGGGGTTTCGCCATGTTGGCCAGGATGGTCTCTATCTCTTGACCTCGTGGTCCGCCCACTTCAGCCTCCCAAAGTGCTGGGATGACAGGCGTGAGCCACCGCACCTGGCGGCGACTCGACCATTTTAAACTCCTACAAGCAATGTATAAGAATTTCAGTTGCCCTATAGCCTAGCCCATATAGGCATTCTTCATTTCATTACACATCATTTTCTTGCACTTTGCAGATAGTGTGTTTTTTTTACAAATTGAAGATTTGTGGTAACGCTGTGCTGAGCAAGTCTTTTGGTGCCATTTTTCCAATGGCATGTGCTCACTTCATGTCTCTGTGTCGCATTTTAAGACTTCTTGTAATATTTCAAATGTTTCATCATTACTATATCTGTTATGTTTGTCTGTGACCAATATTCTTTATTGTTACTATTGAAATTATTTTGGAGTGCTGCAAATAGCGCCCATATAAGATGGTGAACTTAATTGATAAAGGTTATGTTTTCTGACTGCTCCACTTATCAGCCATTTTCCCATTTCTGTTCCTCTTCTTGGGCCTCCCTATTCCCTGAGACACAGTAATGCTGAAATTAAGCCATTTAGCAACCCTACAAAGACCTCTAAGTTTTCAAGTGAAAGCAAGAGCCATATGTCTCTTACTTTAAATCAAAAGATAGAAATAATTACGCTTGGCAAGGAAGGCAAGTCAAAAGCCAAGATAGGCTGAAAGGTAGACTGCTTGCACGAAACAGCCAAGTTATGAAACCAAAGAAAAAGTTCTTGAAGGAAATTAAAAGTGCCATTCCAGTGAACACACTAATGATGAGAAAACAAAAGAAGCTTATTGCTGATATGGAGAAAGTTTGAGTGGTCTGCATAAAAAGATCAAACTAGCTACAACATTCCCTTGAGGCAAAGCTCAATCCAGAGCAAGGCCCTAACTCTCTTCAATTCTATGAAGGCTAAGAGAGAGAGAAGCTGCAGAAGAAAAATTTGAAGCTAGTTGAGGTGGTTTCATGAGATTTAAGGAAAGAAGCCATCTTCATAACATAAAAGTGCAAGATGAAGCAGCAAGTGTTAGTGTACAACTCACAGCAAATTGTCCAGAAGATTTAGCTAAGATAATTGATGAAAATGGCTACACTGAACAACAACTTTTCAATTTAGATAAAACAGGCTTATGTCATCTAGGGCTTTCATAGCTGGAGAAGAAAAGTCAATGTCTGGCTCCAAAGCTATGCTGAATCTCTTGTTAGGGGCTAATGCAGCTGGTGACTTTAAGTCACTAATGAGCCAGTGCTCATTTAGCATTTTGAAAATCCAAGGACCTTTAAGAATTATTTTAAATCTACTCTGCTCTACTAATGAAATACAAAACCTAAATTACAACACATCTGTTTACAGCACAGTTTAGTGAATATGTTAAGCCCGATGTTGAGACATGTTGCTCAGGAAAAAAAAATTTCTTTCAAAATATTACTGCCCATGGACAATGCTCCTGATCACCCAAGAGCGCTGATAGGGATGTACAATGGGATTAATGTTGGTTTTATGCCTGCTAACACAACATTTATTCTGCAACTCATGGATCAATGAATAAGTTTTACCTTGAAATCTTATTATTTAAGAAATAAATTTGGTAAGGTGATAGCTGACAGAGATTGTGATTCTGCTGATGAATCTAAGAAAAGTAAATTGAAAACCTTCTGGAAAAGATTCACCATTCTAATGCCATTAAGAGCATTTGTGACTTGTGGGAGAAGGTCAAAATATCAACATTAACAGGAGTTTGGAAGAAGTTGATTTCAACCCTCATGGATGACTTTGAGTGTCTCAAGACTTCAGTGGGGCAAGTAACGCAGATGTGGTAGAAATAGCAAGAGAAATAGAATTAGAAGTGGATCCTGAAGATGTGACGAATAGCTGCAAACTCACAGGAAAACTTGATTGGATGAGGAGTTGCTTCTTACAGAAAAGCAAAGAAAGTGGTTTATTGAGTTGAATCTATTCCTGATGAAAATGGTGTGAACATTGTTGAAATGATAAACAAAAAAATAGGTTGAGAATATTTCATAAACTTAGTTGATAAAGCAGTGGCAGGGTTTAAGATGATTGACTCTAATTTTGAAAGAAATTCTACTGTGGGTAAAATGTAACCAAAAAAACAGCATCACATGCTACAGGGAAATCTGTCATGGAAGAAAGAATTAATCAATGTGGGAAAACTTCATTATTGTCTTATTTTAAGAAATTGCCCCAACCTTCAGCAATCACCACTGATTAATCAGCATCCATAAACATCGAGGCAAGACCTTCCACCAGTGAAAAGATTACAATTCTTTGAAGGCTGAGATGAATGTTAGCATTTTTTAGCAATAAAGTATTTTTAGTTAAGGTACATACATTTTTTAGGCATAATTCTATTGCACACTTAATAGACTATAGCATAGCTTTTGTATGTACTAGGAAACCAAAAATATTGTGTGACTTGCTTCATTGGGATATTTGCTTTATTGCAAGTGGCCTGGAACTGAGCCTGCAATATCTCTGAGTTATGCCTGTATTAAGGATTATTGTTTTTTTTATTTAGTCATTCTAGTGGGTGTGAAATGGTATCTAATTGTCATTTTATTTTGAATTTTCTTGGAAACTAACAGTGTTAAGCACCTTCTCATATGCTTATTGGTATTTTGTATATGTTCTTTTGTGAAGTATCTCTATTTCCATCCTTTTATTGAATTGTTTGTATTTTTATTGTTGACTTACAGGTTGGTTTTTTATGTTTTAGACACAGGTCTTCTGCCAGATATATGCCACAAATAATTTTCCCAATCTACGGCTTGTCTATTTTGTTTGTGGTGACTTTTGATAAACCTATTCAGTTTTGATTAAATCCAATCTATTTTTTTTTTTGGCTTTTATAGTATTGCTCTTAGTGTTCCGTCCAAGAAATTTCTACCTACCAGAAGTTTCTTCTAAATGCATTACAGTACTGGTTGTTTTGTTTGTTTGTTTGTTTTTTCTGAGACGGAGTCTCACCCTGTCGCCTAGGCTGGAGTGCAATGGTGCGATCTGAGGTCACTGCAACCTCCACCTCCCAGGTCCAAAAGATTCTCCTGCCTCAGCCTCCCAAGTAGCTGGGATTACAGGTCCCCACCACTACGCCCAGCTAATCTTTGTATTTTTAGTAGAGACGAGGTTTCACCATGTTGGCCAGGCTGGTCTCAAACTCCTGACCTCGTGATCTGCCCGCCTTGGCCTCCCAAAGTGCTAGGATTATAGGCGTGAGCCACCGTGCCTAGCCGCATTACAGTGCTGTTTTATATTTAGGTCCATGATCCATCATAAATTAACTTTGGGGTGTAGGTCCAGGTTTGCTGGCTCACACCTGTAAGTCCAGCACATTGGGAGACTGAGGCAGGCAGATGGCTTGAGCTCAGCAGTTCAAGACCAGCCTGGGCAACATGGTGAAACCTGGTCTCTACCAAAAGTACAAAATATTAGCCAGGCATGGTAGCACGAGCTTATGGTCCCAGCTACTTTGGAGGTGAAGCAGGAGGATCACCTGAGCCCAGAAAGCAGAAGTTGCAGTAAGCCGAGATCACACAACTGCCCTCCAGTCTAGGCAACAGAAAGAGACCCCATCTTAAAAAACAAAACAAAACAAAACAAAACAAGACTTTGGGGTATGGAGTGAGATAGAAATCAAGTTGTTCTATTTTTTTTTTCATAGAGATAACGATGATGATGATCTAACTTGACTTACAAGTTTGGCTTTAACTTTTGTGTTTCAATACTAGAGATAACAAGAAATATTACGTGTGTGTTGACTTCCTAAGGTCATGTTAAATGATTTCAACGATGTTTGAACTGGTGCTTAATTGTTTTAGTAAAATCCTTTACAGAAAATGTTGTAACAGAACTATGTTTAAGTAAAATTTTTAAGTCAGTGACAATTTCCATGGAACTTGCATCTACTTCCACCCAATCCCAGTTTGGTTTTCCATCCTCAACCATTAGAGTCTTAGAGAAGTTTGACTTCAATTTTGAAAGAAATTCTACTGTGCATAAAATGTGACCAAACATCATCACATGCTACAGAGAAATCTTTTGTGAAAGGAAGAGTCAATCAATGTGGCAAACTTCATTTCTGTCTTGTTTTAAGAAATTGCCACAGCCACCCCAACCTTCACCCACCCCAAGGTCTCAAACAAGCACTGGGCACTCTTGTCCTGTATGATAATCTAAATCAGTTTTCTATTGGCAGGTCCTTATTCTATGTAATCAATATGTATTGATTACATATTTCATCACCTATAGTCACTTTTCTACAGGCTATAACCCTGCAAAATAAAGGTCCTGTTACAGTGGCTAAGCCTATAAAGTTAAACTGAATTCAAAAACTGTTATCTCCTGATTGATTATTATGCGGTTAATGTGAACACATGGAAAGTCAATCTTGATAATTTTGTACCTGTGCCAGAAAAAGAATTTCCAAGGTTAGTCAACTTCAAAAATTCTGTGTGATGGGACTATTTTCTTTAAAATGTTCATATTTGTTGTCTGTGTAATGTAGATTCACTACGTTGCTTATAACCAACCCTACATAAATTTGCTGCTGGGTAAAATCACTAAAACCAACAATGTCATGCAAATATTAATACTTAATATATTCCTGATGTGTTAATCCATTCTGCATTGCTATAAAAGAATACTTGAGATAGGGAAATTTATAAATAAGAAAAGTTTATTTGGTTCACAGTTCTGCAGGGTGTACAAACATGGCACCAGCATCTGCTCAACTTCTGGTGAGGCCTCAGGAAGCTTTTTCTCATGGCGGAAGGCAAAGGAGGACTGGGCACATCATGTGACAAGAGAGGGAGCAAGAGAGAGGGGATGAGGTGCCAGGTTCTTTTAAACAACCAGCTTTTGCATGAACTCAGAGTGAGCACTCACTCATAACCGCAAGGAGGGCACCAAGGCACTCAGGAAGGATCCACCGCATGACCCAAAAACATCTCCTATCTCCAACATTGGAGGTGACAGTTCTTTTTTTTTTTTTTTTCTTTTTTGGAGATGACATTTCAACATTAAATTTGGAGGGGACAAACATCCAAACTATATAACCTTACCGAATTTCCAATTCCGTCTTTCATTTTTTAGTTAGAAAATGATTTTATAACTTAGTGACTTTTTGCTGAGAACATTTTCCTCTTCATAAGCCAAAACTTTTCAAATATTTCTTTTTATGCACATTTTCTATTACATTTAATTCCTCAAAAGAATAATCAGGCAGCCATTTCTTATCACCAGTCTCTTTTTCCCATTATGGAAGATTCAAATGAATGCATCCATTTGTTTCACTGTTTCTGAGGAAAGACATTCTACATTGGGCTTGCCTCCTGCAGTGTTCTAAGGAAATTTTTCATAAATCATGCTTTGCCACTGATTCCTTACCCAAACCTTTTTGGAGTTACCTTTGCTTCAAGGGAAGAACAAGAATGGCACTTTCAATATTTGCAGTCATTTGAATAAAATCCACTCAAATGTTAAAGTGACAGTGCTTATCTTTGTCAATTTCCACACATTCTTTGCCTCTTGCTCTGATTTTATTCTGGCTACAGAGCCTGCTTCAACACTCTGGAAATCTCATTGCTCTTGAATTTTACCATGTTCTTGCTACCAAGAAGTAAAATGACCTGATAAATTGATCCATATTATAATTTAATTTGGGTATTATTATTTCTGAAACTAGAATGTTTACATTTTGTAAACTCTCATTTTAAGGGAGATCCTTTGGCAAAGAGACTTCTACATTCAGAGTCTCATGGTGAGCTTTTAGTCGCTGGGAGTTCTCTAAGCAAGACGTGTGGATTGAGGTGGAGTGGGAGGGAGATTTTTTTCTAGCAGCCTCCAAATCATACCTATATAATGCTAGCTAGCCACCCTTAATATATATCAATTATAAATGAACACAATTAGAATCTAATTTTATTATTATTACATTAATAAATGGTACTGCTGACAATAATGGTATAACAACAATAATGGTGACTTACATTTACAGAACACTTAGGACATGTCAAACACTGTTCTGAGTGCTTTAGATATAGTCTTTATTTTTTTGTCACAATAGCTCTATGGAGCAGATAATATAATTATCCCATTTTACAGACAAGAAAACTGAGGCACAGAGTGATTGAGTAACTTATCTAAGGTCACACAGATAAACAATAACAGGCTGGGATCGGTGGCTCACACCTATAATCCCAGCACTTTGGGATTTTAATTACAAAAAATTAGCTGGGTGTGATGGTGCACGCCTGTAATCCCAGCTACTAGAGAGGCTGAGGCAGGAGGATTGTTTGAACCCAAGGGTGGAGTTTGCAGTGAGCCAAGATCACGCCACTGCACTCCAGCCTGGGCGACAGAGTGAGACCCCGTCTCAAAAAAAAAAAAAAAAAGATAAACAATAACAATACTTTACTGTTATCATACACTTTCTACAGGCACTGAAATTGGTGCTTTCCAATTATGATGTCCTTTGTTCTCATAAACCCTATCACCAGAGGAAATTTGGGCTTAGAGAGATTAAATCATTTGCCATGCATCACTTTAGAAAGTTGAAAAAACTGCAACTAGAAACCAGTTCTGTCTAGTACCTAAGTTTATTATCTTAATTACTGTGCTGTTTGTTTCACAATAATGCATGAAATTATTACAAATAATTTTTGCTATTAAAGAAGAGGAAATGACAGTTTTATCTTGGCTCATAAAAGACTATATGACGGGACCACTGTGTGAAGCACATTCTCCCTCATTTCTCAACATGAATAGGCTTTGTGGATGCCATTGCAATATCTTCTTGAAAATGCCACTTGCCTCAGTGAGCAGTTTTCTTTGGGATAAGACAGCAGAGGTACAAGGGAGGAAGTGGCTACAGATGAAGAGGACTGGAGCCAAAGAATAGTAACCACTCCTCCACAGCCACGGTTCTCTCCAGCTGCTTCATCTTTTATCTTTCTCCTAACTGACAAAAAGATAAAGATGTCTGCCCTCCTAGGACAAGAAAGGAACTTAGCCATATGACACTCATATAAATAGATCATTTTGAAGAATTGAACATAAGGAAATTTTTCCATCAAGGCTGAAGCCTGTTATCTGAAGAAAAATTTAGCGAAGAAAAATTCTTTTTCTTCACCAAACATTGATATGTGCGAGATTCATAAGATAATGCAAAAGGTCAATAACCTAAGCATTAAAACACATATACAGATACTGTATAGCAGCAGTCCCCAACCTTTTTGGCACCAAGGACAGGTTTTATGGAAGACAATTTTTCCAAGGATCGAGGTCGAGGGGTGGTTTCAGGATGAAACTGTTCCACCTCAGGCATAATCGGGCATATAAGGGGCTCACAATCTAGGTCTTTTACACGCGCAGTTCACAACAGGGTTCGAGCTCCTATGAGAATCTAATGCCGCAGCTGATCTGACAGGAGGCGGAGCTCAAGCAGGAACGCTAGCTCTATTAGTCTGTTCTCACATTGCTAATAAAGATATACCTGAGATGGGTAATTTATAAAGGAAAGAGGTTTAATAGACTCACAGTTCCACATGGCTGGGGAGGCCTCACAATCATGGCACAAGGCAAAGGAGAGGCCTCACAATCATGGCACAAGGCAAAGGAGAAGCAAAGGCACGTCTTGTCTTACATGGCAGCAGGCAAGAGGAATTGTGTGCAGGGGAATTCCCATTTATAAAACCATCGGATCTCGTGAGACTTAGTCACCACCACGAGAATGGCATGGAGGAAACCACCCCCATGATTCAATTATCTGAACCTGGCCCTGCCATTGGCAAGTGGGGATTATTACAATTCAAGGTAAGATTTGGGTGGGGACACAGCCCAACCATATCACTAGCTCGCTCGCCCACCATTCACCTCTTGCTGTGTGGCCCGATTCCTAGCAGGCTGCTGCCCCGGGGTTGGGGACTCCTGCTATATAGGACTGGTACATAGCCAAAAATACTCTGATTTTTCCACTAATTTTTTTAAGCAGAATATTTTCTCTTATAATTTTTTTTTTCATTTTCTTCAAAACACAAACATCTGACTAAGTAAGCAAAAGTCACAATACATTTTATCTCTCTTTTATGTTTTAGGGCTCAATTATTTCCAGATTTTCTACTTAATAAAGCTATTAAAATCATGTTTGTCTTACTTTTTGTTATTTATGTTCATTTATTCTGATTTTGTCACATTTTATATTTTCTTACCTGAGGTGATACATTTTAATAAAGATCTCTGTCAGGCTTCTCTGTTTTCTTTGGTTGTTTGGGGTTGAGGACCATTCATTTCTTTCAGCAATCATTCTAGAAATTATGGTATCAGTTTTTAAAAAGTCTTATTTTTAGAGCCACATGATGATTTCATACAGGTCATGCACCAATTCAATACTTGTTTAATGGCTCTATAGATTAAATCTCTTTACCCTCATATAAAACATGAAGCAAAGTTCTTGTATTTTAAAAAATGAAGTGTGAGAAAATCATAAACATGCCTTTTGTTAATAACAAAAAATTTATTAAATGAGTTTTAGGATCATATCTTCATACACATTGGTAGATAACTTTGATAACTTTCTCATGTGCTATTTTCTTCTGTACTTTAATGGAAAGGAGATGTTTCATAGAAATTGTTCGGATCTGCCAGAATTCTGTCTCACTCATTATTTTTACTCCCTTAAGCTTTGGTTACCTCATCTATGAAATAGGAGCTATAATACATACACTGCAGATAGGCTATTCTGGAGATTTGGGATGATGCAGGGAAAGAATCACATAGTCTGTTCTTAATAATTGTATTTAATAATATAATAATACTGCTGGATTCTTCGGTTTATATTGTTAGTCATCCAGGGCTGCCCAATTGCTACATTGTTTTTGCTTTTCAGACTGGAACTCAAACTCTAAGCAAGGTTTTTTTCACTGTATTTTCCTACATTTGGCAATAGATAGTGTATTTGTTTCGTAGGGCTGCTATAACAAAGTAACACAAGCTGGGTGGCTTTTATAAACTGGGTGGGTTTTACAAACATGATTTTAATATCTTTATTAAGTAGAAAATCTGGAAATAAAGAAGAAAACCTTATTTTCTCACAGTTCTGGAGAAGTCCAAAATCAAACTATCAGCAGGGCCATGCTTCCTTTGAAATCTGGAGGGGAGAGTGCTTCCTTGCCTCTCCTTAGCCTTGGTGGTTGCTGGCACTCCTTGGTGTTCCATGGCTGACGGCTGCCATGCTGTAATCTCTGCCTCTGTCATCACACAGTGTTCTCCCCTTACATGTCTGTGTCTCTGGGTCTCTTTTCCTCTTCTCGGGACACCAATCATACTGGGTTAAGGGCTCATCCTACTCCAGTGTGACCTCGTTTTTGTTTGTTTGTTTGTTTTGAGACGGAGTCTAGCTCTGTCGCCAGGCTGGCTGGAGTGCAGTGGCACAATCTCATCTCACTGCAACCTCCACCTCCTGGGTTCAAGTGATTCTCCTGCCTCAGCCTCCCGAGGAGCTGGGACTACAGGTGTGCGCCACCACACCCAGCTAATTTTTGTATTTTTAGTAGAGACGGGGTTTCACCATGTTGGCCAGGATGGTCTCGATCTCTTGACCTCGTGATCCGCGCACCTCGGCCTCCCAAAGTGCTGGGATTACAGGCGTGAGCCACAGCACCCGGCCGACCTCATTTTAACTCATTACATCTGCAGTCACCTTTCCAAATAAGGCCACATCCTGAGGTACTGAAGGTTAGGAGTCCAACATGTCCTTTAGGGACGCACAATTTGACTCATAATACATAATAATAAATCCAGCATATAAAATATCCAAGTTTTATGATTCCCATCTCTTATTTCAAGAACGCTTCTTCGCAAAGAGTAAAGATTCATAACATACATACGGCTTTTTGTAATTCCTTCTGGAAAGTCTTTCCTCCCATAGGAGCATTTTCCTCCTAAAGTCTTAATTCCAATTTAAGTGAAAATGACATTATGACTTTGCAGTCTGTTGCCACTTCACCAAGGTCAAGGCTCTTTCTAATATAATGGCTTCTTGCTAGTTGATTTTCTTATAAAGTGTGTAGCAAATCACTTGACGTTTCTGAGGCCTATCAGTTCATCATAATCATAATACAACTGTAAAAATCATGTTCATTGGCAGGTGAGCCTCTTAGGCATAAAGTCTCTTCAATCATTGCTTGCCCATTTTCTACATTTGAATCAGACTATGATCTCTTCTTTTTTTCTTAATTATCGGTTATAATGTGACTTGTATGAGGTGCTATAATCAAAATGCAGTAATAAAAGATTCAAAAACATATTTTTAAACATTATGTATAGCCATATATTTTATATCTTGACTTCATTTCCACCTCCAGCTACTATTCCTTCTTTTCTTTTCTTTTCTTTTCTTTAAGATATAACTCCTTGGCAGAGTTGTCCATGCTGTACTCAACACCTGCAATTTCTTGCAATTTCTCTTCCCCTCCACCCCATTCTCTTGAATACACTCAAAGTTTTATCCCCATCAGTCCAGTAAAACTGTTCTCATCAAGGTCATTTTAAAAAAAACCCTGCATTTTGCTAAATCTAATGTTTATGTCTCAAGTCCTCATAGTACTTTATCTAGTGTTATTTGGCATGGTTGACTACTCTCGCTTCCTTGAAGTACTTTTTCTCTTGGCTTCCAAGGCATAATATGTACCTGGATTACCTCCTACACTTCTGGTGACTCCTTCTCTGTCTCATTTGCTGGGATTCCTTATTTCCCCAAACTGTAAATATTGGAGTACCCAAGGTTTAGTCCTTGGAAGTCTTCTCTTTTCCATCTATATTAACTCCTTAAATTATTTCATTTTATGGCATTAATTATTATGTACATGGAAATGATGTTCAATGATTTTACCAGCCTGAATCTTTCACCATATATCCTGATATCTCCACTTGAATGTCCAAAGGCGTCCAAATTTAACACATGCAAAACTGAATTACTAAACACCACTCTTGGGGGTGGCGCTACAGAGGGTAATCTTGCACTGCTATAATTTTTTCCCATTTCAGTTAAATGGCAGACACTTACTTGAAGACAATCAGCCCAACATCATAGAGTCATTTTTTTCCTGTCATCCTCTGTATAAAGATTGTCACAGTATTTACATAGAGTTGTCTCCATATAAATGCTGAAGTTGGACTCACCTTCAAAATATTTCTAGGTGTCTACCAACTTACCACCACAATCAAGGCCAACATCATCTCCAAACAATAATTAAGGTGGCCTCCCCACTAGTCTTCTTGCTTTTTCCTTGCCACACTGCCATATATTTTGAAGGCAACAGACAAATTTATACTGTTGAAACAGAAGTCAAAATGATCCTGTTGAAACATAAGTCGTGTCATCTCCTTGCTTAAAAAAATTCCAATGACTCATTTCTCTTAGTGTAAAAGCTCAAATCCTTACAATGACCTATAAGATCATATACAATCTGTTACAAAGGTAACCAATTTGCATTGCACCTCTAACCTTATTTCCTATCCACTCCATCTTGCTCTCTTCACAGTGACCATCTTACCTCCTGGCTCTTCCTGGAACATTTCGTTCACAATCTTTCCTCAGGGCTTTTGCCACCTCTATTGCCTTTGCCTAGGAGTCTCTTCAACTAGATACCAGATAATCTCCCAGATAGAGCTCTGCCTGCTTCTTTCAAGTGCTTATTAAAGAAATCATGCTCTCAATTAGTTTTACCCTGACACCCTATCTAAAATTTCACACACACACACACACACACACACACACTCAACTTTGCTTTATTTATGTTACCTTTGAGTACTTATCACTGTCAAACATACTATCTGTTTTACTCATTTATCTTTCATATTTTTGAATGTATGAGTTAGAAGATAAGTTCCATGAGAACAGACAATTTTTTATTTTCTTTTCTTTTTTCTTTTTTTTTTTTTTTTTTTTTTTTTTTTGAGACGGAGTCTCGCTCTGTCACCCAGGCTGGAGTGCAGTGGCGCTACCTCGGCTCACTGCAAGCTCCGCCTCCCAGTTTCATGACATTCTCCACCCTCAGCCTCTGGAGTAGCTGGGACTACAGGCGCAAGCCACCGCGCCAGGCCAATTTTTTGTATTTTTAGTAGAGACAGGGTTTCACCGTGTTAGCCAAGATGGTCTCGATCTCCTGACGTCGTGATCCGCCCGCCTCGGCCTCCCAAAGCGCTGGGATTACAGGCGTGAGCCAATGCGCCCAGAATTTTTTCTTTTTAATTCATTACTATATCCCAGTACCAAGCATAGTGTCTGAAATATAATGGTAGTCAAACATTTCTTTTGATGGTTTATTTGCCACTGTGTTACCAGAATTTAGAATAGAACTTGATACATAGTAGATGCCTAGTAAATATTTTTGAATGAATGAATGAATGTATGTCCTGAAATACCTGTATCATTGTCTCATTCTTGGAATCATTTGATAAATATTAATTAGATTATGAAAAAATACTTTTAAGGTATTTAAAAATAATTTTCAATTGTTTTTAAATAATAATAGTATCTTTAAAAGTTGTCTGAAGATCTTTAAATATGATTTTAAGGTTTCCTTCCTATTATTTTGATTTGTCTCCAAAACTAGGGTGACTTTTTTCTAATTAATTGATACATTTAGAATTCAGCTATCAAAAAAATTATTATAAAATCTAAAATTGCCATATTCAAAGTCACTTGGAGATTGCAATATTACTTTATGACATTAAAAGAATAAAAAGTCACATAATTGTAGCTTAAAAAATCAGATGTTTCAAGACCATCATCTAAAACAAGACAAAGGAGTTTTCTTCCTGAAGAATGTACCTGAAATAACATCTCAATTTCTTCAGCAACATCCACTTCACCATTTCCAGCCTTTCATTTGGTGCAATGGTATTTTAGACATGAATTTATAGCGGCTGATGTAAAGGTATAAAATGACGAAAAACTATGATTAAATTAAAATAAGTAATTATGTATTTTCTTCCTTAATTAAAAATCTTATTTATATAAAGCAGTGAGTGCCTCAGGCCATTTATATTCTACTTTATTGTATTTCTTATTATGGGAATAATAAAAAGTACAATAAGCTTTGATTGGATTTGTCACTCTCTATAGGTAACATGAATGCACAATATAGTCCATTGCTGAAATTCTTATTCTGGAAACATATCACACTAAATGTTTACTAAACCAAAATCCACTTACTCTACCAAAGTAAGATTATTTGGAGATGATTTATAAATAAGATACACGTACTCTGTGATTAATGGATACTATGAATTTCTATCTTGAGAATTTAGTGCCATTATTGATTCTTATTTAACCCCAATGTTCTAGTGTTCTCATTTTACAAATATTTTTAGTAGGAAAAAGAGGAAAATAATAAAAGCATTCTCTACTCAGGGAGGCATCTCTTTTGGTGTATTTTATATGTAAAACAGGAACAGTGATGCCTAGAAAAAGGAAAAAATGCATGTGCAAAAAATGCCACATGAGTTTCTCAAGGCACACATGTTCTCAGCTGCAAAGCTAATAGCAGATCATTGTTTAACAATCAAAAAGAGCAGTGTAGAAATATATACAGTAACAATTAAAATTCTGTCTTCTCAGCCTTTGCCACCATTTCCATCTCTGCTATTCAACTTTCTCCTACAAAGCTATTGTAAACATTTTATTCTATACTTTCTAGAACTTTTTGTATGTAGATATTTTACATATTTCTTAGTAAATGATTTTACACTATTTCACATGAAAGGTATTCTCAAACAATTCCTAAGTCAAAAACAAAAAGTCTTTGATAGACCTCAGAAACCAAGTCAGCCATATAATTAAGCAACTTGCACGTCATAAACATCACTTTTCAAAAGAAGGCAGCAATGAAACAGGGCAATTTTACCTGATAGCATCAAATTGTCAAAGATGACTTTTTTGACATAAACAGTAATACTCACGCTGAAGAATTGCATTGAGCAATCCACTAGAATCCCTGTAAAATACTCATTTCAACAACCACGGAAGGCCAGGAGGCTCCACATTTATACCAGCTGCTTTAAAGATGCCATTGATCTTATCCTCTGTGATGGTCACCTTGTCATTGTGCAGAACGAGGGCTTAGTACATGCAAAATCTTGGAGATGGAGGCCATGGTTCAGGCGAGTCCGGGGTTGGTGCTGTCAGGCGAGTGAGGTGTTAGTTATCTACTAAAGTGAAGGTCTCACTCCAAGGCAGCCTTCGTGTCCTCAGAAGGACAGAGCACATTGGTGGCCGCTGAAAAAGCCTATTTCTTGAGCTCTTGTTATAAACCAGGATCTACACTCAATCTTTACAAGTATTATCTTATTTAATTTTAACAACAATCCTAAAAAATAGGTACTGTTATTAATCCTGCTTTAGAAATGATGAGATAGGCTTACAGAGGTTAAACAACTTGCTCAAAGCAAAATAACAAGTGAAAAAGCTGAAACTCAAAAGTAGGTCTTTCTATTTCTAGAGTCTATTATTTTACTAGGATTTTTTTTTTTTTGGTACTTGACTATAATATTCTGCTCCCAAAACTTCTCAGTTAATTATAGATATTTATTTCAATTAAATTATTTTAGATGACTCATTTATTTTTAATGAAACCATTCATTAACACCAAGTTTCCTCAACGTATTCTAAGAATTATATTAATTCCAATTAGCTTGTTGTAGCTTCCTGTGTACTGACTACATAAACCCATGTAGAACCAGGTAAAATATATATAAATGATCTGTGCAAAAACAGAAAAAAGTTCACCACACTGTGTTCTTGGCATAGAGCTCACTCTAATTCTGATGAATCTTAGCAAAGTATAATGGTTAATTTTTTGTGTCAACTTGACTACGCTATAGAGTTCCCAGATTAAAAATGATTTCTGGGTATATCTATGAGGGTGTTTTCAGATGACATTCACATTTGAGTCAGTGGACTCAGCAGATTGCCCTCCCCAATGTGGGTGGACATTGAAGACCTGAATAGAACAAAAAGGTGGAGGAAGGAGGAATTTGCCCTTTTGTGCTTCCTGCCTACCTACTTGAGCTGGAACATTGGTCTTTTCTTGCCTTTGGATTAAAATTTACCCCCTTGACTCCTTTGTTTTTTTCAAGGTTTTTGGACTTGAACTGGAATTACACTGCCAACTTTCCTGGGTCACCAGCTTGTAGACAGCAGATCATGGTACTTCTCAGCCTCCATAATCACATAAGACAATTCCTCTAATAAATCTCTTCCTGTACATATATACTATTAGTTCTGTTTCTCTGGAGAAACCTCATATACCCAGCATAGATTATACGTGAGGGCAAGGGTTGGGAGAATGAGACCTTTCCAAACCACCAGGTCTATAGAGGTCTAAAGCTCTCAGTGGTAGTTGCTAAAAATTGTCATGTGTTATATAGCTATCTAGCCAAAAGAAATGATAACATATGTTTACACAAAAAACATGTACAAAAGTGTTCATAGCAGCAATATTTATAATAGCCAAAAAGTAGAAACAACACAAATGTGCAGCAACTGATGCAGTGGTTATGTGTACAACGGAACATTATGTCGTACATGAAACATAATAAAAGAAATGAAGTACTGATAAATGCTAAAGCATGGATGAACTCTGTGAAAAAAAGCCAGTCAAAAATGACCATATGTATTAGTCCATTTTCACGCTGCTGATAAAGACATACACACACCTGAGACTGGGCAATTTACAAAAGAAAGGGGTTTATTGGACTTACAGTTCCACATGGCTGGGGAGGCCTCACAATCATGGCAGAAGGTGAAAGGCACGACTCACATGGTGGCAGACAAGAAAAGAGAGCTTTTGCAGGAAAACTCCCCCTTATAATAACCATCAGATTTCATGAGACTTACTCATTCTCACAAGAACACCATGGGAAAGACCTTCCCCCATGATTCAGTTACTTCCCAGAGGGTCCCTTCCACAACAGATTCAAGATGAGATTTGGGTGGGACACAGTCAAACCATATCACCATGTCTTCTATGATACGATTTACATGAAATGCCCAGAAAAGAAAAATTTAGAGACAGAAAATAGATTGGTGGTCGCCAAGGGTTAAGGGGTGTGACTACTAATGGGTACAAGGTTTCTTTGGGGGTGATGAAAATATTCTAAAATTAGATTATGGGGATGGGGGCACAACTCTGCAAATACACTAAAAATGACTGAGTTGTACACTTGTCTGTCTCCCCTGCTAGACGATCAATAGACTATGTGCTAGATGCTAACCATGAAAAAACTTTTCAGGGTACCCACAGGAAGATTTGCCCAGCACGGCGAATGCTCAGAAAACACATTCATGAATAGTCACTGAGTGACCTTAGAAGCCAATTTGACTCTCACTTGGCTTCTAGAATTGGCAAAGATGGTACTTGATATGGTATGAGTTAGGCAGCCTAACAGAGCTGACTGGGGAGCTTCAGTTCTCTTCATCTATTATTATTCTCCTATGATGTAAACTTTGGACTTGGTATCAAAATATCCAGGTTTATTTATTTCAAAGCTGTATTTTATTCTGCTGTACTTGTCAAGTTTATTTTGAAACACAATGTAAGTGATGACTCAGCAGTTTTACAATATCAAACAGACCCTGAGGGTAGGACATACAGAAAAGTCCTGGCTACTGCCTGAATGATAATAGTAATTTCAGGAGGAAAAATAGAAACTTGAGAGGGTGAAGATTGCAGTTATCCTACTGGAACAAAAAAGTTCGTCTGCTAGACTGACTTCATACATAAAGTTTACTAATCAATGAACAAATGACTATCATGCTTTCTTAAAAACATTTTTGTGTGTGTGGCATGGATACAGCCCAATTTTAAGGGTGGTAATAATAGAATTTCTTGGCTTTAGTTCTCATATATGTCATGAAAAAAAATTGTATAAACTTCTTAGGACAAGGATTTAGTTTTTAAAGTGAGATTTAATGATACTACAGGAAAGATAAATTATCCTTCAGTTTTTCTTCCCATTAGTATTCCACAAACCTTTCAGTGCTTTTATTCATCACTTCATCCATTCAATTTTGAACTCCTGGGGAGCAGCAATTCTTTCTTTTAGAGCCTGAACAATTATCACAAATGCTTAGACAGTATTCAGAAGAAAGGGGTTCCTATTAAAAGTTACTGCCTTGTTAACTGATTAACTCATGCCATGGAACAACTATAAAAACAAATACTGTGAGCTCCAAATGAGTTTCTGTATTTACTTATTTATTGCAAAAATACCTTCCTGGGAGTCATTTGTGATTTAAGTTTAAGGCAGGGTATTAAAAAATAAGGTAGAAGAAGAATAGCTTGAATGCCTTTGAAGACTATGCTGTTAAATAAAAACTTTTTCATATTCCATGGGATAAATAGTCACACTAAGCAATAAAAACACAGCAATAATGAGTTACTTAATGGTTCACTCTTTAACTAGATCTCTTTATTTACGTATTTTCTATTTTTAAACAAACAAGCAAAAAACAAACAAAAAGTCTCATTGACCTCTCTTCTCTCCAAGCTAGAGCCTCTCCATCCTCTTTTCCACAAACTTTCCCACATGCTGGCCAAATTACAATGTTCCTGTTTTTCTCATCACCCTCATTATCACACCAAAGCAGTTCTTTCTAAGAGCTTCAGAATACAACTGACATCTTCAAATCTCATATTATTTGACTTTTCAGCATTTATTTTTACTGTGGATCATTTCCTCATTTTCAAAATCCTCTTTTGAAAATACTCTTCTTTTGGCTTCCTTAACACTTTCTTACCTTGTGTATCTTTGGTTACTGAAAGTCTCCTTTACAAGATTATTTTGCAGAAACTAAGTGTTGAAACATTCAGTATCTTAGATTATTTCATACCCACCTGCAGCTTTGGTTACCCTCTACAGGCCAATGAGTCTTTCTCCAGTGTGGGCTTACCTTTTTAGCTTTGAATCAGTACTTTCATCCCTACCAAAGAGATCTATTCATACAGGGCTTTACACCAAATGGCACCTTGAACTCAAAATAAGGGATGCCACGAAGCTTTGCTGAAGGTGCCAGGGAAATTAAATTCAATTCAGTAACCAAAGGTATACAAGGTAAGAAAGTGGTAAGGAAGCCAAAAGAAGAGTATTTTGAAAAGAGTATTTTGAATCAGTACATGCAACTCTCTACCCAATACCTCCATGTGGCTGGTTGTCTCCAAGGTTCTTCCTAAATATTTCTCAAATTTGTTCACTTCTAGCTTCCACTATTACTGCCCAAATTCATACTGCCAACTTCTTTCCCTGAGACTACAACACTGCATTTCTTACTGGTTTCCACATTCACTGTTGCCCTCTCCAAGCCCATCCTCCACATTGCAGTGAGAATAATCTTTCCAACACAGTAAGTCTCATCATGTTAAGTCACTCCACCCTCTCCTCCACCAGCAAACACCCATTAAAACCTGTTCCTGAGGTCTCAATGCTCAAAAAAAAAAAATTTTATAGGGTCTGACTACATCTCTAGCCTCATCCCAGTTCCTTCTCCTTTTGAGTAGCTGCAATCCAGCCAGAGCATACTTTTGGTTCCCTTGAACACTCTGTGTTCCCTTCTACCACTGGGTGTCTGAGCAGGCTATTGCCTCTGCCCTAGTGTCACCTTGGAGAAGTCTACTCCTTCATGTGTTCCTTCCTCATGGCAGCATTTCTTGACTTCTGCTGCATAACAAATCACAAAAGACATAGAGCATTACAACAAGACAAATTTATTATCTCACAGCTCCCATGAATTGGGACTCTGGTTAACTGAGGTTAACTGAGTTCTCTGCTTAGAGTCTCACCAGACTGAAAAAAAGAGGTTGATATGTGCAAACTTATCTAAGGCTCAAGATTTCTATTTCAAGCTCATTCAGGTTGTTAATGGAATTTATTTCCTTGTGGTTGTAGGGCTAAGGTGCTCATTTTCTTTCTGGCTTCCATCAATAGGCAAATGAATAAACAAATCATGGTATATCCATAAAGTTGAATGTGATTCAGCAATAAAAGCACTCTTAATGCACTCAATAACATGAGTGAAATTCAAGCTAATTATTCTGAGTGACAAAAGCCAAACAAAAAGGAATATATACTGTATGATTCCATTTTTATCGTCAGGGAGAAAAGGTAACATCTTTTCCTCATGCATCACGAAGTTCATGGCTGAGGCTCCTATAGCAAAAATGCAGGTTAGCAAGAGAAAAATCATACAAATATATTTAATAATGTGGCATGGGAGCCTTGAGAAATGAAGATTCAAAGAAATAGGGAAATGTGTGTATTTTTTAGGCTTAGGTTTGAGGAACAGTGGACAATTGTGCAGAAGTATGATTGGGCAAAGGGGTATGACCTAATGGTGATCAACTAGGGGGATCTTGGGCCTGTTTGTTCAGATTCTTCTTGATATCTCTGTGTTTTCAAGGATAAGGATGTATCTTTCCTCTGGATATGAAATATAGGAATGGCATCTCTAGAATGAGAGTTTCATGACCTACTTTAGGAAAAGATCATCTGGGTTTTATGGCCTACTTCAGGGGAGGAAGTGCGAGGGGAAGTTGAGAGTGACTTTCTTGCTTTTGCTATTTTTTCAAATGCCAACATGCCATATTTGGGGGTGGCATGCCCTGAGCCCCATCAATATAAACTTCGAGAAAATTTGATCTATCATGGCAGAAAGCAAATTGTTGGTTTCCTGGGAATGGGGCAGGTAGAGAATTGGGAGGGAGAATGACAGACAGGCATGAGGAATCTTTTGGGAATAACAGGTGGGCTTCTGATCAAATTATAAGTTTCAAATATATGCAGGCATGGGCAATGGTTCATGCCTGTAATATCAGTGCTTCTGGAAGCCAAGGTGAGATAATTGCTTGAGGCCAGGAGTTCAAGACCAGCCTGGGCAACAAAGTGAGACCCCATCTCTACAAAAAATGTACAAAATTAGCCAGGCTCAGTGGCATGCACCTGTAATCCCAGTTCCTCAGGAGGCTAAGGTGGGAGGATCTCTTGAGTTCAAGGCTGCAATGAGTGATGATCATACCACTGCACTCTAGCCTGGGCAATAGAGCAAGACCTCAACTCAAAAAAAAAGTTTTAAATTGAAAATAAATAAATCATTTCATGCAATATATTATATATCCAGTACAAAGCAGAAAAAGAAGAAGAAGAAGAACCATAGGTTGTCTCATATGTCTGAAATCACTGTGTTCTCTCTCCTGATCTTGGTCAGAACCCCTGGGCTCCTTTTGAGTGGTTTCTCTCAGCTCCCAGGACATGGTCTTGGAAGTATACTTTGTCAGATGACCAAACTTTAAATGAAATCCTAGGAAAAGCACTGGCAATTATTTAGTCCAAGGACAATTTTGAGAATTAATGAACAAGTTTTAATCTTGTCTGGTAAACTTTCATCCCTACCAAAGAGATCTATTCATACAGGGCTTTACACCAAATGGCAATTTGAACTCAAAATAAGGGATGCCACGAAGCTTTGCTGAAGGTACCAGGGAAATTAAATTCAATTTATAAAATCTCTTTTTTAGTGATTAATAAGTCAATTCAAACCAAGCTAAGGGTTTTTCAAGTATGTGCCCAAGAAATTAATTTTAACTGAAACGAGTTATATGTTTTCTGAAATGATTGAGAAGAGCAGAACTAGAAATGTTCAAACGTCACCACTATATTGAACCAGAACCCATTTATTTGATTCAAGTGGTTCATGTTTTTGTTCCTGACTTTGTCCCCAGTGTTACAGGCAAAACAATGTCCATGGTTTGTGGGCATCTCAGTGTAGCACTCACTGGATGATATCCTAGTATAGAAAAATTATTTTAATTCCCCAAGTTGCATGGAACAATTCTCTAATAAATGCAACTGATTAAGTTCTAGTTAGAGTCACACTAGGCTTCCAAGTACCAAAATTAGAGTTTCACCTCCCAAATCTGAAGAAAATACCTATATGAAAGAAAACTCTAGTTACTGTCAACCACATAAATGAAAGTACTTGAATACCACAGCATGTATACAATTAGCTAATAAACTTCAACTCAATAATTACCTGAAATTAGGAAAGCATAAAAGAAAGAAAGGAATGTGCTGCATAAGAACTCCACATTTTTCCCTAAAAGCCTTTCTCTCCAGTGGTGACAGTCACAACATGTTTGGGAAAATGTTATTGGACCTCGTGGAGTTAACAATATAGTGTGGCTTTCAGCTAGAAAGAGGGCTTTAAAGCACTCATAAGAATATGGTGGTAATTGTGTTCCACACCAGGGAAAAGAAGTAAAACAGCAAGATGTTGAAAATAATACATTTTAATGGAAAGAAACATAAAACAAACTTCACAATGGTGCCCTTTTAATGTACTCATGATAGCTGTTAATTTTGAAAATGTAAGTGGACTGTTTATAACATATTCAGAGGTAGAAGGTAAAGGTTAAGAACAAACTATTTTGGGATAATAGAAAGTATGGTACTAAATCTTAAAGCAGTAGCTACTTAAATCTTGTCATTTTCCAAATTTAGTCCATGACCTAGAAAACTTTTAAATTAATTGTACTGCAAAGACTCCATCTCCAAATAAAGTCACATTTGAGTACTGGGAGTTAGGACTCCACCCTGTCATTTTGGAGGGACATGATTTAACCCATAACACATGGATGACATAAAAACTAAGATTTAGTTATGGTTGTTTTTTCACTTGAAAGGTACCAGTAAAATTTGTCAACTGGCTATGAGATAACATCTTTTCTTTTGGAACTAGATACTGCATTGTTTTAATGGTTTGAGTGGGGAAGTAACCTGTACCTTCTGCAAACTTACTAATCTCTAACTCACCATTGACTCTGTACCTAATAAAGTAGCTTCATGTGGTTCATGGAAAAAAAAAAACAAAAAATTTAAATAAACAATGTCAAGAGAGTCTTTTGATTTAATTTTCTGCTTGTTTCACATATAAATGGCAAAGAAATATCTTTATTCTATGGTTAACATTTTCATTTGTGTTTAAATGGCAGGGCACTTTTTTTTTTTTTTTTTTTTTTTGCAACAATGAGAATGTTGCTCAGAAGAAAAAAAGAGTTTGCCAACGTTTTACAGAATTTCCTAGTCAGGTCAGGCTGCTATAACAAATTACCATAGACTGGGTGGCTTATAAATAGCAGAAATTTAATTTTTTACAGTTCTGGAGGCTGAAAGTCTGAGAACAGGTTGCCAGCATGGTCAGGTTCTGGTGAGGGCTCTCTTCCTGGCTGCAGACTATGGACTTGTTGTGTCCTCACGTAATGGAGAGCAGAGAGAAGAAAACACTCTAGGGACTCTTATAAGGATACTAAACCCATTCACGACATCTCTTCCCTCATGACCTCATCTAAATCTAATCAACTCCCAAAGGCCCTACCTCCTAACAGTATCACAACGGGTGATGTTTCAACATGTACATTTGGGGAGAACATGAACATTCAGTCCATAAGACAGTGACTAGAAAAAGGAGAAAGTTGTATCGCATTTACTAGAACATTTATGGAGAAATAAAAGCAGGGTAACACCATGGTTAACAGGATGGCTGTGAAGTCTGATGGTTCCAGGTGAAAAAAATCTGTCATTAGCTAATTTTATGATCTTGAACAATTATCCAAGCTCACTTTGCTTCGTTTTACTCCTCAAAATCTTGGTGATAATACTATATTCATATAGATATGAGAATTAAATTGGAAAATGTTCCTAAAAGAGCTCATAATAAGCCTCTACATGTAATAGCTTTTATTAATAAACAATGGATGAGGGTTAGGAAACTAAATTACTGCAAAAGTATGAGCCCAATATTATACTAATAAGAACTATAAGATTCAAAACTTGTAATGATACCCAAAAGGAAAACAATTTGGAAGTAGATCCCTTTCATTTCACATTTTTTTCTTTTTTTTTTGAGACAGAGTCTTGCTCTGTCACCAGGCTGGAGTACAGTGATGTGATCTCAGCTCACTTCAACCTCTGCCTCCTGGGTTCAAGCGATTCTCCTGCCTCAGCCTCCCAAGTAGCTGGGACTACAAGCACGCACCACCACACCCAGCTAATTTTTGTATTTTTAGTAGAGATGGGATTTCACCATGTTGGCCAGGATGGTCTCGATCTCTTGACCTCATGATCCGCCTGCCTCAGCCTCCCAAAGTGCTGGGATTACAGGCATGAGCCACCTGGCCAGCCACATTTTTTTCTTAATCATAATAATTTCCTCAGGCAACACATGAATCATTTTTACCTTGATAATGAATTTGAGGCCAGTCACTTGTATTCACTTTTCAAGTAAGACTTTTTAACTTTCTTATTTTTATCACTTTTTTTAAATCATAAGCATAGAAAGTGTAAAATCAGGTATTTGTAGAAATTGGTCTTAGAGATAATTCTGTCCAACCCTTTCGTTTTACTGCTAAGAAGTTGGTATCTAGAAAAGTTAAATGATTTTCTTAACGTTACATATTGAGTTTCTAACCAAAGAAGGCTTTTTGACTCTGAGTTCAACAGTTACTGAAGGGTGGTAACTCTTCAAAATAATACTAACATATATTATATTGAGCCACACAGTATTGAACTTCCAACTGTTTTTTAACTTAATTTTATGCCAAGGAAGAAGATTCCATTGGATTTACTAATAGAAAATTAATTGCAACACCAACACCTGATATCATTTAAAATCTCCCCATCTCGCAAGAACTAAAAACTACCTACCTCACTGGCACATAAACAGGTATAAATTATCCTAAACAGGTATAAATTATCCCACATTGAAATTTAAAACTAAACCATACTATATTTATTTAAAAAGTAAAGACACCCCTAAATTGACAGGATAACAAAATGAAATTAAGTTGATGCTGCAGCCCTTGGCTGCATCTAAATCAACATCATCTAAAATCAACATGACAAACTCACTAAAAGATAAAGTAAGAGACAGGATGGTTTTTAAGGTAATCAGATCTGTCTACATTAAGTCCTCTTGAAGACAGCCAAACCCCCAATTCCTTGCATTATTTGTTTGTTTTTTCACTGATCAAGAGATTAAAAAGAAACTGATATAATTTCTATTGTCAAGGTTTCTAATCATTCTCACAACTCTACTTTCCCAAGAGTTTTGAGAATAACAGCCAGAGGAACTCTTGAAATGATGACATTTAAGTAGTAGCACCAATTTTTGGAAGGATCTGTCTTCTCTTGGGGGAAGAAGAGGGTAAGAGGGAATAATCTGATTCTTGTCAAAGATGTGCTCCTAGGATGTGTAAGTTGTTGACATTCCAAATACTTTTCCTAGTGTTAGAGGAATTGCAGAGGGCAGGTATTAGCAGAGGGAGAAATCTGTAGACACTAATAGGAGGAAGAGGGTCAGAGGCAGGACCATAGTAGAGGGACAGAGTGAGCAAGTGACAAAGGCTCACTTGGTCATGTCTTAGCATTAATTGTGGGCCTACAGTGTGGAATGAGCTTACACAGGCAAACATGTTGGGGAAAACAAGCAAACAGAAAGTCTGTGTCGAATTGAGGGAAATAACTTGCATTTGTAAAACATAAGGTTGAAACAGTGTTTAGCTTTACCAATTTTTGTTTGTTTTTACGTTTAGAGTTTGCCATTTGTCACATTTCATCTATAAATTCATAGGAAATGTGTAGTCCCATGCTAGTTTACAGAACAATAAAAATAAGCTGGTTCTAGTTGTATGTATTTTAGCTTTAAAAAATGAAGCCAAATGCATATTGGTCTTTGAATTGAAGACGTTTTTAGATAATTTCCTTATTAGTTCGTTCTGATCGTACTGCAGGCCGGCTGGAGCTGTTGTTTGGTGACACTATTCCATGTCTTGCATCTGATTTTTTCTCATTTTGATTTATTTCCTTATTTTGTTGGAGTAAACTTTAATTTGATTGTATCGTGGACATTTAACATTAGATTTACCTTCTTAACACATTTTTACATGAACTATACATTATTGTTGACTATAGGTACCACGTCATGCAGCACATGCCTAGAACTTACTCGTCTTGCTTGACTGAAACTTTATGCCCATCGATTAGTAACTTCCCATTTCCCCCCTACTTAGCCCTTGGCAACCACTTGAATGAATTTGACTATTTTAGATACCACATATAAGTAGAATAAAACAGCACAGTATTTGTTTTTCTGTGACTGGCTTATTTCACTTAGCATAATGTTCTCAAGATTTATCCATATACTGGCCAGGAGCAGTGGCTCAATGCCAGAAATCTCAACAATTTAGGAGTCTAGGGCAGGAGGATTGCTTGAGCCCAGGAGATTGAGACCGGCCTGGGCAACATAGTGAGACTTCATCTCTACAAAAATTTTAAAAATTAGTTGAGCTTGGTAACACATGCCTGTGGTCCCAGCTAGTTGGGAGTCTAAAGTGGGAGGACTGCTTGAGTCCAGGAGGTAGGGGCTGCTGTGAGCTGTGATTGTGCCACTACGCTCCAGCCTGGGCAACAGAGTGACATTCTGTCAGAAGAAGAAGGAGAAGAAGATGAAGAAGAAGAAGGAGAATAAAATGGAGAAGAAGAAGGAGAAGGAGGAGAAGGAAGAAGAGGAGGAGGAGAGATGGGGGAGGAGGAAAGGAGGAAGAAGGAGATGAGAAGGAAAAAAGAGAAAGAAGATTTATTCATATTGTTGAATATAACAGAAGTTTCTTGTTTTTTGAGGCTGAATAGTATTCCATTCTCTGTATATGCTACATTTTCTTTATCCAGTCATCTGTCAATAGACATTCAGGTTGTTTTCACATCTTGACTATTGTGTAAGGCAATGAACAAAAGAGTGCTAATATTCTTTGAGATCATTATTTCTATTCCTCTGGGTAAATACACAGAAGCAGGATTGCTGGATCATATGGTAGTTCTATTTTTATTTTTTTGAGAAATCTCATACTTTTTTCCACAGCAGCTGCACCATTTTGCATTCCCACCAACAATATGCAAAAGTTCAAATTTCTTCATCTCATCACCAACTCTTGTTTTCTTTTGGTTTTTTGATAGTAGCCATACTGACAGGTGTTAGGAGATATCTCATCATGGTTTTGATTTGCCTTTCCCTGATGATTAATAATGTTAATGACTTTTCACATACCTCTTGGCTATTTGTATATCTTCTGATATGGTTTGGCTCTGTGTCCCCACCCAAATCTCATCTCGAATTGTATTCCCCACAATCCCCATGTTTCAAGGGAGGGACATGGTGGGAGGTGATTGGATCATAGGAGCAGTTTCTCCCATACTGTTCTTATGACAGAGAGCAGGCTCTCACGAGATCTGATAGTTTTATAAGTGTTCAACTGTTCCTCCTTCACATGCTCTCTCTCACCTGCCACCATGTAAGACGTACCTGCTTTCCTTTCTACCATCATTGTACGCGTCCTCAGGCCTCCCCAGCCATGCAGAAATGTGAGTCAATGAAACCTCTTTCCTTTATAAATTATCCAGCATCAGTAAGTTCATTATATCAGTGGGAAAATGGACTAATGCATCTTCTTTGGACATGTCTATTCATGACCTTAACTCATTAGAGGCATCACACATAATGATTTCAAAATATATTACAAGGCTACAGTAATCAAAATAGTATGGTACTGGCATTAAGACATGCATATAGACGAAAGGAAGTGAATAGAGAGCCCAAAATAAACTGTTGCATATATGGTCAACTGATCTTTGACAAGGGTACCAAGAATATGCAATAAGGAAAGCATAGTCTCATCAACAAATGGTGCCAAGGAAACTGCAAAAGAATATACATATAAAATAATGCACAGGCAAAATAATAAAATTGAACCCTTATACAAAAATCAACTCGAAATGGATGAAAGACTTAAACATAAAACCTAAAACCTTCACTACATGGGTTTTGACAATGATTTCATAGACAGGACACTGAAAGCACAGAACACAAAAACAAAAATAACTAAGTGGGACAATATAAAACTAATAAGATTCTGCAAAGCAAAGGAACCAACTGACATGTGGAATGGGAGAAAATATTTGCAAACCATATATGTGAAAAGGAGTTAGTTTCCAAAATATATAAGAAACTCCTACAACTGAATTACTTAAAAAATCAATAACTCAATTTTAAAAAGGAGCAAATCTTCAGATAGCTACTCATGAGTACATGGAAAGTTAGGTGTTTTTTACACCATTATGGTCTCTACAGTTAACCCTTGAACAACACAAGTTTGAATGGCATGAATCCCCTTATACATATTTTTTTACATAAATATATTAGAAATTTTTTGGAGATTTGTGACAATTTGAAGAAACTTGCAAACAAATTGCATTGGCTAAAAATACAGAAAAAAAAAACAAGAAAGCATTATGTGTGACATCAATGTGTAAATTATACATAGATATTAGTCTATTTTATCATTTACTACCATAAAACATGCACAGATCCATTACCAAAGTTAAAATTTATTAAAACTTATGCACTCAGACTGTACATGATGCCATTCACAGTCAAGAGAAATGTAAAGAAACATAAATGTAAAGAAACCTAAAGTATTACTAAATCATAACTGTATAAAATTAACTGCAGTACATACTGTACTACTGTAATAATTTTGTGGCCACCTCCTGCTGCTTTTGCCATGAGCTCAAGTGTTGCCAAGTATCCTCTTAAAATGCCATGTGATGCTCATCATCTCCCTGTGAGCAGTTCAGCTCTCCAGTAAAATGTGAATCACAGTAAAAAGTGACCTCTTGTGGTTCTGATGTATTTTTCATGTATAGTGTAATGCCATAAACCTTGAATAACAACATAGGACCCATACAAAGTACCTCTAGTGATGCTAGATGTGCTCCCAAGAAGCAGAGAAAAGTAATGACATTACTAGGAAAAGTTGGATTGCTTGATAGGTACCATAGATAAGATTTGCAGCTGCGGTTGCCTGCCTTTGCAAATAGACAATTTATCTTGTAAATAGGCAACATAAACTTACAGTATGGATAAATACAATACAGCAATGTAAAAATGTGTTTTCTCTTCCTTATGATATTTTTAATAACATTTTCTTTTTTCTAGCCTATTTTAAGAATACAGTATATAGTACACATAACATACAAAATGTGTTAATAGACTGTTTATGTTATGGGTAAGCCTTCCAGTCAACAGTAGGATATTAGTAGTTAAGTTTTGGGGTAGTACAAAGTTATATGTGGATTTTCTACTGCACAGGGGGTCAGCCTCCCAATCTCCTACATTGTTCAAGGGTCAACTGTATTTTTTCTAGTTTCTTTTTTAAAAACTTTATTGAGGTATAATTGATACACAAAACCCCACTGCACATATAAAATATTACATCTATTTAATAACATAAATCTATACAAAAGAAATAAGCAAATCACAAGATAAAATAACTCTTGAAAAACAAAAAATGTGATACCTGTTAAAAAATTGTATATAATTTTTGAAGACAATATTGAAGATATATTTCAAAAAGTAAAACCCAAAACAGGTAGGTTGAAAATAGAAGAGTCCAAGTATGTGATTTAGAGGATCATTGTAAGATGTCCAGTATCCAAATAGCAGGACTTGCAGAATAAAAAGAGAATATAGAAAATTTAGTAATGATTATAATAATAATGACAAAAACAATAAATATTTCTGAAGTAAAAGGCACAAGTTTCCATCTTGAATGAGCTCTCTCAGAGCCTAGCATCATAAGTGAGAAATGACTCATACCAAGTCATGATATGATGACATTTCAGTTAATGGGAAAACAGATCTTAAAGCTTCCAAAGAGAATAAGAGTATGTCCTGTATAAATGATCGAGAATCAAAATGACATTAGACTTCCCAGAAGTAAAACTAGAAGCTAGAACATGGTAGAGTAAAGCCTTCAAAATTTTGAAAGAAAATGAATCAAACTTGGAATTCTGAAAGTAACTGAGTTATCAGCTGGGTATAAAGTTAAGGAAATAAAATTTAAGATATTAATGGTCTTACAGGATAAATGACTTCTAGATATCTGCTGTAGTGTCTATAGTTAACAATACAGTGGTATGCACTTAAAAGTTGTTAAGACAGCAGACCTCATGTTAAGTGCTCTTACCACAAAATAAATAAAGTTAAAAAGCAAAGAGACACAAGGAAACTTTGGAAGTGACAGATGTGCTTATTGCCTTGATTATGGTGATGGTATCCATGTGTATACATATGTCCAAATACACATTAAATATATGCAGTGAGTTTTTATTTGAAGTAGTGAAACTAAGGGAAAGAGAACATTGCATGGAGGGACATATTATTCATTAATTCATGCAGTTGAAATGAATATGAGTTATATGTATGTGTTGGGAGTGTGAGGGGCAGATGCAATGGGAAAATCAGACTGATGAAAGAATAAGAGTTCTTTTGAGGCACTGTGGAAGATGGTTCAGCGGGAGCCAGTTAATTAGGGTCTTTGAAGGCTGAGTTGCAGAATTTGAAACAAGTACAAAAGGCAGAGGGGAACCATTAACAACTATGACTCATGGTGAACTTTGCATGTGATTGAGCAGGGAAGTGGGAACGCCAATGAAGTATTTTTTCCACATGGCAGATGAGAGGTGGTGAGAGTGATAGTGAGGCTGAGAAATCTCAAGCGAAGCGGAAATGAAGGATGAAAGAAAGATATTGGGAAAAGCTCTTAGGAACTCTAGATAATAACTGCTAGGTGCTAGGCATCAGCCTATTACAGTAAGGTCACTTTCAAGTAAAGAATAATATCGAAGAGCCTAGGGCTTGTCTTTATGATTCTGGAATGTCTTCATGAAAAGTAGAGTGTTATTCAATTGTTCAAATATTTCTGTGGACAAGCATTTAAGGAAGATTTGGAAACTGGGCAACATTACACACTTCTGACAATTGGTAGATTTATAATACTTACGTCAAAGGCCACCAGAAGAGAGAATACTTCATAGCTATAGAAGAGAAAGTCCTTCCATGTGCAGACAGAATCGCCAAATATGTCCTATGTTACCTAGCAAAGAAGTGATGATGCAATTATTTCACTAGAAAAGTAGATGGGCAAGGTCAATTCTTAAAAAGCTATCAGGTGGAAGAGGATTGACTGTTAGGATAGTTTTAGACATGCTTATTTTTCAATAATGCTTATTTTTCAATAATGCTTATTTTATTATGAATAAGATAAAATTGATAATAATTATGGACCCATGCCGGTTTGACAACAACAAAGCAGATTTTAGGTTAGGCATATTTGAGTACAAAAAATGGTGAACAACTAAAGCCAGATTTTTTTTTCTGGATTTTGTGAATTCACAGATGTTCAGCCACAAAACCTAATTCAGGTATAAACTAGTGCTTCTTAAAGTATATTTTTTGCTCTGGCCAAACCAAAGTTTTCTCCTGAAATTACAATGATAATTCAATCAGACACAGTGTAATGACTACATTAACATTTGGTGGGAATGTTAGGACCAGCATCTGAGTCCCCAGGGAAAATAACCCTCAGTTATTTATGGACCTAAGAGCAGGTGCTCAATTTTATCTCCTCTGAAAGCCTGCCGTTTCAGCAATTTAGCATCTCTCGTCATCACAGCCACAGGGAGTTGATTAGTGTGATACTGAGAAAAAAAAAAAGATACCATCTATAGAATAATCAGTTCTATTTCTTTACTAGTGGGCAAGAGGGTAACTGCTACTTGTCCAGCTTCATGAAGGGGAGAGGACCAAGTCACAATCATTCTTTCTACCTCCCCCTGTCACACTCTTCTCTCCATGAGAGTCAGAGAGAGTCTGGCTGGGTAAACTGCAGCAGTCTGCTGCCTCAGCAGGAGTCTTCCTTACCTTGGGAAGTTTACAGCAGGAAGTTTACAGCAGGAACTTGGAACTTTACAGCAGGAATTTACTTGGGAACTTTACAGCAGGAATGAACCTGAGAGTGGGCCACTGTAAAGGCCAGCTCTGGTAGACATGTTTAATGGGGGAAGTCAGATATTCATATTGCCCCAACTTTCTCTCTTATGAATCCCTCTTTTGTTAAAGAATGCATCTAGTTGACTTTTTACATCACCCCAAAACATTTCTTCTTGGGATTTATCTTTTTAAAAAAACCTCAGTATGATTATAGCATCCGTTAAAATTAGGCATGTGTGTCACCTCCCTTTTAGGATTAAAATCAAAATTATGTCATGGCCTAAAAGACCTCCATGATCCAGCCACTGGCTGCTAGTCTGTGCAGCCTCATCCCCATTACTCCCTTTGTAGATCACCCTGTTCTGTCCAGACAGCTTCTTTCTGTTACCCCAGTCCCCATGCTCCTTCCCACCCCAGTACCCTACAGGGGCTCTTTTCTCATTGGGCAATGGTCTCATCTCATTTCTACCTGGCTAATTCTTCCTCACCTTTTCAGTCTGAGGTCATGCCACTTCCATAGAGGACACATTTTACTGCCAAATTCAGATTAGATTCCACTTAATATACCCTCTGATACACTATAGTTTTCCTCCACGACACTTAGCAAAATTGTTGTGACATAACAGTTATTTGGTAGTTGGGTTTTTTGTTTGTTTTTAATATCCCTCTCTCCTACACAGATGTAAGATCCTTGGGACAGGAACAGCATCTTTTCTGTTACCACCCAATCTCAGCATGGTGCTGATACATAATTAATGCTCACTAGGTATTTGGTGAATGTAGGATTTCACCAAATCCTTTCATCCCCCACCAGGACCTGAAGGAGTAGTAATATTGTTAGTATCCAACATTTTGCCACAAGTAATATGTATTTTAGTAGCACTTCTAGAAAAATGAGTTTAAGACATCATCTAAACAGTAAGATTTGCAAAGACTGTACTAGGACTGAGTCCTGACTTCGAAAGTCAGCTCTGGTCAGTTGCAGTGTGCTCATGCCTATAATCCCAACAATTTGATAGGCCAAGGAGGGAGGATCCCTTAAGGCCAGGAGTTCAAGACCATCCTGGGCTACATAGTGAGACCCTGTCTCTGCCAACAGTTTTTTAAAAATATTAGCCGGGCACAGTGGCATGAGTCTGTAGTCCCAGCTACTCAGCAGGCTGAGGCAGGAGGATTTCTTGAGCCCAGGAGTTGGAAGCTACAGTGAGCTATGATCTCACCCCTGCACCCCAGCCTGGGTGACAGTGTAAGACACTGTCTCAAACAAACAAACAAACAAACAGTTCTGACAGCATTTAAGTGTTATACGTAGAATGCAAGGAATAAAATTACTGCTGTTGAGAGAAAAGGCTACTGAGTTTCAATGAGGGGGTCAGGAATGGCTTCCTGGAGCAGGTGAGGTTTTGATTAAAGCTTGAAAGAAGACAAAGCTTAAAAACATATAAAAGGGATGATAGAGTAGAGGTTACCCTAAGCAGGAAGGATGTCTGAAGTTAAGAAAGAAATTTTGCCCTGAGCACAAAGTTCCCGTGGGGAGAACTAGGCAACACAGCTGGAGCAGATTGTTATCAGACTGCTGAGGACTTTAGATAGCATCCCAGGACTTCAGCATTGTGACTGCAGCCACCACAGGAAGAGGAATCAGGGTGCCGGTGGTCATATGGGCTGAGTAGCAGAGTTGATGCAATGGAAATGGATACTCAAGAAGGGACTGATTGATAGTTGGAGGCAGCGGCTGCACCGGATCAGGTGGGCAACTCTTCGTTGGAGAACAGATGTGGGAAGACAATGGGAAGGGATTAGAAGCCCACACTGATCTGATAGATCATTGGCAGCCTCTGGTGGAAGTGTCTGAAGAAATAGGAGTGGAAAAAAGGGAGCACGGAGGACTTGTTTGTCCACAGTTGAGGATGACTGAACTGGCAAATGTTGAGTCTATCTGGTCTCTATGACCTTGACAGTAACCAGATGTGTTAGTCCATTTTTACACTGCTGATAAAGACATACCTGAGACTGGGTAATTTATAAAGAAAAAGAGGTTTAATGGACTAAAAGCTCCACGTGGTTGGGAGGCCTCCAATTATGGCGGAAGGCAAAAGGCACTTCTTAACGTGGTTGCAGGCAGGAGAGAGAATGAGAGCCAAGTAAAAGGGATTTCCCTTTATAAAACTATCAGATCTCATGAGACTTATTCACAACCATGAGAACAGTATGGGAGAAACCACCCACATTATTCAATTGTCTCCCGTTGGGTCCCTCCCACAATACTTGGGAATTATGGGAGCTACAATTCAAGATGAGATATGGGTGGGGACACAGCCAAACCATATCATCTGGCTTGTGACGTTTTGGGTTTTTCAGATTACCTTCATCAAGAATGGGAGCCATAGAAGGTTTTAAAATAGGGAAGTGGCAAGCTAAGAGTTGTTCTTTAAGAATAATCATGCAGAAAGGCTAGTGAGTGACATATCTATTATGGATAAATGAGATCTGCCACCACAAACCCCACAGATGTTGAAGGTACTTTTATATCCGGGTACAATGCACGGGTGGGGTGAGGGTGATCCTCACAACAGTCTGATAAAATAATTAGAATCAATATGATTCTTCCCTTTTGGCCAAGGGGGAAAATGTAAAATTGGCAGTGTTAGTAGCTTGTCTAAAGCAGTAAGTCAAATTACTGTCAGAACAGGGAGTAAAGCTCTCTAGTTCTGAATCCATTTTTATTAACCTGTAATTATTGTTAGAAGTGTCTAAACTCTTATGTAGTCTGATGCCTGTCAGTTTAGGGGATATTTCACAGGCCAGTGGTGGGGCCTTTGGCCCTTGGTCCTTCCCTGCTGTGGAACCCAAAGTCGCCCCCTCCAACTTGCAGAGACTTGAAACTTCAGTAAAGACCAGAGATTGCAGCAACAGCCTAGTCTACCCACCTGCCACAATAATTAAAATTAATATATTTCTAGGTGAGGGGGCCCAGAAGCTCAGGGCTCTAGCTGAAAGAAACATAGGTGTATAATTTCTCACATATTATGCTTCATTTATTTTAGAGAAAAGAATACTAGGATCCAGAGAGGTCAAGCGACTCATCTAAGAATGTACAACTACTTATGAGTGGATCAAAAACTAGAATATACGTGTTATGTTTTAAGTTATGGTGTCAATGACGAGCCTTTTAAAATTCTGCTTATTCTGTCTGTTAGCAGGTTTGGAAGGCTAGAAAGCGAATTCAAACTCATTCTTTATTGATGCCTTATATTTTCCTCTGTTCAATAGCATTCTATGTTGCTGCAATATCTACGATTTGCTTGAATCAGTTCTATAGGTTAAAAACTAGTTGAAAGAGAGAAATAAGCAGTCATTATGGTTGGAAATAATCAATTCACCCCCTACCCTCCACCCCAACCTTCATTTGGGAACACTATAAAGTCCTTTATATCAAGATAATGGCTTCTTAATGTTTTTCTGTTACCTTAATGATGAGTTTATAGGGGATAACAAATACTAATTGACTGAGGAGGAGAAAACCACTCTGAAAACCCAGTGCTGGAAAACAGTTAGAAACAGGAGTCCAGCCTGGTCCAAAGGCCTGCTTCCCAGGGCCACGTGCCTCAAGCAGACAATAGCAGCAGCAAATATGGTGTCAGTTAACCATGCCCCTTGACTGACTGTGTGGGTTGAAGAATAACCTTGTGTGTCGAGAATAAGGAGCAAAGCTTGGGAGATTTCAAGAACTTTTGAATTTATTTTGAATCATTGCTATGGCCTGAGATGAGGCTATTATTATAGGATAGTGTCCTGACATGAAGTCCCACCTCCAGTTTGCCACAATAGACAGCATATGCTCAGGGACTAGCTCACAGGTCAATTTGAATGGAGTGGCAAGAAGAGGAAGGCCTCACTCAAGGGCCTCTATTTCCTGACATAGTACTACCAGCTCCAAGAAGACACCTGGGCCCTGAAGAACATGGCAGTGGCATGCCATTTTCATTCTGCCTGTTTTTGTTCTGACTTCTCTGGTCAAAATCCCAGGTAAGTCAAAGTGCTCTAGACTTGGAGTCATAAAACCTGGGTTTTCTGCCACTGGCCAGCTGTTACTTTTAGCAAGAGGTGCCCCTTCGGCAAAATGGGCATAACAATATCTACCTCAGATATCAATTGTAAGGATTAAATGAGATAATGGGTAAAGAATGCTTACTCTGGGACCAGCAGCCTATAAAAACTAGATGTCACTAGGATCACTTTGATGACAAGGAAACTGATGCTTTGAGCAACTAGCAAGCGCAGCATCTTGAATTCAAACCCACACCTCCCAGACTCCTACATCCATGGCCTTCACTGATATTCTATATTGCCTCCCCTGACATTTAATAACATTGTTTGAAAACCTCCACTCTTCTCCCAAAGGAATAACATTTATTCCATTTTATTCTCAGCATTCAATGTAGTCTTTTTTAATGGGAAAAAAATTAAATAACATTTATAAATGTTTCCAGCAGCATTCCTGATACCTTTTTAGTATTCTAAAATTTTCCTTCTTTCCCCTTCTCGTTCCTTTCTCTGTCTCCCTGTCTTCCATCACCTACTAACCTAGTACACTTAGTGCTTAAGCTGTCATTACATCTCCATATTTTTACAGAATGTATAGAGATTGTGGTGCTAGCAAAAAGAGTAATTCAAAAATATTGAACAACTCCGATTCTATAGTAGAGGTAACTTCGCGATTCATTTTCAAGCCTCATTCATGCCCTCAGATGGCACTTTAATACACACAAATTATATCGCAGAAAATAAGTTGTCTAGTTTTTAAAGTATAATGGAGATAATCTCAAACACACTTTGTCTCCTTCAAGGTTTTCCTAGGGCTAGTCCTAAACTGTCCTCCTAATTCCTTATAGGATAGTCTATAAGGAATTTTGTGTCTCCAGTAGAAATCTTGTGTCTGTATTTTTGTGCCTCCACTTTTTTTCTTTTGACTCCTCTGCCAAACTCAGATTTATGAAGGACATAATGTTCCATTACCTGTCTAAGATTTAGGTGCATTAATTATCCTCCTTCTTCCACTGCTTTCACCAGCTTTTCACTTTCCAGGCCTCTATTGGTGCAATGCTGCTGCTGGTCAGAGCTTCAGGAAGCTTTCCATACACGGGGCGCCTGGAATGCTTCAACAAACACAAATCAGATTTTTGACAACAGCCAAATTGCTTCTTTCCAATGCTGAGCCACTGACATGTACCAGAGGCACGTTTATAATGGCTTTTGGGTCTCATACTTCAAAGGGGAAAGATTCATTTCAGTACACTTCTTTTTAAATTCTTGCAAAAAAAAAATAAACCTGCTCTTTTGAAATTTTGTCTTAAGAAAGTTGCTCATTTGTACTTCAGCTTATAAGAAAGATTGAAACAAATGTTGATTTATAATAAAATACATATAGACAAAAACTCTAAGCATAGGGAAAAACATAATGAATTATCTACCCCAAAATATTGTTTGTGAATGTTTTTGAAGGAGTAGGAGAACAAATGAAACATAGTCATAGCTTCACAAAAATACTGATTTCAGACCAAGAAAAAAAATCACATGAATCATCTTGCTCAGATGCTTCATTTTATAAATGAGCAAATGAGGTCCCAAGAAGGTGACTGATTTAGCCAAGGCCACCTGGCCATTGAGTGACACTTATTTCAGAATAGTGCAACTGAATGTAAAGCTACCACTGTGCTGTATTCTTTTGCTACTATTTGAAAGCAATTGCCCTGAAATACAGTCCTTTGCTCTTACACGATTGCAAGGTTCTTTAAGCCTAACTGATTATTAGTACTAAAGGGATCACTATAATACTATTAGAGTTAGCTAATGTTCAGGGGCTCACTACCATCCTCATCTCATGGATACAAATCTTTTGTTTGTTTGTTTGTTTGTTTGTTTTTGAGACAGAGTTTCATTCTTGTTGCACAGGCTGGAGTGCAGTGGTACAATTTTGGCTCACTGCAACCTCCGCCTTCTGGTTTTAAGTGACTCTCCTGCCTCAGCATCCTGAGTAGCTGGAGCTACAGGTGCCTGCCACCACATCTGGCTAATTTTTGTATTTTTAGTAGAGACGGGGTTTCGTCATGTTGGCCAGGCTGGTCTCAAACTCCTGACCTCGTGATCCACCTGCCTTGGCCTCCCAAAGTGCAGGGATTACAGGCGTGAGCCACCGCACCCGGACGGTTCCAAATCTTATCCAGCTGTATCTTGAGGTCTCTAGGTGATACTCATCCATCAGTCTGTCAGCACGATTTTCCTTTTGTCATCTACTGACCTGATCCTCAGTCACTTCCAGGTGTTCTTGAACACGGCCACCACTCACCTTGCCCTCCGTTAGAGTACTGGTGTCTCCTCAGGGTGGTTCCACATTAAATACAAAACTACCTTCCTCCTCTCTAGGTTACCCTTTGTCACCGGCAACCATAGGTGTACCTCTTGTGACCTCAGATTTCTAGTGTATCAATATCACTCTTCTTTATCCCTCTCCTGACCCAGCTTTTCCTGCTTTCTTTTTACTTGGCAGACTCTATTGCTGTGACTACAGTGTAACCGTTTAAATGATTGAGTTCCATAGAGAGACTTCCTGAGTGTTCTGGAATTTCTCCAATTCCAGATTAACAGGAAAGAAAATCAAAATGACCCATCTTAAGTAGGATGTCTACTCCAGGCACAAAGGGATTCTATCATACAAAATATCTACAGGACATCTACCTCCAGGGAAAGAGAGTAGATTTCAAAGAAGGGGAAATGGCCAGTACGACTTGTTATCCGCGGCAACCTCAATTCTGCGGCAACCTCAATTCTCGCCTCCTCAGAAGAAAGAATTTGACTGAAAGGCATAAGGCAGAAGGAGAGAACAAAGCAAGTTTTAGAGCAGGAATGAAAGTTTATTAAAAAAAAAAACTTTAGGGCAGGAAGGAAAGTACACTTGGAAGAGGGCCAAGTGGACAACTTGAAAGACAAGTGCGCATTTGGACCTTTTAACTTGGGGTTTTGTACCTTGGCATACTTCCGGGGTCTTGCTTTACTTCTCCCCTGATTCTTCCTTTGGGGTGGGCTGTCTGCATGCACATACTTGAGCACACTTTCCCAACTCCTGAGATCTTATCAGGAAGCTGCTGATCACCGGTTTCAGGTGTTTCATCTGTTAGGAGCCTGCCTTTCCCTAGAACAAGCTGTGACCAATTATTATTTTAGAGAGACAGTGAACAACAGCCTGACCATCACCTGATAGTCGCCCAACATTCCTGATGTGTGCCTGTGGGCCGGGGGCAGCCCTCTTCTGCCCTGCTCATGTGTGACCTGCTACTTACCGTAACCGACTCATTGTGAAGACACATATCTGGGTCAGATATTATGATGCCCATCCCAATTCCCTCCCTTTCTTTTTTGCTGCACAAAAACTTGCTCCTGTGATAATCAACAAATATAAATGAATGGATGCCACCCATTTTTTCAACTTGTCAGATAATCCTGAACATCCACCAATGAGCTGAACATGAGTTCAAGCTCACACCTTACTGCATAAATTAGCCTCTCAATATTTAAAATAATAATTGTACAGTTCACCCAGAAAGTCTCATCCATTTAATAATTTGAATTTATAATAATAGAATAGTTTGCATGGTTTAGATCTCTTGCATATCAGAGAAAATACTCCAAGCCCATACTGACTGAAAGGTAGGTAATAAAATGTAGCCTTCTGCCACACCTTCTCCACTGTGCAAAACCTACCTTAGAATTCTTGCCTTTGAACAACACATTTGAGCCATAGCTCTTCTTCCTGTCCAAATACTTCAAATATCCAAGTGTAATTTTATACACCAATGTGTAATTTCCTGTAAATTAATTCTCTCATTTATTTACTGACAAAACACAGTAACTCATTTTCATAGTTCTAGAAAAGAGAAAGTCTTCCCTTGATCTCCAAATTAGTTATCCATATAAATGGCATATTCCATTTTTTAATCGAGTCAGACCTCTTTCAGTCCCCCCAACCCCGAAGACACATGCAGGTCTGTGCTGTTCCAGAACAGCAAAGCTTTCATCTAAGATGCCTGGCTCTGGCTTTGGGGATAGGCTTTCTCAAGCCAAGTAGTTTCTCCAAGAGAAGAACAATTTGGAGAGAAATTCAACTCATTTGTTGTAAAACATGAAAATGCAATTATGTAATTTGCAATGAAAATGAGGCTTTCAATCTTTAAATTTAAATTGCTAAATCTCCTAACTTGGTGCTTACATATTGCCTTATATATTTTGTATTTCCTGAGATTATATCGCCGTTTCCAAGTGATGGCAGAGACCATGCATTAAACTCTTTACATCCTCCACAGCTATTTTTATGTTACCTTCTGCATAGTAACATCATTTGCCTATTGACCTAAACTGGGTGTAAAGCACTTACATTTTAATTGCATTTTTTAGATTAAATTGAATCCTCCAACTGAACACTGAAGGGCATAAACACAGTGCTATTTACCCTTCTTTATTTTGTGGAGAGTCTATTTCGAATTTTGGATGATCTTTATAAAATATTAAACCTTCAGCTTTCTACTAAATCTAAAGTATTTTAAGTAAAATAGAAGACAAAATTATATCAGACCTAAAGTAAAAGTTGCAATCAGCAGTCCTAGGTTCTGTTGCCAGCTTCACTTGAATTTATCCCTTCCTCTGAAACAATTTTCCCTAATCTGAACAATCTTCTCAAAGGATAAGTGGGAGTACCCACTAAGAGATGCTGATCCAAGATTCTTCTGGGTAAAGCTATTAAGGTAAACACTTGGTCGATACTGTGTCACTGAAACCCTGGTTATCTGCTCAGGGACATTCTCTTCTTGGGACTTTATTCATCACAGAGCAACCTGGACCAGGCCAATAGTCTATCAGCAAGAGTCAGAGGGAAAAGCCAGTGTCTTCCCTACTGAATCTTTTATGTTGAAGAAGTTATTAAGATGCATCCATTTGCTCATTTTTTTCTGAGTGGAAGAGTGTCAGATAAGGGCTCAGTGTTGTTCTGCTGAGCAGGAGTGGGAAAAATGAGGCGGCCATGACCACCAGGGCATCATTAAGCCAAATGTATCCCTGATGTTTGAGGTGGATGTCAGTTGCAGATAAAGGGTCATTATTTGGACCATCCTCCAGCTTAGGCCACTAATAGAGACCTCTAAAATTTGCTTCTGTCTTCATCCATTTGTAATATTTTCCAAGGATAGCTCTGATTCTTGGCACATTCCTTCTCTATAGAATACTTTTTTTTGAAATTCTACGTATAAAGAAATCTACTCTTCGAGGACTAGTAAGCATCCCATATTTACCATGGCATTTTCATTAATTAAAAGAATTAAAAGAAACCCCTCCTATCTCAGCATTGCTTATTATGTGTTCTGTGAGAATAAATTATATTCCAAAGGACATCATAGTATAGCTGTGTATATACATGTCTAACCTTCCAGTTAGAGTGTAAACTCTCGGCAGGTGGGAACCAGGTCTTAGGCGGTTTTGTTTTCTCTTTGGTGTTTACTATAGAGTCTGACCCCGTTGTATTTAATAAATAAATATTTCATACTTGCAAAATGTTAAACTGATGTAACATGCACAAATTTCACTAAGATTTTTAAAAATTAAAATGAATAAAAAACATGCAGGGCAAATTAGTGTTCTTTCAAAATTCCTTTCTGACTGTTATGATTCATTTATGTACACATTTCTTATTTTCAGGAACCAAATAAAGTTATTTCCCCTGGATTTTGAACCATAATAACATTTTTAATAGAGTAGATGGTTGAAAAATAAGATTTATTTTCAGAAAACTGAAATATTGCTTTGCAACATCTTCCATGCTGTATGTAGCAGATAGCATGAGAAATATTGCTCTTATTTCATTCACATGAACATTATCGCCACAACTTCTATAAATAGAAAGGCCAGGATATAATTTTTAACATAGGAAAAATAGTTGCTCAGGAAATCTTGTATAAAAGGTAAATATTCAAATCATTTAGGAAGTATTAAAGTAGCCATGTTCTTAGGACAGGAAAAAGAGTAATCCAAGGAAAACAATCTGAAACCTTAATGTATTATGTACTCAAAAATTTAGGGGATTTGGAGAGTTATTCAGAGGGGGAAGAAAAAGTACTGTGCTTCCTTATCTGTGTCCTTAAATTCAACTTAATCTTACAGCCTTATTGGGTTACTTTAAAATTCCATTCTGCTGACAAAGGGCTAATATCCAGAATCTACAATGAACTCCAACAAATTTACAAGAAAAAAACAAACAACCTCATCAAAAAGTGGGTGAAGGATATGAACAGACACTTCTCAAAAGAAGACATTTATGCAGCCAAAAGACACATGACAAAATGCTCATCATCACTGGCCATCAGAGAAATGCAAATCAAAACCACAATGAGATACCATCTCATACCAGTTAGAATGGTGATCATTAAAAAGTCAGGAAACAACAGGTGCTGGAGAGGATATGGAGAAACAGGAACACTTTTACATTGTTGGTGGGACTGTAAACTAGTTCAACCATTGTGGAAGTCAGTGTGGCGATTCCTCAGGTATCTAGAACGAGAAATACCATTTGACCCAGCCATCCCATTACTGGGTATATACCCAAAGGATTATAAATCATGCTGCTATAAAGACACATGCACACGTATGTTTATTGCAGCACTATTCACTATAGCAAAGACTTGGAACCAACCCAAATGTCCAACAGTAACAGACTGGATTAAGAAAATGTGGCACATATACACCACGGAATACTATGCAGCAATAAAAAATGATGAGTTCATGTCTTTTGTAGGGACATGGATGAAGCTGGAAACCATCATTCTCAGCAAACTATAGCAAGGACAAAAAATCAAACACTGCATGTTCTCACTCATAGGTGGGAATTGAACAATGAGAACACACAGACACAGGAAGGGGAACATCACACACCAGGGCCTGTTGTGGGGTGGGGGGAGGGGGGAGGGATAGCATTTGGAGATATACCTAACGTTAAATGATGAGTTACTGGGTGCAACACACCAACATGGCACATGTATACATATGTAACTAACCTGCACATTGTGCACATGTACCCTAGAACTTAAAGTATAATACAAACAAATAAATAAAATAAAATAAAATTCCATTCTGCAGGTGATCTGGGGGCAAAGATCAGGAACCCAGGCTAGATAAAATAGCCAGTATATATCAAGTGGGTATATATCAAGTGACAACTCCTACACCCCAACCCACACATCTGATGGAGGAGGTGCCTCTCCCATTTCCTCATTCATTTATAATGCCAGAGATACTGCGAAAGACACTGCTAGATACTGGGTATACACTGCTGAATGCAAAGACCCACCACCTACCCTAGTAGAGCATTCCAGTTTTAGTGGAGCCAGACAAACAATAAAGAAGCAAATGGACAACTATAAATAAAAACTGTGACTAGCTCAGGCCAGGAGAGTATTTCTGCTTAAGAATGTTTAGAAGCGTTCTATTTAAGGCAGTGTGGTCAGAGGGAGTTTTTTTGAGGAAGGCATAGTTAAGTTGTTGCCTGAAGAATTAAGAAGTCAGACACATTGGTGATGACGGTTAGATGTGTTCCAGGAAGAGGTATAAAAACTGGGAGATGAGCACAGTGTCTTTGGGAAACTGAAAGAAGATAGTGGGCTGATGCATGGAGTCTGAGGATGTGATGCAGATCTAGGTGAGGTCACAGAGATAGAGAAGAAGAAATTATGTAGGATTTATCTAAGCCATGGTAAGTAGCTTAGATTTTCTTTTTTTTAGCATAAGATGAAATGAGAAGTTACCAAAGATTTCAAGTAAGGGAATAACCTGATTCTGTTCATATTTTCAAAAGATTATTGAGGCTGTTTTGCTGAGAACAGAAAGAGGGGAAGGAAGGATGCAGAAAGACACGTGGGAGGCTGTTGAGGTCATCAAGGTCTAGGGGAGGAAGGAGGGTGGATTGGGCAAAGAGCCATGGGGCCAGAGAAAAATGGATGAACTTGAGATACATGTTGAAGGCAGAAGCAACAAGACTCAGTGATACGTTCACTGTGAAGGGTAACAAGGAGATAAGAATAAAGGATATGCTTAGGTTTCTGATTTGACAGCAAAATCATTTCTACCAAGGTGGGACAAACTAGATAAGGAAAGAGAAGGAGATTTTGAAGTGAGAGTAAATGTCACTATGCTTTTAAAACTTAAATGTTCTTTTTTAAAAATAGGAGTGTTATACAGTCAAAATGCATGCAAAACTTCTATTTCTCTTTCATGTATGCACTTTCTCTCTTTCATACACAGACACTTGAAAAAACTACAGATTTAGCACATTTTGAAACTCATTCTTCAACTGGTAGCAAGTAGTAAATACAGTCATAATCTCTTGGATAGAAATTTGCACGCTTTCTCAGTTCATGGTTCCTGCTACGTTCTGAATGTTTGAGTCTCCCCAAAATGTATATATTGAAACCCTTATCATAAAGGTGATGGTATGGGAGATAGGTGATTATGTTGTGAGGGAAGAGCTGTCATGAATGGGATTAGTGCCACCACAAAGCAAGCCTCAGAGAGTTTGTTCCCCCTTCTATCATGTGAGCACACAGGAAGAAGGTGCCTTCTATGAACTAGAAAGCAGACCCTCACTAGGCACTTGATCTGCTGGTGCCTTCTTGATCTTGGACTTCTCAGTTTTCAGAACTGTGAGAAATAAAGTTCTGCTGTTTAGAAGCCACCCAGTCTATGGTATTTTGTTATAGCAGCCCAAACAGACTAAGATGGTACCCTTTGGTGTCTCAAAAAATATTTTCATATGTGTGCACACATATACTGGAAACAATTTTATTTTATTTCATCCTTAACCAATACCATTTACTAATGGGTTGCATGTGTGCACCTCTTGGGCACTTCACAGCTTCTCAAACCTTGTAAGCAGATTGGACACTGCCACCTTTATTTCCTCTTTTAAATTGAATTCTGCGTGCTACTTGCTTTTTATCACAGCGTCCTTAAGAAAACTCAACTTTTCAAAGACACGACATTAACAGGAATATAATACAATTCAGTGATGCAACTGTGAATGTTTTTAAGCTAATAATTTGCTTGTGTCTGATAGATATGGTCTTGCTTCCCTTGAAAATTTAAAATATTCGCTGTTCCCCTATGAATTTCCTGAGATGCCCTGGGACCCCTTGGTGATAGTATGGGAAATGCACCTCACCGAGCTGCTGGGAAAGCATGTAAACCTTAACCTGTGTTCTTTGGCAAACAGCATTCGGGCACAACATTAGCATAGTCCAGATCTTTCCTCAAATCAACTTCTCCTCACTCTATGGTACCAACTTCCCAAGATTATTTATTTCTCCCGAGTCATTTCCATTATAAACTTCCCATACTCATGAGCCTCCAGTGGATTCCATTTGTCCTATTGGATTTCAGTGTCAAATTTGGACTCTTGACTGGAGATCCTGCATCAACTGGCCATCTCTGTCATCGTTCTCCCAACTCCTTGCTGTAACGCCCCATGAACACTTCAATTCAGCCCAGGAAGTCTTTTCTCCACTCTTTTTTGCACCTTTCTCCTTGAGGGCTTTTGCTATTTCTCATTGTGTAATCCTTCTTACCTTTCTACTACCTATCCATGCTCCTTCAATGACTAAGAACCATTTCATCCACAGGCTTCACTGAGAAAACTCTGGGTGCAGCGTACCCCATGCCATCGAGTGCCTGAGCGTGCAGTTTCTTGCCGGACTGGCTGCATGTTCATCCTGTCTCTCCATGTATCAGCAATACCGTCTTAAATTACCAAATTTCCTATGCTTCTGTTTCTTGAGCTGCAAAACGGGGAAGAATATTATGTACCTCAGAGGGTTGTGGGAGGGTTAAATAATTCATTACTGTGAAATACTTAGATCAGTCCCTGACCCAGAGGAAGCACTTGGTAACTGTTAAATAATGATTATTATAGTTGTTGTCTTTTTATTTTAGTTACAAATTAAATGTGCTTGTTTTTCTGTAACTACAGTAAAAGGTCCTCCTCAAAGATGAACAGCACAGTGTTTCAAGTTCTGAAATTGAGCTTGACTGGAAAAATAAATCATTCTTCTAGATGATTGTAAAATGATCATGTAAATAAGTGCATTATTTATATGTACTTGTTTTTCCATAATCACAGTAAAAGGTCCCCTGAAAAATAAACATCACAGTGTTTCCAGTTCTGAAATTGAGCTTGAACTGGAAAAATAAATCATTTTTTGAGATGAGAGTATAATGATCATATAAATAAGTGCATTATTTAATTAGCAATCTGAGTTTTATGTAAAAGAAGTTTTCTCAAACTGACTTTTACCCATACTGTACACTAAAAACTTTTTTAAAAAAATGTTAACTCATCTACTTGGAAGCTTTTTAATATACTCCTTTGCTCTCTTAAAGAGAGGCTACTGACTATAAATTAAATTAGTTTTGACTCATTATTTTCAACACAAACATCCATCACCATGCAGTGACTCTGTCTAGTGAACTCCCCACCTGTGTCTCCTCTGCCATTTCTCTTCTCATCATGTTTCCCTGAAACTATCACTTCCTTTTAGTCAGAGAGTGGAAGACCCAAGAGGCTACTTCATTTGTAGCCTTACTTTCCAAGTAAGAGGTTTGTTTACCACCACAGCATGTGATGGCCTGAGAAGCCACCTAATTGGGCTTGGTGAAGGATAGAAGAATAAATTGGGACCAGTGAGGCCACACATGATGGCTGAAACAATGACATGTGGGTTTATAAAGCAGAAGTTTTACAATAATGGTTTCAAATTATCAGAGAAAAGTTTGCTTTTTTGTGTGTGGTTTGGTTCTGAAGATTTGATATTGCCAGTATGTGAAGTACAGAAAAACAAGGTCTTTCTCTGTTTTTACAGTATGGTGTTTTAAATGGTGGGGAGGCAGTGAGGCCAAGTTATGAAGAATCCACTTGCACCAGGGCATGGTTGGTGCTCCATTTCATTGCTGTACTTCCAAACATTTCATTTGAAGGAAGGGTTCAGAAGCCCCCTATATTGAAAATGTGAATCCACTACTTTAAAATGATGATGAGACAGAAATCACGTCTTCAGTGATATATAACAGATTCAAAAAGTCAGACTAATGCAGGAGGCTGTGTTGTGTGGTTCTGTGCCTACAAGAAGCAAGCATTTAGTATGTATATCCATTCTTTGTGTATCCTTCCTGGATGCATTATGTAGCTAGTGCATGTAGAAGAGATCATTATGGTACCAATTATTTCCACAGTAACATGGCTGTACAACAGATTGTTTGACATTGCTACCTTTGTTAGATGCTTAGCAGTGGTTAACTTACAGCAAGAACATGAGCGGTGCCCTTGGACAGAGTGTCACAATGAGTTGCCACCACTGTATTGTAAAATCCACTTTTGATGGCTAATTTTATATTTATGTCAACTTGGCTAGGCTATGACGCCCAGTTGTTTGGTCAAATGCCAGTCTAGATGTTGCTGTGAAGGTATATTTTAGATGTGACTAAAATTTACATCAGTAGACTTTGAGTAAAGCAGATTGCCCTCCAATCAATTGAAGGCCTTAAGAGGTCCTTTGAAGAGAGAAGGATTTCTGCCTCAGTCTGTCTTTGGACTCAGGACTACAATATCAGTTCTTCTTGAGATCTCCAGCCTGCCAGCCTGCCTTGTACGTTTTGCACTTGCCAGCCCTCACATTCATGTGAGCCAATTTCTTAAAAGAAATCAATCTCTCTCTCTCTCTCTCTCTCTCCACACACACACACACACACACACACACACACACACACATGCACCTTATTGATTCTGTTTCTCTGTAAAGCCCTGACTTATATAACACCAAACTTAGCTGATATCTACTTTCAATCTAGCTTCTTCCTCTGATTAAGAGTGAATGTTTCTTTCCAAATATAGAAGCCAATAAGCTGATGTGTTGTCAATGGCTTCCACTTGAGTTACTTCACTCCAAAATATTATTATTATTACATAAATCAAAACAAATCAGAACAGTAGCACTGAATACACGGTGCCCTCTGGGATACAGAAGAGTGTTACTTCATACTAGGACAAAGGGAAAAGCTCTTCCAGGTTCCTGTGATAACACCACTCCTGCTACATCCCAGATTTAACATCCCAGTGTTTATATGGAGAGAAAAATGAGACCCCACTGGACAACATCCATCGTTGCTACCTAATGAGGGTTTCACCAAAAACATAGGAAAGCAAAAGTCTTATTTAAAACTCTACTTCTCTAAAGCAAGAAACATTTTTCTTGTGACCTTTTCAATTGATGGAATATTCAGTTGGATACACCTCATCTTTTCATACTCTAGATTGCATTTCCTTAGAACAATGAAGAAGAGGAGCAACGTGGAAAGAAAGGGTGATGCCTGACATATAGCAGCAGATTGGCCAAAGGAAGGTAGGAATTCTATGAAGGAGAGGAAGAGTGAAAAGAGAAAATAAAACTGGGAAATCAAGATAAAGCTGTAAAGGGGAAGCAGTAATTCATTTCCATTCCAAATCTAGACCCTTGTAAGAATTTGCAAAATTTGAAGTAGTTTTGTTTTGTTTTGTGTCTGATCAGCAATGGAGACCATATTTTTTCCTTTCAAAATGGAACCATCAGTGTTGTTATAATCTCCAAACTATGCAAATAAATGGTTGGATGAATTTCATTTCACCAAGTAAGGGTTGATGCTGAAATTTACTTCAGGCAGAGAAGTTAGATGCATAAGGATATGTCAAATTCTCCAGGGGCTTGTGATGAATTCTTAGAGTGTGAAGCTGCTCCCCGCTGTTGTTTGTAGATAAGGACTTTTCAAAGTGGTCTGTGGATTTGAGAAATAAAGTAAATGGAAAATTTCTCCAAGTAGGGCATATTTCTGATGACTAAGATGAGTACATTAAATCTGTTCCAAGCTAAGTCAATAATGAATTGTTCCCAGATAAGCATACAAAAATGGGTTATATGTAAATTAGAGAAGAAGGAGCTGACATTAATTAACTAATTTAGTTCACTATGGAACTGGTCCAAAGAAACAAACAAAAAACTCCCAAAATACCCCTCAAAATAACTGACTGCGGTAGCATGACTTTCATCAAGTGATTTCATTAAGGTCACCAATAAATGCAGGACACGACGAACTCATTCTAGTTTCTGTGGAACAGCAAACAGTGTGGATTCTGAATTCCATAGTGCTGTTTATCTTTCACATTTTCTTGTTTTCATGATCCAAGTGAAAAAACTGAGCACTCATTAAATGATAGGAAAACCAAACTGTAGAGTAGGTCATAAATTTGGACAGAACTGGATTAGAAAGCACATCTTGAAAGAGGCATCACTGTGACTGATGAGAAAAATCTCTTAAAATCTTTGTAAATCATTTTTCATTGAATATTTTTAAACCTTATGATTTTGTTTTTAACAAAATCGTGATGGGTTTTAAAAGGGTCTCAAAAGCTAGGCATTTAAATGGTAGCTTTCCTAATTCCAGAGAAATTGAATTCAAAAAATAATTTACCTGGAATTGAAATCAGCACAGAATGTCCCTGTTTTGCCTCCTTCCGTGGTAAACCTATGACAGTAGGATCATGCATTTTTCTTTATATTTTAAAACTATAAATATTTGAAAATGCTAGAGCTTTTCAAAGTATAATCAAAACTATAAAATGGAAGTGAAAATGGATAGACTTTCTCTCATGAAAATGGTAATTATAGCTTACTTGAAACTTATTTCACATGAAATATATAAAATGCTTATACAAGAAAAGAGAGGGAGGAGAGAGCTAGATTCCTGGGGAAGAAGATGAAAAGTGGGCCAGAGATGAAAACAGACATGGTCTACCTAAGAGAATTGTTTCTCCAGGAAATACTTCCTTTTGTAAAAATATATTCCTAGACCACTTCCTAGAACTGGAAAGAAATCCACTCTCCTGAATGTAAAACAAGGAACCCAGGTGATGAGTCAAAATCCTTGCATTATGGCTGTCTCTTTATCACTAGTGAATCGACATGGGTTGTTCCACATCTGTAAGCCTCAGTTTTTTAAGTTGTCAAATGGAGAGAACATCTTGTCTAAATATTTTATTGAGTCGAGGAAAAGAAAACTGAAATGCTATACATGAAAGACTCCTTAAAGTAAAAATAAAAAAACTGCTTGATTGCAATATTTTATTGCTTTGATTCCTCTACTTCAATAGTTTGTTTAGATCTTACAGGTTTTTTTTTTTTTTTTCATTCCCAATCTCAACAGCAAACGTTTCATAAACTCCAGTGGAGAAAAGAAACCTCCTCTGACATGCTCCTGAATTTGTTACTCAGTCGTGTTCTACCACTTCAAAGTAAAATTGCTTTTGGAAGTTAGCGGCCCCATTAAAGAGAGTACAGCCAAGTGTTGGAGTGAGATTCAGGTTAGAGGGCTGTATTCAAATGTTGAAGAAACACTGATCACAAATAGAGCACAGGAAAATTCTCTCTGAGTCCTTTTCACATAAGATCTGTGCATGGCTTCCATCTCAAATTCATTTGAGGTCCTTCCTTAACTCACAAAGTACAGAACAGTAACAAAAAAAATCACATTGTCTTAGTAGGAATAACACATTTTCTTATGAGGAGCCAATGCTCTTCTGTCAAGTTATGGCTGAAAGGGCCCTCAGGAATCACCTAGACAGGTGGTTTCCAAACTTTTTAATGCAAACTTTCTTTCATCAAATGAGGTCTTACTCTGAACACAGATACATAAGATGGCATAGAAGTGGCTCTGCTTTGTTGAATCGGGAGAGGATGGAGTTATCCACTCAGTCACTTCACTTACCCACTGGAATGTCACATTTTCAGAGTCCTAAAGCTCTGTGGTATGCAGTTTTAAAATAACTCATCTTTTCTCTCATTTTACAGAAAAGGGACATTAATTTGTGTCCCTGGTGGAGGGACCAGAGCCCACACTTGCTAACTACATCTAGTGCTCTTTCTGTTACACTAGCCCTTTTCCTTCATTTTCTTCCAGTGTCATACTCTGCTGAGCGTAAATGAGTTGGTTAAACCCCTGTGGGTGCGCTCTATGAGGAAGCCTGTGGGTGGTGGTTGCGGGGCAAGAATCTGGGTCTGTGAACAAAAGAAAAGAAAAAGATGTAATGTGTGCCTCATAAATAAGATTCAGTCACTCAAAGGCAAAATAGAGAAATAAGGAATTAAATGAGGGTAGAGGAAACAGCAGCAGTTCACCAACTTTTGGCTGCACTTTAACATGTTCTAAATTATTGATGATTCAAAAAAGCTTTGGTTCGTGTGGGTTTTATTTTTTTATGTTTACCTAAGAAGAACATGACTGAAAAATTGTAAAATATTTATTAATTTATTCACTTAAAAATCATGTCAATAAACTGTTATATATTAACATAAATAAGAGTTTAAAGAAAAATAACTGTTTTCCAACTAAAAGATAGTGAAAAGAGTGGCACTGTTTTATCTATTTGCAAATTTCTGTAATGCCTGACTGAGAAGAACACAGCTGGATTTTCATATCTGCTCTGCATTTGAGGTGATATGAATGAAATCAGTTCATCTGAGTAATCGCACACCTTTCAGACTCTGGGAAATGCCACAGTAGGTTCAAAAGAGCATGAGAGTACAGAAGGCAAATGACATCTTAGTAGTATTATGTAAGTAATTTTGACCCTACAGACTCCCGAAAGGTGTTCAGGGACCCAGACAGGTGCTTGGATCACACTTTGAGAACTGTTGGTTTAGAGATACCAGATATATCATGGGGATAAGCCAAATTAGATAAGAAAGAAGACAAAGATAGCACTTTTCAGTTGATCTTTCAGCAGTGATGTCTCTACTTGGAAACTGATAAGAAGTATGAATCAAAGCCAACAACAACAAACACTAAAGTGGTATTCGGAACCCAAGGTAGCCCAATTGATTTGCTCTGGAAACTAAAAATATGTAAGTTGGCCATTTACTTTTAGACTGTGTAAGGAGAGTGAGGAGTAAATATAAACATTGTTTTAATTAATTAAACAGAAACTAAACAAAAGGCAGAATTTATTGCCACCACTCTACACCATATGTAGAAAGAAGCTGCAGTTCTAAAATAGGCAAAATTTCTAGAATTTCAACATGGAGTTTCTGGGTACGATATTGTAAGAAATCTATTCTATGTAGAGAGAAACTAAACTCTTTAAGAACCTTTGTAATTTGTTATAGTATGTGGTCAGTTTTATGTAATCCATGCCAGGCTTGTAGAGTTTAAGATCATCTTTAGAGTGACTTGTAAGTGTTTCTATAGGGACACTCTGAACTGAACGTTAAACCTTCTACCACTGTTCTCTTTCCTTTCAAATATTTGCTGCATGCTGAGCCAATCCACTTGTCACCATTATCTCAAGTTTCTTTTGTATGCTCCCCACATCCAAATTCTCAAGACTGTACAAAGCCATGTGCCCACAAGACAATTTGAGGAGGTCCCCACAGGGGCACATGTTGTGAATGACTCAACCTGAGAATGCTGGCTCCATCCTTAAGCTGCGCCAGGCTTGGCCTCAGGCTCTTGATTCAGGAGAAAAACCATGATGCATTTTTAAATCTGAAAATGTAGCCTTTATTTCTCTTTTTTTCTGAGCGAATGGCCAAGACAAAGATAAGAGGAACGAGGCTGAGTTAGAAATTCAACTCATGGAAACATAGGCAAGAAAAAAATCAATCTTACGAAAGCAAACATATTTGTCAACTTTGCCTTTTCAATATACTGCAAATGATACATTCAAAGTATTAAAAATAATACCTTGTTGAGAGAAAATTGATAAAAATAAATGAAAAGGAAAGAAGAACAAATAAAAGGAGAAATTGGAGAAACTGCATAGACAAAAACTTCCTTAAATGCAATCATTTCTTTTGCTTCTATCCACTCTCTGTGAAACTCACTTCAGGCCAAAAGAAATATGAATGCATTTGAAGGTGAAAACAGATTATAATGGAAGTATCTCTTTGATTACTTTTGAAGCTTCAAGTCTCCACTATTTATTTTTATTTTTTGAATGTTATTGTGGCAGATACAACATTAACACTTGCAGAATCTGATAGAGACACCAACAGTGGAATAATGCAATTGCATGCAAATAGAACGTCCCAACAAGAAGAACGTGTCAGGTGAATAATGACACATACCAGAATCCTGGTGGCATTTAGGGATTAGTTTAATATGTAAAAATAATGAGGCAAGCAGAAAAAAAAATACATAGGTGAATGTTTCCTAGATAAATACTGATCTGGAAAATTTACGTCAGCCTTTTCATTTTTCTACACTAAAAATACATAGTGTAGTCTTACTGGAAAAAATTGTGTGCATATTTTTAATAGGAGGCTCTGGTTTGCCATGTAAATTACCCATCAGGGAACATAAGAAGAAAGGACTGGTTATAGAATTAAAATGACCTCAGTGGAAGCTGACACAACACAAAGGTGAGAATTTTTTGTGTTCTGTCATTGGTGTCCAATGATCAGTACCAGAGGACTCTCCCCCTTTGGGGTAGAGACTGGAGAAATGAAACCAGAGTGGTTTTTCTGTATGGTATTTATGCAACTAAGTATAAATACATTAAACCTGACTTGAGCTCAAGGAAGCAGAGAACTTGTGTTCTAATTCCTAGCTCAGTTGTTTTAGCCTGTGGCCTTGAGCAAGTCTGTGAGACTCCTTATCTTAACAGTGACATATGATGACAATAATAATGCTCTCAGGAGCACCAAGTAAGACATAGGGATGTGAAGTCTTTCTTTTTGAGTTGCTGCCAATCTTCTGTCTTCTCTTTCTTCTGGAAGTTTCGGGTGTTCTGTAGGCATCACATTTCAGTGCCATCAGTTCACACACCAATATTCACAAGTCTTTTTAAAGAACTTCAAGACTTTTGCCTAACAAAGACTTGTAACAAATAGGGTATTTGCCCGATAAATATAAAATAAACATATAGCCTTCATATTTAAGATTCTGTCCATATATACATACAGACTCTTCAAGAGGTACTAGAAAAGTCTGCATTAGTTGATTTTCAGAGAGAGTGGATCAATGTCTATCCAGAGACCTAGGGACATGACTGGGACTTGGTGTCAAACATTTTTTCTCCCATTCCTTCACCTCTACTCTTTCAGCCTCTGTTCTTTTTTTATACATTGTTTAACCTGCCTTTGGTTCCAGGAGGCTTTTCCCTTCTGTTTGCCAAATATGTTTATAACCCCCACCCACCCTCCCTTGAGAGTATGTGTGTGTGTGTGTGTGTGTGTGTGTGTGTGTGTGTGTGTGTGTGTTGTGTGTGTGTTGGGGCAGCACCTGTGTTCATCTTCATTTTTATGTGCTACTTATGAAGTTTCTTTTTTTCTTTTGCAACTATTTATATAGTTTCTGTTCCCAACTTGCAAACAATACTTGTGCTTGCTGTTTCTTCTGTGAAGCATGAAACTCACTTGCCATGGAGATACACAGTGGCCATAGATTTGCCTTTGGTCTGCACCAAAATTTGCCTTCTAGAGAATAGAATGCTTCTGGGGTTTTCTTCCCAACTAATTCTTGGCATGGTTGAAGGCCAAGAAATTGGCCTCAAAGAAATTCTGTCTACTGAGTTTCCTGGCAATTGCCTCTGTGAAAAGCACACCCCAAGGAAACAAATCTCCCCTGCCGATACTTTCTTGTTTCATTGGTTTTAAACATCTTCCACACAGCTCAGAGACAGCAGCAGAGGGGCTGCTTTGGGAAGTAGCCGAAGCTCTTTTATCTTGTAGTCTCCTCAATCTGGGCTTTGCTTATAAAATAACACTGAAATTTATAAAGCCCTATAACATTTGATTTATTTTTAATCCACTCTTGGGTTGTGTAGCAATAAAAATCCAGGCAATGATGAGGCAACCTTCAATAAAACAGTATGTTATTGCCAGGGAACTAGCTCATGTAAGCCCTACTTTAAAATCAGCTGGTCTGTAACTCCGGGGAACAACAATAAAGAACAGACACCAAGGTAACTCCCTCTTTTGTAAAATTCCCCTTCCTTAATTAATAACAATTGTAAAAATGTAATTTTAGGATATCTTCTAAATACTCAATACTACATAAGTTATAGAAACAAATAGAAACAAAAATCACTTGCAAGTTACTACTACCATACTTTGAGTTTATTTCCTAATATGATGAGCACATTATTTTGCATCTTGATTTTTTTTACATACTGTATCCCAGAAATCTCTTCCATATTTCTATGAAGTCTTTATATCTGTCATAATTAATATTAATATAGCTTTTTATCTTACTTCAGCAATGAGATTTCCTTTTGTGACCCCATTTCTGAGTTACTCTAGTTGATACAGAGTTATGAGTTCTCTCTTCTTTACTTGATGCATTAAGCACAGAAGAATTGTTGTTTTACTCAGTCTGTGGCTTTAGTGAAGGCTTAGAAACACAAAAGGTGGGATGAGGCCTGTAATCCCAGCACTTTGGGAGGCCGAAGCAGGCGGATCACGAGGTCAGGAGATCAAGACCATCCTGGCTAACTCGGTGAAACCCTGTCTCTACTAAAAGTACATAAAATTAGCCGGATGTGGTGGCGGGCACCTGTAGTTCCAGCTACTCAGGAGGCTGAGGCAGGAGAATGACGTGAACCCAGGAGGTGGAGCTTGCAGTGAGCCAAGATCATGCCAATGCACTCCAGCCTGGGCAACAGTGCAAGACTCCGTCTCAAAAAAAAAAAAAAAAAAAGGTGGGGTGAGGGGCCAGGGAACAAGCCATGGCAGGGAGCTCTGAAAGGTTTATTTCAGTGCTATGCCTGCTACTAGGAATCTCTTCCTGGTGTCTCAAGATGACAGCACCACACTAGTCCACTGGCATCTGGGAAATGGTCATAGAGTCCCCTGGCTTCCAAATAAGTGGCAATGACCTTGGTTCAGGCCTAATACAGACTAATACAGACTACCGTTCTTAATACAGACTGACACTTGTCAGAGAAACCAAAGGAGCCATAATATGCACCTGTCTTCCAAATCTTGCTTGAAATTGAATCAAGGTGCTTGAAACAAACCACTTCGTTAATATTTCAGCAGAGCTACCTTCTGTTGCTGAGCTTGGAATGGTATGTTGAATAACAGGTGATGTGGCATGATGCCTCAGCCAATATCCTCAAATAGTCCAGATCACAGCATCACTCATTTTTATCATTCACGCAGGCTTCTCAGCTTGGCCATTTTCCTATGGTGCTAAAGCACATCATTGAAAGCTCAGGCAAGTCTACCTCCCTATCATCCCCATCATGATCTGAGGTGAATGCAGATGCATGTTTAGGAAGTACTGATGTTAGTCCATGTGGGAAGTAAATGTCACGGTCTCTTGTTATTGCATCAAGATCTTGTACTGGATGTAGAATATTTGGAAACATTGTCAAGTCTTTAATGCAGTCAGGAATTCCTTTCCTAAAATCATAGTCAAAAAATTTTCACTCCTGAGACGATGTGCCAAAATTAATTTTAGATAGATGATGAAAGGGTGAAAAGTAAAAGAAAATGATAAAGTCATTTTTAAAATCTGAAAGAAAATATGGACAACTGTTTATCTGATATTTGGAGAAGGAGAGACTTTTGAAGTTTTATGTAAGGGAAAAATCACAAAGGATTTGACTACATAAATATTAAAACTTTTATATATCAACACTATAATTGAAATTCAGGTCCATCAAAAAGCTGGTAAAATATTTGCACCAATATGGCATTGTTAATAGTCTTAAACAATAAATAGGTAATGAAATAAAAAATAGCAATGATAATTCAATAGTTAGAAACATAAAGATCTTAAGCAGAACATTCATGAAAGAATAAAAACAAAAATCTTAAATAATGAGAAATCAGTGGACTTCCACTTCTAGGAAGATGAAGTAGACCTATTTTCCCTATTTCTCTGTGAAGTACAGCTAAAAACCATTATCCATAAAACAAACATAAGTCTATGAAAGGTGGACAAAAGGTGGCAGACTGGCTAGTGACTTGGGAACTCAAGTGACAAAATAGTGGTGAGTTCTCTAGGATTTATTTTTTTTTCTTGTATATTCTGGTTTGGGAGCTGAAAAAGCTAGTAACCTGGAAACATCAACAGACACAGACAAATGAAGCCCAAACAAGAGCCTGTTCTCTGTAGTCAAAGAACCAAGAAAAAGGCAGCTTAGCATGAAAGAGAAGTTTTAGATAATAATCACTCTATCCTTGACAAGCCCATGCCACAGACCTTGTGGGGAGCCTATACTTCATTCTCATCTGGCGGACATGAAGTACCCTTTATACTTCATGTCTGAAAGGATACTTTCAGACATGAGTGGCATCCAAGGATACCTAGTAGAGTCAGGGCTTCCATTATGGCCCAGTAATGGTGAGGACAACACCCCTCCATGGTTTCAGTGAAGGTTATATGGAAAGCAGTAGCAAGGCACTCTTGTCCCTCTCAGCCAGGGAAGCATCTGTGGAGGTCTAGTGAGAGCCAGAACTCCCCGCTTATCCAACAGTTGCCAGAAGTCCACCTGCTCAAGTCTCTATGGAGACTGAGTGGGCAACCTGAATTTCTACCAGACCTGGCACTAAATAGGTAGCACCCCTCATTCCCCAGCCAAAGATGTGGTGGGGGGGGGAGGGGGAGGGGCAGAAACAGCTAAAAGTAAAATAGAAGCTTTAGCTAAATCCAGAACCTTATGACTTAACACTCAAAATGTCTATGTTTCAATTAAAAATCATTTCTCATACAAGAACCAGGAATATCTCACATTGAATGAAAAAAGACAGATGTCAACATCTAGATGGCAGAGACAGTAGAATTTTAAACAAGCAATTATAAAAATGCTTCACTGAGTACTTATGAACATGTTTGAAACAAATGAAGAAATAGAAACTGTCACAAAGAAATAGAAAGTCTTAGCAGAGAAATAAAAGATATTTAAAAAAGAACCAAAAGGAAATGTTAAATCTGAAATACAAAACTGAAATAAAAATCTTAACAGCAGAATGGAGGGCACAGAGGAAAGGATCAGTGAACTGAAAGATAGAACAATAGGAAAGATCCAATCTGAATAACAGAGAAAGTGAAATGGAAAAATGAACAGTGCCTCAGGGACCCATGAGACTAAAAAAAGATCACACATTCATGTCACTGTGGGTCTCTGAAGAGAGAAAGAAGATGGCAGGGTTGAGAAAATACTCAAAGAAATAATGGCTGAAAATCTCTCAAATTTGGCAAATGACATAAACCTACAGACACCAGAAGTGAAGTAAACCCAAAGAAATCCATACAAGACACATCACAATTGAACTTCCGAAAAGCAAAGGCAAAAAGTCTTAAAAGTAGCTCAAGAGAAATGAAACCTGATCTGTAGGGAAAAGCAATTTGAACGACAATGGACTTCTTATCAGGAGTCAGGAGCCACATGGAAGTAGCAAACATTTTCAAGTGCTGAAGAAGGGGAACTCTTAACCCAGAATCCTTGGATATCCACTGGAAACAATTCATGAAGGACATTCTCAGATAAAGGAAAACTAAGAGAGTTTGTCACCAGCAAACGTATCCTTCATTTTGTATTAATGCTTTTGTGCAAGTATTTCCAGATAGCATAGCAACCAAGTGGGGTTAGGGTGATGGTTGACACTCCTTCTGGAGTAGCAGTGCAAGTTTCCTATCCAACATGGGTCCATGGACCTCACAAAGTTGGTTTATGGTTGGACTTTAGAAAGGTCCATAACTTCCCAATATTGTATGCACAATTTGTTCCCCATGTGGATTTCTTTGAGGTGACAGTCAAATACTTTCATCAGATTCTCAAGGGATCCAGGACCTAAAGATATTTAAACCACAGTAATATCCCCAATGATACAGTGACTTACGTTGATGCCATATGCTGAATTAACTCCTTTGAGAAGTTTTGTCCTCATTTGAGTTAAGATGGGACATGGTAGATAAGCTAGAATAAAGATACATTCATTTAAGAAGCTGGAAATTGTATCATTTAAATTCCTTATTAAGTATTCTAGTGAGGAAGCTGAAATATAGTGGCATGTATAGCTGATCAGGAGCCAGTGAGGAAACCCCAGGGACAGGTGGCTGAAAGGATTTAACAGCACAGAAATTGTATACATCAGGGTCCAGGAGGTGAAGGAGATCTCTTTACATGAACAGTCTACAAAAATCTTGAGTAAGGCTTTGGATTTCCACAGTGCATTGACCTAGGCATTTAAGCCAATCATATCTAAATTCAAATGGCAATAAAATATTTTTAAAAATCTTTCAAAACAGGTGATGCTACAGTCTCTGTGCTTCACAAATCCAAGTTATCATTATTGGCTACCACTCCTCCATATGCACAGGCAATAAGTCAGGTATTCCTTCCAGTAATTGGGGCTACAATGTAAACTTAGCAAAGCTTCCAGATTAACACAGTTGTAAAAACAAGACTTCCTAATAACCTGTCATCTGCTTTCCCAATTTCTCTATAATTTTAGTCTGTAGATGACATTCTTATGGAGTTTTAGGTGACTGTCATATTGCAGCCATCTGGCAGCCTGTTTAAGAAGCACAACTCTGACATTATAAGAGGATGAATCAGTGGTTAAAAACAAAACAAAAGGTGGTTGATGTTTATTGTAATACAATCTTATAAAATCTGAGAGTATTAACTAATTCGTATTTATAAAAGCATCTTCAAACTGAAATATCCACTACCATTGAAAATCATTTTAACTAGATAAAATATTTCCCCAAGTTGTTTTTTTGTGACACAAAATAAAATAGTGGACATTCAATGATTATAAAATGCTTGTTTGCTTTTAGAATGGGCATATCATGGATATCAGGGATTTTTGTGTGTGCTTATGTAATTTCCTTGCTAGTAATTTTTCAGTAGTTCTGCGTGATAAATCTAAACTCCTTAGGTTGGACATGAATTCTTTTGTAGTCTAAACCTGATCATCTTTTAATTTAACTCCCATAATACTCAGACAGTAATTTTATATCCTACTTGTGAGGAAATACTAAGTAGGGTCCTGAGCTCTCATACCTTTCTCTTTTTTGTCTTTTTGTTAGACTCATGTTTTCCAATACTTGAAAAGCATTGCTTGTTGTTCACCTGAAAATTTCTTCTTCAAAATTCAGATCTTCCTAAGTTCTCAAACACACCAAGAATTTTTTTCTTCTATGTTCCTGTAGTGTATATCCATTTAATCATGTATAATGTGTATGTATTATAACAACCTGTACAACTATTTCACCCCATTTATCTATTTGTTCATTTAAATATGTGTTAGGGCAGGGTGTGGTGGCTCACACCTGTAATCCTAGCACTTTGGGAGGCAGAGGCAGATGGATCACTTGAGGTCAGGAGTTTGAGACCAGCCTGGCCAACATGGTGAAACCCCATCTTTAATAAAAATACAAAAATTAGCCGGGCATGGTGGCTGCACCTGTAATCCCAGCTACTCGAGAGACTGAGGCAGGAGACTTGCTTGAACCTGGGAGGCAGAGGTTGCAGTGAGCCGAGATTACACCCCTGCACTCCAGCCTGGGTGACAGAGTGAGACTGTCTCAAAAAGAAAAAAATAATTATATATATATGTGTGTGTGTGTGGTAGACTCACAAATAAACATGTGGTAGACTGTGTTCTAGGCACAGGAAATACAGCAGTTATCTTAATCAGGGTCTAAAATAGAAAGTATTTTGAATATTTACAACAGAGGGGGTTTAAAGCGGAGCATTGGTAATTCAGGTGATGGAGGAGACTAGAATCCAAACAGGGCCCATGGAAGCAGCCAGAAGTTAATAATAGGAAATCACCAGCATCCCAAGACTGGGGAGGCTGAAGGAGGTGATGCTGCAAGAGCCCAGGAGCTGTGGTCACCCTTCATAAACTGGAACCATGACTACCTGCCTATGAAAACTACTAGCCTTTGAAAGCTACCTGAAACCATGTGGGAGAAACAGCTTCTATTGGAGAGGCCATCACAGGAACAAACTGAGGGAGAAATACCCTGGCTGCTCCCTTCTCCTGTTCTTCAATCAATCAGTCCTTTCTATTGTTATTAGTTAATTTGGAAGCCCTCAATGAAAAGAGCCTGAGAAGTGTCATCTGTAGGTTTGTAACTCGCAGTGGTACAGAGCACAGCAGAGGAAGAGTGCAAAATGGATTCTAAGGCAAAAATGCCCAGGTTTGGAACCGTGGTGAAAAATCAGAAACATTTTCTCAGCCTTCACAAAACAGTCTAAGCATTTCATTCTATTTCATCTCTGTATTCCTAACTCCTTTTGTGGCAATTGCACATTATAAGTGGCCAATATACATCTTGATTACCTTAATAGATAAATGAAACAGGTACAAAATAAATAGTCATTTTGATCTCACGGTTCCTTCCACAACTCTGACAAACTGCTTCACAGGAAGACACTTTGAATGGCAGTTTTATCACATGATGTCAAATAAGCAGAACATAGCTTTCACTTCCCTCGTGTGGGCATTTGAGTTCTCTATACATATTGAATTTTCTCTGGTGTTTTGCTTTAGGCCTCATAAATCTCATGTCATTCCAAGGCTTCATAGTCCTGAGGATTATCAGTGTCACTGTATTCCAGGTGATGTAAATTGTTGTGACAATTTCCAGGTTTCATTCTGTTTTATTTTGCAGGACAGAGCCTGTCCCAACAGCCCTTCTTGCAGATGTTGCATTCAACACTCTATGAGAAGATCACTGGATTTCCCTTGTGCAATCTGGGCATGAGATGGGCATTGGAATTGATCGCAAGCTTTTCTGGAGCAAACATTTCCAAGATTCTGTTGAACTTGTTGGCAAACTCTCTAAGTGTTATGAGTAGCATTTAGATTAGCAGCTGTTCCTCTTATTCCTATAAAGATTTTCTCCCTGGCCAATGTCTTTTTCTGAGCCATTCTAAATGCCAAAATTGGTTCAAAAAACATGGATGGAGAGATTGTATGAACACTGCATACAAAATGATTCAGTTCAGTAAAAATTTTGGCATGTGGATTCTGTGCTTGGAACTGTGCTGAGCAGAGGATGAGGGAGACAAAATCACAGAGCAGTTAAAAATGTGAGCTTGAATTGGATGGTTTTGATTCCACTGTTCACTGAATATGTAACCTAGGGCAAATTGCTGTCTTTTTGCATTGGTCTTCTAATACATAAAAAGGGGATAATAATGGTATCAACCTAAAAGATTATTTTAACTATTACATGAACTAAGGCATGTGGCATGGTGAGAACAATGCCTTGTACATAGTTTTGGTCATCATCATCGTCATCCTTATTTAAAAGCACTGCAGAGTCTGCACACTGCTGAAGGGCAAGGATTGAGGCGCCACCACCTTTGCATCCCCCCAGTGCCTAGCACAGTACCTGGGCCACAGTAGCTATTCCCATTTTTAAAAATTATTCAGATGTAGTGAAATGCTTCAAATTGCTTACTATATCCTATTAGAACATGCCCTAATTTTCATCCCTGATTCATTCAGTCAGGAGAAATAAGCCCTTAACCCAGCATCCTGGCCTTTAGGCTGACTCCCGGATCTCTCATTCTCTGTCCACCTTCAGTTTGCATTTCGGGATAATTGGAGTTCAAGAGGAGAGTGGAGACAACAAGGGAAGCCACCAATGATGAGAAAGGCAAATTCAAAGTAAACATAGTGAGCTAGAGTAAGATGACACAAATCCCGGCACCAAAAAGGAATAGAATGAATGGAAACTATACCCTTTCCAAAAGCTTGCACACTTTAAGGGTTTCCACTCTCATGAAGGCTTTCAGGTAGGTCTCATTACTTAGAACACCTGCCCCCTCCTTCCTCCAAGCATCCACATCCTAACTATCCTTTTTAGTCCAAGGATGTATTTCTCCTGGGACCCAGAGGAGTAATTTCAATACATGACATAATCTCCTTATAGACGTGAGTAGGTATTGCTTAGAGGCCTCCAAATTTGATCTTGTTTTCACTTAATTTATTTTTTCACTGGGTAACTAGCTCATTTATCAAGGTATATTGAGTGCCTTGTCTGTATCAGGCCCTGGGCTAAAGCACAAGACACAGGTGAATAACTCCAGTGTTTTGATCTCACAAAACACAAAGAGATATCATTGTATGAAGAATTACATTTGTGAGAAAACTTTAAACAGAAGTATATCTGAGTGCTGTGTGGGCAGAGAAGTAGGAATGACTAAATGTTTTTAATATAGACATTTTTCGGCTACATATCCAGTCTTCCTCAAATCCTAACTTTCTCATTCTCTTAACATTCAATTAGCTGGTCAATTCAGTTTGCTCATTCAATAACTGTTTATTGAGTTCTTGCTGTATGCTGACCTTTGCAGAAATCTAAAGTATAAATGATATTTCTTTCCATGTAGGACTTTATAAAATATTAGGGAGAGAAAATAAAAACTCACAATGCCCCTCTAAACAATAGAGGTTATAGTTTAAAAAGAGTTCATGGAGGGGGTGGACCTTACCTTGGGCCTGCAGGTATTTACAGGAACCTGGTACCTGGAGGACAGAGGAAGAGGACCCTCTAAGCAAGGAAGATGACTCGGGGGCCTCCTGAGAGTGAATGGGCCCATGTTGTGTTGAGAGGACATACAGAAAAAAGGAAAATGATTCAGTTCAGGGAGTTGAGAGGGAGAGGTGATAGGAGATAAGGTTGGATCGATGGGAGGGATCAAATCATGTAGGTCTGAAAAATCTCAGAAAAAAACTGTATAATTAATTAGAGTATCTCATGCATACTCTGTGCCCAGCAGCCCATTCTACACCTTCCAGGAAAACAGAAGGCGAATAAGTGAATTACAGGTTTTCTTTGACAAACTGAATATACTAGATAGTTCCATTGTGAAGAGAAGTTGCTATCTTGTAGCCTGAACTTAATATTTAACTTCTTGTCTTTGCCACCTTTATTAAACGTCAGCCACCGTCACTGCCTTTAAACCTTTTCACTTTGATTTCTCGGTTGTTGTGGGGTCTGTTGGTGGTCACGTAGAAAATCACGCTGGTTGCTGGATTCCTAAGCTGTACTCACATTGCTTGCCTTTTGTCTGCCAACTCCTGAGGTGGTGACACCTTGTCAACAGTGTCACAACCCAATATGGGCCAACTTTTTACCTTGTCACCTTGCAGACTGATGTTTTTGAAAATACGTCAACAACACAGATGCTTGCAGGGCAGTTGTGGAGGTGAGGATGTGTGTAGACGTGTGGTTATAGTCATGCTGAGGAAAAAGCTTATTTATACAGATAAATAAAATGAAACATCACAGAAAAATAAACATGTAATTTTTTTTGGACTTGAATAACTTGACAATTTCAAAGGAATAAAAGCAGCAGAGCTATGAAGACAACCAAGCAAGTTACTAAGCATTTAAACAAAAATTGAATATTTATACAAAGTAGCATGAAAAATAAGCGTGGAATAGAGTTAGGGTTTATATGGGGCTTCTAAGTAGAGGGCTGAGAAACAAATTTCTGTTGATACTCTTCTTGGTTTCAAAGGGTGCCCAGATTATCCCAGAGGCCTCCATGTGCTCTGTCTCTGTCCCTCTCACTGCTGTTTTTGACCTGGGCTTCCCTCCTCTGTTGCCTGTGTGAGGAATAAAATTCAGGCTTCTACCCTCCCTCAGCTTCTCACCTCACATCAACAAAGGAAAATACAAGGCTGCTTTTCTGTTAATGTTTCACATTAACAAAGGAAAATACATTGCTGTTTTCCGAGGGCTTCTCCAATCATGCCCTCAGAAAACTCCAAAAGTTTTCTTCTCCCAGAAAACTTCAACCTCTTGGGTTGGGGACCCCTTCGCAAGACTCTTCCTCTTTTCACCTGCAGAAGAAAAAGTAGCCACACAGAGACCGAAGTATCCATTTTAGTGAGTCTCTTGAGACTTTCATAAAGGAAGCTAAAACAGGAAGTTTGTGCCAGTGCAGATGAGGGCAGGAGTCAGCAGAGACTGGAGGCCATAGAGTTCTCCAGGAAAGGAGTCTCAGGATTTAGCTTCTCCTTTTGACTCTCACTTCTGTAGCCAACAAACATGTTAATTTCAACCAGGCCAGGCTAAGCTTTGCTGTGAGGAAGGCATCAGACAGCTGTATGTCCAAGGCAAAATAAGAAACATGAAGAACAATCAGGATCTTGGGTTGAGGTTCGACATTTTTCCTTTTTTCTGAGAGGGGATTTCCAGTTGCTATCTGTACAAAAGGCAGCCATTTTGCTGTACTCAATTTGTAAAACAGAGTTTAGATATATTATCTGTCCTCAGTTTAGTTTGGTACCATTGGTGTGGAAGGGCAGAAATCACATAAGAATGTGATGATGGCATACAATAATACTGCTTTGCCTACAGAGTTTTCAAATTACATTTTAAAAGTTTATTCACTCCAACATACTTGCTGATAACATACTACTTACTTGGGGTGGTGGAGGACACCAGGAAATAAAAATACACACTTTCTTACCCATAGGAGCTTCCAAGCTTGTGGAAGAAATGCTGGTGCTGTTACTCACAGCAGATGTCCCCCAGACCCAAGATATGTTTGTGTTAATAGCTATGAGATTGCAAGGAAGAAAGATTATGCCTGGTGAGGGGCTTCAGACAGGAAGTTGGATTTCCTTTGAGATTTTAAGGAAGGAGAATTAAAATCAACTCTTCTGACAGTGAGAATGGGTAGAATGATTCAAATAAAAGAGAAACGGAGTGAGGAAAGGCATAGAATTAAGAGAGTCTATAGTTTGTAGATTTGGAATTAGTGGTAACCCTGGCTTGACTGAAAATAAAAGGTATATGAAGTGATTTTGTCACACATTTTAAAAAAGATGGAGAACAGTTTAGTTTCTTCGTAGAGGGCTTACATACAAAGACGTGTAGTCTTTATAGCAATGACAGCCACAGGATTTATTGCATGGGATAGTACCTTGACAAGGTCTTTAAGACTCAATGAGAGGTTTCCTTCCATGTACCTACCCTACAACATCATGCATCATACTGGATTGTAACTGCTTCTCATATATACTCTTTTATAGACTGAAGATTCTTTTTAAGGCAAGAACTACTTTTTGAAAGATGAGCTTTTAGAGAATACTAGTTAGAGCTTGGTACATATCATGGACTAAAAAAGTCTTTTGAATAAATAACTGAAAATATCAGAGCTGACAAATATTGTACCAGTCCAGGGAAGTCAGGGGTATCTTGGATAGATACTTGACAGTTCCTGGGGGCTGAGTGGATGGGGAAGGCAAGGAAATGATTTTCAACCTTGTGACTTTGGATGGTGGTACCTTGGACAGAAATAAGATAGTAAGAAATTGTCACTGCTATTTTGATGGGAAAATGTGCTGGCACACTCTTCCAAACCCTCAAAATGCAAGCTAAAATAGCATGCCTAATCTCTATAAATGGATGACATCAATTATAAAACTAAATCAATATGCTTATGAAATTTAATGTTTGCTTGCACATATATTTTTTAAACTTCCATATATTAAAAGGTAACCTGTGCATTTGTCAGATGTTTTCTGAGTGTCAATATGCAACTTAATATCTTGCCTCAGGTCCAGTGAAAAACCAGACTATTTTACCCCCCAAAATTTAGGAAAACTCCCATAGAAAGGATGAAACAAAAGTGATGGATCTGTTATTCATTAAATTGTTATAGTATGGGGCTCAGTGGTAACTCTGCCCTGTTACTCCCTACAAATCATCCTGGTGGTGTAGAAGTGGAGACATTATCAAATAAGTGAAGAGACTGTGGTTGCCTTCAGTTTAGTGTCTGGACTCACTGTGTCACTTCCTTCAATACTACTAACTGAAATGTAAAATGCTATTTAATTACAAGGTTTTAAAAAGTTAAACGCTGAATATTTAACAGGTTAAACTTTCAGAATTAAGCATAACATTAACAGAGAGAAATTGTTAGTTGTGGTAGAGCATTATGTTCAGGAATGCAATTTTTTACAAAAAGAGCCCTAGAAATAGTGATAGCTATAAATCAGTGCTCCAGGAGAGCTACAAAATGTTTCAGGTATTTGGAGCAGAGAGAGATCTTTTATGGCTAGATGAAAAGTACAAGTATTCATGTACTCAGGAGTACATGAACTTGACCTTGAATTATGGGTAGATTTGCAACAGGCAGCAACTCAAAGAAAAAGAATCCAAATAATACACTACAGAAAACTATTCCACTCCTGAGCTGCTGTTATTAGAACTAGAAAATTGACTATGCTGTAAGCCTACAACTATTAAGAAATACGTATCCCAGAAGTTAACCAGGAAACACATAAAGAATAGAAATGTTCCCAATTTCAGGGCTGTAAAAATTAAGTTAGAGGTTGACAGAGAAAAATGTGTAATAAAATTCAAGTTAGTTACAATTTATACTATGTTAGAAGAATGCAATTCCCTTGGAAGAAACTTTATTTTCCCATTGACTTATAGTTACAGATGTGCTTAATTCCATCACTGATTTATTATTAAGTAATGAATATTAGTACTATAGCTTAAAGTAGCTCTCTTTCTTGTATGTCAAGTAGTTAATGACCTGTAAATGAACTCAAGTATGTTAGGGAAGCTCATTATTTAAGGTAATTATTTAGCAAAGCAATGATCCTTTGGTTATGCAAATTACTGACATTAAGTTATAAATTTGTAAGTATCTAGTTTTATGTTTCATTCTGGGCCCTCAAAGCGACCTTCCAATCCAGGTATTGCTTGCTCTAAAGTTAAAATGCAAATATATACTTCAAGAGTAAGAGAGAGTGTAGATGTTGCCAACATTATGAGGTTCCTACATTTTCCTGCAGGTGATAGAGCTGCTGGAAATGATGCCCAGGATGATAGTGATGATGGTGATCAGAACAGTGATAGCCTTGGCTTGACATGTCCCCACCATGGGTATTTATTTAGATGTATGAATCTAGTATGTACCAATAGAAGACATATCTAAGATTTTCAGCTTTAATGCCACTTTATTTGAAGACTGTTTTTCTCAGATAGACATTTGTAATATTGTGTATGTGTACACCCACTTAAGTCCCAAACATTTAGTCAGTACTGGAAATAATCTGTGCATGGTGGTATGGAGGAAGGGTAGCCGGGTTGGGGGGAAAAAGCAGGCAAATCAATAAACATTTTCAACACTGTGTGCTAAGTGAAATAGATGAACTATGGCCAGATACTTGGAAAAGATCTAGAAGGACCATTTGGTTTAGACTGGGAATAAGTTGAGAGTCAAAAGAAGTATAAATTGGAAATGGTGACTGGGGCAGAAAGAAAAAGCAAGTGAGAGGTGGGAAGCAATGGGCTGTTCTTGGAACTGCCAAGAATTCAGTGGGGTTGCAATGCTGAGTGTAAGGTGGTGGTGGAAAATGAGGCAGGAGAGGGATGAGAGGGAAGCAGGGGCTTGACCATGAAGGGTCATGTGTGAAAGGTTTGATGAGAAATTTTTACTGAGTGAGAAACTGGGAGATATTGAAGGGATTTTAAACAAAGGAATTACAAAATTGGATTTTCATTTCAGTAAGATCACTTTAGCTTCAGCATTAAGAGAGGGCAAAGGGTCAGGAAGGAGGTAGAGCCAGTCATAGCCTATTTAGCAGGGGGCAAAGTACAGGAGGAAGATCCTCTGTGTGATAAGCTAACATTTTTGTTGCTGCATCTGGGCAATATGGGACTGGATGTCTATTTACTAACATATAGAGGCATTCAGTATTTTACCAATCGTAAGTGTACTATGTGCTAGCTGAATTTGTTCCCGGTAAAGGGTACTGGATTCAGTCAAGGATACTACTATAACCCACATGAATGTTAGCAAAGGAAGTCACAGGAGAGAACGAGATTGTTGAACACATCAAGACACTCAACAAGAAAAATTAACAAGGCTTAGCTATTGATTGGAGGATGGGACTGGGTGAAAGGGAAGGGGATAGGGGATAATTTCTCTTCTCACTTGGGCAAACAGGTGGAAGGTGTGGCCATTCTTTGGTTCAATGATAACAGTGCAAGAAGAGGAGTAGAATGGTGGGGGGTGGGGACATTTGTTAGAGTTTGTTTGAGGTGTCCCGGGAACATTCAGGAAGAGATGTTTGTTTGGAGGTATTTGATCATGTAATTTTGAAGCTCAAGGGAAAGATACAAAGAAGAGCTGCAGATTTAAGAGTCATCAGACTCATCAGACTACGGGTCAGAGTTGTAGCCATTCACAGTGGGTTGTGTCTTTCAAGTTGAGTGTAAAGAATAGGATGCCACCATTCTGGGTGGTGAGTCCTAAGTGTTCCCCAGGCTAAAATGCATCTCTCTCTCTCTCTCTCTCTCTCTCACACACACACACACACACGATAGATCTTGGAAATAATAAATCACATTAAAACAGAAAGGAGATTTACTGCACTACTGCAACCATTCTCTTACAGATCTCAGTATTTAGTAAGCCTGGTTTTACAGGCGTAGGGGAGATTTGTTCTCAAACATGTCTCCATGTGATTCAGAATACTCCTTCTCTCTTCTTTCCCTTCACATGGCTGAATATGTGCTCACAGGCTTCTTAGTGTAGAGCCAGCATAGCCAAGTCATTTGTCTTCAGTCAGTCCTTCTCGGAATACTAAATGCTATGGGAGAATCTTAATCGATCTCCAATAAAAAATCAAGAGGGAAATTATTCTCAATTTATATTATAAATTGGATCTCGTTTCCTACTGCTTTTTCCTAAATATTCTCTTACTGTTTCTTATATCCATCCTTTTTCTCAGTCCTTCTTCTCTAAGTCTTCATTCCTGTCAGAATTACTACAAGAGATACCTAATATTTCTTCTTGCTTTCTGCCTCCCTCTCAGAAATCCTCTCTGCATACAGCTGCCAACATGCTTCTAAACCCCCCTTTTCATGTCACTCACCCAAGGGCTGACAATGATTTTTCCATTGCCAATTACATCAAGTGCAGACTTCTTTCCTTCCAAGCTCTCTAGAATAAAATCACACCCAGCCTATACAATGGTATTTCAGTTTTCCCTGATACAGCTCTTGAAGGCAGTCAGCACTCTGTCTTCACTGACTCTTCTCACTAGTCTCCTATAATTCTTACCTTTGCTATGAGTCTTGCAAAGATGGGATCTCAGCAGTAATAAACCTGGTTTATTAGAAAGCTCAGAGATGAGACTCAGAATCCCTGATGCTAGCTTTGGAGCATAGTGACCTCTTTGGAAAGTGATTAGCTTCTCATCTCTGATACCAGGATACCTACTAAGTACATTCTACATTGTCTTATTTTTGAAGAGAAAATAAGACAGTCTATGTGAAAGTGCTTTCTAAATTATAAAGTGCTATATAAAGTGAAAACTGTTTAATCAAAACTTTTATCTATCTGAAAATGAAGAATACATGATTTTTAAAAAATATATACATGTTGGATATCTTTGAAAAGATCAGTCTTCTTAGATCCATGTTACAAGTCACTGTTATTTGAAATAATTAAAAAGAGGGACCCAGAAGTTGGGAACAGAAATAGAGGCCAAATAAATTCAGACACTTTGAGTAATTCTTAACATTGACTTTCCAATAAAGCAGCCTGCATGGTTTTTAAAAGCACAGGTGATTTTATCAGGCTAGCCAGTGGTCATTAAAAGTGGGGGGACTGGGAAAGGTAAATTAAGTTAACTGGAGAGTTAGAACTATGCTCTGGCCAGCTTCCATGAGGAGGACAGATAAGTGTCACAGGAGTAACAAACATCATTAGAAATTTAAAAAATCAACAAAAAATTAAGTGCTTTCTAATATATGTATTATCAAAAACAAAGTACATGTCTTGATTCCAATCACTCTAGAAATACTTGTTAAGAGCCTAGGATGCATCTTGACAGTCAGTATAAGGGCCAAGAGAGTATTCGGTTTTGTTTTAGAGTTGTGAAGTGTCTGGTGAATAAGTAAATGGAAATAATATTAACGACATTACTCAGTAGTACTGATTTAAGGATTCAAGATATTAAGGGTGCAGTTTTCATTCAGTGAATGCAATGGTTTGTTCTTTCCCCCAAGTTTTGCTTGCATTTGTCTTTTCCATTCTGCATTGTTCATCTTGTACTATTCTAGAATTATTTCCAAATGTGTTTGCTTTCTTTTCACAAAAAAATTGAAGTTTCCTTAAGGGCAAGACAAAATCTAATATTCTCTACTCCTTATACTTACTGTCAAAAATGCATACTAGACTCCCAACAAGTATTTCTAGAGTAACTGAAATCAAGTCTAACAAAAGAAGTTTGCTATCTAAAGCTTCTCAGTTATGAATATATCATGAATAAAAAATTATTTTACTTATTGTAAGAATATACAGTAAGGTCCTCATAATCTTTTACTATTAATGGGTTTACAGGACCATATTTATTTATGGATTGAGATCTTATTCAGTTAATAAGATGTATCTTATAAAAAGTGGTGCTTTAAAAATCATTTTCTGATTACTTATCAGGTAAAAAATGCTTAGAAAATTCAGGACATTTCATTTGAAATGCTCCTTTAGATATTATGGCCAGATGTTACAAACGGAAACACATAGAAACATACAAGAATCTTTTGTTTCACTGCTATACTTCTTGAGAGAATTTGAAATTAAAACGGCACTCATACAATCAATTTAAATCTATTGAAAATACCTGGGGAATACTGGAAAGACTTTCTTTTTTCCCTCATTTTAAAAATAAAAAGGGGAAACCCCGTCTCTACTAAAAATACAAAAAATTAGCCGGGCGTGGTAGCGGGCGCCTGTAGTCCCAGCTACTCGGGAGGCTGAGGCAGGAGAATGGCGTGAACCCGGGAGGCGGAGCTTGCAGTGAGCCGAGATCGCGCCACTGCACTCCAGCCTGGGCGACAGAGCGAGACTCCGTCTCAAAAAAAAAAAATAAATAAATAAATAAAAAGGGCAACATCATTTTTAGAGTTTCTTGAGACCTTCAAATACATAGCCCCTAGAAGCAAGGTTCATCAAGAGGAGAATCTAAAGCCTGAGTTTTCAAAATACTGCCCACATATACCGTACTTGTTGAACAAGTTCAGATTTATTGAAAGTAAACATTTACATTCGCTACAATGTTGGAACTATTACAAAGCTGGATAAAAGAGGCTTTAGTAGCAATAGAAAGCAAGAGCAATAAAAAGTGAATAGAGAAAATATTTGGCCTTACTGATCTCTTCGCAGTATTTACATTATGTACATATTGTTAAATATTTATAATAATTCTAAGGCACCAAAGGCTAAATAGCAGGTTGCGATACTATCCTGTGCACAAAAATCAAGAAATTTATTGTAAAGAGGCTGTATAGTTAAAGAAACATAGGTATATCTTAATGTTTACATAAAGGAGCGGCTGCATTTTTAAAAATCTCAAATGATACATTAAATATTGGGCAGATCGAAGATATTATTTTTAGAACATTAAATTATATTGACTATGTAAACAAGCACTATTTTTTACTGACTTGCTGGTAAATGTGAAATGTAATCTATTCGTCAACACAGCTTTTTTCACACTCATGGATATGTTTTGTCTAAAAACTACTTGAAATTCTTCTGACCTACAAAAACTTATCCTAATATTCCATAATGTATACAAAATTCCCAAGAAGAATTTACTGGGTAATAATATACATCAAATCTATATATAATCGGACAAAAATTTAGCAGGCATTAAATGCCAAAATGCTTGAATATTCAGTCTGCCATTCCAGTGTAGCAGTTGGGTGTTTTCATCCTTTAACTTTTTAGAGTGGGAGATTGTGGCTTTAGGTAATGGACATAAAATTGGCCCACGAAGAAAATCAATCTCAAAATAGACTAATTAATTTCAAATTTTGCAACCCAAATTGTTTCAAATAATTCATTGGGTGTTAACCCTGACATTGTTACCAGTGACTGAAATATCCATGTTACCACATTGTCCAGAAGTAACTGACAACATCTGTGTCCAGTATGGTCTTCCTGTTGAATTATTTGATGACTTCTGTTTGCAAAATTTTATTTGTTCCTGACATTGAAAACCCAATTTACCTTACCAACAGTCTATCATTTGTCTTGAGGTAGTGTTATAATAAAGAATTCAGCAAGACAATAGAACATCATAATGTTTGCAAAATGTGCTTCAAATGCCACCATGAAATCCGTATTTATTTAGATGGTAGATGACCCAATGTTGAGTGTCCCCTTCATGACATATTAAATTACCATCTGATGAAGTTATCCAGACTCTTTAATGAAGATGAGTTTTTCGTCAAAACTTTCTGAAACCCCATGCTCTAAGGCAAGTTATAGTTTAAAAAATATTTTTATTATACAAAGTACTGCTAAAATTCCTTCAGTTATTTAAAGATTCATAGACTTACATATTATAGATTTTCTTTCTTTTAGCAAAGGGGAGAAAAATGAAGGAATTTCTTCTCTAAACTTAAATTTTCAAAGAAAAACATTCAGAGCATTAACAATAGCTTGGGTTGGTTTTTTATACTACATAGTATTTAATGGTAACTTTTACAATGTGGCACTTTTAAAATTAAACTTCAAATTAAAAAAAAAAAACAGCTTCAAACCAAACGTATGACTGAGATTTACTAAGCAACAAGTATAAAATTTATTCCAACATAGTGCACTTGAAGACACCAAAAGTGTCTTACTATAATGCATTTTATAGCACTAGATTATTTGTATATTATTACTTTTTCCATTCTCAAATGTTCATTTTCTTCTTTTAATACAGTGAAAGAGAACAGATTATTCATAGTAAAATGTTTACAAAATCAGTAATGCAGGAAAAAGTAGAACTAATAAATTAATAATTTTCTTCCCCTACTTCAAGGATGAAAATAAATGACTGCCTTTGCTCAGTGGGTTACTATCTAAGTAGCAATGGCTACACAATTAATAAAACCATTACAAAGCCTCGGTGAACAGATTTCAAATAATTATAAAAACACAATACAATATCAAATGTTTGGAATCATCAAATAAGTGAATAGATAATATTTTAATGAATGACTGAATTAAAGCATGATAACAGTGTTCAAATCTCTAAATTGTATAGACCTGCTTGGATTTTGGAAGCACATTTATATGTTAATAGTAGTAATTGAAATTAGATTCTTTAGAAATACAGAAAATCATCTTTATCAGTTATTATAGTATCCCTAATTTCAAAAAGTTCAATTAAAAAATAAGATTGATTCTCCTTAGAATATTTGCTTACAAAGGTTCTGATGCAATTGTTTGAAACAAAATCTGTCATTCTGTATCATGATACAACTCAATTAACTGTCATAAGAAGACATCTTACTTTATTATCATAAAAGATGCCTATCATTAAACTATCAACTACTTAATTTCCTCAGATAGGTGAACCTACTGTTATTCTTAAGTCAACAGGAACAGTTTGTATTATGCCAATTTTCCTTAAACGGTCTTTCTTGAGTCTTATGAGTTACCGTTCCAGTTCAGACTCCAATACTATATTCTTTACGGATCACTCCAATGTTAAGTAAAGCCATAATGGATTAGGTCAGTGGATTTTAAATTATGCTGGAGGCACTCTACAGAGCTTATTGGAGGTGCCTCAGTGGTCCTAGTGGTCAAACAGGTGGAGTTCCAAGATCCTGTCTCCCAAATCTTGGTATTAGATCTTCATGTTTGTCATGTATAGACTGTCTAATGTATAGACTAATTTCAAAAAAATAATTCTGTTGCTTAAAAATGTTTTAAAAACACAGTTGAAGTGATTTGGGAGACTTGCAGCATCTTGGCAAAAAAATAGCAAGGTCCTCATGTCCCACACTAATCTTCAAATAAGTGGTCACAAAACACTGGATAGGATATTATATCTTTGCCCTACCCCACTACTATTATCCCTCAGCCTAGCCCAGAGTTCAGAGCCACAAGTCAAAACAGATCAATGCTTTAAGTAGATACTATCAAAATGATTAATATCCCAACCACTTCAGGCCTATTTTTCTTGCAGAAATAAGTGGCATATCAATTATTTGCAATATAACAAAACAAATTATTAGAAAACACTTCCTACACTGCAACCCTTAACAACATGTATGACCTTTTTCTCACCTTTTATGCCAGACAAAGGAAATAAACACAGCAGTTATCACATTATACTTGCAAATGACTATACATTTTTATTTTTTTTTACATAAATTAAAATCAGATAGAGCCTTGATTCAGGGTTTGAACAGACTGGCAGACTCACTAATTAAACTGCTTTCATGAATGGCCTTATTCCAAAGACAACATGTGGGAAAATAAACACTGTCAATTAAAACTTGATGAATAAGAACTCTAGGACTCAAAGAATAAGAAATGATTTTGATGAAATTATGACTCTTGAAAAGGAAATGCTGAGAGCTGGTGTTACTGTTCTCTATAAACTTATTTGTGGTCTTTTAATATAAAAGAAGCATCAAAGTTTGTGTTCTTTCTCAATATGAAAAAAATAAGCAGAGATATTAGATGGACAAATATAAAAATGCTGGTGTGGCATAAATAAAATTGTATAATTTTTTTTGTAGTAAATAAAAAATATATATGGTTTATTTAAATTCTGAGGTCTTTCTTTTAAATACATAATCATTTGAATATAGATTCGGTCTACCAGGCCATGTATGTTCCCCAAATTATGACTTTTAGATAACATTTTAAAATGGCTGAATTTCTTCAGACAAACAGAAAAATTGTCTGCAAATATTTTCAGTGAATGAATGGTGGTAAATCTGGCTCATATCTTGATTTATGTCCAAATTTATTGCTTACTAAATATTATCTTCTTTCCATTAAACGAGGATAGAATCGTGAAGCTAAGCCATCTTTCTTGTCAAAACATACGTGTGAATATACACAAATATATTCACAACCACACATTTTGATGCATGAATGTATAGATGTGTATATTACATACTTTTTGGCAAAGCACTGCTTCTAAGACCTACTTCTTTTTTTATGAAGAAAAATAGAATAGGGAACACCCCTTCCAAAACATTAGAATGCCCATACTACTAATGATATAGCACATCAGAATGTGCAAACAGTATACTTATTGCAAAGTATCTGATAGATTTAGATGCCATTATAAAATGTTCTCAATTCTATTTTGGTAACCTAAAATGTCGGTATATAATACCAAATATCCAGTTAAAGAGTTTAGTATAAAAATATCAGCACAAAACAGTTTTTTCAATCTGTTTATTGTGTGAGCAACCCAAACTTCAGTTTAAGTGCTGTTGAAATTTTATTACTAGATTCCATAACCCTACAATTGATAAATCTTATACCATTTTAGGTATTTAATGAGATACTTAGAAATACTAAGAAAAAAAATCAGTATTCAAAGGGTTAATTTTGTCTATAATAACAATAAATAATTTTATAATCTTCTTCAGTTCAAAATCCAGCTTTGAACCCGAGGAAGGCTTTCGAATCATGTTAATTAAATGGTGGTCCTTTAACCAGTAGCAGTTTGATTACCAATTACTCGGAGGATCTCTTTGTGAATGCCTCCTTCTTGTGTATTAATATTTGCATCTCCCACTTGGCCGTCTTCATAGCTGAAATACAAAACATAAAAAGATAAAAACATTTTAAAAGATGGCAGCATTTAAAACAGCTTAGAAATGCTATTTGATACCTAAAATATAGCCCAAGAGAATCAAAAGCAAATTATACGGTTGTTTTTCAGGTGTATTTAACAATGTGTTCTCATTGCGAAACACAGAACAGCCCATTCTATGTCATGCCTAAATTTTCCCCTTTCTTCCTTTTTTTTTTTTTTTATCCCCGCATAAAAGACTGTCTGAGTTGCAAGAAGCTTCTCAGTGTCTTTGGCCTTGCAGGCATTTCCCATAGCAGCTGCTACGAAGTCTACTATAAAAAAATATAACAGCTTCAACTTTATGTTGCTAAGATTCTGGACTTCTTAACTCTACTCCTACTTCGATCATTTCTTTATTTTCTGACTGAAGACACTTCACTTTCTACCACTGCTTCTTTGCCATGCCTGCCTTCTAATAATTATTCAGCCATAATCAGTGCTGCCCTTTTTTCTTATCACTGGTCGCACTATTTAGTCTGACTAACATATTCTTATTTATGCTGGCAGTTCACAAAAGAATGCAAGCCTGCTAAGTTTACTTCAGCAGTAGAAGGGAAAATATAATACTAAAGAACAGCAATTACTAAGTTCTTTAAAAAGAAATAATTACATTTTAGATGGTAATTCATTTTTCTCAAATACAGTTACTTGGGCAATAAGAATTTCCTAAGAATGAATTTTCAAGCTTTCATGATCATATTCAGAGGGGAACAAGTGACAAATTAATTTTACTTCATAAAAATGGCTTCAAGACAGAAGCTTTAGAAAAGTGGTAATTACTTGAAAACAGATAACCAGGGATATAAGCACAGCATCTCAAAGATTAATACTAGCCACTATCTTTTCCTGAAATAGCAAAATATAGGAAAATGAAAAGATGACATACAGCAGAGAGAACTTGGCTCCTTATGTAATCCACTGCTTAACCATCAAGTGATAACTGCATTTGTACCAAGTCTAAATTCTTAACTAAATGACCCAAGGTTGTCTATTTGGCTAATTCTTATCGCTGTTTTAGATATACTTAGCAAGTTTCAACTTACATATACATGGAAATGACACCTCATGGTGAAACATTACCCTAAGAAAAAGAATGGGATATGTGGTACACAGCCCAATTACAAATATTTTCTCAGGACAGTAAGTGCTCTGTTACTGAGATTAATTCTCCATGACTTTTATTGCATCCTCTTCCTTGGCCTCTCATTTCAGTGATGGTTTTATACATGAATCACACCTCAGTTTTCTCTCTCTCATGATATGCAAAATCAATGATTTCAGCCCCGTTCAAGTTTTAACTATCACCCACATGCTCATTCTTAAAGCTTTATCTCCAATCCTTAAATTTTTCTCTCTATATAACTTTGCTACAGATAACACAAATTCAATATATTCAAAGCCCTTATTTTTTGACCCTAGGACTGCTATTTTTTATGCTATCCATATCTCAATTTGATGTACCGTCATCCAGCAACACAAAACCTTTAGTCATTCTTGGCTCTTCTTTGTGCCTAAACCCAACTAATCACCAAGCTATCTTGTTTCCATTTTCTTAAATCTTCTCTCTACCTTTGTTTAGGCCTCCATTGTCATTCATCTAAATGAGTGGTTTTCAAGTTGCAGATTGTGTATAACTAGTGGGTTTTTAAATTAATTTAGGTTGTCCAGACCAGCATTTTAAGTGATTAAGATAGAATCGAATCAAATCGAATCAAACAGAATAGAATAGAATAGAGAACATTGACTTCACCACAGATAGAAAGAATTATTTTTTTCTAAGTCACAATGTCAAACACATTTCTTTTTGTGGTAAGAAAAACTGACCTAGAATGTTGTTATAACATTATAACTTATCTCTGTCTCTACACTTATCCCCATCATCTGTCCTACAAGATCTATTCTCCACCCTGCAAAAGCGATAGAAAAATGGCCTCCATCTCACTTACAGAACAAAATCCAAGTTATTGGCAATACGAGTTCCTTCATCATTCAAATACAGATTTCCTCTCCAGTCATGCCCCATCACTCCCCCATCACTCTTTTCAGTCAGATGGAAGGGTTTGTCTACCCAAATATTATATGTACCCTGACACTTAAAAAGCATTAGAAGTTAGTGGAGAAGATATGAGATTCAAATTCCTTGCATAAACTGTAATAATTTAAGACTGAAAGAGCACAGAGGAAGAGAGAGCAGAGAGCAAAAGTGGGAGTGAAGGCAAGAGTGAGAACTAGAGAGAGAGAGAGAGAGAGAGAAAGAAAGAGAGAGACAGTATGCTTAAAAGTATTAAATAAAATGCATATTTTTCTACTGTCTAGGAAACCCACAAGGAAGCACAACAGTCATGGGTTGAAGGACAAAGTTGACCAAAGGCATTCAGGTGTTTTAAATTTGATGCATATATAATAATCAAGAAAAATCAAACATCCATTTAATTTGGGCAACTGGCAAGGCTTAGATACATAAGTTGCTAGTGGTATTAGAGTATTTATTACAATAGGGTATACAGAACATGTCACAGCTATTTATGATTTAAGAGTAAAGTTCTTTTATGTCTGGAAAGCAACAGAATTTAAGAGAAATAGAACATGAATGATAACCACTAGGGAGATGATACATTGGACTGGGTTTTGGTAGAATGAAAAATGAAAACGTCTAAAAGGAGACAAGAATTATTCATATTCCCAGGAGTGTAAAAAGATTACTAAAATTTTAACGAAAAATTAACCAATTTGCTTTAAAAATAATAGAAACTAGGAAATTAGATGAAATTTAGCTGCCTGGAAATTTCTTAGGTATGTAAGAACATTTCATAAATAAAAACTTTTGAAATTATTGACAACTTGGTGGGAGGATCACTTGAGCCCAGGAGTTTGAGACCCACCTGAGTAACATAGCTAAGACCTCATCTCTACAAATTAAAAAAAATGACAAGGCAGCCTGAGCTGTCCAAACATAAGGTGAGCACAGAATTCAGAGAAAAGACAGAATCATTTCAGACTGGGAGGTCAGGGAAGGTGCCAAGGAAAAGACCATGTTTGAATGAGCCTTGAAAAATAGGCTAATGGTCTAGCTGGTAAGAAGGCCAAATCATTTGGATTGACTGAACAAAGGCACAATAGTGGGAAATACAACTCCAAGTTGTTTTAAAGAAACAGCTTGGACAAGAATTTCACTTAATCAGTGGTTTGTGCATGTAACTGAAGTAAGGTAGAAGCGACTCGATATGTTGGAGAATGCCATGCTTCTATTTAACTATCAGCCTGTCTGGGCAGTGAATAATCAAAACACTGCTTTAGGGAAATGAATATGGTATAAATAGTATGATCTTAGAATTTTATATGCATAGGAATGTAGGCTGTACACCAAAAGATTAATCCTAGTTAACTCTAAATGGGGATAATATGGAAAATTTTCTCCTTTTTTTGGCTTATCTTCAATTTCTGAATATTAAAGAGGTATATCACTAGTGTAATAACGGTAATGTTTAATAAGTCTTGCATTGCACAAAGGAGGCTAAGAGTGATGAAGAAAGTAGAAGCAGGGAGAACTAATGATCTTTTGATATATTCTAGGGGAGAGAATAATATATCCATGGGAATAAAGGCATTGGGACAAAATTGTGAAAAGATAAACTTGGGAATTGATGACTACTGTACTGAGCAAGGAAAAAGAAATGGAAAACTACAGCTCAGGTTTCGAGTCTCTTTGATGTATAAAATTACTGCACAGACTGGAGAAGGTGAGATGTTGGCCAGGGAATTTAAATAATGGGTTCCTATTTGTATATTGATTTTGAGGTATTAGCCCTTTTTGAGGGCAAATACTCATCAAACAGTTATAACGTGAGCATTTTATTCATTCCTACATTCACATCTCCAGCCCTTTTGAAAATAGCTTCCTAATTTCTACATATGGGTCTTAATGTCCTAGTACACATGCGTTTCAAGGTTAGTCATGTAATCAAGCTTTACTCACAGTTTCTAGAAACTAGGAATTGGCTTGGATCTGTTCATAACATCTGAACTATTACATTTTGCCTGGAGCACTTATATTTAATTAAGTTTCTTCATTTTGGAATTTTCCAACAAAAATTTTTTGAACTTCTAATTCTCTTCTTTTTTTTTTAATTGATATCTTCCTTTAAATTTTTACTTCCATTTTTTTTCTGATGCACCAGCCTGTTCCCTAAAATTTCCCTCCAATTTTTCTCTCATTCTGTGCTGCTTACTTGCTGGAAAACATGTGATTAGCATACTATGTGACTGTTTTATCATCTCAACTGTGGGAATCAGATTAGCATGGGAGTTATTTTAATTTTTAATATTGTTACCTGATAATAGATTTTTAAAAAAGGTAACCATGTTAACTCATATCCTAGTCATTAGGCAAAGCTTCTAACATCCAGGATCACATAATGTATCAAAAAATTAAAATAAAAAGAACAGAAATTGAGTTTTTGTCTTATCTTCATTCTCATCGATTTATTCTTCTTCTAGGTGTTACCACACATTAGGGCGGCTCACTACTAATAGAACTCTGTGATCATATCTTTCATAGAGAAAGAAACTGATGGTTGTAATTAGAATGCACGTTAATGAAACAGATTCCCCTTCTGATGTGTTTTGAATTTATCAATTTTCCTTAATGAGTCTCTTCTCTCCTGAGGGTGCAAAAAGGATGAAATCTCATTTGTGTTCATAAAGCAATGACAATTATCTTAATATGATAATATGAAATTTTTCCTTGTATTATTTAGGAAGTATCTGAGTGTACTTCTCTTTTCTTCACGATTTATCCTCAATTTTTGCTTATGAAATACAGAAATTCTTTTCTCCAGTAAACACCCCCCGCAACATGTACATCCCTACAGATAGGCTTTATGTATAATTTATCTAAAAGTTCAAAAGAAATAATACTAAAAATGGTACTGCCTATTTAAATATCTAAGGTTGTTTATTTGGCTCAATTAATTTGAATTTTAGCAAGATGCAGAAGGAGTAGATGAACTGATTAGATGACAGGCTAAGGAAAGCACTCTGGAGTTACTTTTCGGCCAAAATCTCAAGATTTCTCAGTGAAATAACTTGGTGACTGAAGGCTTCTTTTTGCAAGGCCAAGCATCTAATAGTGGATAACAATCAAGATAGTTAAGAAAGAAGACAGAAAAAAATATTTAATAAGCTTTTCAGTGGCCAAGACCTGCATTGTGCTAAATTAATCCTCATAATAAACTTTATAGGTACTGTGTTCAGTTAGCTTCTCTAGGAGCCCCCAGGATCCTCTTGGAGTCTTTCTCTGCCTTCGTTCTGCCCCAGGAGCCTGACCTGTAAGGACTTTCTCAATAAGCTTCATTGTTCTCTAGCTTCTGGCAGGCTTTGGCCAATGGGGCTTCCCAACAGGACTGCTTCCTGTCTGTGTCCTTTTGTACCTGGGAATGTATAACAGCTCTGGTGCTAATAGATCCAGGTTACTACACTGAACTTGCGGTTTCCTTATAATCATACCCTTGTAAATAATCTAATTGTGGATGACCCAAAAATATTTTTCATGGGTCATCTGTTTCTTGTTTGGATTCTGACTGATACAGGTATATTATTATCATTTTACCGATGAAGCTTAGACGTGTTATACAACCAGGCAATATCATCTTACTAATTACTATTCAGCCAGGATTCAAACTATCTGATCAAAAGCGGGCTCCTTCTCCTATACTCACTGCTGCCTCACTGTTAAGAAAGAAATCTATAGTCAGCAAATATCTATGGTAAGAACGATCACAGTTTTCAAATCATCCAAAAGAAAACCAGGCAGCTTGTAAGTTTCACTGTGAATAGTCTGTCAACAAGCCAACAGATCCAATGCTGAATGCACAGGGTACTCAGGATATACAGTATACTGAAGCAACCTTAACAGTTCCATTTTTCAGTTTATTTTAAGTATACTACATAAAGTACAAAACAGATATGCTCAACTCTTCCCTGAAATCCTTTCTGTGACAAGATCATGGATAAGGTGGGAACAGCATGGGAAACGGGTTGGAAGCCAAGGGTAGAGTGAAAATTAGACTGGTCTACTGCGCCCATTATTTAGGAATGAAAAATAATGCTTTTATATTTTAATGCAACTCTTATGATACAGCTGTGCCAAAAAAAACCCCACATTGACATGTACTGCATTGCCAGCCTGTATTATATGGAATGTAGATCAATCTTTTATAGGACAGACCTTTTCATTATTGTATTCTTCATCCCAGTTCTAAATTTTTAAAATTAACAAAAGTATATGTGTGTATGGAGGTGTATAAACACATGTATACATATATACATACAGAGAGATGGCTAGAGAGACAGAGATGGTGTTTTTCTTTTTTCTTTTTTTTTCTTTTTGAGACAGATTCTCCCTGTCACCCAGGCTGGAGTAAGTGGTGCTATCTTGGCTCACTGCAACCTCCACCTCTTGGGTTCAAGCGATTCTCCTGCCTCAGCCCCAGGAGCTGGGACTACAGGCATGCACCACCACGCCCAGCTAATTTTTGTATTTTTAGTAGAGATAGGGTTTCACCATGTTAGCCAGGCTGGTCTCAAACTCCTGACCTTAGGTGATCCACCCGCCTCGGCTTCCCAAAGTGTTGGGATTACAGGTGTGGGCCACCAGGCCTGACTAAGATGATGTTTTTTTTAGTTGTAAGTTAACAGGTGTTTTTCATGAGCTCTTCTAAGTTAACAGCATTTAAAAATTATTTAGATTTTTTTAATGGCTTATTGAAAATAAAACAAAAACATTAGTTGATGTTAAACTCAATTACCTGTTATATTTTGGCAGCTAAAGAGACCAAACGATAATTCAGTCACCAGTAACCCATTTGTGGCAAAGACAGTAATATACAAATTTGAGCATTTCCACTTACACGAAAAAGAATCGTGTGCAGACATGGTCAGTATTGGGGACAACCCATATCTCTCCATGTTTGTGCAGGTCAGATGAGGTGATCACTGTTAAGTGGAAAATAAAATTAAAGAACCACTTTATTCTAAAGGAATCCTAGTCCATTCCGACTTAATATATCTCTTCTCTTTGAAATCTAAAGCAAAAATACAAGCACTAATGAACACATAAAAATTGTTTAGCCTTATTGTCTATGAAGAAATATAGATAAAAACAGTGAAAGACCATGTAACAACTTTATAATTTGAATAACAACTGGTATAACAATAAAAAGGGACTCATCTAAGTATTACCAAAAGCAGATAGGTCCTGACTTAAGAACTATGTAGACAGCAAGTTCATGTCCTATATAACTACCGTGTGTTGAAAACTTAAAAGACAGTTGACAGCAGCTACTAAAACTCCTAACACAAGAAGAAAAAATGAATTTTTAGGCAGTCATATTTTAAAGCAAGAACAAAGAAAAGTATATCATCTTGCAAATCACCCATCAATTTTTCTGTCCTCAGTACAGAATAATATAATAATTTCAGTGCAGGAACAGAAAGACCTAATAGGTTATCTTCTCAGTGCTTGGTTCATCTTTCACATTTTTCATAGTATCATATATTCAAATACCAACTTTAAGAGGAAGGTAGCACATTAACTAAAGAGATAAGCATTACTTGATCAGAAAGATATAATTACCATTCTGGAAATATCTGCCAGAAATAAAATATATCACTCTCTGAATTCTTGCCAATTCTGCAATTTGGTTTGAACCTTTATGATCTCTACGGTACCCGTTTTTGCATTTGTGCCCTTTGAGATGATCATAAGGAATAATGCTTTCCCTATTCCACCATAAGCAATCTGTAAATATACTTATATTTTTAATTATAGATGCACTAGGAACTAACACTATGAGGTTTGTAAAACTTTCAACTTACCTTCACATAAGGCTATGCATTTTAAGTTACGGCTTTGCAGGAATTGGGATTGCTGTCCTTTTTTCTGTGACTAAATTCCAAAAACAATTAAAACTTAGAGTCAGAATGAAACACTTTGTGAAAAAAGCTGTTCATCATTAAAAAGTAATAGTCACTAAGATGGCTCCAGGTCAAAAAAAAAAAAAAGCCTATCTAGACTAGCATCAATTTCCTTGCACTCTCTTAATATTAAGTTATTTTTATTTAATTTCTGTACATCATCATTACGAAATTATTCTTGAGATAAGTGAACTGAAAAATGCTAAATTAGGGTTCAATAATCTTACAACACGGAATTAGAACTCAAATTTATTTTTACTAAAAGCTTGGCCTCTTTATTTCAAGGTAAACAAAATTAAATTTGCTTGATCTTTTCAAACATCAAAATCAATTATTTCAGATCACCTACTCCAAAACCAACCCATTTTTTTAATAGCATCATGTACTAGGTCACGGAGGTTACAGAAATATTTCATGTAGAAAATCTGGGATTTTTTTTTTTTCAAATATTAGATTAGCTATACTCTCTTTTTTTAAATTTAAAGTCACACTACTTATCAGATGATTTTTTAATTTTCCCAGAATATACTTGTTTTCTCTGAAACAACATGGGATTGATGGTCATTCTACTCTCTGCCCAGAATGTTCTTTCTCCTAGAGAGTCACATGGCTCACGCACTCATCATCTGTAGGTCTTGACTCAAATGTCACCTTCTCAGAGTATCCTTTCCTGACCATCCCATTTAACATTCATCCCAGATCCCTCTTCCACCTGACAGCATTAAATGTCTCATTTCCCTGATTTATTTTTCTTCATAATATCTAGCATTCTATCTATCTAAATATGTATTTAATTTATTTATACCCCTCAGTAGGATGTAGGCTCCAAGAGACGGAATATGTGTCTACTTTTGGCCATCACCACACTCTACTGCCTAAGAGTATCTCTGGTATTATAGTGGGAGATAAATAAATATCTGTTGATTAATTATCGTATAGAGGCAATTCAGTTACTGCATTTCAGAGTGAGTTTTATTCCTTTATAAGTGATGACCACATTAAATAATTTTTCAGACTTAAAAAGCCTATTTTTCCATGCTCTGCTGGCTGATGAGGCCACAGTTCACTAATCATAAGCAGTCACTAAAGTCACTACAACACCTGTGATGTATTGCTGCTTTTACTGCTTGAAGCTGGCTCGTCCTTGGCTGACACCTTCTGTTTCTTGTTCATCCCTGAAAACATCGGCAAAATAATAATTTAGGGACAAAGCTGTCTGATGCAGCTGAAAGTACGATCGACCTACTATGCAAAGTTCCATTCTAGGTAAAGGTTTGATCACATTAGGCTAGAAACAGTAACAAAGGGCTGTGCCCTTAGCCCCTGAGGTGGAAGATCAGTGGGTTTGGGAAGTCCTGGGAAAGTTATTTTTTTGCATTGAAAGCAAGGACTGAAAATTCTTCTGCATAAAATTAATATAATTTAAAAATTCTTAAAACTTGATTTTAAAAGGCTTTTAGAACCTAACTTTCATTCCCACTATCTGGCTAGGAGAAGGAGAAAATAAAAGGTGGGAAATGTGAACAATGTCAGAAAAATATTTTTACATTACAACTGAACTTTTGTTGTTATTTGTTCTTAAATTCTATGCAGAATTTAACATTTCTTCTAATTAAGACAAATTATATAAGTTTTTTTGTCTGTAATATTCACAAATTTTAGCTTACTCTGTAAATGCCATAATTTCTTACTGTGAATAATTTAGAAAAGCAGAACTAAAATACACATCTGTTTTAGAATAGGTGGATTTGTATCTACACTTTATTAGAAAGTGTTCATCTACTGTTACACCAGAAGTTGAGATAGGTGTTGATTTTTGTAGTTGTTTCAGCAAATGGCTTAATGAGAAGGGGAAAAGCCTGTTTACAAATTTTGCAAAGTACATTTATCCAACTTTTCCAGGCCTTCCAAAAAGGTGGAGGGGTGGATGGGGACAGGTTGAGGAGAAGGCCTTGGATTTCAAATGCCAATTCTGAACAAAAAGCAAAGGGTATATATGCAGAGAAGCTGTCCTGTTCTCTTACCCCTACACTTTCAGCCCTCAAAATCAACGACAGATGCTACGTCATCTTACTGTAGTGATTCTTACATTTGTTTTAGATCAAGAGCCCTTCAAGAATTTGAGGAAAGGTATGTACTCCCTCTCCAGACAAAAGCACATATAACACAAATTTTTACATCCATTCACATGGTTTGTAAACCCTTCCACAATTCTTTCCATGTACCCATTGAAGGAGTCTATATACCAGTATAAAAAACAGAAAATTACAGTACTTGATGATTTGCTGTGTTTTTTCTTTATGCTGAGAATGTATTTATTTATTTCAGCTGGTTTCTTAGCTTTTTATTTTGTACTGTTTTAGCAAGATTTAGAGTCTGATTTTAATAGATTTCTTCTTTGTAACTCCATTTCCTATCTCTACGGTATCTTACACTTCCTGGTATTTATTTTCTTTGTGTTATTTTGGCATATTGTATTTTCAGAGATCACTGAAACAGCATTTCTTTGCTAACAAGAGATGGAGTCCAATTCCCCAACTCTTGAATATGAGTCAGGCTGTCTCAGGCCTGCCAGCGCAGCCCATCCATCAGCTGAGAGGCATTCAGTGGATACTTCGAGGGGCTAAAGAATCACTTAGCCAGGTCCCATCCTAGATTCCTGACCCAAAGAATCTATGAGCGTAATGAAGCTGTTATTTTGCCCTAAGGTTAAGGTGCTTTGTTGAACAGCAATAGTTACTTGAATAATTATGTTTTAATTTTTCATATATTTCTAATTTTTCTTTTTTTGTTAACATGCAACCTTCTCATTTTTTAAAGTTTTCTTTCCATCAGCATTTTACCATTTATCAATGTTGCTGTTTTCTTTTAGTATTTCTAATTATAAATCTGGTTTTAAGCGTTTCAAGTTTCCTATCATTGAGAAACAACTTGTTATGGTTGGAAGAACATGAACTTTGGTAAATAAATTAGGTAGTTCTCTTTAATGTTCACCTGGTTATCAGACCTCTCTAAATATCCTTTCCTATAACATGAGGATATTAAGACTCACCATTCAGGCACCATGTGAATGACATCTCCTAAAACGTGTAACGTGATCACATAATCTCACACACACACACACACACACACGCATGAGCACACAAGCAAAACTAATTACATATGCAGTTATATGTATATAAAACCACTTAAAAGTGTGAAGGAACATACACAGAACACTGAAGCTGTAGTAAAGGAGAGAAAATTTTCATCTGCTACTTCAAAAATTCTGTGTAGCTTGAATTTATACAATGAGCATAATTATTTTATATTTAAACCAGAATAGGTTAGTTGTTATATAAATCATGCTGATCATTGTAAAATATTCCAAAAATTTTTTAAGTGCAAAGAAGAAAACATCACCAATTCCACCAAGGATAAGTAATGCTAACAATTTGGTGATCATTCTTTCTACATTTTGAACTCACCAGGCTCCTGCACAGCACAAGTTTTCAATTTTTTCCAAAGTATTTTTTCCCACAATCTCACCAAATTTACAAAAAGTTGTTAACAAGAAAGATGATTTTGAGGGTGTTTTTCTACTCTAATGTTTCCACAATGTTCAAAGCTTCTTTATGAATAATATTACAAAGATAAGAAATTAGCATGATATAGAATTACACTTAAAGATATTATGTATGTGTACTTCTCAGTGCCCTACATAGTGCTTTGCATACACTATAGTCTCAATATTCATTTGTGGAAGGAATAAATGTAAGGAATATTAAATATTTTTTTAAATTGATGAGACATATATTCCATCTTGTACACTAGGGAGAGTATTATAAATTCATCTTGAAAATGGGCTTTGTTTTTGCTTTTGACATTTAGCAAACAAATTTAATAAAAATATATCTAATAAGGCACAATAGAAAGCTGTGAATAGAGTATAAACAATAAGAAAATTAAAACCTAATAAATGTGACTTTAGAAATGAAATACAGGAATTACCTGAGTAACCAAATGATATGCTTGACATTGGACTAAGATAGATTCCACTTCCATACATTGCACCATGGAGCTAAGATGGGAAGAGTGGGAGAGAGAGAGAGGTCTGTTCATGGTTTAAATGTTAATATTTGACAAAGCAATCAGTTTCATGTCAGAACATTCAGTCTTACAAAAAAATGACAGAGCTTCTATTCCAAGGTCTAATTTGAAAACAGTACTAATATCCTTGTGCTTAAAACTCAGAGTTTATGTAAGAAAAATGGTATCTAGAGGAAAAATATTCTTGATAAATGTTTTCCATCCTACCATTAATAAAGACAATCATTTATTATAAAGTACACTAGTAGGCCTTTATTTTAATGGATCTAAAATTTCAGAAACTAAACTTGGTCTGAAAGACACAGTAACGCATTCTGATTAGGATTTATATGTTAGTGTATAAACAAAGCGTCCTGCTCAGATTTTCATTAATAATACTATCTGTCATCCTGTTCTTATCCTTTGTTACATTTTTCAGGTTATATAAGTTTCATTAACTGAAACTATACTCAGATCAACTAAATTTCTTTCTTATTATCTCTGTGTTCTGGGCCCTCACACACTATTAGTATGAATTGAATACTAAACACATTTAACATTTAATTGAATCATCTAAAATGTCATCGTAATATGAGATCTAGCTCAAGTGACTGGGTTAAGCATCTCATTTCCTTATGTCCTTATGCTGTCAGATGAAAAAAAATTCAGCTGCAGGAGAGTGAAGTGAAATGTGCAGGATGAAAGGCATAAATAAAGATGAAGATGACTGCCATGATATCCTGCTAACACCAAGTACTGTCCTGGAGGCGGAAAAGCAGGTATCAGATGGCTCTCTAGCACGCAATCTTCACTTATTTCTACATTTTATTCTCTAAAAGCATTCATATTGAGGCCCAGCGCTCTAGAAATGTACATTGAATGAACAGAATGCCTGTATGATTTTACTTTGTGCATGATAATGTTTTTCTACTTAAGTAAAAAGTGTGATTTGTTTTACTGTTTTCTCAGAGGGAATTAAACTCTCTTTTCTTTTCTTTTTTTTTCTTTTTTTGTTGTTGAGACAGTCTTGCTGTCACCCAGGCTGAGGTACAGTGGTGTGATCTCAGCTCACTGCCACCTTCACCTTCACCTCCCGGGTTCAAATTATTCTCCCAATTAGCTTCAATTGTAGGCATGTGCTACCACGCCTGGATAAATATATATATATATATATATATATATATATATATATATATATATATTTTGTATTTTTAATAGAGACAGGGTTTTGCCATGTTGGCCAGGCTGGTCTCAAACTCCTGGCCTCAAGCGATCTGCCCGCCTCAGCTTCCCAAAGTGCTGGGGTTACAGGTGTGAGCCACTGCACCCATCCTTTCTTTTTCTTTTCATTGTGTGATCCATTTTGTGTTTACATCATTGTGTATAGATCAGTTCTGCTTCAGTTCTAGTATGCCTACTAGAAATTCCATATAATGTCTTACTCACATGCTTCCTCTTTTGCAAGTTAAACCTAACAACAGGGTTGCTTACTGAATCTCAATTCTGAAGAAGAATGAAGTCTTGTGAAAGCATTCAGAAAATCTACCTGCAATCGTGTATTAGAAGCAACAACCAGACCATTCCTCAGGATGGAGTGCCAGTTTTCAATGTGTGAGCCACTAAAAAAACAGACGGAAAGGAAAAAGCAAAACCAGAAAATTAATTATCTTCAAAGTGGTCAAAACATAATAAGTCATGGTGCTTTCTGAAGGTTCTGGATTGCCAAATCAAGTATTATGTAGTTGACTACATGACCATCTGTTGAATGACCATCTACTGAATGATCATTTACTGAAAGACAGTGATATCTTCCCCATACATTTCTGGAAAATGTTAATGGGAGCACACCCCCATTAACATTAAGCCTTACTCACTGAAATGCAAAGGTGCTTCCAAAGAGTTTTTTAGCAGCTCTAAAATTGGATTCTTTGGCTGGTGGACTGCTGAGAAGAAGGAACTGATGTGGAGTATGCATAAACTTCAATTGCTGCCATTTAAAATAAAGACAAACAAAAACATGTAAAACTTAACATATATTCAGGCTGATGACAATTTCAAATTTTATTGGTTTAAGAATTACCCACTTTCAAACTATAGTAATTTTCCACTAACCACATTAGCAAGCTAATTTGTATAATGTTTTTAAAACTCTACGCAAGTGATAAGTCACATGGAATTGCAAATATGAAGAACAATTCTTTGGGCAAATGGGAAAGGAATAGGAAACAGACAATCCAAAGCCATTTATATTTAGCTTTGGAATACAGTATGCAATCATGTTTAAGCAGATCTGCCTTCTTAATTACACTTCTTTTAACATTTTTATTATTGAGTCCCTAAGTATATACTAGCTATTCAATTGGGGAAATATTCTGGAGTTTGCTAAGCAGAAAAGAAAAGTTTATAAAACTGCAAAAATTATTATTATGCTTTATTTGCATATATTTATAAAATTGAGAATTTTTGCCTACATTCAAATATAGTCTCCTCCTTGGTCATGGAAAGAAATGAAAGCAGAATCTTTTGGATTAATAGCTTGATAACATCTTCTAAGTGTTTCCCTTTCTCTTAGGAATATAGTTATGCAGGAATATAATGCATAGGAATCTCACATTTAGAGATTCACAGATGGCAAAAATGAGATTTTTAGGTACAGCTCTTAGGTGATGATCAGAACTGAAATCCAGAGTCTATTAGCTTTTTACAAATTATTATTTTTTAAGCTTACTAAGCTGATAAATAAGTTGTCTGAGGTCAATAGCTTCTCAGCTGTAGAAAAGTGGAAATGTGCCAACGTGAAACTGACAATGATTACAAAGCACATTAACTTCCTTCTGGTCAATCTCCATATAATATTTTTCAATTGCTTGTGGAATAACTAAATGATTTCATATTGATGTTTTTATTCACTTAAAAAGTCAGGACAGCAGACTGAATTTGAATTTGTTATCTTGGAAAGGTTTGGAGCTAGTGAGCAATGGCTATTTCAAACTAAAGAATTATATTTAACCTGGGTTTACTTCAATTCTTGGAGAGTCTGGCTAAAAATTACAAGGTAGGTTCTCCCAGCTGATAAGTACTCCTCCCATTTCTGTATGCATATGTAAAAAAAAAAAAAAAACAACTTACCCTGTTAATTGGCAGTTTCACAATATGTGATCTATTACTTGATATAACCCTGAAATTAAAATGATCCATTAGTCACAAATACATGCCAAATATATTTAAAGTTCTTTTTCTTAGTTGGCAACCGATTAAAACTTATTTTTGCTGTGCCATAAACTAAACTTGGAAATAATTTCATTTAGTCGCATAATTTAGGTTTGTTTCCTGAAACAATTTAAAGAGCTTATGTAACAAAAAAGGTAATATTTTAATCTGAGAAAACACACTAGGAAGTTGTTCCCTAAAACTTAAGACATAGTTTTTAATAAGCACAACCTCAAGTATCAGCAAAATGAACATTTGAACATTTCTGAATGTACTTTCAAATAATGATAATCCAAATACAAATAAGAGCAGTGAGTCATGGATCTGCTTCTTTTATCCCTCTCTTACATTGCTTAAATTAAGGATAAGTTCTTATGAAGATTTTTTTTTTCTTTAAATATCTGAGGATCTCTTTGAGCTGATATATATACAATGGTTTACATACAAAATCCAACATACGTAGACACTGCAGTTGAAAAAAATTAAATTGAAGTATCTGAAAGGAACTGCTCTATAAGCACACAAAATAATAAGTTTTGGTAGACTCTCTTCATCTTGAAAGAAGAGTGACTAACAAGCTGAAGGAAATGATCACAAGAATTAAAAGTTAACCATCTGACTACAAGGAAAAAAAGAAAGCAACTAGATATATGCAATTTTTACCTTCAATCTGAATATAATAATGAGAAAAATTTAAAGGTTACAATGGAAATTTAGTGTTATTTTACTTAACTGTGTCAGGATTTAGTAACAGATCATAACAGATACAAAGAAGGAAGGCTTCTATACCTAATTTTTGTTATAATCTTGTTAGACTAAATTAAATGTGTATTATAAAATTTTAATGAAGTGAAAGTTAAGTAATCAGAATCTTGAGGAAGCCAGATTCTTTTGCATCTGCCCACCTTTACATATTTTTTTAAAACTTCCTGGTCATAGCATGGTATAAGTGCTCATTCATATCAATCTCTTATAAGCCTTACATTTGTATTACTGTATGGTAAATCTCACGGAGTTGGAGTTTTCAAAGTTAATTCAAAGAGACATGTGTATAAAACCCTTATAAGGGATGTTGAGTAGAAACTAGTGTCTTCATTTTGCAAATGAGAAACAAGAGAGGAAATTATTAGAAGTAGAAGAGGGCAAATTATTTGAAATGGGCATCACAGCAAGGTGACTTCTCTCCTCTTCACAGTCTAGCCCTCCTTTTAGAATTCATGCTGGGGTAACACTACATCCCTCACCAGGCTCACTCTGAAACTGTGCATCTTCTGCACTGAGCAAGCAGAGAGTTAAGAGTTAATCATATTTATACTGCCTTGTTAAGGGAGCAAAATATAAAACATTTATTTTAGATTAGAAAGATTTCAATAATAAAGGTTGAAACACTGAGTTTGATCACTTAGCCCTCACTGAACTAGAAAATTAAATGAACCAAAATGCTTTTGCCACATAATCTAGTTAATCACATCTTTTAAAACTATAGGCAAACTGCTGTCAAATGCACTATTTATCCCTGGTAGTGCATGTGACAGCATTCTCTTCCCCTTGTGATGTATAAGTTTTAATTAAAGTGAGAGTCATTAAGGACTCTAAGGTTGTAAAATCACCAGGTCTCATAAGCTTGTAGAACTATAGCATTGCAGGGCTTGTAAGACAGGTTTACTTTTGTTTGTTTGTTTTTTTTCCTTAAATCAAGCAGTAGAAAAGGATGCTGTTTTCATTAAGAGGAAAACTAGAATTTTATACCATTGCAGTAAGGGATGAGCAAGGGGGTCCTGTTTATCCATTTGCTTCTTGATTTCCAGATATGGTGCCTGAAAAAAAGTCATTATACTTATTGATTTTTCATAAAAATTCATTTTTCCGTTTTCACAAAAGGAAAATCAGACCAAACGATATGCCTAATCTAGTAAGACTTAAAAATTTATGGACTTAACATGGGAACAACAACAATTGCCCTAGTCTTTTCTCCCAAGATGATGGGAATTGTGAACTTTCATGCCACCAAAATGACTTGCCCAAACACTGTGTTAAAAGACTTGTCCCGATTTTAGCCTGGCTTCCATTTACACTAGCCTATGTCCCTAAAGGTGACCACTCTCCAGCCCCCTGTTGAGTTTCTGCTCAAGAAAACGTGATGCTCCCAAACCACAAAATGTATATTGTACCAACCCACTTTGCCAAACCATTTTTGGTAATTCTCCACTTATCCCCTTCTGTAACTTTCCATTTTTACATAACTCCCCTAGTCCCATCTTCTTTTCCTTGCCTTTTCACTTACTTGTAGCGCCTTTTGCTTCCTCTCCTCTGCCTTTAAAAACCTGGATCACCTTTGTCTTAGTTGAAGTTGAGCTCAGTTTATGCTGCAGTCTCTCTCCCCCACTGCAGTGCTCTGAATAAATCTGTCTTGCCACCTTTACAAGTGTCCTGTAAAGTTTCTCTTTCACAATGACCATTTTAACCAATAACCAATATGAAAGCAAAGCTTGTGAGGGCCACTACTAATGCTCATATCTGAGAGTCCAGACTTAGGTATAGACCTTTACATTAAAAAATTGGACACAATTTACCTAAGACGAAGCCTTCTCTAAAAAGTATTTAATGGGATTTAACCAACAACCATTTCACAGAACAAAGAGCAATCTCTCCGTGACAATTTAGGGCTACGTATAGGACAGTACATTCTAGAAAACAGCACAGTATAATGTTGTATTTATTCAGAAAGTTTTAAAGAATTTGACACAATAAAACCTGAGAGCTTCCCTATGAAGTACACACCGAAACAGGGTGCAGCATTACTACTTCCACCTTGACAGCGAAGCACCAAGCAATTAAGCAACTTGCCCAAGGTCACAGGCCACATTCATTGATGAGCCAGTTATACAATTTTGGCTTCTTAACTTCCTAGGCTGACGCTCAGTGGTCTACGTTCCCTTCTATTAAAATAGCTTACACATGACCCAGAATAAACAAAGCAATTTTTTGCAGAGAGCTGATTCCAGAGTCAGAGTTTGTAGCTATTTTTAAATCCAAAAATAATCAAGGTCTAGGGTATAGTATACCTTATACCAAAGTCTTTTTCATGACTAAAAATGTTTATATGATTTTGTATAAGATATTCCAATATGTTCTTTTTTTCTCCTAGGTGGAAATACATTTTATTGTTTTCTTTCCCTATACAAATAAGGAGTGCTTGTCTGAGAAAGAATTCAGATAAAACAGAAAAGTACTGGCATAGAAAAATAACCCAAAGGGATGGTGATTTTTTAAGCAAATAATAGCATTTGTGAATTAAAGGATCTCTTGTTTACTCTTTGCCAGACACGCACTATTTATTGAGTGAATGAACGAATATTTGACTACATGAATAAATGATGATCGAAAGAATCAAGAATCAAAATGGAAATGCAAAAATGTACTTTTTGAGTACTGTCTTCCTACAGAGCAGTAGAGATAACTCTGGGGGTTGGTGGGGGGCGGGGAGAAAGCTGCATAGCAGCTTAGTGGGCCCTGGGACAGGAGGGTTCCCCTATTCCCTCCCCAGAGAAAATAAAGGACCCAGGGTAATACTCATTATAAGCCTGTAAGGGTATCTAGGGCAGTGCAATCCTTGAAACCACTACATGCAAGCTGCACACATAATGTGTGTTGTCAATCTCAGATTATTAATTTCTACTTACAATGATAAGTTTTAAACCTCTCTCCAAGTCTTTGGCAGTGGAAAGGTCTCAATAATTCAACAGTGTATGCTTTTCCAAATGCTGGACTATAGCCCAGGGATGTGTTAGATTTTCCTAACAAACCCCGATCCTTGCTCATCAAACTATTTCCACCAAAGCTTCCCTTAATGACCAAAAACATAAACCCATACTCTCCGGGAGCCTGGCATCTTCCAAAGTGGTTTTGGGATTTTGCATTATATAAAATATTTATGGAAAAGTTCCATTTTAAAGAACATTTCTGTTTTTATTTTAATACTCAAATAATGTTTTGAAATTGCTACCATCAATTAAAATTGACAGTCTAGGAAGATGGTACCAGATTTAACCTTTGCCTTAAAATATCCCGACATACCTACATGTACCCAAGCTCTTGCCCGAGTTTGAGGGCAGAGTATTAGGAGTATAATTATCTTATAATTATCCACTTACTTTCCTGAAGTCACAGTGTTACATGCTAGTACACTGATGTGATTTAATTAAAACATCTTAATACCGCACAAATTTTTAAATGATATGTATTATAGAGAAGTCTACATTTCACTACATAGCTAGAACTCTCAGACATTTTAAAAATATACTGTACAAGACCAGATGACATACTTACTTGTGTCATTTCTCTGATAGAAGTTATGCTATCCAGTGCTTTCATTACTCGATCATAGTTCTTTTTCTGTTTAATGAAAAAGTGATGTTAAAAAACAGCATTTGCTTATAAGCTCTTGCAAGTCTGTATATCACTAGAGAAATATATTATTTCCATATGTGAATTTTCTACTGGGGTCAATTTGAAAGCAATGACTGTTTTGTGTACATAAAAGGGAAGACTATAATAAGATGGCTCCAGGACTTCAGTCAGAGAAAAGAAACAAAGAAAACAATGCCAATCCTTCTATAAGCCATGGGGGAAAAAAATCTAGAAACACAAAAAAGTTATGGGGCTCCTGATTCAGGCTTTCGCCACTAAAACACTAAGCCATAATGAATAAAGTCAACATAGAATCCTAAAATACAAAAACCCACTTCAAATCTCACAACCGCTTTTATTTTATTTTGAGTTGAATATTGTTAACAAGAGTATGGTTGACAGTATACAAATGATAGCATACAGTCACATAGCTGACAATTCATTTTCAAGCAAGATCTAAATATGTGCGCTGTTGCCATTTATGAAGAAATAAAGTTCTTCCAAGAAAATTGTATACAGTTGTTTCTATAAAATTATTTCAAGCTGAGTAGTAATAGAAACTGAGGCAATTTCAGCTCTTATGCAATTTGAAAGTTTTGTAATTTCAAAAGGATTCTGCCTTATCTTCAGGAACCTTTATAAAACTGCTTCCTTAAGAAAGGCCGGTCCATTAACAGTATGAACTAAACTTTCACTAACCTTCAGATAGCTGGGGAGGAAGAAGGGAAAGAGGAAAGGAGGGTTGAAGTGAAAATGCAGAAAAGAAAGGAAAACTTGTCCCTTTACCCATGATCTTTAAAATCAAAATGAGGTTATGTAAGTCGGAATCCCCAAAAATATATGATGAAATTAAATACTCATGGATATGCTTGATGAGATAGAGATTTAGATAGAAAGAGGAAACCTAATGAGACTACAATCTCAATGTTGTTGTTATTGTTAAAGAAAACTTTGTGATTGGTGTGCCATGATAACAACTTACCCTGGGGTTGAAGGCCAACATCTGAGGATCATTAGGATCTACCACAGAAGGATATGGCTCGAAAATCACAACTTTTCTAGGAGATTCCAACGCAGACCTACACATGGATACTAGTAGATCTACCACCTTGAAATATACACATAAGATAGTTACTACCCTTCAGGTTTTATCCAGTGCTTTGCCATTGTTTCTCCCTCTCAAGGTAGCATAAGTTAACGAGGAAGATCAGGACTGCTACCAATCTCTCAAATGTGTAATGCAAGACTTGAGACCACATTTGACCAAACTTTACCATCAATTCAAAATAACAAACATGTGCTGCTTCTCATTACTCACAACTTAATATCTCTTTTTCAAAGGCACACATTATATGCCAGTATTGTTCTAGACCCTATGGTAAGACGAGGCACAAGACAGACAAGTCCCTGCTCTGGTGCAGCTGATAGTCTAGGGGAGCAGATACACAATAAAATATCAGTTAAACAAATAGATGCTTCAGTAGAATTTCTGATACTGTTAAATGTTATAAAAAAATAAAGTAGGCACTAGAGAATAATGCAGAAAGGGACATTGTTTTAGAGTGGCTAGGAAAGGTGGTGAATCTCAACAGAGACCTGTACGGGGTCAGGAAGGAGACATGCGACCATCTGGCAAGAAGCTGTTCCAGGGGAAGGAAGCCCCATGTGCAGGAAAAGACTTTGGCATGCTCCAGGAATAGCTAATTGCCTGACAACATCTTGCCTCTTCCTATTCTCCTCTATCCAAGTCCACTAATGACCTTTGATTGGCTAAAGACAATGGCTTTATTCCTGTGTTATCCTGTTATCCTATGATTCTTCTGCACAATCTACTAAGAGGCAGTACTATATAGCAGTTTGATAGCATGGCTCCCCTTTCCAGTCCCCAAAACAGTATATTCTGGCCACTGAATAAAGAAAACTGATACTGTCTAAATGGTCAGAGTTCACCTGAACAGACATATCTACAGTGTGAACACAAGTGACTTAATAAGGAAGCATATGGAGGAGCCAAGATGGCCGAATAGGAACAGCTCCGGTCTACAGCTCCCAGCCTGAGCGACGCAGAAGACCGGTGATTTCTGCATTTCCATCTGAGGTACCGGGTTCATCTCACTAGGGAGTGCCAGACAGTGGGCGCAGGCCAGTGGGTGCGCGCACCGTGCGTGAGCCGAAGCAGGGCGAGGCATTGCCTCACCCGGGAAGCGCAAGGGGTCAGGAAGTTCCCTTTCCGAGTCAAAGAAAGGGGTGACGGACGCACCTGGAAAATCGGGTCACTCCCACCCGAATATTGCGCTTTTCAGACCAGCTTATAAAACGGCGCACCACGAGACTATATCCCACACCTGGCTCGGAGGGTCCTACGCCCACGGAATCTCGCTGATTGCTAGCACAGCAGTCTGAGATCAAACTGCAAGGCGGCAGCGAGGCTGGGGGAGGGGCGCCCGCCATTGCCCAGGCTTGCTTAGGTAAACAAAGCAGCCGGGAAGCTCAAACTGGGTGGAGCCCACCACAGCTCAAGGAGGCCTGCCTGCCTCTGTAGGCTCCACCTCTGGGGGCAGGGCACAGACAAACAAAAAGACAGCAGTAACCTCTGCAGACTTAAATGTCCCTGTCTGACAGCTTTGAAGAGAGCAGTGGTTCTCCCAGCACGCAGCTGGAGATCTGAGAACGGGCAGACTGCCTCCTCAAGTGGGTCCCTGACCCCTGACCCCCGAGCAGCCTAACTGGGAGGCACCCCCCAGCAGGGGCACACTGACACCTCACAGGGCAGGGTATTCCAACAGACCTGCAGCTGAGGGTCCTGTCTGTTAGAAGGAAAACTAACAAACAGAAAGGACATCCACACCGAAAACCCATCTGTACATCACCATCATCAAAGACCAAAAGCAGATAAAACCACAAAGATGGGGAAAAAACAGAACAGAAAAACTGGAAACTCTAAAACGCAGAGAGCCTCTCCTCCTCCAAAGGAACGCAGTTCCTCACCAGCAACAGAACAAAGCTGGATGGAGAATGATTTTGACGAGCTGAGAGAGGAAGGCTTCAGACGATCAAATTACTCTGAGCTACGGGAGGACATTCAAACTAAAGGCAAAGAAGTTGAAAACTTTGAAAAAAATTTAGAAGAATGTATAACTAGAATAACCAATACAGAGAAGTGCTTAAAGGAGCTGATGGAACTGAAAACCAAGGCTCGAGAACTACGAGAAGAATGCAGAAGCCTCAGGAGCCGATGCGATCAACTGGAAGAAAGGGTATCAGCAATGGAAGATGAAACGAATGAAATGAAGCAAGAAGGGAAGTTTAGAGAAAAAAGAATAAAAAGAAATGAGCAAAGCCTCCAAGAAACATGGGACTATGTGAAAAGACCAAATCTACGTCTGATTGGTGTACCTGAAAGTGATGCGGAGAATGGAACCAAGTTGGAAAACACTTTGCAGGATATTATCCAGGAGAACTTCCCCAATCTAGCAAGGCAGGCCAACGTTCAGATTCAGGAAATACAGAGAACGCCACAAAGATACTCCTCGAGAAGAGCAACTCAAAGACACATAATTGTCAGATTCACCAAAGTTGAAATGAAGGAAAAAATGTTAAGGGCAGCCAGAGAGAAAGGTCGGGTTAGTACCTCAAAGGGAAGCCCATCAGACTAACAGCGGATCTCTCGGCAGAAACCCTACAAGCCAGAAGAGAGTGGGGGCCAATATTCAACATTCTTAAAGAAAAGAATTTTCAACCCAGAATTTCATATCCAGCCAAACTAAGCTTCATAAGTGAAGGAGAAATAAAATACTTTATGGACAAGCAAATGCTGAGAGATTTTGTCACCACCAGGCCTGCCCTAAAAGAGCTCCTGAAGGAAGCGCTAAACATGGAAAGGAACAACCGGTACCAGCCGCTGCAAAATCATGCCAAAATGTAAAGACCATCGAGACTAGGAAGAAACTGCATCAACTAACGAGCAAAATCACCAGCTAACATCATAATGACAGGATCAAATTCACACATAACAATATTAACTTTAAATGTAAATGGACTAAATTCTCCAATTAAAAGACACAGACTGGCAAGTTGGATAAAGAGTCAAGACCCATCAGTGTGCTGTATTCAGGAAACCCATCTCACGTGCAGAGACACACATAGGCTCAAAATAAAAGGATGGAGGAAGATCTACCAAGCAAATGGAAAACAAAAAAAGGCAGGGGTTGCAATCCTAGTCTCTGATAAAACAGACTTTAAAACAACAAAGATCAAAAGAGACAAAGAAGGCCATTACATCATGGTAAAGGGATCAATTCAACAAGAGGAGCTAACTATCCTAAATATATATGCACCCAATACAGGAGCACCCAGATTCATAAAGCAAGTCCTGATTGACCTACAAAGAGACTTAGACTCCCACACATTAATAATGGGAGACTTTAACGCCCCACTGTCAACATTAGACAGATCAACGAGACAGAAAGTCAACAAGGATACCCAGGAATTGAACTCAGCTCTGCACCAAGTGGACCTAATAGACATCTACAGAACTCTCCACCCCAAATCAACAGAATATACATTTTTTTCAGCACCACACAACACCTATTCCAAAATTGACCACATAGTTGGAAGTAAAGCTCTCCTCAGCAAATGTAAAAGAACAGAAATTATAACAAACTATCTCTCAGACCACAGTGCAATCAAACTAGAACTCAGGATTAAGAATCTCACTCAAAGCCGCTCAACTACATGGAAACTGAACAATCTGCTCCTGAATGACTACTGGGTATATAACGAAATGAAGGCAGAAATAAAGATGTTCTTTGAAACCAATGAGAACAAAGACACAACATACCAGAATCTCTGGGACGCATTCAAAGCAGTGTGTAGAGGGAAATTTATAGCACTAAATGCCCACAAGAGAAAGCAGGAAAGATCCAAAATTCACACCCTAACATCACAATTAAAAGAACTAGAAAAGCAAGAGCAAACACATTCAAAAGCTAGCAGAAGGCAAGAAATAACTAAAATCAGAGCAGAACTGAAGGAAATAGAGACACAAAAAACCCTTCAAAAAATCAATGAATCCAGGAGCTGGTTTTTTGGAAGGATCAACAAAATTGATAGACTGCTAGCAAGACTAATAAAGAAAAAAAGAGAGAAGAATCAAATAGACACAATAAAAAATGATAAAGGGGATATCACCACCGATCCCACAGAAATACAAACTACCATCAGAGAATACTACAAACACCTCTACGCAAATAAACTAGAAAATCTAGAAGAAATGGATACATTCCTCGACACATACACTCTCCCAAGACTAAACCAGGAAGAAGTTGAATCTCTGAATAGACCAATAACAGGAGCTGAAATTGTGGCAATAATCAATAGTTTACCAACCAAAAAGAGTCCAGGACCAGATGGATTCACAGCCGAATTCTACCAGAGGTACAAGGAGGAACTGGTACCATTCCTTCTGAAACTATTCCAATCAATAGAAAAAGAGGGAATCCTCCCTAACTCATTTTATGAGGCCAGCATCATTCTGATACCAAAGCCGGGCAGAGACACAACCAAAAAAGAGAATTTTAGACCAATATCCTTGATGAACATTGATGCAAAAATCCTCAAAAAAATACTGGCAAACCGAATCCAGCAGCACATCAAAAAGCTTATCCACCATGATCAAGTGGGCTTCATCCCTGGGATGCAAGGCTGGTTCAATATACGCAAATCAATAAACGTAATCCAGCATATAAACAGAACCAAAGACAAAAACCACATGATTATCTCAATAGATGCAGAAAAAGCCTTTGACAAAATTCAACAACCCTTCGTGCTAAAAACTCTCAATAAATTAGGTATTGATGGGACGTATTTCAAAATAATAAGAGCTATCTATCACAAACCCACAGCCAATATCATACTGAATAGGCAAAAACTGGAAGCATTCCCTTTGAAAACTGGCACAAGACAGGGATGCCCTCTCTCACCGCTCCTATTCAACACAGTGTTGGAAGTTCTGGCCAGGGCAATCAGGCAGGAGAAGGAAATAAAGGGTATTCAATTAGGAAAAGAGGAAGTCAAATTGTCCCTGTTTGCAGACGACATGATTGTTTATCTAGAAAACCCCATCGTCTCAGCCCAAAATCTCCTTAAGCTGATAAGCAACTTCAGCAAAGTCTCAGGATACAAAATCAATGTACAAAAATCACAAGCATTCCTATACACCAACAACAGACAAACAGAGAGCCAAATCATGAGTGAACTCCCATTCACAATTGCTTCAAAGAGAATAAAATACCTAGGAATCCAACTTACAAGGGATGTGAAGGACCTCTTCAAGGAGAACTACAAACCACTGCTCAAGGAAATAAAAGAGGATACAAACAAATGGAAGAACATTCCATGCTCATGGGTAGGAAGAATCAATATCGTGAAAATGGCCATACTGCCCAAGGGAATTTACAGATTCAATGCCATCCCCATCAAGCTACCAATGACTTTCTTCACAGAATTGGAAAAAACTACTTTAAAGTTCATATGGAACCAAAAAAGAGCCCGCATCACCAAGTCAATCCTAAGCCAAAAGAACAAAGCTGGAGGCAACACACTACCTGACTTCGAACTATACTACAAGGCTACAGTAACCAAAACAGCATGGTACTGATACCAAAACAGAGATATAGATCAATGGAACAGAACAGAGCCCTCAGAAATAACGCCGCATACCTACAACTATCTGATCTTTGACAAACCTGAGAAAAACAAGCAATGGGGAAAGGATCCCCTATTTAATAAATGGTGCTGGGAAAACTGGCTAGCCATATGTAGAAAGCTGAAACTGGATCCCTTCCTTACACCTTATACAAAAATCAATTCAAGATGGATTAAAGATTTAAACGTTAGACCTAAAACCATAAAAACCCTAGAAGAAAACCTAGGCATTACCATTCAGGACATAGGCGTGGGCAAGGACTTCATGTCCAAAACACCAAAAGCAATGGCAACCAAAGCCAAAATTGACAAATGGGATCTAATTAAACTAAAGAGCTTCTGCACAGCAAAAGAAACTACCATCAAAGTGAACAGGCAACCTACAACATGGGAGAAAATTTTCACAACCTACTCATCTGACAAAGGGCTAATATCCAGAATCTACAATGAACTCCAACAAATTTACAAGAAAAAAACAAACAACCCCATCAAAAAGTGGGCGAAGGATATGAACAGACACTTCTCAAAAGAAGACATTTATGCAGCCAAAAAACACATGAAAAAATGCTCATCATCACTGGCCATCAGAGAAATGCAAATCAAAACCACTATGAGATATCATCTCACACCAGTTAGAATGGCAATCATTAAAAAGTCAGGAAACAACAGGTGCTGGAGAGGATGTGGAGAAATAGGAACACTTTTACACTGTTGGTGGGACTGTAAACTAGTTCAACCATTGTGGAAGTCAGTGTGGCGATTCCTCAGGGATCTAGAACTAGAAATACCATTTGACCCAGCCATCCCATTACTGGGTATATACCCAAAGGACTATAAATCATGCTGCTATAAAGACACATGCACACGTATGTTTATTGCGGCATTATTCACAATAGCAAAGACTTGGAACCAACCCAAATGTCCAACAATGATAGACTGGATTAAGAAAATGTGGCACATATACACCATGGAATACTATGCAGCCATAAAAAATGATGAGTTCATGTCCTTTGTAGGGACATGGATGAAATTGGAAACCATCATTCTCAGTAAACTATCGCAAGAACAAAAAACCAAACACCGCATATTCTCACTCATAGGTGGGAATTGAACAATGAGATCACATGGACACAGGAAGGGGAATATCACACTATGGGGACTGTGGTGGGGAGGGGGGAGTGGGGAGGGATAGCATTGGGAGACATACCTAATGCTAGATGACGAGTTAGTGAGTGCAGCGCACCAGCATGGCACATGTATACATATGTAACTAACCTGCACAATGTGCACATGTACCCTAAAACTTAAAGTATAATAAAAAAAAATAATAATTATAATAATAAAAAAAATAAAAAAAATAAGGAAGCCTATACATCTTTATAGGGAAAGCTATTTCTAGAAAGTCTTTAGACAGGCATTTAAAAAATGCACAGTAAGAGGGGGCCAATTTTTGATTGTCCTGCTTTTAAGAGAGGAGTATTGTGACCTAATGACAGCAGAGCTGACTATGTTGTGTGGGTACTCACAAAACACACCCACCCAATCATAGCATCCAGAATTTCCAGTGACCTAAAATAATCAGCAACGCTCAAGACACCAGACATAACATGCCCCGAGTACATAGACATGCATATCCACAAGACACACTCTGAAAACATTAGAATGGAAACAGCTAATGTTCCTGACACACTATTTCATTTGTGTGTGTGTATGTAAATACATGCATACATATATATAGATATATGCAAGAAGTTATATTCCAAGCAATAAACATAATAAGGACATAATAAAACCCTCCTTTTTGTCTTCCTCTCCCACCCTCACATTCCTTCTACTCTAGAGATGCACATTAACCCTGATACAGATTGTTTTCAGCATTATCTGGTCTCCAATGAAAACCCAAACAAGAACTGACAAAGAAGAATCAGTAAGATAAAATAGCCTTGTCGGGCGCAGTGGCTCACGCCTGTAATCCTAGCACTTTGGGAGGCCAAGGAGGGAGGATTGCCTGAGGTCAGGAGTTCGAGACCAGCCTGGCCAATGTGGTGAAACCCCGTCTCTACTAAAAATACAAAAATTAGCTGGGCATGGTGGCAGGTGCCTGCAGCGCCAGCTACTCGGGTGGCTGAGGCAGGAGTACTGCTTGAACCCGGGAGGTGGAGGTTGCAATGAGCCAAGATTGCGCCACTGCACTCCAGCCTGGGTGACAAGAGCAAAACTCCGTCTCAAAAAAAAAAAAAAGAAGATAAAAGATAAAATAGCCTTTTCTGAGACCTTGTAGGGAGGAGGGGAATGACACAGATGGATATGCTCTCACTAAAACCATTTAAAAATTATGTCCTACTATGCAATTGAAGTTTTATAAAAGTCCATGCATTTTTGACCAATATTTTTACTAGTATATTTAAGTAAATTATAATGTAATAATGGGTAGTAAATTTAATTGGTAGAATATTTCTGTTAATATATGTCCTAGCCTAACTTCAAAAAAAAGTGTAACTACTGTGACTCAATTACATGGGATGCACCAAAGTTTCCAACTCCTTGCTCACTTCCAGGACACAGCGCTAATACCTGGAAGCAGCTGCTCAGCAAAGGACATTTCCACCTTTTCGTCTGAATAAGGTCTTAACCACTGGCTTTCACCAGATCATCAGTGGAAAGGGGCTGACCTGATGCAAAGAAAGGTATGTCTTCCTCAGTTTCTCTACTACATGGCATATAGTAAAGACAGCAGGGCCACATGATCGAAGGGGTCCAGTCCCCCCGGTCACCACACAGAAAGTGGCCCATCAAACATTCTAATTGGAGTGTGTGAATGATAAAATGCTACCATGTTAAGCTGCCCGTGATTTTATGGTTTATCTGTTACAGAAGCTAGCATTACACTTTTTAAGAAGAAAAACATTTATGATACAATTTGGATTTATATTCCTTTGCATATGTTAATTTTTCTAAGTATCTCATGGACTAAAACATCCACTTTAAAAAATAAAAGGCTGGGTGTGGTGGCTCAGGCCTGTAATCCCAGTATTTTGGGAGGCGGGGGTGGGAGGATCACTTGAGCCCAGGAGTTCAAGACCAGCCCGGACAACACAGTGAGACCTTGTCTCCAAAAAACAAATAAAAATAAAAATGTAAGAGAGGCTGGGCATGGTGGCTCATGCCTGTAATCCAAGCACTTCAGGAGGCTGAGGTGGGAGGATCCCTTGAGATCAGGAGTTCAAGACCAGCATGGCCAAGATGGCCAAATCCTGTCTCCACAAAAAAATACAAAAATTAGCTGGGTGCAGTGGCATGGACCTGTTATCCCAGCTACTAGAGAGGCTGAGGCAGGAGAATCGCTTGAACCCATGAGGCAGAGGTTACAATGACTGAGATTGCACCAATGCACTCTGGCCTGGGTGACAGAAAGAGGCTCTCTCGAGGGGGAAGAAAAGAAAGAAAAAAAAAAAAAAAGAGCACACAACTATGACTTCTTTTTTGGGGGGTGGGGGGGTCTAAATGATATATTTCCCCACTCCCAACGATTTAAAATTAAAGATTCTAAATAGAATCTTAGTATACATGATGCATGCTATGGACAACAAGTTACACACATATATCTGCCTTCTTTGACTGAATGATACAATTGAAGAAGCAATTTGGCAGTTGACTAAGATACTTAGGATGGAAATGCAAAGAAATATTAGGTTTAAGCAAGAAAAATTAGGACATTTGATAAGTGAAGATAAAAAGGTCTGTGAATTTACAGAATCAGGTGCCTCCAAAGGACATTACATTACCTACAATTCAACTGGCAGAGCAACCCTCCCCACACACACCCCTTTCAGGCAAATGAGAAAAATTCGGTCATTAGTCTTTAGTCATTAGTCTTTTAATAACTGGAAGTCCATGTGACTAAGAAAGGCACCTACAGGAATAGCCTAAGGGTATACAATGTAGTCTAAAAAAGGAAGCAGATTCAGAATTATAAACCAATCATTGTCCAATACTGCAATAGTAATTAAAAAAAAATCTTAGATGAGAGCCCAATATCTAAACAAATAAAATGGAACTATTCTGTTGAAGTAGTATTTGGTGTGCTGGAATAGCAGCTGCTTGGACCACAGGACACTGTTGCTCCAGGCAAGTCCCCTGCAATGGTCCTGAGGAATGTCTTTGCAGCCCCCAGAGCACCACTTAAAATGCGGGGGTAAACTGAGGCAATGAGATCCTGAGGTGGTTTCTTTTTGTTTAGAAAAAGAAGTGATTTCCCTGTAATCGTTAGGATTATGACAGAATACTGGGGAACCTGTTTTAAGAAATAAAGCATGAAAAAAATGTTGTCTTTGGAGTAGAATTACTAAACTTTCTGATCTTTTGATATTGATTTTTAGAATTACATCACTAAATTGAGCTGATCAAATACTTGTGCTTTGTATCAATCATTATATAATTTGAAATTCATTTCTATTCAAAACCATTAATTTTAAGATGTAACAATGATTTTAAAAGGCCAACTATTATTCTATCAACATACCATACTGTTAGCATATTACTTTTCCTTCTAATTTATAATTTACTATTTCTAGCCTTTAATTTCTTTTTTAAAGGGAAGCTTGCATACGGTAAAATGTGTGAATTTTAAGTATACTACTTGAAGAATTTTTAACATATATGCACATACATACATCTATATAAATATACATGTGAGCATACTCATACAACATATCCCTTGAAAGGTTTTAATTATTTTTACATAGCTATAAATACCATACATATTAAAGAAGTACCTTTTTTTTCTTTTTAGCAATATTATTTCCAAGGGACAAGAAAAACTTTCACATTTAAAAAAGAAGGATGGAAAAGAAAAAGGCTCTCCATAGTCAGATATATTTTAGTAACCCTCTAAGTATAGGCTAGCTCTTTTCTTAGTTATAGGGATGCTCAGAACCGTTAATATGCAAATGTGTGCATGTTGGGTGTGGGGGAAATACGAAGCTATAGTTTGGAAATTTATTTTAATCATGGAATCATTTTTTTCATATCATATAAGACCAACATTCTACTCTTTGTATTATTTGTTTCATTTATACTTCAATTATATGAAAAATACTCCCCTAAATATTTCATCAGGTGGATGCAAAATAGTTTTAGTTAATTAAAATGACTAGGCCAAGGAGTGTGTACATTCCTAAGCTCTAGGCTACCATCTGCATTATTAAACTGTTGTGCCTTCATAAGCCTGATGCACTGCCTCAAGTTGTGCATGTTAAATTTTACTGTCCTATAGTTTGTATTAGTAAATAATTTTTTAAAACTAGGTATTCGTTAAGCTATCTGAAATCTGTTTTTGCACACAGTGTAAGGTAAAGCGCTAAACCAATTTTTCCCCCTGTTACAGGCCATTTGTTTCTACTTCACTTACTAAATAATGCTTCAGTAAGTGAGGAGCTGAAACCTACTTTAACATACATTAAATTTATTCATAATTTGATCCATTTGGGGGATAATCTGCCATTGATCTGCCATACTATTCTTTGCCAATACTATATTTTGTTAAAACGTTATAGCACTGCATATATGTTTCTGTATGTGGTTGGTCTAGTCTCTCTTAATTAATGTTCATTAATTTTTTAGAGTTTTCTTTTATTTTTTTTCTTATAGATGAATTAGTAGTTTAGTCAGGTTAAGAGGGAAAAAAAAAATCTGGAAATTTTGATGGAATTGCTTTTCTTCCTATCTCTGAAACACTGCTCTGTAAAACTGAATGTTCTCTTTTTATTACATACTCTGCCTATTATCTTTTCACCTAAGTTTTAAAAATAAATTGGCTTCCATTTTATGGCAGTTATCTTTACAAATAAATTTTACATAAAGCATGCACGAGGGTTTCAATATCTCCACTTCACCGTGTAAGAAGAAATTAGAATTATTTTTCATGCAATGGAAAGTTGGTTTAATTTCTCTCCTTGGCAATCACAAAATAACGAAACACACATTAGATGGAGAGATCACATTTAGTTTACATATAAAAAAATCAAATGCCAATTTGCCACTTAACTAGAAGTTACCAAATATTTTCCCCAAAGAATAGCAGAATGAAGATAACTAGTGGACTGGAACAAATTTTTCAAAGCAAAATAAGAAAAAATTAGTATCCTGTGTTACTACCTGAGCTCCAGTTGCTATTTCATCAGCAGCTTCATTCATTACTCCCAGGGTTTGAAAAGCAAACACACACAGCTCCCGTTCACATACAGTAGGCTACAAAAGAAAAAGGAATCAATCACAAAACTTTTTTCCAACTCTCAATATCAAAATTAAATTCACGACATTTCACATAATAAATAGAAAATGCAAAGTTTTAGTGTTTTTTAAAAAGGAAATCATACCATTTTAATACGAAATAAATTCTTAAATTTAGGTAACAATTAGTAAAGAGTCATTTACTAATATAGAGTAAAAAATATTATAAAAAAGATCCTTTTCAGTTAGTTTTAGACACACTCAGAACAATTTAGCAGTAAAAATATCCTTAAATAGGAAAATTTATCTCTCGTGCTTTCATACACATTTGCACATGAGATGCACAGAAAATGTAAATACCTAAGCTGGTGATATAACAATAATGAGCTTAAATATGAAAGCTGTATAAAACAAACATATAAAGGAGAATTCCACTTTTTCCTGGGAAATTTTGTTTGAAAAAAAACAAAAAAAAAATAGCATGATTCTGTTTACTTGCTACTCAGCTCTTGAAAGACTCGTTTTGTTGCAAACGAAACGGTTATTGACTTCTATAACCTCATGAAGTCAACAGCACTGAAATATACACTCTGCAATTACTTTGGAAGAGCTCTCATCTTTCAAATCTAATACAGTGTCATTCCTCTGATTTATCTTATCTCCCAAGTTACATTGCATTAGGTAGCTGATGAAGCCTAACACGATGCAATCCACGGTGCCTCTGCACAGCAGACAAAAGGCATTTGTTAGTGCCACTGCTCCTACGCTCACTTCTTTCAGAGGCCAACTTGGTCTTCCGCTTAACCAGTGGGGATGTATGGCCCCATTCTGAACATCATTTATGTTCAGTATTGGCCCATATGCATGGCTTTATAGACAGAAAGCCTGTCCAAATACAAAGCTTTCTGGTTGACTTTGCTCCAAAAAGAATTTTAGGGAAAAAAAATGAATCTATATATTTCCTTTGTCAGACTTAAAAGTGCATTTGATTCCATTTTCAGAAACTTCAGAACCATGAGAGGAAGTAGAGAAAGTTCTTCATCCAGATTCAAGCTATACACACTCTGCAATATATATTTAGATATACATAGAGCAAACTGTTCAATTTCAACAACTTTTCCTTTAACTTGAGTGTTTACTTTTAATCTTCTCCAATTTTTTTGTGTATCTATATGTTTATATGCTTTACCCTCAATTTTCCCCATGGATATTATATTGCTTCTTTTGTTCATTTTCTGGGGCTTAGAGCATGGTATGATATAAGAGTGGCAACCACTTACTGCATATTTACGATAGTGTCAAATGCTATTCTGGTGCTTCAGTACAATGAAACAGTACATAAACAAGAATCCAAGGAGAAGATAAACCTTAGATATCATAAAAGGCCTTGGGAATTTATTCTTTTATCAACTACTGAGGAAGTAAACAGTGACACAAAGGGCACTTTGTTTTTAACAATACTCTTTTAGAATAACCATCACTTTTATATGATTAAAATCCATCAATCTCAAAGGCTCATTTACTGACATGAGTTATGACTAGTTTTTATCTGAACCTTGAACTATGCTTACTTTGCGAACATCTAAATACGTATATTTGTGTGTGTGTGTGTGTGTGTGTGTGCGTGTACATATACACACACATTCCAGGGACTAAAACAATAGACATTGCTTTTTCAGTACCAAATTGTGTATCTCAAAATAATAAGAGCTATTTATGACAAACCCACAGCAAGTATCATACTGAAGGGCAAAAACTGGAAGCATTCCCTTTGAAAACTGGCACAAGACAGGGATGCCCTCTCTCACCACTCCTATTTAACATAGTGTTGGAAGTTCTGGCCAGGGCAATCAGGCAGGAGAAAGAAATAAAGGGTATCCAATTAGGAAAAGAGGAAGTCAAATTGTCCCTGTTTGCAGATGACATGGTTGTATATTTAGAAAACCCCATCGTCTCAGCCCAAAATCTCCTTAAGCTGATAAGCAACTTCAGCAAAGTCTCAGGATACAAAATCAATGTGCAAAAATCACAAGCATTCTTATACACCAATAACAGACAAACAGAGAGCCAAATCATGAGTGAACTCCATTCACAATTGCTTCAAAGAGAATAAAATACCTAGGAATCCAACTTACAAGGGATGTGAAGGACCTCTTCAAGGAGAACTACAAACCACTGCTCAACGAAATAAAAGAGGATACAAACAAATGGAAGAACATCCCATGCTCATGGATAGGAAGAATCAATATCGTGAAAATAGCCATACTGCCCAAGGTAATTTACAGATTCAATGTCATCCCCATCAAGCTACCAATGACTTTCTTCACAGAATTGGAAAAAACTACTTTAAAGTTCACATGGAACCAAAAAAGAGCCCACATTGTTAAGACAATCCTAAGCTAAAAGAACAAGCTGGAGGCATCATGCTACCTGACTTCAAACTACACTACAAGGCTACAGTAACCAAAACAGCATGGTACTGGTACCAAAACAGAGATATAGAGCAATGGAACAGAACAGAGCCCTCAGAAATAATACCACACATCTACGACCATCTGATCTTTGACAAACCTGACAAAAACAAGAAATAGGGAAAGGATTCCTTATTTAATAAATGGTGCTGGGAAAACTGGCTAGCCATATGTAGAAAGCTGAAACTGGATCCCTTCCTTACACCTTATACAAAAATTCATTCAAGATGGATTAAAGACTTAAATGCTACACCTAAAACCATAAAAACCCTAGAAGAAAACCTAGGCAATACAATTCAGGACATAGGCACAGGCAAGGACTTCATGTCTAAAACACCAAAAGCAATGGCAACAAAAGCCAAAATTGACAAATGGGATCTAATGAAACTAAAGAGCTTCTGCACAGCAAAAGAAACTACCATCAGAGTGAACAAGTAACCTACAGAATGGGAGAAAATTTTTGCAATCTACCCATCTGACAAAGGGCTAATATCCAGAATCTACAAAGAACTTAAACAAACTTACAAGAAAAAATCAAACAACCCCAACAAAAAGTGGGCGAAGGATATGAACAGACACTTTTCAAAAGAAGACATTTATGCAGCCAAAAGACACATGAAAAAATGCTCATCATCACTGGTCATCAGAGAAATGCAAATCAAAACCACAATGAGATACCATCTCACACCAGTTAGAATGGCGATCATTAAAAAGTCAGGAAACAACAGGTGCTGGAGAGGATGTGAAGAAACTGGAATGTTTTTACTCTGTTGGTGGGAGTGTAAGCTAGTTTAACCACTGTGGAAGACAGTGTGGCGATTCCTCTAGCATCTGGATGGAACTGGAAATACCATTTGACTCAGCGATCCCATTACTGGGCATATACCCAAAGGATTATAAATCATGCGACTCTAAAGACACATGCACATGTATGTTTATTGCAGCACTATTCACAATAGCAAAGACTTGGAACCAACCCAAATGTCCATCAATGACAGACTGGATTAAGAAAACGTGACACATATACACCATGGAATACTGTTCAGCCATAAAAAAGGATGAGTTCATGTCCTTTGTAGCAACATGGATGAAGCTGGAAATCATCATCCTGAGCAAACTATCGCAAAGACAGAAAACCAAACACCGTGTGTTCTCACTCATAGGTGGGAATTGAACAATGAGAACACTTGGACACAGAGTGGGGAACATCACACACCAGGGCTTGTTGCAGGGTGGAGGATGGGGGAGGGATACCATTAGGAGATATACCTAACGTAGATGATGAGTTAATGGGTGCAGCAAACCAACATGGCACATGTATACATAGGTAACAAACCTGCACTTCGTGCACATGTACTCTAGAACTTAAAGAATAAAAAAAAAACACCCAATGGAAATAAAATGAAATAAAATATCTTACTACGCGAGATTGAAATTTCAAGTAATTTTCAATCCAGGAAAAATTTCAAAGAAAAGGAAAAATGCGATAGACACAGTTATTATAAATCTCTATCAACACACTTTGTCACCAATCCTAGGTATTCATGTGTCATTCTGACTTTGTCGCAAATGATTTTTGGCAATTTCACCGAGACCTCTCTATTTCCTATCACGAATAAAAAACAAGCAAAATTTCAGTGCTTATTATAAAGCCTTTTTCTGCATTTCTGTTTCAATGCCCCCCAACCCCGGTCTGTTTATATTCCAATCTTGAAAGTTCTAAATCAACTTTATTGACTTGTCAACTGACTCATTATTTTAAATAAAACACCTGCATTCCTCAGGATGAAGCTATGATTTGATTATTTATGGAAACACTTTTCTTTCCTGTATGTTTTTGGTTTAAAAGTAACCCTCTTCCATACTCAAGTGAATAAGGCAGATTTCTAGGTATATTCTGCTACTCCAGTAGTTTGAAGAAGGAAATCAGACAGAAATCAGGCACCCTAGAAAATCTGCTTTTTGGAAACAAAAACCAAAACACTTTGCCATCATACTAAAAAACGAGAAGTAAAAGTAAGGAATACGTTCTTATAAAAATAATTTTATCTTTCCTTTTTAACACAGCAACTACAAACGTCATAATGTGATTAATTTATATACCATACACCATACTAAGTAAATGCTAGTAAATTTTTAAAATAACGATTCTGTATCTCTTGCTCATTTTTACTAGAAGGTTCAAGTAGTATTTAAGATGTAAGACGTAAATGACTTTAGTTTTGAGGTGTTTGTATATTTATTTTTTGTAGAGTAGTAATTCTCCCTTTTCCCTGTTTATTCACACTTTATTTCCGAGAAGTTCAAAGTGTCAACACAAGATACTGCACTAAAAGAAAGTTCTCAAATTACATTAAGTGATTAGATGTCTCTTTCGCTCACAGAAGGAACATCTTATTCAAGGAAGAGAAACTGAATCACTCCCTTAAAGACACACAAGTAGTTATATTGTGGGCTAGCCTTATTCTATTCCCACCCAATCCTCCACCCTGACAAATTCTATGACTATGTTATTTACACAGAATGTGCTAGCATCAATTCAAAATGCACATAGTCATTTTAAGAGCTATTACCAGTTAAGTGTATTGCCATGTTTTATTGTACATAATTTAATACAAAGTATGTATGCCTAAATAAAACTAAATGTTATATTACTTATTAATTCATTCTGAGTTCACAAAAAGACTATTAGTCCCAATTTGTAAAATACTACCTATTCTTAATATTATATTATATTGCCTGGAAGCAATTAACCACTCTAATTTAGATTGTAAAACCATAGCAAGTCCCTCTATTATCAACACGTACATATTTGCTATAAAATATTCATTAGGCACGATTTAAAAGCATGAGGAATGTATTTATATATGTCCCTAAAATAAGATATATTTTAGAAGTTTTCAACTAAAATGAAAACATTTTTAATGTTATTTGAATCAAAGCAATTTAAATGTGATCAACAAAAACATGTTTCAAAAAATGTTTTAAGCCCTGAAGAATATTTTAGAACCGAATTGTATTTTAAGAAATTTATGTTTTCCATGAATTTAAATTACCCTCTACTGGTAATAGAAATAATACAACTCTAAGAATCTAGCTATGTATTTATGTAGAGAAAAGCATGGTGTAGATGAGTGGTTTTCAAATATTTTTGCCATGGTCTTTTTGTTTCAACAAAATATTTCACATAAGTCCAATATACAAAACAGATAAAAGTGGAGCTTGTTCCTGTTGGAGCACATGTGTACAGCTCATTTTTCCTATCTATAAAATGGGAATAAAAATAATATCTAGCTCTCAAGTTGATAAAAATACCAAGTGAGATAAGGTTTAAAAAATATCCTTGAGGTATGGAAAGCTGTTTAAGTATTAATATAAGGGAACCTGGAGAAGCTAGCTCTACTGCCTTAACTCAATGTGTATACAAAGATAAGTATTTAATAAAAAATAGTTTTCTTTGAAGCATATTATGAAGTAGCATTTTGATTTGTATATCCACTGTTTAAAACTATTGCCGTGATTTTTCTTACTAAAAATGAAATAAGCAGAGTAAATACAAATTCCTGTTTAAAAACTGGTATTGAAAAAATGCAAGAATAATTATATGAATATCTTCCAGAACTACAAACTTAGAAGCCTTTAATTCTCTGTATTTACAGTTTTATAGTCAATGCTTTGGGTTCTGTTTGTGGTCAAGACACACATTCAGGGTGAGGAAAGGTGTACTGTTCATTAAGAGAGAGAGAATCCCATAGCAATTAAGGCAGACCCACAGTAAGATACAGGATCAGGTCTAATTAGGCTTAAACATGCAGTAGTCTCTATTTGTCTCATAAAACTAAAGATGTTATTTGAGTATTAAAACTAATTTCTATTCAGTTTGGATTTTTTTTTAAACCATGTTTTTGAACTAAAAGTTTTTTGGCATAATTATTATTTTAGTTAGTATTTCAGAAGTTGATATCTGAACTTCCATGTTGAAGGTTAGGGGAGGGTTTTAATAGGTTGTGCTTTTTCATCCATTCTTCAAATATTAAAGTCAGGTCTAAATACAAGCAGACCTACCCATTTTACTCTTAGAAGGTAAAATGGGACATACCTAGGTTTATCCTCATGCTCAGTTTCTCATCAATTTTCATGGGAATGTCTTTGTGAAAGAAAACAGAATCAAATCTTGGGACTCCCAAACTCACTATGCCAAAGGGAAAGTTAAGTTTGGGAACTGAGTCAGGCCATACTGCTTTCCTTTTGTTCCCAAACGGATAGCTGTAATTTCACAGCTCCGTGTCATAGCCTCACCCATGAGACAGGTTTCCACAACAACAGAAGGTCACACATCTCCCCAGATGGCCTCCCTCACAAGGAAATTCCCTGAAGCCCCCAAATCTCTCAGGAGACATACCCACTGTAAACTAGCCCTAAAACCAAGTTCTGCTGAATCTCATCCTGACAATGTCAATTATTAGCTTATCTTCACAGGGCGAGAGCAAGGACCAAGACCAGAGACATCCTTGTGCCTACCCTGTGATTAATACGTAACTTTTTCCTCTACTCCCTCTTTTCACATATAAAATGTAGATTTACTGAGGCTAATCAGAACCTCATAAGAATGTAACCATTTGCCTCACTGCCTGCCTTTCCTCTTCTTCCCTCCTGCTTGCTCTTTCCCCTTTAAATACTGAAGTTCCCAAAATCCCTTTTGGAAAAGGGTCACAGACACGTTTTTGATCTCCCTGGATCTCCCATCCTCAACCGTGGCTAAATAAATCTTTATCGACTGAGACCTGCCTCAGTCATTTTTTGGTTAACACCTAAAACTGGACCAAATTATAACTGGGTGTTCTTAATTTCACTTGGAAAATAAGAACCTTAGTTACAAACATCTGCTTAATGCCGGATACACAAAAATATAGATTCTCAGGTTTCTCAGTTGGCTTTGCTTCAGTAAGAATGAGCATTACTCTAAGTGGGTGACAGACATGTGCAAACATATTTGGGAATCAGCAGACTGGAATCTCATGCCTTGTCAAACCACTCAGAGCAAGTAATCCAGGACATTTCACATGATAGGAGAAGAGAATGAGATCATAATTCTCATATCACATGTTGATGTGGGAAATGAGAAAGTCTATTAATCAAGGACACATAGAACGATTGCCAAGTATCAAAGACAGAAGCCCAGCTTTGCAGGAACTGTTATTCACATAACCACATGGTTTTCTCTAGCAGAGTTCAGCAGTTCACACCATTATACCAATCCACAATTGAGGTGATTAAGGTGAGTATAACAGAAAAGGGCATTAGGAATTTAGAGGCTGATAAAACTGGCATTTCTGACAATAAGTCCTTGTTTTATTGTTTTTCAAAAACAACCTGAAGACACAAACTACATTTAAAAAGCATCTCTAAAACAATTTGCTGCATTAACACTCTAGTTGATTCCACAATGGAGAGAACTATGCGTTTGGTTTTGGTTTGGTTTTGTGATGAGAGTATAAATGACACTTTTAAATTGAAAATCCAGGACTTCCTGAACAATTCTTGTGATGTTAATGTGAGCGTTATGCAGATGCAAAATGTTATGTGTCAGGACTCAAATCTGAGAGTGACATTTATAATTTTTGTAAACAAAAGCGAAGAAGGAGCAGCAGGGAGTTTCTAAGTAAGTAAGTAGTTTAGTTCCCTGTATTGCAGAGAGTGCGACATGCTAACCTAGACCTCTGAATGGAGTGACAGATAGTATAAAAGCAGTGACTAAAATTTTAGGACTTTTGGAGAATAAAGGTTAAAGAGGATTTATGTCATCTAAAAAACAATCAGGCTTAAAGAAAAAAAAAACATGGGACAGTCTAACTTTGGAAAGCGAGATCTAACAAATGCAAATGTAATAAAATAGAATAGGCATAGAATTCTATAGAAACCTGAGTTTTATTTAACCTGTTTAATCACCAGTGGGTTATAACTTACACTCTTTATGTCTCTGAGACTTACTATAGACTGTAATGTGTCAGATGGGCTCAATAATGGTCAATGAATCAGTTAATTGGTTAATATCCCATAAGAAATTATATATTATTTTTATACATTACTCTTGAATTTACAGCAAAATATATTGCAATGTAAATACAAGTAAGATATAGAAAAAAATTAGTGGGACCAACTTGGGTAAAATATCTGTTTCACAGAATCAAGAGATAGTTCTTCCTGTGTCTATCTCTCTTCCTTTCAACATGAAAAGTTTCTTTAATTTTCATTTCCTCATCTGATTTCCTATGTCACTTATCTTACTATTTAAGAAAGTTTTCTGATTTCCTTAGGTATCAGTCTGCATCACAGCAACAATAAACCATCTGATAATCATCCGTATTTATTTAGAAAATGTTTTCTCTCTTGCTTATAAAAAAGCACGGCCACTTTTAGAAAAATATAGCAATATTTATTGCTGCAGATATAGATAAAGTCAAACAAAATTTGGAGTGAGACACCAAGAATACTAATAGTAACTAGTATTTCCACTACTTACTATAGGAATGAATTGCCCACAATTAAACCACAAACAGTGAACTCCCAACAATGTATGTGGTACATTTCCAGAACATAAATGTAGTCAATTCAAGTCCACAAGTCAAGAGTAGGAACCTCTGCCTGGTGCCATTCTGTCAGTATTAGAATCCTATCTCTATTACTTACTAGCACAGTAACACTGAACAAATTACTATTTTTCTCACCATAAAGTGAGAATAGTAATAATATATACCTCAGAGAGTTATTAAGAGGATTACACTTGAAAATCCACATAAAGAACTGTGAACACCCAGATCACATAAAAAACATGCAAAAAGCATTTACTTTTGATAACATTACTATTATCTTTTGTGGTAGAAACGGCAATGCTATGGAACAAGCAATAGATCAATATCAACAGGTGAGTACTGACAAAGTGAAAACATAGCATCTAAGTGGGGCAGGTTGAGATGACCAGAGAAATCCCCCTATTCTCATCATAAGGACACATTTCCCTGTAACAAATGGAAATGACAAAATTGCAGTTATTTCATAATTAAATGCTGATTTAGTTGATTTTGGTTTCAGAATAACATATCTCTGAGAGAAAAGTTGACTGGCAAAAAAATAGTACACGGATTGTTTCCCTTAAGCAAATAAAATAAAATATCTGACAGATGATTGTGTTCTTAAATGGCTACAAGACATGTTTTTTAAAAGTATAAATCTTGAAATACAAAAAAGTTCTAATAAAATTATTGCTTTCCAAGTTTTGTGTTTTATCTTTTCAAACATATATTCCAAAAGGCAAGACAGGTTTCTTTTAAAAAGTGTAACAGAATCTAGCATGGTGCCTTCTACTTATCAAATATTAAATTAAATGTTTGTGATGCAGTTTTAAAGTCAGAGAGAATTAGGTTCAAAGCCAAACTTCTACCTATATTGTCCGGGTGGTGTTGAACAAACTGCTTAACCTCTATAAATCTTAGTCTCCCTATTTGCAGCATGAAAGCAAAAGTACCTAAACCACAAGAGTTGTGTGATGATCAAATAAAAAAATAATAGGCCAAATATCTACCCACAGTGCCTGGCACACAACCCTCAATAACCTCCTTTCTTCTGTTAACTATGATAGATATTAGCTCAATCATTATTTTCATATTTATCTATATTTTATTATTTCTTAACTCAAAAGCTGGACCTTGAATACTATGCAGATATGGCACAATGAACTTGCTTGTTTAAAACTTTGAAATAAGGAATGATATCAGCAAAAAAGCTGAGTGAGGAACCCAAACTTCCACCTCTCTATAAAATCTTTAAAAGAAACTGGCAAAAATGGCCTGAGTCAACTCTTTTGGTATTCTGGAAATTAATTTTAAAACTTGCAGCAACCCAAGGAGTACTTACTCAGGATCAACAGCTGAATCTTGGTAAGAACCGTAAAACTTGTGACATTTAACCTTCTTTCCATTTTGGAAAAAAAAAAAAAGCTGCAGCTCGTTGTCAGCACTTATTTAACTCTACGTAAACGCACTCTTTGAGGCTGAAGCAAATCTGATTTTCAATCAATGTGAAAATAAAATATAAAAACTGTTCTCGGAGCTATTTCTAAACAGAACTAACATCAGAATCGTCTGAATCATTAGAATCCTCTATTTCTGAAAAATCAGATTCATCAAATGAATCTTCAGTCAACCGCTGTTCTAGAACAATGTTAACATTACGTGTACAAATGCTGTATTTTCTAGGATTTGACATGTTCAGTGATCAGGAATTACTACTATATTTTGTAAATGGAAATACCACTACTAAAACCAAAATGCTATAAGTAGAATGATGTATTTTGTTTCCAAAGTAGATATACTAGAGCCATGCAGAAATAATAATAAAAGCGACAGATTTCATGGCAAAGTTATCTCCGGGTAAACACTGTAGCCGCAAGTGCTGCTGGCAAGTATTGTTGGGGCAAATGGGAAAAGGGTTAAATTTACCCTAATCCAATCTTCCATTCGCCAGCTCAGTGGCAGCCTTAAAAACAATGCCCTGTATTTCCAATAATAGAGGGAGCAGAACGGAACTGATTCACAAATAGCTGTCTGATAGTTCTCTGGAAGACACGCTGAAAACACTTGTCTTTATTTCTGCCTGACTTGGAACTCACTCAGTACTAAACCATTACCTGGAGTGGGGATTGAAAACATTTACAGTAAGCGTTTTAGTTGTGTGAGGCAACAGATAACAACTGAGGCAAACAACAGAATAATCAAAAAGCTTAGAAGAAAGGATTGGGAAAAGAGATGTCCACAAGGACTATGAAAAACTCACATATATTTCTGGAAATCCAGAAGGCCATATGCTTGCCCATGACTGTGTGCATGCCCAAGAAAGACTTTAGAAGGCCTTAAATCTCACCTCTGGCTGATCTTAACACTCTGTACAAGCAGGAATGAAGGCTAAGGACTGCCAAAACAGTTTGGCGAGATCTAAATCCCAGAGTTCCAGCATTATTGTATTTAAAATGTCCAGTTTTCAATAAAAAAATAAAAAAGGCATGCAAAGAAATAAGAAAGTAAGACCTATTCACAGGGTAAAAAGCAACTAATAGGAAGGGGCCCAAGGAAAGCATAGATGTTAAATTTACTAGACACAAACTTTAAACTGGCTATACTTAAAACATTCAAGAGCTAAAGAATATCATATCTAAATAAATGAAGAAAAGACAATGTCAACAGAGAGTATCAATTTATAGAATTTATAAAAATAAACTCTGGAGTTGAAAAGTACAATTACTGAAATAAAAAATCAGATTTGAGCAGGCAGAAAAAAGAATCAGTGAACTTGAAGATAGGTCCATTGAGATTAACTAATCTAAGGAAGAGGAAGAATACTAAAATGAAAAAAAATGAACAAAGTGTAAGAGATCTATGGGGTACCATCAAGCATACAAACATACAGATAATGGAAATTCCAGAAGGAAAGAGGAGAGAAAAATTGCAAGAGGAATATTTGAATAAATATGGCTTAAAACATCTCAAATTCATTAGAAAAAAATTAATCTACACTTCCAAGAAACCCAATTAACTCCAAATAGGATAAATTTAAAGAGGCACTTAGACACATCAAAATCCAGACGCCAAAAACCAAAGACAAAGAAGAAATCTCGAAATCAGCGAGAGAAGCAATTCATCACATAACAAGGAATCCTCAACAGGAAAACAGGTCATTTTTCATGGGAAACCACAAATACCCAAAGGCAGCAGGATGACATACTCAAAATGCTGAAAACAGCACAAATCCTCCTCCATCACACACAGAAATTTCCAACCATGAATTCTATACCCAGCATAACTATCCTTCAAACAATAAAGGAGAAATTAAAACACTCCCAGGTAAGAACCAAGAGTTCATCATTTGCAGAGATTTCCCACAGGAATTAATGAAGGGAGTTCTTCAGATTAAAATGGAAAGGACACTACATAGTCCACATAAAGAGATAAAGAGCTTGGGTAAAGGTAAACATGCATACAGGTAAATACAAAGGACTGCACACAAATATATATATTTTTAAATTTTAAACATAGATATAATACATTGATACATTTGACTTTGATTTTTTTTCCTGATTTTTTCTGGTTTGGAAAACAACTGCATAAAGCAATAATCATAAATTTATGTTGATGGGCACATAATATAAAGATATAACTTACATATTTATATATAACAGCATTTACACGTACTTCCACTCTGGGAGTGGAGTTGAAACTATGTAGGAGCAAAGTTTTTATATATTATTAAGGCTGGGTACAGTGGCTCATGCTTATAATCTCAGTACTTCGGGAGAAGGGAGAATCATTTGAGGCCAGGACTTCAAGACTAGCCTGCTCAACATAGTGAAACCCCATCTCTACAAAAAACTTTTTTAAACATTAGCCAGGCATAGTGGCTTGTGCCTGCAGTCCTGGTTACTTGCAAGGGTGATGCAAGCAGGAAGATCACTTAAGCCCAGAAGTTGGAGGCTTCAGTGAGCTATGATCAGCACCACTGTACTCCGGTCTAGAGGACAGAGCAAGATCTGTCTCTTATTAAAAAAAAATCAAGTTGGTATTAATCCAAACTAGATTTTTAGAAATTAGGATGTTAATTGTAATCCCTAGAGCAATCACTAAGAAAACAAACTGAAAAGCTACAACATGGGAATTAAAATGGTACACTAGAAAATACCTATTAAACACACAAAAGAAGGCAGTAAGGGAGAAGCAGAGGAACAAAATAGACATAATACAAATAGAAAATGAATAGCAAAATACCAGAAGTCTTTCCTTATTAGTAATTATGTTTAAGTAAAAAGATTAGCAAGGATTTAAAACCAAGATCAACAATTTGCTATCAACAAGAGATTCACTTTAGTTTTAAAGACATTAATAGGATAAAAACATAAGCATGAAAAAAGATATTCCATGCAAATAATAACCAATAGAGAGCTGCAGTGGTTACACTAATCAGACAAAATAGACTTGAAGACAAAAATTGCTATTAGAGACAAAGAAGAACATGAAAAAAGAGTCAGAACATCAAGAAGATAAAACACTTATAAACATATACGTATCCAGCAATAGATTTCCCAAAATACATGAATCAAATATTGAAAGAACTGAAGGTAAAAACAATTCAACAATAATAGTCAGAGCCTTCAATACCCCCACTTTCATAATGGTAACACAGAATAAATGAATTTGAAAGAGAAAATAGAGAAATTCAATGAAACGAACAATCTGTTCTTTGAAAAGGTAACTAAAATCCACAAGCTTGTAGCAGGACTGACAGAGAGATGATACAAATGTTCAACATCAGGAATGAAACAAAGAGTATCACTAAAACTCTGCAGACATCAAAAGGATAATAAGAGAATACTAATAAATTACTCACATAAATTTGACATCTGAGACAAAACGGACCAATTCCTCTAAAAGCACAAACTATCACATTTCACCCAAAATAAAATAGATAATTTGAGGCCTAGCATGGTGGCTCACGCCTGTAATCCCATCACTTTGGAAGGCCGAGGCGGGCGGATCACCTGAGGTCAGGAGTTTGAGACCAGACTGACCAACACGAAGAAACCCCGTCTCTAATAAAAACACAAAATTAGCCGGGTGTGGTGGTGCATGCCTGTAATCCCAGCTACTCGGAGGCTGAGGCAGGAGAATCGCTTGAACCCGGGAGGCAGAGGTTGCAGTGAGCCGAGATCATGCCAGGGCAACAAAAGCAAAACTCCATCTCAAAAAAATATATATATAATTTGGATAGCCCTATAACTAATAAAGAAATTGAATTCATAAATTAAAATTTTTTCACCAGGTGTGATGGCTCACACCTGTAATCCTAACACTTTGAGAGGCTAAGGCAGGAGGATTCCTTGAGCCCAGGAGTTCAAGACCAGCCTTGGCAACATGGTGACACCCCATTTCTACAAAAAATTTTAAAAATTAGCTGGGCATGGTGGCATGTACCTGTAGTCCCACCTACTCAGGAGGCTGAGGTGGGAGGATCACTTAAGGCCAGAAGGTTGAGGTTGCAGTGAGCCATGTTTGCACCACTGCACTCCAACATGAGTGACAGAGTAAGACCCCTGTTTCAAAAAAAAAAAAAAAAAAATCTAAAACAGAAATCTCCAGGCCCAGATAATTGTTAGTGCATATCAAAAAATCAGTGTAATACATCATATTAATAGCATAAAAGAAAAACATAGTAATATCAAGAGACATAGAAAAACAAAAACCAACAAAAATGCTTTCATGATTATAAAACCACCTAACAACTAGGACTAGAAGGGGATTTTTCTCAACCTGGTAAGTGGCATCTATGAAAAATCCCCAACAAACAGTGAAAGGCTGAACATTTTCCCCCTAAATCACAAGATAAAAATTTCTTTTCTTGCCACTTCTAATCAGGCTTGTATTGAAGTTCTAGTCAAGCACATTAGATAAGGAAAAGTAATAAAAGGCATCCTGATTAAAAAGGAAAAAGTGAAACTCTATTTGCAAGAGACATAATTTTACATAGAGAAACAAAGAATCCAAAAATAACTTAATAGAGCTAATAAATAAGTTCAGCAATGTTGCAGTATAAAAGATTAACATGCAAAAATAACTTCTATTTCTATATAATAGCAAAGAACGTTCTGAAAATGGAATAAAGCAACTTAATTTACAGTAACATCAAAAATAATAAAATGCTTAAAAACAAACTTATCCAAGGAAGTGTAAGACTTGAATGCTGAAAACTACAAAATAGCATTGAAATAAAATTTTAAAAGCCCAAATAAATAAAACGATCTGGTGTACATGAATTGGAAAGATTAATATTGTTAAGATGATGTCTTGGTCTATTCCGGCTGCTGTAATCGAATACCATAGACTGGGTGGCTTATAACAACAAATATTTATTTCTCACAGTTTTGAAGGCTGGGAAGATAAAGATGTCAGGAGATTCAGTGCCTGATGAGGGCCCATCTGCTGATTCATAGACCAGAGTGACAGTAAGGCCACAAATTGATCTTCTTGCTGTGTCCTTTCATGGTAGAGGAGTGAGAGAGCTCTTTGTGCTCTATTACAAAGGCACTATTCCTGCTCATGAGGGCACCAACCTCATGACCTAATCGCCTTCCAAACAACCCATCTCCTAACACCATCACATGGGAGTTAGGATTTCAATGTATGAATTCTGGGAGGAACACATCCAGTCTATAGCCAATGGCAACAGTCTTCAAACCGATTTACAACTCCAATGCAACCCTATCAAAATTCCAACTGCCTTTTTGCAGAAATGGACAAATGAACCACAGAACTGATAGAGAAATGCAAGAGACCCCAAACAGTCAATGCAATCTTATAAAACACAAACAAAGGATTTCTGCCTCTTGATTTCAAACTTGCTATAAAGCAACATTAATCAAGACAATGTGGTACTGGCCTAAGGACAGACATGCAGATCAGTGGAAAAAGACTTGAGAGTCCAGAAATAAACCAAAACATCTATAGTCAAATAATTTTCAACGAGGGTGCCAAGATCATTCAGTAGAGAAAAAATAGTCTTTTCAAAGAATGGTGCTGAGACAACTGGGTATCTACATGCAAAAGAATGACTTTGGACCCCAACATAACACCATATACAAAAATTAACTCAAAAAGTATTGTGACTTAAATGTAAGACATAAATCGTGAAATTCTTAGAGGGAAACATAAGTGCACTGTGTGACTTTGAATTAGGCAATTAATTTTTAGACGCAACATCAAAAACACAAGTAACAAAAGAAAAAATTGATAAATAAGACTTCATCAAAATTAAAAACTTGTGTGTGTCAAAGATTACCTTTAAAAAATAAAATGACAAACTACAAAATAGAAGAAAATAATTGCAAATCATATATGTGGTAAGGATAAAGTATTCAGAATACATAAAGAACTCTTACAACTCATGAATAAGAATACAAATAACCCAATTTAAAAATATGAAAAGGATTTAAATAGGCATTTCTCCAAAGACATGCAAATGGCCAATAAGCACATGAAAAGATGCTCAAAATTTTTTAGCAGAAAATCAAAATATTTTAGTATCTTTTAGTTAGTCATCAGGGAAGTGCATAAGAAAACCACAATAAGAAACTGCTTCGGCCGGGTGCGGTGGCTCAGGCCAGGCGCGGTGGCTCACGCCTGCAATTCCAACACTTTGGGAGGCCGAGGCTGGTGGATCACAAGGTCAGGAGATCGAGACCATCCTGGCCAACACAGTGAAACCCTGTCTCTACTAAAAAAATACAAAAAATCAGCCGGGCGTGGTGGCGGGCGCCTGTAGTCCCAGCTACTCGGGAGGCTGAGGCAGGAGAATGGCATGAACCCAGAAGGCGGAGCTTGCAGTGAGCCGAGATCGCGCCACTGCACTCCAGCCTGGGTGACAGAGCGAGACTCTGTCTCAAAAAAAAAAAAAGAAACCGCTTCACACATACTAGCATGGCTATAATTATTAAAAATAATAATAAATAGAGAATAATACATGGGGAAGATGTATAGAGACTGTAACTGTCATACATTGCCAGTGGAAATGTAAAATTATGCAGCCACTGTTGAAACAGGTTTGGCTGTTCCTCAAAAAGTTAAACAGAGTTAACATATGTTCTAGCAATTCCATCGACTGATGACTGGATAAACAAATGTGGTATATGCATAAAATGTATATTATTCTGCCATAAAAAGAAATAAAAGTACTGACATATGCTATATGGATGGGCCTTGAAAACATTATAACAAGTGAAAGAAGTCAGAAACAAAAGCCCACATACTGTACAATTCCATTCATATCAAATATCCAGAATGACCAAATCCATAGAAACAGAAAACAGGTTCATAATTGCCAGGGGATGACAGGAGGCGGAAATTGGGAGTGACTGGTAACAGAATATTTCTTTTGGGGATAATGGAAATTCCATTTTCTGGAATTAAATAGCTGTAATGGTTATATAATATTGTGAATATATGAAAAACCACTGAATTGTATACTTTAAGTAGTGACTTATAAGTTATATTTTAGCAATAAAAATTCCAAAAAAAATCATTTTAAAATTGAATCGTTCTCTTCAAAATGCACGTATACACTGATTCTTATTTTCATACTCCTTTGATAATATCCCAAATGTGTCAGGATGCTAGCATCTTTGGAAATCTTTATTCTGATCCTCTCTCTACTACTGTGTACCTCTTTTAACTGGCATAGGACCAAGACTCTCCTCTCACATATTCAGCATCTTAAATTGTGGAGTTTTGAAGGGACACTGCCTAAGCATCCTTGTCACATAACCTTGTAAACACTGGTTCTTCAAAATTCCACAATTTAAGATGCTTAACGTTGATATAGGTGTAGATGGATAAATAGCTGTTAGATAAACATATGTAAAAAATATAATAAGAAACATTTTCCTAATATCAAACTAACTGCTCTTTCACAGGCTACTTTAGAAGTAATACTAATTCATTTTGTCAAAATTATATGTAAATAATTTGCTCAATAAAGAGTATTTGCTTTCAACTGCATTTATTTACTTATTTTTATATTTCAAATCTTTTCTATATTTCTATATTCTAAACCAACACTAACATTCTATCAGCAAGAACTTACCCTAAGCATAGGGCCATTTTGAAACACATGTGGCTCATCACAAACCACACAATATTCATTTAGTACAGGGATCCGCTGTTCAGCAAACTCAATTGTCTGAATAAAACAGCAAGGAAAAATAATTAAGACAAGCTCATAAATGATTTAAAAACCCAGTAAGAACTAAAATATTTGTACAATGGGTAGAGTTTTGGCTCATACCTGCACCAGGAAGCCACGGTCTCGTACTGGAATGCATTTTGCACCATTTGGCTATAAAAAGCAAAGTAAAAAAAAATGATAATTTTTTTAAATGTAAAAATGTATAAATTACAGCCTTTTACTCTTTGCAATAGTGAATACAAAAGTGATCTAAGATCACATGAAATATGAATTGAGTCACTGATGACATCAAAATTAAAAACTTTTTTATTCACTCTGTTATAAATACCCTTTCTACCATTACTAATGCAATTTTTGCCTACAGTAAATGAACAGCACTCTTAGCTGCTGATCTTCTAGCAAAAATTACTGGCATCTTTACATGATCACAAAAACTCATTTGCCTGTTACTAATCAGCAAATGCTCATACCTCTTCATTAGGAGACTTCAGTCTTATTTTACAATCAGATACAATTATTCCTCCAAAGAAATATTAGACAGCTACTGAAAGTGTCATAACAGAAAACTATGAATTATGCTTAGCCATATCAGAGGTTATTAAGGCATTTTCTTTCACAGAATGTCTGAAATGATCTTTCTTGGATGAAGCTAACATGGGAAACATTCCACTGTGCAGTTTTTCTACATTATTTGCTCTATGTCCTTAAAACGTATGTTTGAGTAGGAATGGGCTTCTAGGATGCTCATGTGAAATTGTCAACACACTCAACTTTTCAGAAAATAAATATACAGTATAGTTTATAATTTAATTTTAGAAATAAACCTATATAAGAATAACATTACTTTCCTGAAACAGATCTTATTTTTTTCAATTTCATCTCTTGCTGAGTGTTTACACATTAATGGTTAGAGCTAAACACACACCCCCAACATACACACATATATATTTAGCAAAAGGAAACAAAACTTTTCATCAACTATTTTGAATATGTTAATAATATACATAAGATAGGTCTATGAATTTATCACTAGCATGAACTTGGCTATCATGCCAATCATGCTAGTGATAAATTTTGTGTAAGAGTTACTCTTGATAAATAGCATCAAAAGGACTTAAATTATTAAAGTCATCTTCTGGTCCCATGTCCCCCAAAAACGGCTACAGCATAAAGTGACTTCAGTATAAAATGGACACTAAGAACAACTTTAAGTGAGGCTCTGGGATAAAGTGGTAAATGTTGCCTCTCTCCACAGGTAAAAACATGCATGGGCAGAGTGCTCTTATATATAATTGAAAGGGAATTATTCTCAATTTAACCACAAGAAAAATGTGGTCCTCCACCACTCATGTGAGAAGACCAGAGATTAGATACACCTACTTAATGAAACATTAAAATTATATGCTTATTTAATAAGTAAGGGCTTTGTGAATCCAATGCGTTTCCTTCTGTTTTTAGTAGCATTTGTTACTATGACAAGAATTTGAACTGGACTTCAAGTGAATAGCTACATTTATTTTTTTTCAGAACCAAAGCTTACATTTCATTGCCAGTTGCAAATGTATGGGATGCAAAACAATATCCAAAAAGATTTTAAAAAAACAGTAAATTAAAACAAAGTTTTGCTTCTTTTCTCCACCAGATCTTATAAGAAAAAAAAAAATTCTACTGCACCTTAGCTAACATTTAAGAACTCAAGATGAAAATATTTACGCACAGCAAGCTGAGAAGATGAAGATGAAGATGGTGTTAGGATACCAATAAGCCCTGAGGTAAGAGAGAGCCTCCTGCCCTCTGCGTTAGGTTCCTTGAAAAGCTCAGTTTTGGATGACTTGGGGGCACTGGAGTAGGACTTGCTGAGCAATTTGTGATTTTTCAGTCCATACAATTCTTCCATTCTGAGATTACTAGAGTAAGACCTGCTTAACAGTTTATGGGGCTTCAAGTTTGTGTTGTGCTCACATCGTGGATCTCCAGAACAAGATCGAGTCAATAGTTTATGCGACTTTAGAGTTAGGCATTCCTCTGACTTAACAGCTGCAGGGCAAGGACGGTTCAAAAGTTTGTGCGATTTAATTGCTGTCATAGCCTGCTCCGCCCTGGGATCGCTGGACAAGGAGCGGCCAAAGGTCCTGTGTGACTTTGTGACACACACATCATCAGTCTTGACTGTGCTGGAACAAGTCCTCCGCAGCAGCTTATGCGTTTTGGAGATTCCGTCCTGCTCAGATTTCAGTTTGGATTTGCTTTTGCCACAACCAGGGGGAGGATAACTTGGCGACCTTCAAAATTGAACAACAATTACTACAGGCAAATCACAGGTACATCAGACCATGAAGAAAGCTTGTCATGCTCAAACTCGACTGTGCTAATAAATATTCTACCACCTCATTTTAATATAGCCTACCCAGTCAAAACTGAAATCAAAGGTATGTGCAGAATGATCACAGGACTTGAATCCCATTTTTCCTGAAAAGCAAAAAAGAAGGTTCTAAGATTTTTTTTCCCTCCTATCTATCCCAAAGCCCTATAATGAAACTAATTTTGGTAGGAAAAACTCTAGGTGATTAGAAAGCAAAGAATGTAATTTTAGCAAACGTAACCAATGTTAAATAAATATTAATAAAAACTCTAAACATAGAAATGAATATGTTTTTGATGGAATGCATCTAACTCAGTCTTTTCTTAGAGGTTATAAAGAAAATAAACAGATGCCAACACTATAGAAAGAATGCTGTAAGCATGAACTACATCACACACTCAGCATTTAGTAAGACAATGACGAAGTTGCCTGTTACCAACCTGCGCAAAGTAGAAAATAAATGCAGGGGAGACTTCACTTTCTTCTCTGACAACTTTTTATTGTGCAGACAATTGGATTTTTCTTTGCTCTGTTTCCACTGCTGTGTAACAAATGTCTGCATGATTCTGTCAATCCAAAGGTAATTCTGTTATCACCATTCCAAGGCAATTTCAATTAATGTTACTGTATTTATTATGTAGAAAATGCATTTATCAAATAAATGCAAACACACAGAAATCAGTGAGATGCTAATTTATAATCACACAAGATTTTTCATATGTAGGAAAGCATCATATAGCAAATTAGCAGATTTGCTATAATAATTCAAATGATAGAATAAAGATATAAAGAGAATTATAAAGACGGCCTTCAGGATCAACAACTTGAGCTGAAGTGGCAAAAAAATCTAAATTTTTTTTGGTGCTAGAAAATCAATTTTTAAGAAAATTTTTGTTACTAATTATAATGCTATTTATTAAGATAGAAGTAAAGCCATTTTCTTTTTACTTGACTTGCTTCTATATCTTCTTCATGAAAAGGAAAGCAAAGCTATAAAATCATACATAAAAAGAAAACACGCAGAACTGGCTCTACGTAGAAATATGTGGTCAGCAAATTATATCTTCAACACAGCCTATTCACCTTTGAAGATACTACACTAAATTTTAAAAACTGGGTATCCTTAAGTTTGTTTAGTTAATATCATAAGGCAGAATGTTGGTAACTCCTAATGTCGATATTTTCTATGTCAAAATCATTCCATCAGTGCTTTATGGTAAAGAATTCTGGAATGCCAACTGTGGACTTGGACACAGTGTTCTTATTTGGGAAAGGTCCTGGGCTTGGATGGCTTCTCTGTATCTCCATTTTCCACATGGCAGTGGCCCTCAACACTAATACTTAAGTAGACATGAAATTTTACAATTAAACATCAAGCATGCAATAAATTAAATGTGTTTCTTTTTCTTCAAAAATAACTTCAGGATTGTCTGTTTTTCACGCTCTTTTCAGTTATTTCTAACACATTGCTTTGGGATCAGGAAAATGATACCAATATTTGTTTCCCACTTACAATATGTCACAGAGTAAAACAGAAATGTTATATGCACATTTTTGCCTCTAATTTTCAGAGTACCCCAGCAAGTAGCTGTTATTCCACACATTTCACAAATAAGAGAACGAAATCTGCCCAAGTTAGCATAGATACAAGTGACAGAGTAGTAGTACGTATATTATCAAATATGGGTTTTGATATGTATAACACATGCTATTCAAAAGGGACAGATGTGACTCTTAGCACAACGCCAGTTACTAAGTTCTCAGGATCCTTCAGGTCTTAACAAACTAACTCAGATCGCCAGAAAGTATATCACTTAGGCTTTTTTCTGCTAGTTTTGATAAATTCAGAAGAATAAACAGTTACATACTCAATTATTTTGGGGCCCTTTTAGCAGTGGAAGTGGTGAGAAAAGGGGACTAAAACTTCAATAAGTGATGCCATGATTCCAAATTCACAGTAAATTCGCTCAGTCAGCACGAGAAACATTTTATTCATGTTTGAATTTTTTTTTTACCCAAAATTTCAGCAGGATTTAAATGTAATAATAAGATCATCATTTCTCCCTGTACCTAATTTGAAATTTCCACTGACACAACCCTTTGTATTAAGCAGATTTTCTTCCCATAAAAAATTGCTACTCCTGTGCACCATTCTTTAAGAAAGATGGCAAGTGCTTGCCTAATCTTGATAAGCTAAGTGGAACAAAAAAACAAACAGGTCAAAATGGCTAAAAATTTTCCCACTTATATATTACATTAGGATTCAAAGTGTGATTCAACATCTAAAATCAGTAATTCTTAAACTTGAATACCCAGGTACCTAGTTGTTCTTGGATGCAAAAGAAATTGTTTTCTAAAAGACATTCAATGTTGTGTTTAATTTCAGGGGTAATCTGGAGTATACATATGAACACATTTGGTATAACAACCACCTCCTTATAATAGAGAACCATGAAGGGACTTCAGTATTTACATTTGAGTTTGTGTTTACTATTGTGCTGGCACCAAAAGGAACTACTACCATTGCCAGTGATTGGCTGATGGTAGGGAAAAAAAGAAAAAAATTTCAAGGTAAAGTATACATTTGCATCGCGTCAAGAGCAGATGATATCACAGCCAACTATGTGAACAAAGGTTCCAGGGCAGTGGACAAAAGCAAGTACATAGGGATGACATCATACTGTTTTACATGTTGATTTCAAAAAACTATGCACTACAGCAGTCAGTATTATATTCTAATTGTGGTGGTGAAACAGCTTTAGCAAAATAATATCATAAACCAAGTTAATGGTATTAATTTGAATTTCAAGTATTTTATTTTGATTCGCACTTTTAAGTTGTAAATTGAATTTCGTTTTACAAATGTGGAGCTCTACATACAAAAAATTTATACCTAATTTTATGTTGCACATAAATTTAAGGGAAAACTGAAGATCTGCGATATTTTCCCCCCTTAAACACAACTAAGGTTTGATCAGTGCAGACTCAACATAAAGTCATACAAAAGTCGAAGATTATTTCCATTGTCTGTGATATGCTGAGCCTTTGAATGATAGGATACCCTATACAAGACCAATCACTATATCTGTGATATCTGTGTCAGGTCAGCCATGAGAAAATACATAAATATTTTTTCTTTTAGGCTATTTTGACTTCACATTCTCTCAATATTCATTCAATGCCAAACACATATTCCATGTCTCATCTCAAGCAAAGGAATATCTAGGATTATATGAGAGGCAGATTAGTTTATGCGTTGTAAGTACTGATTTGGAGTCAAATTCTGACTCTATCACTTTCTCGCTGTGTGACCGTGAATAAGCTGCTCAACCTCTCTGGGCTTCAGTTTCAACATCTAGGAAATATGAGAGTAACAAGGCCTGTTTCATAGAGTTGTTGTAAAGATTAAATGTCTTATTATATGTTAAACACTTAGAATAGTGCATGACATATAATACATACTGCATAAGCATTTGCTGTTGCTATTGTTGATAAAATTATTCTGCTGTCTGAAATCACCAGAAAAAAATTTTCCTGTGAAAAAGTTATTCAGTAAATAAGAGTGTCTTCTATTTACTGAAAACCAACTGATAACAAGGGGCCTAGATTCTAAATTTGCCTTCCTAACTTGCTGTATGTTTCTAAGAAAATAACCTCCTCATATTTAGTTTCTTTTTATAAATTATTGTGAGGATGAAATTAGATTGCTAAAATTATGGGATTTTAGGCTGGCAGTGACCTTAAGGATCACAGCCAAATCTAATTATTTATAATTAGGGAAACAAACATATCAGACCAAAATTTCTCAAGGATCATAAAAAAATTCTAATCTATATTAACAAACTTTCCACATAGCTAATATTTATCCCTAAAAGCAAGTAACTCTTTGAAAACATTAATCACTCGGATAGGGATATTAATTAAATATGTTATATATGTTACTAGGTACTTAAACAGTGAAAAAGGCACATAGCTTTCTTTAATTTCTCAGAGTTGGGATTATATACATGATTTCTTTTGCTGAGCCTATGTAATGTACCCAGAAGCCACTAAGGGTAGAAAGCTATTTATTCCTAGACCTGTGTACTTTTGTAAATCTTATCTTATTTTGATCAGCTCCATGCCACTTAAAAATAAAAGTTTGTAAGTGGCTTGCAAAAGTACACAAAGTAGAACAGTATAAAAACAAGGGAGGAAATTGAGTGAGGAAAAAAAATCATAGTATAAAAAAAATGTGTCAAGGTGAAATGGTACCCAACTTGCATAATGCCATCCATGCTCATCATGGAGGCAGGCTCCATGCTCATCTCCAAGACATGCAGGATATGGGCACAATGCAGGAAACAAAATCCAATCACAAAAACACAACCAAGTGTCCTGGGAAAACATACCTGACCCTAGAATGGAAAACTGAGAAAATTTATCCTGTGAGTCCTTATAAGAGAACACTACATTATATAATATGCTAAACACACATTGTAAATTAAATTTAGTTTTAGAGAGGCAGAATTCTAAACATTAAGGGTTTATTATCTAATTTTATATTTGCATATCTTTGAACTCAACACTGGGAATTTATAAGAATGTTTTTTCCTTTCAAATGTGGTAGGCACACAACTCACATTTGAGTAGTACTGCCTCGATTTAAGTCATAAAAACTTGAGAAAATTCTAGAGCTCTGTAATACGTACAAAATCCTAGATATCATATATGTGGCTTCCTACATCAGGCAAAATGACCTCAGTAAGTTCTCTATTTCATATATCAAATATAGTTTCAATATGTTTTCCCTTAGAATATTGCTCAGTAGAAGTCCACATATGATGCCAAATTTAAATTCATTAAAATAAAAGTGATCATATAGACTGCATCATTATGAAAGGCCTAAACCAGGCTTTAAGCATACAATTATCTAATGGTCTTTCTTGACAAATTTACATTTAAGCTAAATTTGCAGATTTGGAAGAATAATCCTCTAGGAATTCTCCATAAACACAAATTCTTAAAGCTGATAGAAGTTAATGTTTATATTCTGACCATGGCGAACTGAGGTACGTGCCTAAATTTTAAAATTCAGTTCAAATGGGGTGGCTTTATGTCTTCGTATGAAATCAAGGCTCATCTAGACTCTATGTCCAAAGAGAAAGCTGTATTCCCTCTGTGTGGAAGGCTGGCGAAGGAGACCATGTGGATGGCATCATTATTTTCTTCAGGGAAAACCACAACAAGCCCTCTGGATGCATACCAAAACACAGGCCAGTGGGTCCCAAAGTTCTGTGCCTTAGATCACATCAGTGATCTTCTGATTTTAGAAAAATTTGAGAGTCAATTCTTGTGTCTGTAATTTATCAGTGTTCTCTATTTACTTCTAAGATGCATTTTTTTTTTCTTTCTAGTGCCATTGTATCCTGGCTCTATCAGTGTTTTCTTTTACTGTTTTTTAAAAATAGATATTTATATAAAATAGACTTAAAGATCATAAAACAAAATCAAGGTCCACACAGGAAATAAAGTGTTTAGTTAAAAAACCAATGTTTCAAAGCGGTAGGAATGGCAATTAGGGATAGTGCAGGAGTCCAGGGCCGGTGGCTGCTAAACTGATACCACCTCTGGGCCCCAAGGAATGAGCAGTGGAAGCCCTCAATAGAGCCCAGTAAGAGAGAAAGTCATGTACACGTTGCAGCCTGGAGCAGAGCAGCAGGCTTCAGTGGAAGGACTGGTCGGCTCAGGATGACCTCCTAGGAAGGAAACCAGAGCAGTAAGTACTTCCATCTTACTCTCCTTCCTGCCTCCACTGGTCATGTTAGGGACTCAGAGCCTGTGTCCACACAGGTCAGCCTCTCCAGGTAGAGAGCAGGGTGCTGGAGGAAAGAGAGTGGATCTTGGATAGCAACAGAAGGACTCTGGCCCAGGTGGAAAACTGAGCCCTGCTAATAAATTATCAACGCAGCTCTTAGCATCATGATGATTTCCTCTCTTGAGGGACTTGCTTCAAAAAGTTCTTATTGAATAGAAGGTTTTCATTTGTTTGTTTTAATGAACAAAATGAGAACTCAGTTCTCTTTAGCAGAAATTTATTTTTTGCACTTTAGCAAACTTACTTTTTCAGCTGATGTCCCAATCCAAATCGCTCTTTTGTGGAAATCTGAAAGACATCAACAGTGGGCACTGGAAAGGAAAAAGGATCACAGTCACATATTGACTTGAAACTGAAACTCAACCATCAGCCAGAAAAAGGTTGAAATCGCATTATATATGTGCATATACATATACACATTTAAAAACAGTGTACATGCAGTCCTAAACAATGCTATTTATGCTATATGCACATAGGAGATTATTGGTCATTATACATTAATGTATAATATATATTATACATTATATTGTATACATTATACATTATATTGTATAATATATAATACATTATATTGTATACATTATACATTATATTGTATAATAATATACAGTATAATGTATAATAATATATATTATACATTAATATATTATATATTAATGTATAATATATGTAAATGTAAGAAAGAATGATCTCCAAAGTAAGCAACAGCTGAACTGGCCACATGTAGGACAGTTAGTGCATTATTTTTTAAGTGGAAGAAAGACAACATGTTTGCATCTACATACATCATTTTTAGAATAAAACAATGGGAGATGAGAAGGCACAGGAGATTTCCTTTTAACGTGGTTCGTACTTTTACCAGGTATATATATATGTGTATATATGTGTGTGTATATATATATGTATGTATGTACATATAACATATATACATATATACTAACATATATATGTTTAAATCAGTAACTAAATGTACAAAAATACTAAAATAAATATGTAACTAAATATATAAAAATATATGTTTAAATCGGTAACTAAATATATAAAAATACATATATACATATATTTCTTTAAATCAGTAACTATATTAATTAAATTAATAACTTCTCTCAAAAAAGTCGCTCATTTTTCATTATTCACTGGTTTAAAGAGTATCTCTTGCACTCATCGCTCCAGTCATTTCAGATGCAAGAGTAAAAACACACCCACGAATATCCCTGCACCCATGAAGTCTGAAGTCCAGTAAGAGGAGGAAGATGAAAAACAGATAGAAAAATAGATACAATGCTAGATGGCAATAAAGGCTCTGGAGAAAAATAAAGATGGGGAAAAATATATGGGCTGCAGGCTATGTGGGCTGAGGTTTAAATGTTAGATAAGAACAAGCAGGAAAAAAATGTCCCAGCCAGAGCAAAGAACAAAGGCAAAGCCCCTGAAGAGAAAATATGCTGAAATATCCTAGGAACAGCTTGGAGAACAGTGTAGGGAGAGGACTGAACAAGGTCTCATGTCAGGAGATGAGAGCAGGGAAGGAACCTGGTGAGCTCTGCAGGATCAACTGGTCAAAGAGCAAAGGGAAAAACAGGAAAATCAGTCAAGAACTTATTGCAACAAGTGAAGCAAGATATATAGAACTTCGTCCGTGGAGGTGATGAACATTTTGGATTCACACTTCTAGGAGAGAGGACAGATTTTGCGGGTGGACTGGATTTGAGGTATGAAAAAAAAGAAGAGTTAAGGATGAATCCAAAGATTATGGTCTGAGCAACCAGAGGGATGAAATTTACCAATTCCTACAATGTGAAAGACTGCAGGAGACACAGGTTTGAAAAGGCAGATAAGACTAGTTATTTGACCAAATACTTTAAATTTGAGATGCTTATTTGATACTAAAATGGAAACGTTAAGAAGGCAATTGGAGAAGCCCAGCATTTAGGCATTAAAGGTGAGAGGAATGTACTAAAGATATAAATTTGGAACAGAGTATATATATATATATATATATATATATATAAAGGCATGAGGCTGGATAAGAAACCACTCAGTAAGTCTATGTAGGTGGAGGAGAGAGAAAGTGTGAGGATTAGGCCCCGAGCCCAGCTCAGCAAAGAAGGCTGGGGAGGAATGGCCAAGCGGATGGAAGATTCCAGAGTGCTGCTATCTAGACACAAATTCAAAGAAGTTTTTCAGGCCAGGCACAGTGGCTCATGCCTGTAACCCCAATACTTTGGGAGGCTCGGGCAGGTGAATTGCTTGAGCCCAGGAGTTCAAGACCAGTCTTGGAAACATAGGGAGACTCCATCTCTATTTAAAAAAAAAAAAAATTAGCCAGGCATGGTGGCATATGCCTATAGTCTCAGCTACTTAGGAGGCTGAGGTGGGAGGATCACCTGAACCTGGGAGGTTGAGGGTGCAGTGAGCTGTGATAATGCCACTGTACTACAGCCTGGGTAACAGAGCAAGAACCTATCTGAAAAAAAAGAGAAAAAAAAAAAAAGATTTTCAAGGAGGAGGTAAACAACTGTTATGAAATACTGCTAACTTAATTAAGATGAAAACTCAAATAGGTTATGAGTCATTTGGCAAGAATGAAGTTACTGATGACATTGACAAGAGCAGTGTTTGAGAAATGATGGGACCAAAACCTGACTTGAGTGGATTCAAAGAGAGAAAAGAAAAAGGAAAATGAAGTAAGCTAATAGAGACAACTCTAATCAAGGAAATTAACAGTCAAAAGAAGCAGAGTGTTAGGGTCCCAACTGAAGAGGCATTTGAGGTCAAGAGGGTTTTTATTTTATTTTTTTAAGACAAGAGAAATATTTGCTGATGTGAATCTTCTAAGAGAAAAAGAGAAATGAATAGTACAAGAAGGAGGAGGAGAACTGAATTGCTGGGATGGTGTCCTAATTAGGTGAAAGCGAACAGAAACTAGTGTGCAAATGAAAAGATGACATATAGGAGCTTAGATAGTGCCATTCACAGCAACAGGTGGGGCAGCAGATAATTAGAGCAAAGATTGTGTTGCTCATAGGACCTTCTCAGATCACACATGCTCTATATTGTAAGCCAAATGGTATCCCCTGTTGGCCACTACTCTGGGACACAAATGCTCCATCAATCAAGGAAATTGGGTGTTTGTATCCCCAAAAAATTAGTTCGTTTCCTAAGAACTCCCTAATCCTTGTACAAAGAGTAAGGTATAGAGTAAACATCACTCCAATCCCACTTATACTAAACCCATGGCTATCAAAATTCAAAAGTGAATAAGAACATTCTAACATCTTGAAAACCTCAGTGGAATTAAATGAGAAAGCACTGTATTTTCTCTAAGAAGATTTAAGAAGATACAGTCTCTTCAGAGGCAGACAGAAAAAGTGGGAAGATGAGGGCAGAGAAACAAAAGAGATCTAGCTACAAAAATGTAGAAAAATCCGAAATGCACTAGAACTAATGCCTTTACCGGAGAAAACTGCGTATGATACATACGTAGAAAGAGAGAAAGAAGGGTTATATAATACTAGACACAAATGTTTATCCAGAACATACAAATTATTCCTATAAATTAATAATACAAAGACCAAAACTTAATCATACTATGCATGACTAGAAAGTGTTAATATTTATCAAAATAAATTTTCTAGAAAAACATAAATTTCAAACATTGACTCAATAGCATAAAATCTAAATGACCTATAATTTTGGAATATACTAAGAGTTCACAAAATTCTAAAATTTCCAAAATTCGCAATTTGTAATTCATAAAATATTCCAAAATTCAAGTTCTAAAACACATATTATTATTAAAATAAATGTAATTAATTATATTCAATGTATTAATGAAAGATGTTAATAAACAGAGAAACAGGGGCTTGGAGTGTATGGGACCTCTGTACTAGCTGCAATTTTTCTGTAAATTTAAAACTTTTTAAGTTCATTTTTAACAATGTTTTAAAAAATTAATACTTTCTTGATAATAATGAGTTAGAAAATAAAATGAACTACAAAAGTCTAATTATGCAAATAAGTACTCAGGAATAAATATAGCTAAAATTAGTGACCTAAGCAAAAAAAGCAAACAAAAAACAACAACAACAAAAATCCCCAGAACTGTACTGATACATAAAACTAGAAACTACAAACAAATGTTCTTTTATAAGAAAAGTTAAGAACTTGACAGAAAGTACTAGTGATATATTTTCATGTTCTTAAAAAAGGTCAAAGTTATTCAATGCTTTCTTATCTCTCATATAACTGCAGTTGGGAAGTGAGGGCTGCCCAAGATATGTGGAAATTATTCTAATGCACTGATCATGCAAGCACAGAGGTACCAATAATGAGATGATATGCACAGAAATCATTTTAAAGTAAGGTTAGTTGTTTATCATTTTCAACTAAAAACAGCTTTGTCCTTGAGATGAAAAACTGCATCTCTATATCAGTAATTCCAGAAAATATACATTATCATAAAAGAGACAAATTATATCATATCTTTATTTAAAGTATATTTCCCCATATATAATATAAATAATCCTTATCTTTAGTTTCAAAGTGGATAAGGAGGTATATGTCTTCAATTCGTATCATTTCTGTTCTCTCACAGATATACTGTCAGATTAGCTGTAGCCAAATATTGATGTTTAAATAACTGTTATTTATACATTTCCAAAATGTAGGAATAAATCCTTTTCAAAAAGAACTGTTAAGTAGGTCAGTCTAAATCTTGAATTAGCCATACATTTTTTGCAACTTCATTTTACTATAAATGCTGATACCTTCCAAAGACACATTGCAAACACTCTTTTTAAATCACCGATTTTTTAAATCACTGAATTGTTATTTCAAAAAGTTTTCATAAAAAACATAAAATATCAACTTTTTGTAAATATCACTGTAAAAGACTTTTGCATGAATTGAACCCACTAGCTATCAACAGCTAACATACTAAAGGGATTTGTAAGATAAACAATAATAAAATTCAGAGACAGGAAACACATTAGAAAAATAAAGGTTTGACAAAGCAACACAGAGAAGGAAAATTCTAAATGGTTAACAGATATTTGGAGAAATTCTAATGAGTAAGTAGAGCCACGCAATTGAAATGATGATGATGAGTATGTGCTCTCAGCTCAGATTAGACCAACCCATAAAAATTCCATTCTTCATAAGTTAACTGTCATAAAGTCCATAAAATAAGTTATTTAAGGGCATTCTTTGCAGCACTGATTATGGCATCAGGGATCTGAACACAATGTAGGTGGCCATCACTAAGAAAGCAAATATGTAAATTGTAGTGGATCTATACTATAGTATATAGTAGTGTACATAGAGCAACAGGGCCAACAATTCTGTTGCTATCTTAGCAACAGAAGTGGTTAAGAGAATAAAATCTATAGCACGATAGCATTTATGTAAATCAAAAAATGTCTAACAGCACTATGCATTTGACAAGGATATACACATAGGCCATTGTGTTTTGTTTGCTCTCAAGTCCATTCCTCATTCTTCCACCTTTAGGCTGCATTTCCACAGGTCCCTTGCCAACTACCTTCCGGTTAGGTTTGACTAATGGAAGCGCTGGTTGGACTTGAGGAAGAGAAAGAGAAAGAGAATCAAGGTATTATTTCCCTTCTTCTCTCCTCCCTTCTACCCCATCTCCCTTCCCCGTCTCCTCTTCCCTCTTCTCTCTTTTCCCTCCTATTCCCTTATCTCTCCTTCCTTCTCCTCTCCTCTCTGTCTTGTGTGGGCATTTTTTAGCAGTTGCCATATCTTCTCCATGGTTGCAGCTCTTTACCAGACATGTCCTATTTCTGTGGCCCTAACTCCTACAGAGCAACTCCTGACATGGTTCTAGAACCTGTAAGATTTCCCTGATATTTGGATTCTGCTGCATACCATCCCTTTCCCGTGTCATTCCAGCCCCAAGGGACTGTAGTGATCTCTTGCGGTCATCTTCCCTAGTGGTCTCCTCCTACCACTCTCTGATGAGCCTCACCATCCTGTTTTTCTTCCCAACTTTTTAGCCACTGGATTAACTAACTCCTTATGTTTATTTTTTTTCACCTGAGATACTAGAGTGGTTTGTTTTCTGATTGGATTCTAACTGATGTAGTATCAAATATTAGGAGTGGTCCCAGGCAACACACCGTAAAATGGGATACTGAGATTGGGCAGTTCATCTGCTTAACCTTAATAAGGTGGTAACTTCTTTACAGATGGAAACTGAAATAATGGTATTCTGTGACAGGCAGAGGCATTATGGGCATAGCACAAACACTCTTCATAAATATTTTCTTTTTTATTTGCTAGCAATAATCCTAATCATAAGCTAGAATAAAACCTAATTATTCTCCTGGAATAATAAGTTAAAGGTTCCTTTTTAGTAACACTGTCTCCAGTTCTATTCATATATTATACATTACTGCACATTTTCAATCATATTTTCCTCAAATTTTCAATAAGAAAAAAAATCTTTTGGGGAGTTTACTAGTAAGATGGTAATGTGAGTGAATACTTTTGCACAAACACAATCATAACCAGTACCTAACAGAAATAGGAGAAAACCAGTGAAAAGACCAGAAACTTGGAGTAATGCCATCCCCATGTGAGAAATGCCCAGCAAATTTTGCACAAACAGAGCAGATGGAATCAATCTTAAGGGGCCCTACAGGATGGATGCAAAAGTCTCCATTCTATGAAAGAGATAGATGCTATAATAAAAGTCAACCACTGCTGGTGCCTCTCAAAATAGGGAGCAAATGAACCCTAAGGCAGAGAGGACACTCCAGATTGGTCTGGCAGGGCTTCCTCCCTCAGCAGATGCTGCCTTCTTCTTGACCCCAGACCCACCATCCTTAGGTCAAGTTCTCTCAGAAGCAGACCCTGAGTGCAGACAAGGGGCAAATAACGTATTCGGAATTGTTCTCAGGAGGAAGCAATAAGAACAAGTGAGAGGGGGGTAGATAGGAAAAGAGAAAAAGCCAAGCAAGGGTACAAATTCAGGGAAAGTTCTAGTTTCCACCCCATCTTGTAGGTAAAACTGGAGCATGCATTACAACTTAGAATTTGTACAGACTTGAAACAGAGTAGCTAGGCCACTGTACCTTCACACTAGTGACACCTGAAGAGTGAAGGGAAGATTAAAAAAACTGCCAAGTACTTATCTGCACTCCCCAGGAAAAAGAAAGCTTATTTGTCTAAGGACAAGCTACTGAGGGTCTCAAGTGGAGCTGTTAGCAGCCAAGGGTGCACAAATGGGGATGGGAGCAAGAGCTGGGAAAGGGGACCCAGGGGAACAGGGTAGGGCACGAGCAGAGCTCACAGCCCTCCCCTCCAGTGGGCAGATCTCAGAGCTGCCGACTCTAAAGTAGGGTCAGTGTGGAATTCTCTTTCTTTCCTCTTCTTAATGGGAGAACTGTTCACACATCACACTAATTTCCAAAAGAAGAACAATTTCAACTCTTGCTTGTATATAATATTGAAGAAAACAAAACTCCATCTATAGGAATAAAATAATAAATCTTTGACAATTACTGATTGATATTCACAACAAAATTCAAAACGACACTAAACAAATAAAACGAAAGCGACTGGTGATAAAGAGGGAATAATAGGGAATCAGTAAAGAATGTGGCCAAATTAAAAATATAATGGGAACATTAAATTTAAGATGAAATCACGAAAAAAATTCACTCAGTGGAGCAGAAGACAGATTGGAAAAAACATATAAAGTTTTCAGATATGAAGGATGAAAGAATTAGAGAAATGAAAAACATGGAGGACAAAAGAGTTAGATCCAACCAGCATATTGGGATTAGCAGGTAAAGAAGGAATAATAAATAATTACATAAAATGTACTTGAGGTGAATTAAGACTCAGGTATATCATGCAGAAATAAATACAGAAAAAATAGTATCAAGGAGAAGAAGAAAAACAGTCCAAAAAGTACACAACAAAACACAAACAAATCAAAACAGATTCCTTGCAAATAAAAAAAGTTAAAATACTTCAGGCACAAAATGAGAAGTTTCTAAAGCATTTTTGCTTTTCGTAGGAGGAAAACTATCATGACCTTGCTAATTTTACTTGGACAAGTTTGTCTCATTCACAAAACAAAAAGTCATTATCAGGTATGAAAAAAGAAAACATAACCCTCAGGTTTCCTTGGTTTCCAAATTGTAAAATATATGAATCAACCAATACAGATGAAAGAAAGAGCAGATGAGTTGTGACACTAAAGGAGTTATACTGAACATTAAAATAATCTAACCATGAGTTAAAATGAGTGTTAAAATATTTATAAAATCACACAAATGTAAAAAATCTTTAAAGAGATATTGTGAAGGAAAATATCTCCCTTACATTCAAGATTATATCAAAAAATAAGTATCAGAGGTAAGATTACATAAAAGCATGCTTCAGTATCATCTTATACAGATGGGGTTTGGGTGAGTAGAGATTAACCCGCCCAATTTCATTCCTAACCCTAAACAAAGTTCAGACATAAGGACTTCCTTTTCTTTTAACCACCATTAAAATAAAATCAAATTAGTATATTTCAAATCACTAAAATAAGAAAAAAGTTAGCCATATGGCAGAATATGTGGGGAAGGAGCAAGAACACATACAACTATGGGCTGAAATATTCTCCATACATTACAAATCATTCCCTTATGGCTTATTTAATGACTTGAAGACAGTCTCATGACTTAACATTAAGGTGCATAGCTATTTATAAAATTCATTGTCAACTTTATAAAAATAAATTCATATGCACATAGAAAACAGAAACAACACCAAGCCATTTAGCTTTCTCATTACAAGAATTATGAGAAATTCCTTTTCTTATTATTTATATATCTGAAATTATCAGAATAAAAATATTTTAAACATTTATTTTTTCTTGTCCAGCATTAAATCAGTTAGAATATGTAATTTATATTATGCATTAATTAATTTAAATAGAATGTATTATGCAAAGACAGAAAACAAGTGACTAACTTTAAAAATGAAAGATTTTCCTGTATTTTATAAATTTGAAAGAACAAGTATGTTTCCTATGTGAAAACAAACAGTAGATGTATATTCCCTGATATGCCTAAAGGAAAAACATGCAGACATCATAGTAACATGTGTGTCAGATTAAAGATGCCCATGATTTCACAAGGTGCTGTCTATGTTCCTGTCCCTTGATTCTGGGTGGGCTCTTCAACTGCTGTGATCAACAGAATACAATGAAAGACTCACTATGTCTTTTCCCAGTAGCTTCTACATCCTGTCTCTTCCAACACTTGCATTTGCATCCCAGTCACCATGGTACAAGAAGTCCAAACCACATGAAGAAGCTATGTGTCGGACAGGCACTCTAGCCAAAAGCCTCAAGTGAGTCCCTAGATGACACCTGCATCAACTGCTAGCCATTTGAACGTCCAGCATTGTGTGTATCCAACCCAGTGAGGCCTTGATTTGGCTCCAGCCCCACCCACACATAACTGCAAATCATGGGAGACTGCAAGCAAGAAGTGCCCAAAGAATAGTGAGAGATAAGTTTTTCTAAGCCACTAAGTTTTAGGATTTTTTTTTTAATGTAACACTAGATAACTGGAACAATATAAGCAGATACAATTGTGTGTGTGTGCATGCATGTGTGTGTGTGTGTATGTGTGTGTATGTGTGGTAGTAGGTAGGAAAAAACATTTTACCAGGTAAATTTTGGCAAGACTTATGATAGGGTCCTTTGTTGTAAACAGCTATCAGTTGAAATAAAATAGCAACATTGTCGCTTAAAGATACAGCAAACAAATACACTATTATAATCTCCATGTTCAAAGACAGAATTTATATTGCATTAAAATTGAATCTCAGAATCAAAGACAGAAATAATTATATCTAAGGAAAACCCAAAATATATATATATTTACTGAGTTTCTACTACATGCAAAGTACTCTTTTGGGTTTTTTAAATGTTTGTGTCTCAGAAACTTGTCAGTTTCTGAAAATCTATAAAATGAAATCTTACGTTTCTGTTTCCATAAGTTATATTGGCAATAAAGCATCTTTCTTAGAATGCAAGCTTCTTTAAATACCATTATCAAGATATTTAGCACTTTTGCTCAGAACTGACAAATGAACACGCATTTTGCTTAAGGCATAGTGCACAGCTAATTAATATTCAAAATAATAAATAAAGAAATAAAACTAACCTGGGCCATTTAAATACTGTGTAAGTGAACAGTGTAGTCGAACAATTATAGGTTCTGTTCGAATTACTTCCCAAGCCACAGCAATCTCCTCCTGCACAAATATATTTAAAAGATGAATTAATCATCTTTTAGAGTTCAAAATGAAAAAAAAAACCACACAAACTTTTAAAACTTGTGTTCGCAAAATGCATATAACATGAAGGCCTATAAGTTATCTCAAAACCCACTGTTTTGTGAAAATATTGGCCTTCTATGTATGAGAACTAAAATGAATACTTAAAATATAACGAAGTATTGTAAAAGCCCATAAATTTCAGAGACCATTAGAAAAACCAATGCAAATATATGTTTATAAAATCGCTGCTTCTTTGACAAGTCACAGCAATTCTTCAGAAAGCACCTTAACAGTCAATATGTAACTAATAATATTATAAGACAAAACTGAAAATTAAATTTCCCCAAAAAATAAAATAAAATGTATTTTAAATGCACCATTCATATTACATAAAATTGATACTTACATCAAGAAAGCTAACATCGATATGCAGATCAATATCTACATCATCAATGGCTCCATATTCCCTGAAAGCAAAAATTAACACTGTTTTTTTCATTTTAATGATGCTTAAAAGATGGTGTGTGTTAGGTTATTTTATTTAAAATTTTAAATCACTAATTCTCATCCTTGATTTTGACAAATAGCTCACATCTAACTGTGGATATGAAATAACTAATAATCTAGTTGAACTGTCATTTTTCTGTTTATACCACATTGATATCTTTCTATTGTCTTGTACACGCACATGCATATATAAAATCAAGAGTTGCTTGGTTCATAGTTTTAAATATTCCGTTTTCTGTGGCAAATTAGTCAGTCTTCCCATATGACTGCTTTGTTTTCACAGCATTCTCTGAGGATAAGGAGCTGCTTCTGAAGACAAGAAAGGAGTTGATGACATGAGGAAGGAGTATAGGGAAGACACACAATAATGCACCCATAATTTTTCCTTCTAGTTAGGCATCAGTGGTTCAGAAACCAATCCAAGTGTTCTGCCACTTAAATGTCAGTGTTTTGATGGGCAGCTCTAAAAGTCTGATATTAAAAAAAAAAAAGGAACTGTAGTATATTCTACAGGAAGGAATTATGAGGACCAACTTTTGTACAGCACAGGTACTGCCACGAACCAACATACTTCTTAAGCAAATGAAAGAATATAAAAACAAGTTTGAATATTCTCCATATATAACACATCTGTATTTTTGATATTCTTATAAAATTCTGAAGTTACAAAGGCTATGCATAGTGAGAGATAAAAACCACAGAAATAACTGAAATGATAAAAGTTAATGACCAATATTTACTCAGCACTGATGTGCCAGAAATTGTTCTAAAGATCTTACATACATGTGATAATTTAATACAGTACTCACAAAACACCTAAGGTACTACTGCCATCTCCGCTTTACAGATGCATAAATTGAGGCCCAGAGTACAAAGTAACTTATCAATCATCACTCTATAGCAGAGCTGAGACTTGAATACATGTATTTTAGTTAATATTCAAGAAACTAGCACTTTGTGTTGGAAACCAGGTCAAGCATTAATGGATGATCGCATTAGGTCCTCATCACAGCCTTGTGAGGTGGATAATATTACAACATTCATTTTGCAGATGAGAAAACTAAGATTTAAAGATGTGAAAAAAGTTGCCAAATGAAAAATAAGTTAGTGGGGAAGTCAGGAATTGAATATATGTCCAACTCTAAAACTGTGTCAAGTATGGTATCTGGCATATAGTTAAGTACTCACTAAAAATTTATGTCTATTATGTATTCAAGTAATAGAATTATAATACATAATTGTGGCACTTTTATAGAGTTCAGAGAAGAAACTTTTAATGATTGAAAAATTTTATGTGATTTAATGAATAAAGGAATCTAGGGGATCTTTTTCTTTCTAATATAAATGACCAAAAACCAAAGCATATTAGAATATAAAGTAGCCTCTGTGCTTTCTCCATTCTCTCCTTTAAAAATACATTAAAACATTGAGCACATTTTCAACTTTTATGAAATTATACTCTTATTCTTTCATGGTAATATCTTTAAATGTTACATAAAGAAAGGGATAAAAATGATTTGCATAGGTATTCCTTTTTAAAGACCATCAAAGCATCATAACATCTGTGCTTTGCAAACTATTTTCAAACTATTCTAAAAATCTGAAGAGGAAGGAATTCTTCCAAACTTGTTTTATGAAGCCAGCACTACCCTGATACCAAAACCAGACAAGGAAACAACAACAAAAAGAAAACTACAAGCCAATATTCCTGATGAACCAGATGCAAATATCCTCAACAAAATACTAGCAAACTTAATTCAATAGCACGTTAAAAAAATCATACACCATGAGCAAGTAGGATTCATCCTAGAGAGTGCAAGATGACTCAACATATGCAAATCAATAAACGTGATACATCACATTAACAGAATCATGAAGAAAATGTTATGATCTTTTCAACAGACAAAAAGCATTTGATAAAATTCAACATCACTTCATGATGAAAACTCTCAACAAATTAGCTATAGAAGGAACATAACACAATAGAGGCCAAATTTACAAACCTACAGCTGACATCACATTGAATAAGAAAAAACTCAATGCTTTTCCTCTAAAATTTGGAACAAGACAAGGATGCCCACCTTCACCACTCTTATTCAACCCAGTACTGGATGTCCTAGCCAGAGCAATCAGGCAAGAGAAAGAAATAAAGGATATCCAATTAAAAAAGAGGACGTCAAATTGTTCCTGTTTGTGGATGACATGATCATATATGTAAAAAACTCTAAAGGCTCCACCAAAAAAACTGTAAAACTAATAAACAAATTTAGTAAAATTGCAGGATACAAAATCAACACACACAAAAATCAGTAGTTTCTGTACACCAATAATGAACTATCTGAAAAATAAATGAAAAAACAAATCCTATTTACAACAGCTATGAAAAATAAAATACATAGGAATAAATTAAACCAAGGAGGTGAAAGATTTCTACAATAAAAAATAAAAAATTGTCCCTCTATTCTCTCTTCTCTCTCTTTCCACGGTTTCCCTCTGTTGCCGAGGTTGGACTGTACTGCCTTGATCTCGGCTCACTGCAACCTCCCTGCCTCGGGCTCCCGTGATTCTCCTGCCTCAGCCTGCCGAGTGCCTGGGATCGCAGGCACGCACCGCCACACTTGACTGGTTTTTGTATTTTTGGTGGAGACGGGGTTTCACCATGTTGGCCGGGCTGGTCTCCAGCTCCTGACCTCGAGTGATCTGCCCACCTCGGCCTCCCGAAGTGCTGGGATTGCAGATGGAGTCTCACTCACTCAATGCTCAATGTTGCCCAGGCTGGAGTGCAGTGGCGTGATCTCGGCTCACTACAACCTCCACCTCCCAGCCGCCTGCTTGGCCTCCCAAAGTGCTAAGATTACAGCCTCTGCCCGGCTGCCACCCCGTCTAGGAAGTGAGGAGTGTCTCTGCCTGGCCGCCCATCATCTGGGATGTGAGGAGCCCCTCTGCCAGGCCGCCCCATCTGGGAAGTGAGGAGCGCCTCTGCCCAGCTGCCACCCCGTCTAGGAAGTCAGGAGCGTCTCTGCCTGGCCGCCCATCATCTGGGATGTGAAGAGCGCCTCTGGCCGGCTGCCCCGTCTGGGAAGTGGGGAGCGCCTCTGCCCAGCCGCCCCATCTGGGAAGTGGGGAGCACCTCTGCCCGGCCGCCCATTGTCTGGGATGTGAGGAGCGTCTCTGCCCGGCCGCCCCATCTGGGAAGTGAGGAGCGCCTCTGCCCCAGAAATGAGGAGCGCCTCTGCCCGGCCGCCCCGTCTGGGAAGTGAGGAGCGTCTCTGCCTGGCCGCCCATCGTCTGGGTTGTGAGGAGTGCCTCTGCCTGGCTGCCCTTCATCTGGGAGGTGAGGAGCGCCTCTGCCTGGCCGCCCCGGCTGGGAAGTGAGGAGCGCCTCTGCCTGGCAGCCCCATCTGGGAGGTGAGGAGCGCCTCTGCCTGGCTGCCCCATCTGGGAAGTGAGGAGCGCCTCTGGCCGGCCGCCCATCGTCTGGGAAGTGAGGAGCGCCTCTGCCCCACCACCCCATCTGGGAAGTAAGGAGCGCCTCTACCCGGCCGCCCTGTCTGGGAAGTGAGGAGCACCTCTGCCCCAGAAATGAGGAGCGCCTCTGCCCCGCCACCCCGTCTGGGAAGTAAGGAGCGCCTCTGCCCGGCCGCCCTGTCTGGGAAGTGAGGAGCACCTCTGCCCGGGAAGTGAGGAGCGCCTCTGCCCGGCCGCCCCGTCTGGGAGGTGAGGAGCGCCTCTGCCCGGCCACCCTGTCTGGGAGGTGAGGAGCGCCTCTGCCTGGCCGCCCATCGTCTGGGAAATGAGGAGCGCCTCTGCCCGGCCGCCCCGTCTGGGAAGTGAGGAGCGCCTCTCTGCCCGGCTGCCCCATCTGGGAAGTGAGGAGCGCCTCTGCCCGGCCACCTTGTCTGGGAAGTGAGGAGCGCCTCTGCCTGGCCGCTGTGCAATCTTCCAAGTGTGAAGTGACAGCCTTTCTGCAGGTGTACCCAACAGCTCCGAAGAGACAGCGACCATCGAGAATGGGCCATGATGATGATGGTGGTTTTGTTGAAAAGAAAAGGAGGAAATGTGGGGAAAAGAAAGAGAGATCAGATTGTTACTGTGTCTGTGTAGAAAGAAGTAGACATAGGAGACTCCATTTTGTTCTGTACTAAGAAAAATTCTTCTGCCTTGGGATGCTGTTAATCTATAACCTTACCCCCAACCCCCTGCTCTCTGAAACGTGTGCTGTGTCAACTCAGGGTTAAATGCATTAAGGGCGGTGCAAGATGTGCTTTGTTAAATAGATGCTTGAAGACAGCATGCTCGTTAAGAGTCATCACCACTCCCTAATCTCAAGTAACCAGGGACACAAACACTGCGGAAGGCCGCAGGGACCTCTGCCTAGGAAAACCAGAGACCTTTGTCCACGTGTTTATCTGCTGACCTTCTCTCCATTATTATCCTATGACCCTGCCACATCCCCCTCTCCAAGAAACACCCAAGAATGATCAATAAATACTAAAAAAAATAATAATAATAATGAAATAAGTTCATCAGGACACAAAAAATGAAAAGATAATTGCTTGTTTATGGATGGAAGAATATTATTAAAACATCCATACTCCAGCCAAAGCAACCTACAGATTCAATGCAATCCCTGTCAAAATATCAATGACATCCTTTACAGGAATAGAAAAAAAATTCTAAAATTCACATGAAAGCACAAAAGACCCCAAATAGCCAAGGCACTGAGCAAAAAGAACAAAGCTGGAGACATCACACTACCTTACAAAGCTATAGTAACCAAAACAGCATGGGACCAGCATAAAAATAGACATGTAGACCAACGAAACAGAACAGAGAACACAGAAATACATCCATACACTTACAACCAACTGATTTTCAACAAAGGCTCCAAGAACACACCTTGAGGAAAGGGCAGTCTCTTCAATAAATGGTGCTGGGAAAACTGTCCATGCACATGCAAAAAAAATGAAACTAGATCCCTATCTTCATATACAAAAATCAACTTAAAGTGGATTAAAGATTTAAATGTAAGACCCAAAAATATAAAATTACTGGAAGAAAACATAGGGAAAATGCTTCATGGCATTTGTCTGGCCATGGATTTCTTGAATAAGAATTCAAAAGCACTAATAACAAAAGCAAAAATGGACAAATGGGATTACATCAAACTAAAAAGGAAACAATCAACATAGTGAAGAGACAACCTACAGAATGGGTGAAAATATAACTGCAAGCCATGCATCTCACAAGGGGTTTATATCAAGAATATATAAGGAACTCAAACAGTTCAAGAACAAAGACAAACAAACAAACAAACAAATAATCTGATTTTAAAAGGGGCAAAAGTCCAGGTGTGGTGGCTCATGCCTGTAATCCCAGCATTTTGGGAGGCCAAGCTGGGCAGATCTACTGGGTCAGGAGTTCGAGACCAGCCCAGCCAACATGGCGAAACCCCGTCTCTAATAAAAATTCAAAAAAATTAGCCAGGTGTGGTGGCACACGCCTGTAGCCCCAGCTACTCAGGAGGCTGAGGCATGAGAATCGCTTGAACCCAGTCGGCAGAGGTTGCAGTGAGCCAAGATGGCACTACTGCACTCCAGCCTGGGTGACAGAGTAAGACTCTGTCTCAAAAATAAAAATAAACATAAAAATAAACATAAAAATAAAAGGCAAAAGACCCGAATGTGCATTTCTCAAAAGACATACAAATGGCCAACAGGTACATGAAAAAATGTTCAACATCACTAATCATCAGGGCAATGCAAATCAAAACCACAGTGAGATATCACTTCACTCCAATTAGAATGGCTGTTAGCAAAAAGATTAAAAAATAACAAATGCTGATGTGGATGTGGAGAAAAGGGAATCCTTTTGCACTGCTGGTGGGAATGTAAATTGGTATAGCCATTATGGAAAATGTATGAAGGTTCCTCAAAAAATTAAAAATAGAACCACCATGTGGCCCAGCAGTTCCATGATTGGACATTTAACCAAAGGAAATGAAATCAGTCTGTCCAAGAGATATCTGTGCCCCCATGTATATTGCAACACTATTCACAACAGCCAAGATGCAGAATTAACCTAAGTGTCCATTAACAGATGAATGGATAATGAAATGTGGTACATACACACAATAAAATACTGCTCTGCCATAAAAAATGAAGGAAATCTTGTCATTTGCAGCAACATGGATAAACCTGGAGGACACAGTCTTAAGTAAAGTAAGCCAGGAAAAGAAAGACAAACACTGCGTGATGTAAGTCATTTGCAGAATCTAAAAAAAGCTGATCTCATTGTAGTACAGAGTAGATTACCAGAGGTTGGGAAGCATAAAGGGAAAGATGATGAGGAGGAGAAACTGGTCAATGGGTACAAAATCACAGTTCAGTAGGAGAAATAAGTTATAGCACAGTAGAATGACTATGGTAAACACTAGTATGATATATATTTCAAATTAACCAGAAGAAAGGATTCTTGATGTTCTCACCACAAAAAAGATCAATGTTTGTGGTGATGGATATGCTAAACACCATCATTTGACCATTACACAATGTATATATGTATTGAAACATCACACTGTAAACCACAAATCTGCACAATTATTATGTGTCAATTAAAAATAAAATTTTAAAAATTGTGTAAAGCACAGTATCTGGCACTAAATAAAAATTTCTATCTATCGACTATTCAAGTAATAGAATATAATCCCTTTTATAGGGTTCAGAGAAGAAATTTGTACTGATTAAATGGTTTTATGTAATTTAATAAGAAAAGGAATGTGGGAGATTTGTTTGCTTTTTGATATCTATGACCAAAATAACGTCAGCATATCCAAATATAAGATAGCCTGTGTGCTTTCTCTGTCCTCTCCTTAAAAATATATTAAAACATTGGTTGGGCGCAGTGGCTCACGCCTGTAATCCCAGCACTTTGGGAGGCCGAGGTGGGTGGATCACTTGAGGTCAGGAGTTTGAGACCAGCCTGACCAACATGGTGAAACCCCATCTCTACTGAAAATACAAAATTAGCCAGGCGTGGTGGCAAATGCCTGTAGTCTCAGCTACTCGGGAGGCTGACGAAGGAGAACTGCTTGAACCCAGGAGGTGGAGGTTGCAGTGAGCCAAGATCGTGCCATTGCACTCCAGCTTGGGCAACAAGAGCAAAACTCTATCTCAAAAAATAAATAAATGAATATATATATATAATATATATGTATATATATATGTGTGTGTGTATATATATATATATAGAGAGAGAGAGAGAGCACATTTCCATTTTTAAGGAAATTGCACTTTTTATTCATGGTAATATTTTTATAGGTTACATAAATAAATGAATAAATATTTGCATAGGAATTAATTTTTAAAAACCGTCAAAGCATCTATAATGTCTGTACTACATGATAAACATTAATCTTAAAGGATAAGATTATGTGCAAATTTCGATATGAAAGTATACAGAAAATATGACAAGAATAAGGGCCAAGCAAATGAACACTTTCATCTCTGCCTCTAGTTCAGGGTACCGCAAATATTTTCTGTGAAGGTAAAGAGAGTAAATATTTTAGGATTTTCAGGCTACATACAGTCTCTGCCGCATCCATCTTTTCTTTTCTTTCTCTTTCTTTCCTTCTTTCGTTTTCTTTCTCTCTCCTTTCTTTCTTTGCTTGCTTTCTTTCGTTATTTCTTTCTTTTCTTTCTTTCCTCTTTCTCCCTTCCTTACTCCCTCCCTCCTTTCTTCCTTCCTTCCTTTCTTTTTCTTTCTCTTTCTTTTTTCCTTCTTTCCTTCTTTTCTTCTCTCTTGCTCTCTCTCTCTCTTTCTCTCTTTCTTTCTTTCTCCAACCCTTTTAAAAAGCAAAACCATTTATAGTTCACAGATCTGTTCAAAACAAACCTCACAGCCCAATGGTCATAATTTGAATGACCCTGAACACTGGCAAATATTTAATCAATAAAATCGTGAGGCATGTAAAAAGAAAGAGCCACTAAACTGAATGATGAGGAAAGATGATGAATGATGTCCAAGTAAAGTTTCAGGAGTGTGAAGGGGCCCTGTCTACAACCACACTTTGCTCACCGAAGTTAATCCTAAGAAAATAATAACAAATATATTCAAAGTCTTACCTACAGCCATGTGGGTAAGAACAGAAATTGAGAAAATAGATATAGAATAATAAGGAAATAGTTAAGTAAACTATAGCATGTTGATAGGAGAAAAAATTACCCATTAGTGAAGGAGTCGATACAAAAATATTCATATCCTGGGGGAAATGTTGCAAATATACTGATAAGCAGATTACCAGAAAAGCATGGAAGCTAAAATGATATTTTTAAGAAAATAGAAACAGGAAAATCAAGAGTAAAAACAGTACTTATAATATCAACTCTAAATTGTGTGTAAAACTTATTTTATGAAAAACGTTATGTATTTTCTAAAAACATACGCCTACTTTTTCTGATTAAAAAGGTAATACAGGCTCATTATATAAAATGTGGGAAATTTTAAAATGCACAAAAATAATCTGTCTTATCACATTATGGAGATGATTCTTTTTGCTTATCTCATTCCAGTCTCTTCCATGTATACAAGATTTATACAGTGTAATATATAAAGATTGTGGTTCTGTTCTTTCACTTCTTCTATCATCAGCTGTTTTTCCCATATTGCATTATATTTTATATAATATAATGCATAATTTTATAATATATATAAATACAATACAATTCCTTTTTTGTTTACACTATAAATATTGGTAAACAGCAACTGGATTAAAAAAATCTATGTGCATCTGTCTTCTCATAGAATCACTTCTTGAATTACTGGGTTAAATAAACATTATAACCATATTTGGGATTCTTGATGTATGTTGTTTAATTACTTTTTAAATGGTTACAACAACTTATAATTACACCAGCCAGGTTATCACAATGACCTTTTCCTACATTCTCATCATCATCAGACATTTTTTTTCTCCCATCTTTGCCAATTTTATGGGAGGGAAACAACTTTTTTTTTCTTTTGAACTTATTTACATTGGCAAAACGCTGGTATGTTTACAGGCAGGAAGATTAAAAAAAAAATCAGTACGACCCTTATCTACAACTGTTTTCTCCATAAATAGTTTTTCAGATTACTTCAACAGAATTTACCATAAAGGAATAATCAGAATGTGCATATATGCTTTTAAAACCTCTTACATGTGAATTTCTAAGTATTTTGTATATGATGTCTTAAATGACCTTTTGGTTAAAAGTATCTTCCCAATTTCTAACACTCCAAAAAAAGGAAATGAAGGGTTGCAAGTGTTCCTCTTCTTCAACATAGCAGAACATGAATAAAGAATTTTAAGGAGGCAGAGGCCCTAAAGGTTTGCAATTAACTGGATTCTGCAGGTGTAGATCTATAAATAGCTATACTTTTTTCTTTGTATGCCAGATTTCAAAGAATTCACAAATGACGCTGTGTATATGCAAACCCATTTCCGTTGTGATGCCCTTTTTATATAATGCCAGTAATTTCATATTTCCCACTGAGAGATTACAAAGCGTGATTACAGTTTGTCCAGATGCAGCGACCCAGTCATCAGGATTGCTTCTATATCTGAATAACTTTCAGTGGCCCAGGATCTCATGAATAGCAAATGCAGAATCAAGTTGAATGCTTGAAATATGACTACAACTTGAATTGTGAAGCTAGATATCTGATTGTGTCCTGAATGCAGTATTCGGTATATAATAACTCAAAATAATTTCATGTGCTGCCTATATTTATTCACTGTGAAAAGATCACATCAAATTGATGAATTCGAATTTTTTTAATATGAGGGAAACAATACAGAAATGATCTAACGAAATTGCTTCATTCTGGTCTGAAAAGAATGCCTCCACAAATGTTCTTTCCCGACATGTAGTGACATATTAAATTCAGGGTGAGCTACTCTTTTAATCTACATTTCTTGAAATCTGGTAATTTGATTTTGGATATTTAAATGTGACTTAGTTCATTTAAGCATATATGTATAAAGTTTTTTTTTTTTTCAATGAATATGGACTTTGAGCCACTGTGTTAGAATTCTTAGCAATTTGTTCTCCTATTTTTAATGGAACTACTCAAGACAATATCCTCACTCGTGAGACACTCACATACACACTTACAATATATTAAATGTTGGAGCATCTATGTTGGTCCTTCTTTGTCTATAAAACTTCAGCTTATTCATTACACTGTTATGATGTTTTATAATGAAACCTGATCAAAATCAGCAGTCATTGTGTTGGTTATGAAAATATATTTCAGATATCTAGCCTTGTCTTATTAACTGTCAGGGAACACACACACACACACACACACACACACATATATGTATATACACATACGTGCATGCATGCAACTCTACCACATGTTCCTAGGAAGTAAGCCTCTATTGCTACTTGTTTATTTCTTCTTTCAACAACTGGATGGTTATATTTTGAGAAGACAGATATTTTGTGAAGATACATACACCTTCCCATGTCATCTGAAACTCAACAGCTTGCATGTCTATCTCTGCATGCCTACTCAATGTGTGGTTTTTGCCCAGCGTGGGAGAGATGTTTGTGAATGGGCCAAGAAATATGCAAACTCAGTAGTCAGGAAGAAATTCTGGCAGATTAAAGCATTTGCAAGACTGTATCCAAGGTAGCTATAAATTTCTCTAAAGAACAACAGGGCTGAGAAAAATTTAAAAATTAGATCCAGATAAGAAAGGAAGCTCATGTAAAACTGTGCATAAGAGGTACAGTATAAACAACTGCTACAACTCTGCAGTCAGCTTAAAAATCTTCAGTTTTGCTAGGAGAAAGCCCTTGCGTTGGGAGTAGTGGTTAGCGTCTAGGATCTGAGCACCTGAAGCTTACATCTAGATTATGTCCCCGTGGTTTGGGAAAATGCTCCTCCTTTCTTTCCCCTCTGTGCTTCCTGTCATCACTTCCCTGATTTTCAGAGTCAGACTGTTTTTATTCTTTGGCTTGGAGGCAGAGGATGAAGACTCAATACGCTAGAAAGGAGATTACAAAATATTCAATCCAAGATCTTTTTTTGATGAATGATATACATCTATGTAGGCTGAGGTATGTTGTGGTAATAAGCATTCTTAAAATCTCAGTGGCTCAAAACGAAAAAAGATTTATATCTCACTCCTACCTTATTGTTAATATAGAATTGGGGGTTAGGGAGGGGCAGCTCACTGTCGTCACTAAGGGGCCCAAGGAAGCAGAGCTGAGGGGACATGGGAACTAACACACTAGCACTTAGCTCACATATGACTGGCCAAAATTAGTGATATATCCATGCCTAACACTAAAGAGTGAAAGGAAATACAATCCTACCATAAGACCAGAACAGGAGAACCAGAAGATATGTAAGCAGTCCTACTGGCCACTACAAATGAGAATTCAGAAATCCAGAGAATGTAAAGCAGTGCATTCTGAGGTATGCATTTTTTTTCTTTCCTTTCATTTACCATTTTTGTTTTTTAAAGGAGATATATGTTTGGTGGGTATGAGTAACGTGATATACGTTCCTTAAGCCACCCCAAATTCTCAGAATGCTCGTTTCCCAAACGTTACCCTCAAAAGGCCCAATTACAATTGTCTGTGCACAAAAAGTGATCGAAATAGTCACAACAGTTGACTATTCACAATAGAACAGTCACAATAGAACAGTCACAATTTTAGAAGCTTCCAGCCTACATTAAGCATTAGTCACAATAAAAAGGTTAGACTATTACTCATATGACTTAAATTTTCTAAATGAAAGATGGCATGATCATAAGGTAAAGAATATTTTATATTAAATGGAAGTTTTAAATTTCACAAAGAAACTATCAGAATCATTTCTTTCCTAAACAAATATGAATTTTCTGATATGTAATTCCCTTTCTAAAAATACTAATTTCAATTTATTTTCCAATGACACTGATCAATTTTATTTTCATAAATATATAGGGAGGTACATTTACAATGAAAAACATAAAATGTGTTTTGTTGAATGATTCAAGATGAGACTTATTCAGACTGATCGCAAAGTTCATGTTGCCCCAAGACCTAACTCACTTCCTATACAAAAGACTATAAATCAGAATTATCATCAATGTTTACATGTATGATTCAACAGCCAGTAGTAGGCTTTTGGATAGAATGGTGAGGTAGAATTGTCATTATCTACTTAAGTAATATATCTATCATCACTCACTTTTTCTACACCTTCTTTCAGCCTTCTTTAAGAGGATTTTGCCTCAATAATCTCAGGATTTTGCCTAGGCAATCTCAGTTACTTCCATCTCTTACAGAGAACTTAGATGTGGTTAGCTGCCTTTCTCATTAGATGTTGCTTTAAAAAAAAAAAATTACTCCTAATAGCCTGTTGTGCATATTGAGTTACTTTTGCTCTTCAAACTTCATTAAGTTCTTGTAAGCCCCAATTAGGTAAAAGAACAGCTAATTAGAACAGTCTGTTTTCAACAGACTTAGAACTTTGCAAGGAAGATGATTTCAAGACCTTCTGCCTAACTACCCACCTCTTTTCCCTTGAATCCAAGCCTAAGTATTTGAAACTAGACAGTAAATTCATTCCCATTTAAGTAAATCAAACTAGTCCTGCTGTGATTCACCTTTGTACCATGAAGACTCTAGGAAGATATTTATTTTGGAAATATCCTCTACAGCTAGAGAAAATCTAGAGCAGGCAGGAACATGGCTTACATTCATTAAGATTTAAACTGGATCAAAACTATTACAAGTGAAAAGGGTTAAGGGGAAAAAATTCAAAACACTGATATGACTTTAGATACTTCATTTGACTGAATTTCCAAACATTTTTTAATCTAATTTCAGCAGCTAACAATTATCACTAACTTAATTAATAATAGAAAATACTGATACAGACCATCATAGGTACTTAACAAATGCTTGGTGAAGAAACAAAAAAAGAGCTTCATCTATACATGGCAATATGACTGGGGCCTAGACAGCATGGAAAGATGTTTTAGAAAAATATTTAACTATAAAAGAAATAAACATGTGCTAAAGTTGTCCACTAAACAAAAATATTTCTTTCTTTTTTTTTTTTTTTTTTTTTTTTTGAGACGGAGTTTCGCTCTTGTTGCCCAGGCTGGAGTGCAATGCCACGATCTTGGCTCACTGCAACCTCCGCCCCCTGAGTTCAAGCGATTCTTCTGCCTCAGCCTTCTCGAGTAGCTGGGTTTACCGGCACCTGTCACCATGCCCGGCTGATTTTGTATTGTTAGTAGAGATGGGGTTTCTCCATGTTGGGCAGGCTGGTCTCGAACTCCCAACCTCAGGGGATCTGCCCGCCTTGGCCTCCCAAAGTGCTAGGATTACAGGCATGAGCCACCGCGCCCAGCAACCAAAATATATATTTCAAAAAAAAAGAAGTTGAAGTCTATGTTGTATTATGATTGTTATATCCCATAGACATATTTTGGTGTATATAGAGATGTAGATTATTGTGCTTAAAATTAAAGTTTTAAGCTTTCAAGCAAAGTTCAATTACTGTTAAAAAAAAAAAAAAAGAAAAAAACACAGCCATTGTTTTGGACTATGTATTGATAGTCCCAATTGCCTTCTTCATATATGCATTCTATAACACTTATAAATATGCATATTACCTAATCTGGAGCCATAACAGAGATCAATGTAAAATTATTGCACTAATTTGCTAAAACTTTGAAGTCTGCAAAGAGAAGACTTGCTTTTCCAAATATAATCCCAACACTTTCACTCAATTGTAGCCTAATATACCTTCATGAATAGAACAGAGACAGTCTGGGTACACAATCCCAGTTTATCTTAGGCTGCAGATGGTAGGGAGTTTCTATTTCTGCAGTTAAAATAAAATGTTTGGCAATTATAAATTACAGCTGTGCCGTACTTCCCAATTGAAATTACTTGTTTGCCCTCTCAAAGTTACAACCAGATAATGTGAATGTCTTTTTTCAGATGGTGCCACTGAAAATAATCAGGAAGCCGGCAGCCTATATTTCATGCATGTCCCATGATGGTACCAGAATACATGAAGAATTAAAAACCAAACCAAAACAAAACGAACAAGAAAAAGCACTGCCCAACCATTCACTGAATTCAGTCTACAGGGGGAGACGTAAGCCAAATAATTAAAAGACATGAGACGAATAATAAACAAGGTAAGAGCCAAATGCGATGGAAGTCCAGAGAACAGAGTAACTTATCTGCACTGGAGATTCCAAGAAGGCTCAGAGAGAAGCTGACCCATGGAATGGGGCTTAAATACAGACAGCAGTGGGATTTGAAGAGCCGCATTCCTTGATCAAAGAACTGCTTATGCAAATGCCCAACGTGAAGAGGGAATATGACATATCTGGGTAGTCTGGGAGCATAAAGGGGCCAGACTGAGGTCAGGCTACGAAAGGGGTCTGGAATTCCATGGAGACTTCAAGACTACAGTGTAGGCAAAGAATGGAAATCTGAAATAACCAGAGCTGACTCCTGGAAACTATTATGGTGGCAGAAAAAGCTTTTTCTTACATTAAGGAGAAAAAAGAAAAGTAAGGATGGTGGGGTCTTCTGAATTATTAAAAGCAATACAAATGATGTGTAAATTTATCACCAAATAATATATTAGGTAACTACAGAATAAAATGCATGATCATTCAAACAAGTACTGTGCAAAGTTACACTTTTTTTTTTTTTTTAGGGACCAGATGACAATGTAATTTGGATACCAGTGGGTAGGCATCATTTACTTTTATCCTTCACAAGCATGTGGCCATGATTTATGATAACAGCATGGGCCCAGCTGGCCAAATCTATTCTAGGAATTAATTATGACACTACTTAAGATTGATATGTCTTCAAACTAACTCTCCAAAATAATTTTTAATGCAATCAATGTAATCTTAAACCACATGTGTCAAAAAATAGACATAAATATGTCATTTTGTGTAAGGATAAACAGTAGACTCTTTCTAAAACACTTTAAAATACAATTAAAACCCCAAATTTTTCCTTTAATTTAAATTACTCCAAAAGTAAATTTCAATGACTTACCATAAAACTTTAATTTTATTCACCAGTGACACTTATTTACCTGAGAGAAACTGCATGTGGCCCATATATCTCTCTAACTGCTGACAAATCAGCTTCCAGTTGTGGGTGCTTGTGCAGTTCCCCATCATAGTTCACCTGATGAAAAGGGATAATTTAAAAGTGTCTCAGAAGTGAACAGAATCAAAAACTTAAGCAACCTTTTGAGACAGGTCTCCCTGTGCGTTTTGCCATGGGCATTTTTAGCTTCAATAAAGTAATATATTCACTAATATCCTTAGGTTCACATATGACTAGAAAAATTGATTATGGTTGGAACTTAAAGTTAGTTTATATTAATACAAAGAAAAAGCAAATGTAAAAAACTAGTGAAGTAAATGTCTGGCAGATAATCTAAAAAACTTCTAGAATGAACATCAAGACTGAAGAAAAGCATTTACTTCCCCTCTGTAAGAATTAGTTGTGTAAACAAAAATCAAACAGTAATGATTTTGCATAATGTTAAAATGTTATACTGGTAAAGGAATCATTTCATTGGGAAAACTATCTTATTGCTAGAAAGACATTCCTGGAGAGAGGAAAGCCCGTTTTATTATATCCATCTCTCTGTAGCCTTGCACATGCTTGATTGACAAATTACTAATTTTTCATTCTGAATAAATAAATTTACTTGCATTCTTTTACATAATTTTGGCTTTAACGTCCTTCTTTAACATATTACCCTCCCATTATACTATCCAACTTATAAAGCACATTTGCTCAAGGAGTTTATAGAAACAGAACCACATATTTTACAGCCACACCCTAAAATCAATTGCTCAGTTTTAAATTTTAACATTAACCTGAAAAATTCTGATGAGTTATTTTATACATGTGGCTAGGCTATTCTCATATATTTAAATTATGATGATTCTTCATAACAATTTTTCAACACCAAGAATTCAATGGCAGTGAATACAAATAAACAAATGATGAAGATGCTCAGTAATGTGGGCCCATCAAATTTAATAAAGGTTAACCAGCTTCTATTTAAAACTAACAATATACACTTTTATTACAAGTGTCATTATCTCAGAATAGTGACTGAACACAACATGCTTAAGAAATTCAAGTCAAAAGCATAATAAAATACTATCTGCAAAATCGCTGTAATGAATTAAGATGACTTCAATGTAAGTAAATGATTACAATTGAAAGGACTGCAGGGGAACCTTAATTTCTAAAAATAGGTAGAAAATGTGCAAAGATAAATTATATAGATTTTCTAGTTAGTTACAGAACCCTGAACAACACACAGGTCCCTTAACTCTCAGGCACAGATTACCACTAGGACAACATGGCTATTAGAACTTTAAGACTAGGTATTTGGAAGACCAGGTTTCCTTACCTGCCCTCCGTAATAAAATTCTTCGGAATCATTGTCACCTTCAGAATCTTCCTCCACTGTACTATTCTGTCTTGACTCCTTAAAATAATAAAGTAAGAAAACAATTTAATGGTCAAATTATTTTACCTTTCTAAAATAGCAAGTGACTATAATAGGCAAGTCTTGAGCATATATTATGGATTTTATATATAAAACATCTTGGTGCAGTAAAACCCCAGAACAAAAGGTAGTGGGAGACAAATGGCTTTGTGAGTGTATTCAGCAGCACACCTGTTTTCAAAGTTCTCTTTCACTGATTTTACAGGAAATGCACAATTCAATATTTGATGTATATTAAAAACTTATGTATAATCAATTATACCTTCAGTTTTGCTCTGATAAAACATTTGGCAAGCTTATACTAATTCAATTTTATTAAAAAGCTCTTCAGCATTATTTGTCCCAGGCTGTTCTCACTTCCCCTGCCAACTCTAAACAATGGTATGAAAAAAAAGAAACTTTAAATGCAATAATATATAATCAAATTATGAAAATAAATATGAAACATATGAGAACTTTTGATATACAGAAATTATTTGTTTCAGAATTCAGATTTCAAAAGGGTATTTAATTTAATATGCTTCGACTTGAAGTTTGAGTTTCTAATTAACTGAGCCCCATCTGCCATGTGTCTGAAGTACAAACAATGAAAATTCATGGGGGTATTCCTATCACTGGCCCTATTAACACAGGAGAAATGTAGGTATTTGGACACAGGAATCCATTCATCCAGTGTTTTGTAACCATCCCTAAACTTCTACACTGAATTTCAAGTTCTTAAGGAAAACAAACAAAAAAATATGCAAAAGGAAATTTGGGTTTTATAAAATTCTAACCATTTCTGGTTTCAGCAATCCTTTTGTTCAACCAATAATTCTCAATGTGGATAAAGAAGGGAACAATGAATGGTGCAACACTAACAGGAAGAGGAGGATTGGATCAAATGCATAATTTTGAAAGCAAAGAACTGCTGGTCCTATTGCACTCATTTTGTTTGTTTAATATCCAGATATTTATTTATAGATTCAAGTAAAGTCTTTGGAAATGGAGAGAAAAGATGAGTTTGTGTTTTTAAATACTGACAGAAAATAAGACTATGTACAACCTCAGTGTTACTTTGGCTAAAGAAATCATCTTTTAAAATTTTAAGGATCCCATCAAAATTATGTATAGCCACGTGCAGTTATAAATCAGTTACATAATGTTCCTCAGCTAATTACAGTGTTTGATGAAAGAATACAGAATAAATTAAGCTTTATATACATTTTATTTAATTTAAACCAGACATTTCTTTCTATGATTTTAAAGGGAACTTTCTTCTCAGAGTTAATTTTAGGCCACTTCCTACCATACCAAACACCCCTGAGCCATTAGCTTGAGTTTCATTCACCATATACCATTTTAGTCTCACTAATAATGCTATTAACTACAAAAACCCAGTAAATTTTAAATGTATCTATACTGTTTCAAGAAAATAAAAAACATAATTTACATACCTCCCCATTTTCCTTTTGTAATTTGGATTTTATGGATAAGCAACAGTTAATGTCATTTGTTTTTCTTAATTCTGAAAGAAAGTTATAATTTAAAAAATATTATGGTACTTAGTATGCTATTTACCAAGCATTCATAAGTTTTGGTATAAAACTACCCTTTAGGTGATTCCATCTCCTCTGAAAAAGAAGTAAGGGATATTTCGAAATCACGTCATGTTGAGGAGTTACACAATACGCAAGCTATTCTGATTTTTCACTGTGCAGAAAGATGTGATTAAACTAAACCACCACTTTACAAATTCCTTCAGCTCTCACTCTATATTTCATGGTGTCTTCATTGCTGTAAGTGTGGTTTTAAAATATTCAGTCTGCCACTATGTAGGAAAATATTTTTACAACAGCAATGTCAGCATAATACATTTACACAGAATTTTTTTACAACTACTTTAAATTTATGCATTTACAAAATTGTTAAAAAATGTACTTTAGATAGAAAATTTGTATGGAGACTGGATTTATAGACACAGAAGATAAATATCTGTTACTGGCTAAATGAAACAAACAAACAAACAAAAAAAGATAGTGCAATTTAAAAAATTAACCTAGTATAAAAAATAATACTACTATTACCTGTTGCTATTCTATGAAAAATTACTGGTATTGGCTCTGTAGTAACTAGCACATCTTCATCATTCTCTGAACTTGACACATATGTATTATCTGCAAAAAAAAAAAAAAAAAAGATAATGAAAGGCGTAAGTTTAAAAAATACATCCTTTACAAAAATAATAGCTAATTTATATGCACATCACTTTAGTTCCAACTCTCATAAAGCATACACTACTGTTTGATTAAACTCAAAAAATATGATAAAGTAAATTGCAGATTTATGTGTGAAGTAATTGTAAATAGTCTCTTTAAAGACATTTGTATCTCCTGGTGAAATACAGATTTTGAATAGAGACTATCCAGGTACATCTGTAATATCCCTTATGGCAATGAATCATTTGGATGCAACTGGGTGCCTTAACTCACTGGACAGGGTCCTTCCCAATATCAGCATCTACTATAGGAAGCAGGGTTAGTGAGTGGAGAGAGAAAACTGAAAAAGAGCATTTGTTGCAATAAAAAAAAAATTTATTAGTGGGCCGGGCACAGTGGCTCACACCTGTAGTCCTAGCTCTTTGGGAGGCCTAGGCAGGCAGGTCACTCGAGGTCAGGAGTTTGATACCAGCCTGGCCAACATGGTGAAACCCCTATCTCTAAAATAAAAAATAAAAATAAGGAAAGATTCATTATCAAATCATTCAAAAATTTGAGCTGAAGACTTTGTTGTAAATCATACCTTCCATATTGCTCTAATACATATTTTTAAATTGATAAAGTCTCACAATTATCATTCTTCCATGAATTAAATTAGCTACATGCATTATACAAGTTGAGTGCACAAAATACTAAGTTAGTCTACAGGGTCCTTAAATTTCTTATTCACTATTTGTTTCCTCTTTAAAAAATAACATTTTTATGAGTTTAGCACTCTTTCCCTAATGAATACAGGTCTCCAAGTATATGGTAATACAATTCTTAGGTATTTATTTTTCTTTGCTCATTGATGATTGCAGGGCGTCTCTCAGAAGAGCTTTTTGACCCACACTTTATCAATTCATTAATAATGGTCCTATAATGCACTCATCAATGACCTACTAAATAGTATAAAATATCACGAACACATAATAGAAGCATGGATCAATTTCTGCTAGGAGAAATTAGTTGTTCTTATGGCACAGGGAATGCACATTAAAAGATATTTTTGAGCCCAGTTTTCATAATATTGTGTCGGTACAATGAGAACACAATTTTTAATTAATACATCTCTAAGTCATTATTTCCAAAGAAACATCTGTAGCATTCTTAGCCTCAAGTAATGAGTGAATGATGGTGATCTGTATGTACAGGTTAGCTGCAAAAGATTCTCAACAGACCTAAGGCTTTAACAGTCAGGGAGCTAAGCAGGAGTGGATATGAATTAAATTTGAGACAAAAGATGTTTGCCTCATTATTTGGATTAGTGCAATCACAAATTTTGCTTTATTTAGTTTTCCAATATTTTCATGGAGCATGTGAGGTTTTCATGCTTATCGAGTGGGACCACAGATTAAGAAACAGGTTTAATATAAACTTAATTATTATCTCATTAGTTGAGACTTTGATCACTTATCTAGAGTCTCTTCTGCCAGTAACCTCATACTTTCAGTAAGTATCAAAAACGCCTATTAGAGTCAATTTTTTTTTATTATGTCTTAAATCCTCACTCAGAGTCTCACTGATTTGAAGTCGGTTGCTACTTAATATAAAACCTAATTATCTGTTTTCCCTGTGCACAATGGATTCCCTGGAGCTAACATTTAGGAGAAAAAGAGTATTAGAAGGCAGCATTAGACCAACAGAAACAAAAGCTGGACACCAAGTAGAAGGGAAGATCCAGAAGAATCCATAAGGTGGATAGCATCATGCAATTTCACAGTATCATAGAATAACGAAGATTTTACTAAAACACCAAGAGGCAAGTAAATTAAGACATTATGTTTAAGAAAACAGGGGAGTGAATAACTAAATAGAAAGGATTTTCTATCAAAATGGCTTACATAAAGTGTCAACACTGGAAGACAGTGAGATTTGATTCAAGAGAATATAATTTGGTGACTATAAGTTGCATAGGCTAGACAGCATTATGCCTTCAAACATATCGTTTTCTGAAAGATTTTGTATAGTTTGTATTTTGATTAGTGTTTAGGCATTAGAACCCATGTAATTTCCTATTTTGGCTTAATTTACCCCAAATAAAAATGTTTCCAGGTTTTATGACATTATTTATTACATTGCCATTATTACATAACAGGCCAGATCAGATCACAGAGATAGACCCAATCTATGATCAGAAACATAGAACAGGAAAGAAAGCACATCTTTATGCTTTGAACCTAGAAAACTGGTTCAATTATTTGACAGAATTCACTTCACTCTGAATTCAAAGCACTCTGTTCTCTTTTTGGAAGATTTTTGATTACTAATTTGATCTCCTTACTGATTATTGGCCTGTTTTTTTTATGATTCAGTCTTGATAGGTCTCTAGGAATTTATCTATTTCTTCTACTTTACCCATTTCAGCAATCCTTTTGAGATCCACAGGAAATGGAACCAGGATCTTGAAGCAATATCTCCACCACCATGTGCATTGTGGCATTATTCACAATAGCTAAGAAGTGGAAACAACTTAAGTGTTCATCAATGGATGGTTGCATAAAGAAACTGAGGTACACATATACAACAAAATACTACATTCAGCAACTGAAAAAGAATGAAATCCTGCCATCTGCAACAACATGGATGAACATGGAGGACGTTATGCCAAGTGAAATAAGCCAGACAACACAGAAAGATAAATACTGCATGATTTCACTTCTATACGGAATCTAAGTAAGTTGAACTAGTATAAGCAGAGAATAAGAACAATGGTGGCCAGGGGCTGGGGGACACAGCGAGATGTTAGCTAAAGGGTACAAACTTTCAGTTAAAGCTATAAAATGAACAAGTTCTGGGACCTAATGTATAACATGGGTGGTGATGGATATGTTAATTAATTTGATCGTGGTAATTACTACACATGTATACATATATCAAATCATCATGTTGTATACCTTGACTATAATCAAGCTTTAATTGACAATTAAATATTTCAAGATTAAGAAAAATCTAGACACTACTGCAGACTAGCTATTGATCTCCTTTAGCCTAAGCCACAGTTTTAGCTATAAAATGAGAGGTTTGCTCATGATCTTTGATGATCATCCCATCTGTATGAATCCATTCTGTTGGCTTTTTGTTCTTGCTTAATTACTTCTAAATCTTCCTCAAATTATTTTGACATTTGTAAAAAAACATATTTGTTTAGAGAAGAATGTGGAGCGTAAAAAGGGTTAAAGAAAGGACTTAAAGTAATAGAATAAGAATGGGATGTATCTCAAAATAATAAGAGCTATCTATGACAAACCCACAGCCAATATCATACTGACTGGACAAAAACTGGAAGCATTCCCTTTGAAAACTGGCACAAGACAGGGATGCCCTCTCTCACCACTCCTATTCAACGTAGTGTTGGAAGTTCTGGCCAGGGCAATCAAGCAGGAGAAAGAAATAAAGGGTATTCAATTAGGAAAAGAGGAAGTCAAATTGTCCCTGTTTGCAGATGACATGACTGTATATTTAGAAAACCCCATCGTCTCAGCCCAAAATCTCCTTAAGCTGATAAGCAACTTCAGCAAAGTCTCAGGATACAAAATCAATGTGCAAAAATCACAAGCATTCTTATACACCAATAACAGACAAACAGAGAGCCAAATCATGAGTGAACTCCCATTCACAATTGCTTCAAAGAGAATAAAATACCTAGGAATCCAACTTACAAGGGATGTGAAGGACCTCTTCAAGGAGAACTACAAACCACTGCTGAACAAAATAAAAGAGGATACAAACAAATGGAAGAACATTCCATGCTCGTGGATAGGAAGAATCAATATCGTGAAAATAGCCATACTGCCCAAGGTAATTTATAGATTGAATGCCATCCCCATCAAGCTACCAATGACTTTCTTCACAGAATTGGAAAAAACTACTTTAAAGTTCATATGGAACCAAAAAACAGCCTGCATTGCCAAGTCAATCCGAAGCAAAAAGAACAAAGCTGGAGGCATCAAACTACCTGACTTCAAACTATACTATAAGGCTACAGCAACCAAAACAGTATGGTACTGGTACCAAAACAGAGATATAGACCAATGGAACAATACAGAGCCCTCAGAAATAATACCACACATCTACAACCATCTGATCTTTGACAAACCTGACAAAAGTGAGAAATGGGGAAAGGATTCCCTATTTAACAAATGGTGCTGGGAAAACTGGCTAGCCATATGTGGAAAGCTGAAACTGGATCCTTTCCTTACACCTTATACAAAAATTAATTCAAGATGGATTAAAGACTTAAATGTTAGACCTAACACCATAAAAACCCTAGAAGAAAATCTAGGCAATATCATTCAGGACATAGACATGGGCGAGGACTTCATGTCTAAAACACCAAAAGCAATGGCAACAAAAGCCAAAATTGACAAATGGGATCTAATTAAACGAAAGAGCTTCTGCACAGCAAAAGAAACTACCATCAGAGTGAACAGGCAGCCTACAGAATAGGAGAAAATGTTTGCAATCTACTCATCTGACAAAGGGCTAATACCCAGAATCTACAAAGAACTCAAACAAATTTACAAGAAAAAAACAAACAACCCCATCAAAAACTGGGCGAAGGATATGAACAGACACTTCTCAAAAGAAGACATTTATGCAGCCAACAGACACATGAAAAAATACTCATCATCACTGGCCATCAGAGAAATGCAAATCAAAACCACAATGAGATACCATCTCACACCACTTAGAATGGCGATCATTAAAAAGTCAGGAAACATCAGGTGCTGGAGAGGATGTGGAGAAATAGGAACACTTTTACACTGTTGGTGGGACTGTAAACTAGTTCAACCATTGTGGAAGATAGTGTGGCAATTTCTCAGGGATCTAGAACTAGAAATACCACTTGACCCAGCCATCCCATTACTGGGTATATACCCAAAGGATTATAAATCATGCTGCTATAAAGACACATGCATACGTATGTTTATTGCAGCACTATTCACAATAGCAAAGACTTGGAACCAACCCAAATGTCCATCAATGATAGACTGGATTAAGAAAATGTGGCACATATACACCATGGAATACCATGCAGCCATAAAAAATGATGAGTTCATGTCCTTTGTAGGGACATGGATGAAGCTGGAAACCATCATTCTCAGCAAACTATCGCAAGGACAAAAAACCAAACACCACATGTTCTCACTCATAGGTGGGAATTGAACAATGAGAACACATGGGCACAGGAAAGGGAACATTACACACTGGGGCCTGTTGTGGGGTGGGAGGCTGGGGGAGGGATAGCATTAGGAGATATACCTAATGTAAATGATGAGTTAATGGGTGCAGCACACCAACATGGCACATGTATACATATGTAACAAACCTGCACGTTGTGCACATGTACCCTAGAACTTAAAGTATAATAAAATATATATATGTGTGTGTGTATATATATATGAATGTTTTCAAACTCAAATTCCTCCACTGGAATTCTCCATCTTGACTTCTAAGCTCTTTTTTTTTTTTTTTTCTGAAAACCTCTGGGGACAGTTAGATTTTTAATGTGTATGTTTTATAGAGGACCTACAGATCTTTGTTAAAGCTGTTAACAGCAAGATATTTTCTCTTCACTTCTCTAACACTATGCAAAGCATTACCAGAACTTTCATGAACACTTGAGACTTGGGGAGAGATGAATAGAACTGTGCAAAAGTATTTCTTAAACTGTTGCTTTTATTCTGCTCCAAATACAGCATCATTTAAGTCAAGTCATTCCATCCCTCACTGATGTAACTTAAGATAAATAATAATTATAACTCTAAAAAAATTATATTGATTTCATGTTACATTCTGGATATTTTTGCTGAATTTTCTACATAATTTCACCTCATCCCCTATAGCAGTCAATTATTATCCCTATTTTAAATACTAGGAAACTAAGGCTCAGAGAAATTAAATACTATTAATTAACTAACTATACACTAGTAAGTGGTAAAACTTGAATCTGCCTGAATCCAAAAATCAATGATTTGTCACTATACCATGTCCTTTTTCAAATATGGAAAGTATTGTCACTAAAAAGTTGCAATGTCTTATAAAATATAAATGTTTATTAGGTATAAAAACAATTATATTTTTGGGGCTATAATTTGATATAGACTGTATAGTATTCTAATTCTCACTTAAGAGGTTTATTCACAGGCTATACCTAATGCTCAAGTATATCATGTAGGTCAAGACTCTTTAGACTCACAGGTGCTAGAGGATCCAGAAAGTATCCCTTCATTCCTCTACTAGGGATAAGAGAGTCCACTCCCAACAGTAGGTAAGCCTTTCTAATTAAAAGCGGAAAGAGAAAATTAAAGAACTCTGCCATTATAGTAGAGCCAACCTGTGACTTGTAATATACACAACTATTGTGTAATTCATTCTCTGACATTTAAAAAAAAAGCTGTCTTCAAAATAAAATCCACAAAGAAGTACAAGTAAATCACAAGGCCTCTCTATTTCTTCACTTAATCATGAACAGTCAACATATCATTTAGTATTTCATTTATATACATGCTATCATATATGCTGACTCAACAAAGGCCCTCTAAATTTTCATTTCACTAAAAGTATGAAATAAATTTCAATAGATGGCACAAGTTAATTAATAGATCACAATTATAAAAGGACAAATCTGTTCCTAGGGACATAAGCTAGAATGATGTAATCTTGACTTTGGAGGATAATACTGATATATTTTCATAGAGCAAAGAAATTTTCATATGTTCAAACTTAGATGATTACTTAATAACTGATCCAAATAATCCAGGAAAAGTAGGTGGAGGGGAAGCCTAAGGTATATTATTAGAAAGAATTCATAAATGTAGTATCAAGATTACTGCATTTAGAAATTGAATGCAACATTAAAGAGAGCTATTTGTTTCAAAGAATCTTTTAAATGGCTAAACTATTTGGAAGACAAACCAACGGACGGAAGAACAAGAACAAATATGAACAATAAAAATGGGCCAGGAGAAATAACCAGAGACATGGAAGAATTTTACAATTACGGACCAAATATACTTTTGCTAAAAAGTTTGGACATTTCACCAACATAGAAACTTTCAGTAAGAAGACATATTTTAAAATGACTAAGAAACAGAAAAACAGAAGAGATAATAATCATGGCAGAAAAATAAGACAACTGCCCCAGAACCATCCCTAAAAAGCTCAGACAGATTTGTTTGCAAGTTCTAGCAAATGCTCAAAGAGTTGTTTAATTCCTTCAGCAACTTAAGTTCTTTAATGCTAAAGTATATGACAAAACACATAATTCTCATAGCTCAACATTGAGTTATTTGCTAATATAATTTGTTACTTTATTGTTTAAAGGAAAAAGTAGATATGACACCTCAACAGATGCCAAACAATAGTTTGATAAAGATTTAATATTCATTTTTTTAAACAAAAGCTTGGTAAATGAGAAAAAGAGTAATTTCCTTTCTGAAAACAACTGGAAGCATGCTCACTAATTTTGAAAAAAGGGACAAAGCTGCCAACTTTCATATCTATTATTAAAAATTATTCCAGTGCCAACAAGAACAGGTATAAATGTTGGAAAGGAAGAACAAACACATAAGTTATAAAACAAGATGTCTACCTAAAAAGTCAAGCATATTAACCAACAACTCTTAGTACAAATAAATGTGGATTAAAATTTAATAATGGGGAAAACATTATCATATTAATTTCACTGTGAAGAAAGCTCCATAAAAATACTAACACTACTTCCCCAGAGGCAACGGGAATCAGAATTGAATTACAGACTTGATTTTATCACCAAACTACAAGTTTTGGGGAAATGTTATTTGATACTTACCATCTCTCAGCACACTTCTCTAAGTATGAATTTATATTATAAACTGCCCTGTTCTGCCTTTCCTACAGACCGGCATTGAGAATCAAATGAAATTATGTATGTGCAAATACTTGGTATACTGTGCACTGGACAGTGTATTTTGATATACTGGTTACATCAGCCAACTGAAAATTCTGCCCCAGTATTTAAACCAGAATGCACTAATCTCCGTCTTCTGTGATCATATTTTATTGCAGCATAACAACCTACTTTCACCAAACAGATTAAATATATATACTTACACTCCTTCCTTTTGGAAATTAAGTTATATTGAAAATTCATTGCAAACTTGCTCCAGTTAGAGAATTCAGTAAAAAGAGCACAAATGATAACCAATACTTTTTTTAGAATTTCAATGTTTGTATATTGGCATTTCCAGGTGGGGCTCCCGTGAAGTGTGAAAAAGCCCAAGTAATACCTCTTGGCCACAAGAGGGAGCTAAACACTTGGCCCACTTGGTTTACTAAAGGCATCTTCTACCATACATCCTGTGCTACAGATTAATTCACTTAGTGTCTTCAACCTGGGCTTTAATTCGTACTATTATTTCTATTACCTTGACTTAAAGTCCTGTACTTCTCATGGCTGACATCTCTATGATCTGCCTCAGATGAGAAGCACATTAATTTTTGTATTTACAATAATAGTGGGGCTTTTATTTCATAACATACTTAGCAAACATAGCATCAAAAACATGCTACACTATCAGACAGGGCTGATTGCATAACCATCTATAAAAAGTATTTTTCTTATAAATACTTCTTGTATTCGTTCTTCCAGTAAAATTTCTCTAGAACACTTTTTGTATTACTATTAAAAATAGGCATAGCCTTAATGAATAACTTCATTGTATAACTGTACAATAGTTTTATAGAATACTATTCTTAAAACATATGGAGAGCATAGCAAAATAATTGTAAGGAAGTTTGTGATTTAAGAAAGTACTTTCAAATGTAACGATCTTATAAAATGGTTAAATGCTTAATGCAAACTGCCGCAGAAAATACTTAAATGCTAAACAAGTAAGTTTTACATTATCTCCATACCAAACTATGAACCAATTACTATTTTTTAATACTGAAAAGAAAAAATAGATACACACACACACACTTAGGAAACTGACTGAAACAAATAAATGTTACCTATTATTTTTACATTATGAAAGGCCAAATGATGTTCAAAACTAACAATTAGACCATTGATCTCTTTATTTTAATTGTAATGATGTAAATGCACAGGCTGGAACTATCATAGGGATCTTTAAAGAACTTTTCATTGGGAAATTATTTTGATTCTGCACTGTGTCTCAGAGTAAGACATGTACTTCGCAGGCAGTAAGCAGAATTCTTCTATAGCTTTAAGGCTTCCTCTACCAATGTTTCACCCCTCAATATATTTATATGCGTTTTACATCTCCAGAAGAAAAAATATTCAAAGGAACCCTGATATGAATATCTGTAATAAAACAAGAAAAGCATACCTGGGTAATCTTCAGATACATGTACTGAGTAGGATACACTGTTAAAACAACAACAAAAAAAAGGCTCAAGTTATTGCTAAGGTAGACAGGCTTTTATAAAAAAAAAAAAAGACAAACCAAACCCATGTTACCCATTCAGTTATAAAGATGTAAGTATAAACAGGAAACTTCCAAAACAGATTTAAAAACCACTTTTATATCCGCCATAAGAAACACAGGTTTTTAAAATATACTTACCATTAGTCTAAATGGGTCTTAGTCTAACAGTTTTGAAATATCTTTCTCCCAACAGGGATATTTCTTTTAGTATAGACAGGTCTTTTATTTCAACAAGGTCTATTTTTCCTATTATATGATCATTTGTTTTCTTTGCTCAGATTTCATCAAATCATCTTTTCTTACCAAAAAAGTATTTCTCTTATTTAGTACAGCACCCAAGAATTTAAACATTTTTAATAGTTTCCCCAAAATATGAAGTACTTTTGATAATGTTGGTTTTTTTCTAAAAGAATTAACAAAATATAATGGAAGTGTAAGTAATATTATCAATCTTTCATCATGCACGCACACACACGTATATATAAATAAACTTTATTCTATTTTCATAAGGATTGAGTTGTTTCAAAATAATTTTTAAATTATATTTTAACAATTGCACAACTCCCTTCTCAGTAACCCTGCTGCCTCTATGTACTTACCTCATATGACATATGAAAATTGAACATATTTATCTGTTCATTTTTTATCTCTGTCAACTAGATAGCAAGCCCCATGAGGTTAAGATCTACGTCTATTTATATTTGCAGTGTCATCATTTACTTTGGTGCATGACACACAGCACATGTTTAACATTAGCTATCTGACTGCATCAGTGAAGCTGCCACCGGCCACAGAAAAGTCAAATTTTAGTTTGTGTTCAGCCAATTATCTGCCTGTTAAGACAAAAAAAACTAATTCTCTTTAAAGGAACATATAGAAGACAGAATCTACTCAAAGCATCATTCACAGGGTGAATCCAATATAATCAGAAATCACTTAATATATGTACAAACAGAAAAATGTAACCTATTTTCAAGAGAAAAGACGATCCAAGTGTTGGGATTAGCCCACCATAATGTTAAAACAGTTATCATAAGTATACTTAAGGATGTAAAGGAAAAACCAATCTGAAGAAGACAGAAACAAACAAAAACAGACTATCAGGGACTTATGGGGCACTAGCAAAAGAGCAAACATTTGTATATTAGAGTTTTAGAAGGCTGAAGAAAGAAAGAATAATGCAGAAAATATCAAGAAGAGCTGAAAATGTCCCAATTTGAGTGAAAGACAAAGATGTGTTGAATAAAGAAGCTCAGAAAATCTGAAACAGGAAAGCACAAAGCAAATTACACCTAGGTACATGCAGTCAAACTGCTGAAAACCAAATGTAAGGAAACATTCTAAAAGAAGTCAGAGAAAAATAAAACGACATATTACACACAAGGAAACAGTGATAAGAACCAATGTTGACTTTTGGGGAGGGGAGGAGACAACTGTTCAGCCAGAATTCTCTATTCAGCCCATATATTATATATACAGATCCACCAAAAACAAAGGAAAAATAAAACAACTTTCAGATAAAAGAAAATTGTGAAAATTGGTCCCCAGCAGACCTGCAGTATAAGAAGTCTTAAACAAAGCTCTTCTGGATGAATGATACCAGACGGAAAGTCAAAAGAATGAAAAGCACTGAAAACTGTAAATATAAAACACTATTTTTTTAATGCTTTAAAAATACATTTGACTGTTAAAAAGTAAAATTATAGCACTTCACACACATATGATTACAGCATTGTAACAGGGAGGGGTAGGATGGTCTTAAACAGTTGCAAGGTCCTTGCATATTATGCAAAATGAAGTTGCAAAATCCTTACATATGATGTAAAATGATATATTAACCCTAAATAATAACTATCAGAAAAGGAAATATCCCTATAGCATGTACACACACACACACACACACAAACTGCTTAAAAAGCTAATAGATAAATTACACAATAATTCTAAAAATCATTTTGGATCATTTAATCCAAAAGAAAGCAGGAAAGGAGGAACAAAAAACAGAAGGAACAAATAGAAAACAAAAAGTAAATAGAGCCTGAATCTAATCATATCAATAACTGCATTGAATGTTAATGGAACAAGACACACTGAATAAAAGGAAAAGATTACCAGAATGGATAAAAAAGCAAGGTCTATACTAAAAATACAAAAAAAAAATTAGCCGGGCGCGGTGGCAGGCGCCTGTAGTCCCAGCTATTCGGGAGGCTGGGGCAGGAGAATGGCGTGAACCCGGGAGGCGGAGCTTGCAGTGAGCCGAGATCGCGCCACTGCACTCTAGCCTGGGCGACAGAGCGAGACTCCGTCTCAAAAAAAAAAAAAAAAAAAAAAAGCAAGGTCTATCCTATCTTTAAGAGATCCATATTAAATATAGAGACACATATAGATTTAAGTAAAGAATGGAAAAGATACACCATGCAAACAATAAGCATCAGAAGACTGAGGACTACAGATATAAAGAGATCATTCGTAATGACAAACATGTCAGTTCGTCAGGAAGAAGGCATACCAATCATAAATGTGTATGTACCTAATAACAAAGCCTCATAATATATGAAGCAAAACCTGACAGAAATAGAGGAAAAATGAACAACTCAACAATCATAATTTGAGTAATTAACAGAACCAGACCAAAAAGAAAAAAAAATTAAAAACACAGAATATTTGAAACTGATTTTCATAGAACACTATAACTGCAGAATATCAAGATAGATCATATACTGAGCTATAACACAAATCTCAATAAATTTGAATGAATGGATGAACATGAGTCAGCATAGCTTATACCCTGGGTTCCCTGGCTCATCTTGCCCTTATGACATTTGAGTCTTAAGTCCTTGAAAAGAGTTCCCAACTCCACCAGTCAAATCCCTGGCATGCTGCTCAGTCCTTGGAAAGAGATTAGGAAGAGACAAAAAAAAAAAAAAAACACAACTGAATAAGTAGATGAGTAGAAAAGAAGTATGATTAGTAATCAGACCAAGTTTGATACATTTTTATTTCATAAAGCAAATTTTTTCCATTTAAAAAAAAATTTTTTTTTAGAGATGAGGTCTTGCTCTGTTGCCCAGGCTGGAGTACAATGGCATAATCATAGCTCACTGTAACCTCAAACTCCTGGGGTCAAGCAACTGCCCCCTGCAGCCTCCTGGGTAGATTGGACTACAGATTTGCACCACCACATACAGCTAATTTATTTTATTTTTGATAGAGACAGGGGTCTTGTTATATTGCCCAGGCTGATCTCAAACATCTGGCCTCAAGTGATCTTCCTGCCTCAGCCTTCTAAAGCACTGGGATTAAAACCATTAATCCCAGTTTTAATTCAAGGAACACTTTTTGGTAACCTGGTATGAACCAAACATTGTGTTAATGCCAAATAAGATTTAAACAGAAAAAAATATATATATCAGAGGTAACACCTTTGGATGGTTAATTTAGAGGGAACCAGAGAATATGATATATAAATATGACAGACAAAGGAACTTGAACATTTTAAAGCACAGTAGTATTTTTTTTTTTACTTTTTATATAATATAGACTCACATAAAGTTGAAAAGACTGTACAAAAGTGTCATGTATATTACCCAGTTTCCTCCATTGCTTACATGTTATGTACCTACAGTAGAATATCAAATCCTGGAAACTGACATTAGTGCAAAGTTTGAGTATAGTTCTATGTTATTTTATCACATGTGCATCACATACCCATTACAGCAAACAAAATACAGAACTATTTGATCACACAAAAATTTCCCTTGTGCTACCTTTTTTAGAGACATATCCATCTCCCTTCACCCAAGCATCCTTAAGCCCAACAGCCACTAATCAGTTCCCTAGCTCTAAATTTTTTATCATTTCAAGAATAATACATAAATGGAATCAGAGATTATGAAGCATAACAGTATTTCCAGGCAGATTAGTATTTTGAACAATATACTCTGATAGCTAATATTTAGGATAGATTGAAGAAAAGAGAGATCAGATTAAGAAGCTATCATAGTAGTAAAATATGAGCACATATCAGTGAAAAGGTATGTATTAGGAATAAGAATGCAGGAACAAATGGCAGATGTTGGACCTCAGCCAATAGAGCAGCTTTGGAAATCATGGCCCTGAATCAACATGCCAAACATTAGAAGATAAAATATCCATGACAATGGTGCCCCAAAACAAGCTGGGGGGAAATGTACACTATGACCCCATATGAATTCATTTTCCCGTGATCCATTCCTTTATACTGTCGAATGGTACTATGTAGAAATAAAACTGATGATCAAGGCACCCTTCTGATCTGGCAGTGCTATGTGACAGAAGCTTGGCAATGCCAGAGATTATACTCAGTACTAAGCTGAATTAATTCCCAACAGCCTACCATCTCAACCAATGGCAATTGGCTTCATTTTTCATCTAAATCAATGTCTGAATCCAAAATGAGGCCTTAATTCATTCCTTTGTCTACCTCCAGTTAGAGGGCCTGTTGTAGTTCAAGACAGACAAATAGGAGTCCAATGCAGCTTTGAGGCTTACTAGCTGGGAGGCATAAGAAAAGTTGGTTAAACACTCACAGACTCAATCTCTATTTAGTAAAATGGAAGAATCCATACCTACCTTAAGAGCCTGCTGTGATGATTTAATGGCTTAACAGGTGCAAGGACCCCAGGACAATGCCAGACACATAACAGCAGGTGCTGAGTAATTTTAGTCAGCTTCCAATACAAGCAATTAAAATTTATAGGAGTGAAATTTACATGAATGAATGTTCTCTGGGAAACTCAATTTGCTAAAAAGTACAATATATTACATTTATCTGTGACCCAAACCAACACTGATTATTTTATTTTATGGTCGTATTGTCCTCATGATATTAGGAGACATTCCCATGTTCGTGAACGTACCTAATTTTTCAAATAGAAAATAGCAAACAGAAATCCTGCAAAATGATTCATCAGTCCCTTGTGCGACAGCATTTTCTCAGTGGTATACCAGAAGGAAAATCACCAGGACTGTAAAATCCTAATCAGTTTCACTTTGTGACTTGCAGAGTTCTAAGGGAAACAATCTAGTACAAACAGACATGGATGATTGGCTCAAGGATCTAATGAGTAGTACCAAAAAAACGTGGAAAGAGCAAAGCTTAAGTAGATTGCAGAGTACTGTTAGTATGTGCTGTACATAATAAATACCATGTAGCAGGCAGAAAATATTGTCAAGAAGCATAAGTGAAAGTGAAAGAAGGTGGACCTGAGAAGAAAGCAAAATCTAGAGCAAGTTCTGAATTCCTTTTAAAAGTCATACTCATCTTTTGTCCTCACATCCCTGGAGCAAGCTCTGAATTCCTATTCAGAGAAAAAAAAAAGCCTTCAGAATTTTGGGATATGCTGACTTACAATTAATTACATTGAGGTGCTTTGCCAGAAACTCAGGTCAGTCAAATATGTGTTTGGTATATATTATATGAACAGTGTGATGCATGGTTCTTAAAGTCACAACTTTGAAACCAGAATCTAAAAATTATTTTATTGCACCTCAATAATTTTCTAACAAAATGGTTACTTTCACCTCTTTTTCCTCTGAAAGCATCTGGCCCAACCAAAGACATCTCCCAATAGCCAACAACTTCTAAAGGAGTTCCCAAAGCAGCTGTCAGTTGCTCCATATCTACCTAATCCTGTATTCTCTTCATATATTTGTTTAGTCCTATAACTGGAACCATTTAATAAGGTCATTCTTGTATCTACACTTCCCAATCACTCCATTACCATCCTTTTCCTTCTGAAATGTCTGCAATGAGCTAAGAACAGATAGAGTCTGGTCTGAACTCCCAAGTTCATGGATCTAAGAAGAGTCTTTCAAAAGTAGTGGAAGATGGTAGTTCTATGTAATAAAGATTGGAACTTAGGCTTGAAGATAAAAGAATCTTAGACTTAAAAAAGAGTTTTTCGATGCACCAATTCATTATCTGATTTTACAAGCAGGGCCCATAACTGCCATCTGTAACGTCAAACTCCTGGATCCTCAGTTCATGCTTTTTCAACAACACCCAGAGGTTTTGACAGAACAAGTAAAAACCAGTATTTTATTGCACATTACCTTTTTACTTACCTGCTAATATTTAAAACAATTTCTCCAATAAACTACATCCTCGTATCTTTTATCCCTCCCAGTTAGATCACACTTTAAGAATTTAAATAAGAAAAAGCAAAAGGCAGAAACAAAAAATTGCACATGACAAACAATCCTCTACCCTAGCGAAGATGCTTAGGAGTACAGATCTCAATTTTATTTAATCAATTAATTTTTAATTTTATTTATTTATTTATTTATGTTTTGGAGACAAGGTTTCACTTTGTCACCTAGGCTGGAATGCAATGGCCTCAAGCCTCCCAAACCTCTGGGATTACAGATTTGAGCCATCGTGCCTGGTTAGGTCTCAGTCTTTGTTCACTTGCAAGTCAGCAGTTGAAACCTGAGACCACATCTCACCCCCAGACACACTGGAGCTTTCTAGAAGAAAATTCACTCCAGCACTTATTAATTCTGTCTTCTTTACTCTTCAAGTGCTGCAGAGTGAAAGAGATGCTGTCCCACTACCCACCTCCAGACCCAACTCTAGTGTCTCAAGCTAGAAGGTAATTTGGGGCATACTAGAAGCTCACCTTTGCTACTTTAATGCCATTCAGTTCCCAAAACATTCACTTTCATGTTCATCATCATTTCACCCTCCAAAAACATCTTCAAATTGTGCAGGTCAATCAGCTACAGCATCCTCATTCTTCACCACTATGAGCTACAATCTTTTTGTCATTTATCCAGGGTTGGGGAGCTCTAGGACCTTCTTTTCCTCTTTACCAAAAATCTTGACATCACTCCCATCCATTTGGACAACGTTAAGCTGCACGTAGTTCCATGGCCTCGTTTTCCTTACCACTAGCTCACCAAATCTCCAAATGGCTATACCTTGAAGCTTGATTTGGAGTGAATGGCTCCCCTTCTAAAATCTCAAACCCCCATGTCCCACTTTCTAACCACAATTTTATAATTTTCCAGCTCTCACTCCTTTCCTCTTACTTCTAACATCCTTAAACAATGCATTCACTCTGTGTCTTTACCAGTCCCTCTGAGCTTCATTTTCATCTTCCCATGATTTTAGATACCTAACTGCTCTCTCCACAGCATCTTGGACTCCTTCAATGTGCAGCGCCTACCTTGCCCCTGCAGACTACCTGATCCTACCAGCTCCAAACTGCAGATTAGGTCATATTTTCCATGCTCAGCTCCTGGACCTGGGCTCTGAATGCTGCTGGAAAGGACAATGAAACTAAGGGGCCTGGTGCCCTACAGACATGTGGTTCTCAATATTATCTATTAACAACTCTGCTCAGTAACCTGAGAAACCCATTCTTCATAAACCCCCTTACTTTTTCTTCTTAGTTGTTTTTGCAAATTTTCACAGCTTTCCAAACACCGTATAACAACCTACCCTTTCACTCTCATCAAAATGCTTTCTTTCCACATTAAGAGAGATTATCATATGGTTACTTCCTCAAGTCATTCCCTCTATTCTGTCTCCCACCAACCACCTACAAGCTCATACTCCTCTCCTTGTACCCAGGAAGAAGGAACTATCTGTCCTTGTAATCTAAGATTAATCCATCTACTTGCTGCACAGAACTCATAAACCCACACTCCATTTGGGGCTTTGTTCTATTAATTTAATCTAACAATTTCACAATTTGAAATCTATCAAACATATGTAACTATGTGAGTGGGGAAAAAAACTAGCCACAAAGATATTAATGGTAGCATTATTTAAAATAAACAAATGTATTTGTTTTTAAGCCAAACTGCCAAAAATAGGATTATATGAACTACTGCACACAATATCTGCCCCCTCCCTTATTCAGAACCACTCAACATGAAGACAAGAACACTAAGTTCTCATTCTAGAAAATAAAATGTGGCCAGGGGCGATGGCTCACGCCTGTAATCCCGGCACTTTGGGAGGCCAAAGCGGGCGGATTACCTGAGTTCAAGAGTTCGAGACCAGCCTGGCCAATATGGCAAAACCCTGTCTCTACTAAAAACAGAAAAAATTAGCCAGGCGTGGTTGTGTGCACCTGTAATGCCAGCTAGTAGAAGGCTGAGGCAGGAGAATCACTTGAACCTGGGAGGCGGAGGTTGCAGTGAGCTGAGATCGCGCTATTGCACCCGGCCTGGGCAACAAGAATGAAATTCTACCTAAAAAAAAAAAAGAAAAGAAAAGAAAACACATCTTTCTCACCTATGAAATAAATTACGTATTACCCTTTACTAAGGTAAAAGGATGAAGACTCTTGCCCAACAAACATTAAGTTAGTTTCTCAATAATATATTTTCCTATTTTCAAAACTTATTTTGGTAATTTTTTAAGTTATACTTTCAGCAAGTGAAGTAACAGGATCAAAAGTAATGTTTTTGTTTGTTTGATTTTTAGGGAAGTGGCCAAGTCAGCAACTTCTATGCTTAAATATTACACTATAAGTTAAATGTCTGGACTTCTAAGTAAGCTATTTTCTCAACAGGGAGGAACCTGAGAGAACTAAGTCTGACATTGATTAGTAACATTGATGCAAGCTTTATAATGGTATTTTAAAAAGCAAGTGAGAAAATGGTTTTTTACACTACCTTAGTTCCATGCAAAAGACAACAACATATTTAAATAAAGCTGTGCTTCTCTCTTTTTCTTTACTCATGACTACAAATAAAAGGACAAGAATACAATTCCAATAAAATATGAATAGTAGATAGAGCATGTCATCAAACACTAACACCTCGATTAAATTAATTATATAAATATTATTTCCATATTGCATCCCGAAAGTTTAATATCTTGAGCTTTTCTTTACTGAACACTTTGTAACTATAACTAATTCAGTATTCTTTTGATAAATATTCACTAACATGTAGATGTTTTTACCTTCACTGTTTTATATCTAAGTTCAAGTTTTAAGTGGTCATAAAAAGTTTAAAGAGGCTATAAATGATCTGCACAGCATACCAAGACAGAAAAACTAAATATGACTGAATAACTCTATAGCTCAATTAAGGCTTTGTCAAGGAAAGGGAACAAACACTATAAATATTTAGAAAGAACTTCGATAGTAAGATACAACCCTCAGCATCTTAAATATTTAAGGCAAATAAAATAAGTTCTTTCCAAGTTAATTTCTTGTGGAATATCAAATATATAATCTTTTTTTTTTTCTTTTGAGAAAAGGTCTCACTCTATTGCCCAGGCTGGAGAGCAGTGGCACAATCACGGTTCACTGCAGCCTCGACTTCCTGGCAACAAGTAATCCTCCCACCTCAGCCTCCCAAGTAGCTAGAACTACAGACCCAAGTCACCATGCCTTGCTAAGTTTGAAAAAATTTAGTGTAGAGATGAGGTCTCAGTATGTTGGTCAGGCTGGTCTCAAACTCTTGGCCTCAAGCACCTCCTAAAATGCTGGGATTACAGACATGAGCCGCCATGCCATGCTCAAACATAATTTTAATAGCACCTAAAGCCCCCGCAAGACCTTCCCTATCTACGCGTCTCATCTTTTGTCTTGCCTCACTTTGCTCCAACTGTTCTCTCTATGCTCCACTGTTCTCGCTATGCTCCAACAAAAAAGACTCCTTTCAGTTCTTGAGCATGTTGTGTTCCCTCTGCCTGGAGAATTCTCTCTCCCCTCCTCCTTTTGACCTGGTTAACTCAGTCTCATCCTTCAGTTCTCAATTCAGATGTCATCTCCTAAGAAAAAACTTTGATGACCTTTCCCAGACTTGATCAGATCTTACTACGGAGCAGTTACACAGTTTGTAAATATGGCTGATTGTATGACTTATTAATATTTGCGTCCCCTGCTAAATCCATAGAGTAGAAGGCACCTGTTTTCTTCCCATTGTATTTCCAGCACCTACCATCTACCTAGCACATAGTGGGAACATTATAAATATATGTAGAATGAATGCTTACTAAAAATATATAAACCCAGGCCGGGCGCAGTAGCTCATGCCTGTAATCCCAGCACTTTGGGAGGCCTAGGTGGGTGGATCATGAGGTCAGGAGTTCAAGACCAGCCTGGCCAAGATGGTGAAACCCCGTCTCTACTAAAAATACAAAAAAATTAGCCAGGCGTGGTGGTGGGTGCCTGTAATCCCAGCTACTCAGGAGGCTGAGGCAGAGAATTGCTTGAACCTGGGAGGTGGAGGTTGCAGTGAGCCGAGATCAGAGATCCGAGATCGTGCCACCTCACTCCAGCGTGGGTGACAGAGCAAGACTCCGTCTCAAAAAAAAAATATATATATATATATGTATATACCCATTGATCTTCCAAGTCTGAATAAACTTCCTTACAAAATTATTGTGTAAATAAGAATTATTTTACAACCAGGAGAAAGAGCACAGACTTTAGTATACGATAGGCTTGAATTAAATTTTGCCTTTACAATATAAACCTCAGAAAATTAAATTGGCTAACTCCTTTCTGCTTATTTGGATTAATAATATCTACTCCACTAGTGTTGTGAAGAGGATTACAAGGAAGATGAAATATGGAAGAATGCAGCTGATGTAGCGAGAGGAGATGATCAAAAAAATGATTTCTCAACTCCCTCCCCACCCCCATCTCCCCACAAAAAAAATTAATGAATGAGTAAAAGCAGAATAAATCTGTAATGGACATCCAAAGGCCTCCTCAATATCCATTCCACTAATTCCTCTCCTTCTTCATATGGAAGCCCTAAGGTTTTCATGAGGAGAATCCCTTCTCCCAGGTGGAGAGGAAGACTGAATGACTGGATAAGCCATCAGGATAACAGATCCCCCTGCAATGGAAGGAAAGAGGAGTTACCTAGCCTGTGTCCTACACTTTGGCCTCAATGGTTGTTGGTTCAGGGTGCTCCATTCAGAGTAGAGCTTGGGACTTTGATTCAATACCTGTGGGAAGTCTCTTGCTCCTCCTAGATGTGAATGAGGAAGCAGACAGCTCTGGTCTCTGCTGGTTAGCCTTCTCACACCCACAGGGAAGCCAGTCTAGGAATGTGCTTGATACAGAAAAATGTGGAGCTTAGAAAATGTCAGAGACAGAGGCACAGCCCTGATGTAAACTAAGCCTACGTCCCATTATCAATAATAAATTTTTTATTACATGAACAAATAACTATCCTTTTTACTGTTTAAGCCAAGCTCGTGCAAGCCGTGGCCCACATGCAGTCCAGGATGGCTTTGAATGCAACTCAACACAAGTTTGTAAACTTTCTTAAAACATTATGAGGTTTTTTTGCTATTTTTTTTTTTTTTTTTTAGCTTATCAGCTTTCTTTAGCATTAGTGTATTTTATATGTGGCACAAGACAATTCTTCCACTGCGGCCCAGGGAAGCCAAAAGATTAGACACCATTGGTTTAAGCCAAAACAAATATTTTTGTTTCTTACAACTGAAATCATCCTAATTTTAGGCAGACCTGTTAAAGTGCTTGAGATGTTTCAGTGTAAGCATCTATAAGCTATTTGCATTAAAAACTGAATGTAAACATATAGCTTTGATTTAATTTTATGATTTTTACCTGATTATTTTAATGTAGTAAATACACAATTTGTTTAGAGTTTCAAGCAATATTCATAAATTTTATAGAATAAATTTTAGGTCATGATCTAAAAACAATTGTAATAAATTAGACATTTATACATTACATAAGAAAAAACTGCAAGCGCACAGGTTTTAATATTTTTCTGCTTGCCAAAGATAAAATCATTTTCTTCATGATTTAACAATTTTTCCCCTAGTGGTTACATGCTATTTCAGGCCTTCACAGGCACTGATTCATTACTCTGTTTAAATACTATATGTATGTAAAGCTACATTTGGAAAGCCCTAGTCCTATCCACTGCTTTTCTTGTTTCTTTTTGGATACAGTCTTTTGGGAGAACAGCAACTAAAGAGGGCAATAGTAATACTTTTATAGACTCCAGAATGGTATTTCTAAGTGGTTACTAAAATCAGTTAGCCTTTCACTATTCATTAAGCTTTCAGAACATGTTTTGTTCTCATAAGATTGTGTAAAGTATAATTATTTGAATTATAAGGGCACTGTGCTTAAATCTGACATATTTTGATGACATATTTTGATTAGTAAGTATTTAGTTAGCAAATGCAACTCATTCTTAAGCCAATGAATATGTAACTAAAAGCCTCAGTTACAAAAATCTAAGACAGCCGTGTGTATGGTCTTACCAAAGTAAAGGTGGCCATTTAACAAGACAGTGATGATTACAATGCCAATTTTGAATGTATGTCCAAACTAAGCTCTAAATGTAGATTTTTCATATGGAAGCAGAAGACAGAATGTTGACCCAAGATCCAATGAAACAAGAACTACATAAGATTTAAATAACTGGTGAGGGACATTCAATTGTGGCTATTTGTCTAGATACTGTTGATACTGTTTTAATATTCTATTTTCTAACATATTTATGAAGAAGTTCTTTTTAAGCTATATTTAATTCTGAATTTTATGGACGCTGCTTTTCTAAACTAAAATAAACATTTTAAAACAGCATATGATTCTCACTGATTACTCCAGAATTCAGAAACTCCTAATGAGTACCCTTATTCTCATGGCAAATATAGTTATTTTCACAGGTTGAATAAGAATATCTCTTCTTTTATTACCAGAATGTCATTGGATAACTCTATTTGGTAACCAAGGCTATCCCTGGAGTATCATATTTAAAATAATTTTCATTTAATCAGGAATAGCAAGCAACTATTAAGGAACAAGGAATGACTTTATATGTGGAATAAATGCCTACACACCCCTCCCAAGAAAACTGGCCTAAGAACTAGCTGATAGGTTCCCAGACTTACAGATGGTGAGGAAGGCCACTTTCTGGCAAAATGGGAATCTTAGTAAATTTTGGGAGCCTCAACCAGAAAGAAATTCACCAATTATATACATAAGTATTGAAGATAAAAATCAGGTGGAGAGAGTTTCTTCATTTTGTTTTTCTAGCCTCAAGAAAGCACTTTTTAAAGTCAAATCCCATCTTTCTTATGAAAATTTCAGAGGAAAAGTTAATTTTATCACCTTGATCAGTAGCTGCTCAACAGATCATGGTTCTAGATTTGCAAACTCCAGGAAGCCTACATGGTTAATGAATACTCTCACTGCAGGTTTTTTGTTTGTTTGGTTTTGGATGAAGAATTACCTTTGGAAATTATTTATGATCACAGGAGAGAAATTCTAAAGGAAAAACTGTAAAAACCTTGAAAAAGGGCAAAAAAGATCTTGGGTGTTTTTCCATTGGAATGATAGGCATAAATTATAGAAAACTGGTAATAATGTAAGTGATTCTTGTTCATGGCATTACAAATAAATTTTGTCTGCTAAAGAATATGTATCTCAGTAAGTTAAATGCCTGTACCTCCAAATGCTCATTTGAACCATCTTTATTTAGTACGCAAACATAAGCAAAGAATCTTTGGTATCCATAAATAAATGTCTCCTTATTTCAGATTAATTTAGGTGCTGAACTGATTAGGTTAACTTTGTAAACTCAGTAGACTTTGCTTAAAATACTTCTGGGTTTTGAAAAGTTAGAGGTAACTAAAATGTTCCAAATAGGCATTGGTTAAGTAATAGCATATCCATTACAAAGATGCTGCACCATTACAAAGATGCTGCAGCCACTAAAAGAGATATAAAACTAGCTTAATGAGGCTATAACCCCATCTCTGTTAAGAACAATGCATACTCAAATGCATACAAATGCACAGAAAAGTGTCTCTAAGGACATAAATCAATGTGTCACAAATTACTCTCTGTATGGATTTATAATTTTAACTTCTTTTGCAGGGTATGCTTTCGGTGGGTGGGGGGAGGTTTCTTGGTTCATTGATTGTTGTTATTCTTGATGGTGTTTGCCTTCTCTTTCTAATTTTTTGGGAATCAATTTTATTAACAGTAATCCAACATATTTACAGGGGGACACCACTAGATTTAATTCAAAACATAAATTCCATCCTTCAAATGAGAATACATTCACTAATAAAAGGGAGGGGGGGAATCCCCTAGATCTCCTGGCTTGATCCTACTCATCCTTCAGGTATTAGTTTACATTTTTACTTTCTTAAGCCCTCCCCCAGCTTCCACCCCCACTGCCCTACCTGACCTATACCAACCCCCACTTAAAACTTTTCTTAGTTGTAATTTGGATGAATATCAGATTAATGCTTCTTTCTCCCACTAGATCGTATTTCTCTATGTATCTTATTCACTGTTGTGTCCCAGATGCTCAATATATATGCAGGTTGCATCTTAAGAGATGTTCAAAATATATGTATAGCTCCCTCGTCAGGGACATTGAATGACTCTTAAAAATGGCAGAATAAAAAGTATTTTATGTCTTATCAAAGATAAACAACCTGAATCCAATTAACTGAAGTCTGTTTATAAGTCTGATTTTAGGAGAGATGAATAATACTTGTCTTTCACTCACAGAAACAGATTTTCAGCATATATAATATTTTAAGGGTTAGAATTTGGCCTATGATGTGTCTGCATGAAACAAATCATTCTAAGAGAATTTGATTGTACCATATAATGTAAAATTAGAACAAAGGAGTCACATTGTCCATGTATACATTATGTGCAGAGCATTCAAGTGCATTTATCTATAATTCAACAAGCCCAAAATCATGAAAATATTACACTTGATATTTGCAACATTGATTATAAAATCTGAACAAGCAGCAAAGGGCACTTCAAAGTCTTGAAATGTCAATATTTGTAGGCCATGCAAATATGTTTAAAATATATTCTGTTTGGGGAGCTACCCAGAAGCCAAACAAAAGTACACCAGAATCCTATTATAGTACAGTACTAACACACAAGAGAAGCAAGCATCAATCTATCTTATAAAAATGTTATTCCAGTCACTACATACCCTACATTGCGCATGATGAATTTCTATTATAGTAATGTTATTACTAGATATTATAACTATATATTATTCTGCATATTTTAATATTAATTGTTATGATTTGAATTTTAGGATGGGCATAAATATCCCATTGTCTCAGCTTCCCTTTCTAGGCACTGCAGGTTAAAGAGTAAATCCATGTCTTGGCCTCCTTGATTTTGGCACTATGAATTCACTGAAGAAAATGAGAAAACTCCAATACTCAGGAAAAATTCACTTCTCTATGTCTAAAAATAAACATATCTTTAGCTGCAGATAAGTCAATGAAGAAATTTCTCAGGGTACAGACTTGGGGGAAAAGCAGACAGCAAGAGAGAGCACTAAATATTTATTTGATCAATCAATTTGAGACAGAAAATATATATTAGCCATCCCGGAGACATCTGCAATTTAGATGAGAATTATATAGCTCTAAAGACATAAAAAAGGAAAAGAGACTCAATTTTATATACTAGTAAATATATTACTGACAAATTAATTTGTTTGAATGATTATGTCTTTTCCAGCAAAGCATTCACCTACATCCTTCCCTTTGTTATCATGAAGGACTAAATATATGATTATCATGACTTTAATCCTCATGACTTTAGTTCTCCAGAGACAGCCCAAAGCAAATGAAGAACTGGACACTCCTACACCATCACACAAACCTTTCCTTCTCCTTTTTTCCCTTTCTTTTTCTGAAAAGGGCTGGGGAATCATGAAGAGAAGGAAAAGATAAAATTTCCTTCATGAGATTTCCCAATGCTCATCCTACCCCCAAAAAAGAGATCCATAGTAAAATATAGATTTCACATATACCAACTGACAAGAAGATAAACATCCAAATGGGATCTGAAATAAAACCTCCGTAAAAAAGGAAGATGGAGCTCAATGTTAAAAGCCTTTTTATCACTCTTTCAATATGTTTATATTTAACAACATTAAATCATAGGATTTTCTGAATGCTTCCAAAAGTATTTTTCATAACAAAGTATGTCACTTAAATTCATCTTCCTCATTAGTAAAGTTATCAGTTACTGTTCACGGTATGAAGAAAATAAGGAAATGCTATACATAACACAAGACAACTTAAGTTACGCTTTTGGAGGGAAGTGTGCAGTATTTGAGAACACACCAGAAACAAGTAAGTACTACAGATTTAAGGAAAAGATGGACAAGTAGGGGAACCAGATCTGTAAGAAACTGTAGGGAATCTGGCTTGGTAAGAAGGAAATAATCATAATAAATACTAAAATGAAGCCTCACATGACAAAAAAAAAAGTTTGAATATGATGTAAAAACATTAGATTTTACCACAGATATAGAAAAATTGCCCTTTTATACAATTTAATACAACAAATTGTGAGGTTGTGAGTCAATAACTGAATAACTATTTTCTAAATTATTCAACCACGATTTCTGTCCCTGAGTATAGTTTAGTTGACATAAATACTGCTATCTATAGCTTAGTGTAGTTTTTCAAAAATTGATAATTTAAAGGTATTTAGCTAAAGTCAATAAATCAAGACATCATTTAGGAGGCTTTAAAAAACTACTTCATCAAGAATTCTAAAATGTGAAAAAGATTTTTTAAGAGAAAAAAGTATTTTTAAAAAACTATTGGTACTAACAGTTTGAATTTTCAGTTTTTAAAAGTCAAGCTGCCCAATAGGCACCATCTGTTAGGTCAGGAGCAAGTTTTTCGCCCATTTATTTTTTTTTTGTTTTGGTTTTTTTGTTTTTTTGAGCCTGTCACCCAGGCTGGAGTGCGGTGTGGCGCGATCTCGGCTCACTGCAACTACCACCTCCCTGGTTCAAGCAATTCCCCTGCTGAGTAGCTGGGATTATAGGCACACAACACCACGCCTGGCTAATTTTTTTGTATTTTTAGTAAAGACTGGGTTTCACCATGTTGGCCAGACTGTTCTCAAACTCCTGACCTCAGGCAATCCACCCGCTTTGGCCTCCCAAAGTGCTGGGATTACAGGCATGAGCCACCGCGCCCAGCCTTTCACCCATTTTTAATGTCATCTATGACCACAGATGAGAAATAAAAAAGCACTGTTATGTGAAAACTATTCACAGTTTCATTTCCTACACTTAAAAGATACGGCTGGTCGCGGTGGCTCACACCTGTAATCCCAGCACTTTGGGAGGCCAAGGCTGGCGGATCATGAGGTCAGGAGATCGAGACCATCCTTGCCAACACGGTGAAACCCCGTCTCTAATAAAAATACAAAAAATTAGCCGAGCGTGGTGGTGGGCGCCTGTAGTCCCAGCTACTCAGGAGGCTGAGGCAGGAGAATGGCATGAACCCGGGTGGCGGAGCTTGCAGTGAGACAAGATCGCGCCACTGCACTCCAGCTTGGACCACAGAGCGAGACTCCATCTCAAAAAAAAAGGAAAAAAAGAAAAAAATACAATCTGCTGAGTCAAAGCTATTGCATGTCATTTACATTATCATTAAAATAACAACTTTTACTACTATGTTCTCAAAGCCAAATTAGTCAACTATATACTGTTTCCAAAGAAGTGCTTTAATTAGTTTTTTATGCAAATATCAGTCGGTATATCTACTACGTCTATTCAGACTTTCTTTGAACCGTTTTTAGCCAATATTACAAAATATTGTTTGCATTTATAACTTAAATAAAACTGGTTTTAAAAATTACAAGTAATATACAGTAATTTCTACAGATAATACTATCATATGTTTTGTGCTTGTTATAAGGTTCCCTTCCATATTGTATACAGTTCATTTTTCCAGATTCTAATTCCAATCTTTCTTAGAACCACTCACTAAATTACTATGTATCGTATTGTATTTCTACTGCCAGTGATGAGTAAGAAACCAATGTTCTCATGTTCACATACTAATTCTTCAGGAAAATTTATGATGATAAAGATTGTCATTATCTGAATCTTTAATTACCATCAGTTTGTGATATGAAACCCTGGTGGCCTAATGTGCTTCAAATTTCAGAAATTTCCTTTTTTTAGAAAAATAATCGAGGGCATATTTTACACAAAACCCTCAGTAAGAAACCGTGTCATTAAAAACAATAATATATCCGTAGGGAGATGCATGAACACTCCCACTATGTGGCAAATGTATGGGATATTTATAGAGAGGGCAAACTTTATATAATCTCATGTCTGTTCGAATAGGTTTGCCGCTAAATATGTTTGGAGCAAATTTACAAAATAACCTGGCTTGAATTTTCAGAGCTTTTAAGAATCAGAAATTCTAGATAAGGAGCTGTATCCAACCTATATATTTCAAGTTTTAATACCTAAGAAGATTACTCATGAGACTAAGTTCTGTAATTAAGCAAATGCATAACTGAGTATAGTAAGAAATCTATAAATATATACCAAAGGGTTGAGTCCTATACCTCATGCTTTCCCAACGACTGCATCCAAAAAAATAACATTTCCCATCATACTACGATCAGGATGAATATATCTTTACAATGGAAATAACAAAAAGCTGTTTAGCGACCCTTTACTCAGGGTACAAGCACATCTTTCTTCTTTAGCATATAAATAAATTTAAACTCTACCATATTTCCCAGATTTAGATGAGCCAGACCTGTACAAGCAAATGCACACTGCTATGAGTTTCCTATTTTACATTTTCATTTGACTCAAGTCCAACAGACCAACACACTCATTCTTTTGGACAGAAGAGCAAAAGAGAACTCAATTGAAAAAAGAAATTCAAAATTGAGAGATTTTTGATTTCACTCTCTAAAGGCCAAAGAATAAAAACTTTGGAAATTTGGAAAAAAATGTACATGTGATCTTGATTTCACAGAGTGTTAGGTTGGAACAGAAGTCAGAAATCACCCAGTTGCACATCCCTTATTTTACAGATGAACAAACATAAATTTAAAGAGACTCATTCAATTCCATGTGGAACCAGAAGCAGAGCCAGGTTTTCTGACATTTCCTCTAAGTCACTCAGCCTCTTGTGATTTTTCGCACTGACCTTTTTTGCTTACGGCAAGAAACTTCTGATTAGTTTGTGACAAGATCTAATCTTTCTTGCTCAAAGTATTCCTGAACATGCAGTCAACGGTGTAAAGTTACTGCCCCATGTGAGCCAAACTTCACTGGGTAATCTGCCCTTGCACATTACTTCCTTGTCTTCTGATTAATATGCCTAAGTTTATGCAGTAATTTCTTCATCTATTAACCCTCACCTTTGATCATTATTAACAAAACAACTTAATCTTATTCAAAAAGTATAAAATTATTCTCAAAGGAAATCACTTAAAATATAACAAAAATATCTCAATAATCTCTGGTTTTCAATAAATATTCCATCAACTAATGTACTGGTTCATATTAGCACATAATACATTCAGTTGAATCACATCAGCTCTTTTTAAGAAATAAGAATTGGTTTGTGAAATGGTTTGGCTGTGTCCGCAACCAAATCTCATCTTGAATGCAGTTCCTATAATCTCCACGTGTCATAGGAGGGACCCGGTGGGAGGTAATTTAATCATGGAGGCGGTTAACCCGATGCTGCTGTTCTCATAATAGTGAGTGAGTTCTCTCGAGATCTGATGGTTTTACAAAGGGCTTTTCCCCCTTTTGCTCAGCACTTTTCTCCCCTGCTATCATGTGAAGAAGGACATGGTTGCTTCCCCTTCTGCCATAATTGTAAATTTCCTGAGGCCTCCCCAGGCCTGTTGAACTGTGAGTCAATTAAACCTCTTTCCTTTATAAATTACCCTGTCTTGGGTATTTCTTCATAGCAGCATGAAAACGGACTAATACAGTTTGACATTTATAAAATTATACAGATTAACTAAAAAAATTAACAAAATTTAGACAAAACCAAATCCTGTTAAAATTCTCCTAAAATCTGAACTGAGAGCTCAATTAAATTACATGGGCTTTTAAAATCTACTTCAATTTTAGAAGAGGAACTATACAAGGTGCTTCCTAATTAGTAGTACACAAACAAAAACACTTTCTAATATCTTAATGTATTTCTGTATGTGCTCACTTTAAGAAAGCATTTAAAATGTTTATTTGACAATGCTTGCATTCTCAAATGCATATAGCTCCCTTCTTTTCTCACTCTGCATTGTAAAATGAATTCTGTTCAGCTAACCGACATTTAATAAAAGATAGAAAATGTTTCAAGGCCAAGCTTAATAGTCCTAATGTATACTTTTTTCCTTTTAAAACCAATGAGTATTTTTATGTTTAAAGTCTGCAAGGTGACAAGAAGGATACTGAAGCTGTCATCAGTGTCAAGAAGGAGTCCAAATTTATCAGTAAAGAAGAGAAGGAAAAACATTTGAGACAGCTAATCTTGAAGAGATGGATGGAAGATGCCTGAGGAGATATTCACACTTAACTGAAAAGAAATAACTCAGAAAGAGTAAGCTTTCTGAACGGCAAGAAAAACAAAATTTATTCCCAGAACACTCACAGACCTAGAGTTACAAAATGGACCATCTATCTGTTCCTTTTATTTTACACGCAAGAATATTAAGGCTCAGAGAGGTCTATCAATTTGTCCTAGTTACACAGCACTTGGTCCAGAACTTAGTTCTCCTTTGGTCCAAATACCTTTCATTACATTTTATCATTTCAACAATTGTTTAATTCAGTTTGTACAGCATATTTAGCAACTCATCAGAAATCAATTTAAAACAATTATGCAATGTATTAAATAGCCAAGTGTGAAAAAAAAGTTTTTCCCCTGTATGCTCTTTCCTTAGCAAAGCAAATTCTGTGAAAGGAGGCATATCTCACTCCATTTGGCATTACTTTTGCAAATTGATTAGTTATCCAGAGTTCCTATAACAATGAGATGACCCTACTAAAAACTATTTTTACTTAGTTCATAGTCACCAAAGCAGTATGAGAACAAAAATTTATCTAGTTTTATTTTGTTAGGTGAATGAGATTTTCACTTTAGAAGAGGAGCAGTTTTGAACAACTGCACACTAATGTGTTCCATAAGACTGGACCATAAAATTATCACATATCTAAGTAAATTTATGAAAAAAAATGTTTAACTCTCAGTCAGTTCCAATAAAAATTAGATAATAAGTTGCCTTTTTCAACATCAACAAACATCTTTGATTTGTCTCATCACATTTTTAAGTATTTTTCAGGTACATATATATCTCCAATATAAAATATGGAAAAACTTAAGTCTAAAATATTTATTATACAATTTCATTTTAAGAGTGACATCAAAATTATACTTTATACATTATGCAACATTTTAAACTTTGATGGAGAAGTTATCAACTCAAAAACAGCTAACTTCCTTGATATTAAAATACTTCAAATATTAAAATATTAGTTTTGTTTTCTCTTTGGGACATATTTCTAATAGCAGTCTCAAAAAAGGAAAGGAAAGACAACGAATTCTGGGAGAGCAGTAACTGACTTATTTGGGTGCCAAAAAAAAAAAATTGTGTAGTTCTTTAGGAACTGAGGAAACTATGAGACCTTAATTTAAACGTGTGATTCCTATGAAAACAAGGGCCCACCATAACAATAGACAGATTGATAAACTGCAAATTAAGTTGCACTCTGAATGTCATAGAGACAAAAAAATGAAAATGATGTCAATTTTAAAAGATAAATCAAAATGCTACTAAAACCTTCTCAAAACTCAAAATGTTAAGATCAACAGAATCATTTTTATGAGCTAATTCACAGATAAATTCAAGTCAGTCTAATTGCAATAGCATCAATTCATCACTTATACCCAACTCTAAAATTACAATATCAATGAAGCTTCTGCACTGGATGTTGTCAATTAATAAAGGGAACAGGGAAATGCCTTAGAAATATTCATTAGAATTGATAGGAAATACTTAAGCCATCATTTACTTCTACCTAGAAAAATGACACAGAAGCAATCAGTGCTGGCACTCCCAAGGTCTCGGCACTGGCAAGAATTTTGAATTCAAAAGTTAACTCTCACTGATCATTAGTAGTTGGAACTCACACATTCATTCAACCAATTATGAAGTAAACGATTATTGAAGACCCACTCTGTGCCAACACAGGTGGAAAGTAAAAATAGACAGGGGCCTTGAATTCAGAAGTTTCTAGTCCAGCAAGGGAAAACACAATTAAAGTATCACCCAAATAAATGAAAATTATAGTTGTAATTTTCAACTCTGAAGGCGGACCACACCATGTATTGTGGCATCACATAAGGGCCCCATAACTTGACAAAGGGTACCAGGAAAGTTTCCTGCAGGATGCGATGATGGGACAAAAATACGTGGATGAGTAAAAGAAAATAATTGCGGAATTTGAATATACCATCCTCATTCTTCAAAATTTTCACTTTTTCAGCCTTATAGTTCCAAATTAAATGTAGAATCCAAACCTCCTTTTAGCGGTTATTATATTTTACTTCTCTATGTAGCCCCTGGCACAGTAGAAGGTATAGACCATAACTGACATTCACACATTCTGTCAAAATTAACTAAAAACAAGCCTACAAGCCATGTACATTAACAGAAGTATTTTACTTTTGAACAATATAGTCCACACGTACTCTGGCCAAAAGCTGGATCAAAGCAGTTGACATACTACCTAAACAAAGAACAAAAATATGAAAACAGGGACAAAGTTTGAGTGGATCCATGTCCATCTTTTCAAAAGAACACCAAGTCCGGGTGGGAAGTGGGAGCAGGAGCGGGGACTGGGTACACTCCAACAACAGAAGGGAGTAGTTGGCACGCAAAAGCCAGGTCTGACTCACAACGTGTCTAAATGTGCCTGCAGTTCTTAGTACAAGGAAGTATCTCAAATGTTCATCTAAAGAAGTCATAAAAATACTACAGCCCACTGATAGGTAGAAAACTAAAGATAAAATGATTACCAAAAACTATTATCAGAGCTATGCCCTGTCCCTCACAAAATACTACTATACAAAGGAATTGTCTGTGTTTTTCTCACAACCTTCAGAAAGACCCTGGAAAATTTCAGATGGTTTTGATTTATGATTGTAAATGTCATCTTTACCAGATAGCATGAGATGGCCTAGTCCTCAAATGAGAGAGTAGTTCCTAATGACACAATCTTTGGGTTATTTCCACAAAAAGAATTAATATACGAAACAGAGAGATGTGTTATTCTAAAATACAAATTTCCTCTACAGTATTTCCACCCAACCTACCAAATAAAGCAGTCTTGCTTTAGAAGCAAGCAGAATGGCCTGCAGCATGAGGACAGAGATGATCCACAGCTGACAGGCCCTAGACCGTCTCCTTTGTACTTGCATATGACCAGCCTGCACAATTCCCAGTGGTTTTGCCCTTCTCAGAGAATATTCAGGAGCCAGCAAGTCTACATGAGCCCAGTGGGCAAAAGAGCTCCCTTGTGGGATTTCCCACACTGGGGTAAAGGAATTTCCTCAATCATCGCTGTGCTCAAGCCAACTTTGTTAAATGGGGCTTTGTTCCCAGTGGATTTTTAATTGACACATCATTGGCAATATACAATATGCTTTACAGTGGTTAGTGATGCTAATCATGTGGCTAAACAAGAAAAAGCAGCTTCCCCTCTTAGAGTTCGTGATCAGATCTGAGGTACTCCTATCAATAAAAACATATTTGTAAAATGGGGGAAAAAAAGTAAAGCTTGAAAAGTAGCTAATGAACTAGATTACACATACATCCTCCATTGGATAGATTTTTACTGAACACCTTTTTTGTACTATGCACTTAATGACATCATTAAATAAAACACCATAAATTCACTGTTATTGTATAGTCGAGGAAACAGACTCCCAAGTTTAGAAATGCTCCCAAAGTCACTGTGCTACTAAGGGAATTAAAGTGAAGCTTCAAACCCAGGTCTGTTTGACACACAGCTAAAATAAAAAAATAAAAAATAAAAAAAATAATAAGTAGGGAGGAGGACGACTTGTAACAACATGGCATAAGCTGTGGAATAACCACATATAAAGCAATCAAGTTGTCAGCTTTCAAAAATGAGGCATCACAATACCATAGGAGTAGGTAGCATAACCATAAACAGCTCAGGCTCTACAGGATGCGTCTCCGGTCATGACTTGAAGGAAATCTTGTGTATATGCACAAAATCAGAAAAACTAACTTTGTATACTATCTAAGCAGTATTGCTTACAAGCTGATAATGCCAACATTAGCAGTGTCATTTCAAAACACAAAAACCAACAGAGAAGAACACACTGATTATATTTTAGAAAGACTATCTTAAGATCCAGCAGATCTACTTCTATTGCAATTTAACTAAACTACAGACAGTTGCCTGAGCACAAGTGTTGTATACTGTATAAATAATGGAAACCGTTTGCCATGGAAAAAACAATCAGCAAATTTAAAAAATATCTTTTAACTTCTGTTAGCTAGCCCACTAATTTTGCTTTAATTGACAGCCATATTAGCAGTGAACACATGAAATATGTTTGAATTTCACAGATACCCTGACCGAACATGCATTCATGTTAGGGAGCAATATTTAGCCAATATTTTCCCAGATTAAAAGTGAGGATTTAAACATAAGATTTTTATTTGAACCTGTGTATAACTAAGTATCTTGCTAAAAGTACAGATGAATAATTCATTAATTGCCTTTTCTTACTTTAGACATTAGCCATCATTTGATGCAACACAAACATGTAAGATGGTTCATGAAAAATAATGAAATTTATTTTACTGGTATTAAACTATTACATCGACAAAAATTAAAAGGCATTTAAGTACTTTAAAACAATACAAATGTTAAATAAAATATATTAAAGAGTATCATAATATATTGTGCAACCAATCTAAGTGCCCATCAACTAATGAGTGGATACAGAATGTGTTATATATATATATACATATACATACATACATATATCTATACATATATAGTATACATACACATATGTGTATATATGTATATACACATACATACACATACACACACAATGGAATACTACTCAGCCACTAAAAAGGGACAAAATAATGTGTTCTACAGCAACATAGATGGCACTGGAGGCCATATTCTAAGTGAAGTAACTCAGGAGTGGAAAACCAAAAACCATACGTTTTCACTTAAAAGTGGGAGCTAAGCTACGAGTACGCAAAGGCAAACAGAGTGATATAATGGACTTTTGAGACTCAGAGTGGGAGGGAGGAAGGGGGTCTAGGGATAAAAAACTACACAGTAGGTACAATGTACACTACCTAGGTGACAGGTGCACTAAAATCTCAGAATTCACCACCGTGTAATTCATCCATGCAAAAAAAAACCACTTGTACCCCCAAAGCTACTGAAACAAAAACCAATAAAAAGAGAGCATCATAATATAGTCAAAATTGTAATATGTATTGCTTTTACCAAAAAAAATTAAAAACAAATAACATAATTACAATACATTCCTTAATAAAAGAATAAATTGTAGACAGATGGCAGAAGAGGAAAGTATTATCTTACATTTCACCATACATCATAAGCAGCCATTTCTGACAAATTGTGGAAACTCATCTACATATCAATTCATGTAGCTACAATTTTTTTCCCTGAACCAATCAACTTCTGCTTTCAGTAAAGAATAACCAAACTGATTTTTTTTTCTTTTGCTGTGCTGGCACATACACTGTGTCATTTAAAAGGAAATAAAGCAACACATTTGATTAGCTATAATTTATTTTAAATGCATCTACTGAAAACTTAGCAATTTGCATGCTTAATGAGGTAGGTAAAAGTAAAGAATCAATTTTCACATATATAATATAATTTCACTGAGCTATATTTATTTGTTCATTCCAAAAGCAGAAAAGAAAGGCATATAATATAAACAGACAATCGTATTTTCAAGAATTTCTACAGCTGGTCCTGAAGAATATTTATAGGCACATCATTTTACAGTTAGATGTTTGAAGGAGGGGATGCCTATAGTCCCAACTACTCAGGAGGCCGAGTAGGGTGGACCACTTAAGCCCAGGAGTTTGAGGCAAGCCTGGGGAATGCAGCAAGACCCTCTCTTTGTGAAAATGATTTTTTTAATTTAAAAATGAATGTTTGCCTAAAGAGAATAATTTCTCCTGGAGGATTTCAAATTCTCTACTTAATATTTAAAAGGAAAACTAAATTTCTCATCAACAAATTTTAGAAAATAATTTCAATGCCTCACGAATTTAAAACTTTGACCAAGTAAAAAACTTTTTAATAATTCTCACCTTCCTCCTAAAAGAATATTTTTAAAATCTAATAAAGAATAGTAAAAAGCCTGTTTGGCAAAATCTGAAAATATTCCTTACTAATATATACTTTTTTCTTATGTTTCCTTTTCAGTCACTTAGTTTTGTCTTTTGATGTTCTTTCTACATACCTTTAAGAACTTAGTTTTTCCTCTAATTGTAAAAAGAGGTTAAGAGGTTTATCTAATGTCACACAATAAGAAGGTGACACAATTAGCACAAAAATCTAGTATCCATCCAGAACCAAACCTACCTAAATGAAATTAAATACAAATCAACCACACACAAAAAAAATCACTTCTTTTAGAAAAGAAAGGCCTCTTCTCATCTTTGATATCCAAACACTCAGTCATATTAATATTGTAATTGCCATCATCATAATCATCATCACCAAAGTCTTGAGAAGGCAACTGTTTAATTTAGAAACTGAGAGACAACAATCTATACCTAGTAGAGAATACAATGAATTAAACACTTGAGAGATATTTAATACCTTTCCATTGCTTCCTAAGAAAGACAGGACTTCACTCTAGAATTCTGGAGTGAGTTTTGTAAAACATGAGACTTTCGATGTACACAATTATAAATATTTTTTAATTTATCAAAAATTTATCATTCAAGTCATCTAAAAGTTGATTCTCAAGAGAAAGAAATGTTTAGCTTACTACTACTATTTGCATGTAAAGGAAAAGCTATTATCATATGTAAGAGGCGAGAATATATTTTAACATTCACCAAGTGAAAAGGCTGGGCAAGATTTAATAACTCTCATCTTTAATCAGCAAATCATTTCAAATGGCATCTGATAACTGTTCACTGCTGCCAAGCTGCATTACAGATCATTCCAGTAAGCAGGCTATAAAGCAACACAATTAGAGAAGTTAATTATCTGCTGCAGAAATATTCATAATGTAGAGTGAACTGAAATATCTTCTTGATGCTGGACTATCCCAAACACTCCTAGTGAGTATACAACTCGCACCACATTACAGGGTTAGGAGAGAGCTGGGGTCATACCAGATGCATAGAATCTTTAAGCACATATAACATCCACACATGAACATTTTAACAAAATATCTGTCAGAGACAACACTCTATCTTCACCAAATCCCATTTCTATTTCCTCCAGGGCACACAGTTGGATTCCATGGGCCCAACGGTCTGAGAAGCAAATAGTTTTTTGGAACAATTCTGATATGACATTAGGTAATACTATAATAAACCTAGATTTCAAAAACTTAACACAATACAGGCTGACTTCTTGTACACATCATATTATATGAGGAAGAGTGGGGGACTCAGCTCCATACATTCACTGAGGGACCCAGGCTGGCTGACTGCTGTGTCCCACTATCGGCTAAGGCTTCATCCTCCTCTGCAAACTACTAGGGAAGCTGGGAAATGGAACATAGCTGTGCCCAAGGGGAGAGGGATTAGTAAACACATAGAAGTATATACCATATCTTTTAACCTTAGTCATACATTTGGCTTATTATAAAATGCCTTAATATTTACTTGGAAAACTCTTTCCTTAACTTTCGAACTTTGGTTTTCAGCGGCAGTGACACAAATGAGAAATGAATGGCAAAGAAAAACAACTATATATAATTTTAAAGCAGATCTCCATAAGCCTTAAAACTTTCTCAAAAACAACTACTCAGTCCAGCTGTCCCTCATCCTTCAAATATTATAATAAAACATTCACTAAGAAAACTGTAACATATTTTAATTGGACACACAAAAAAGGGAACAGCTTGGGCACACAAAATAAAATTTGGTTCAGCTACTTAGTCATGTTTCTTAATATTATTACAAAGCTACGACATTTTTAGGGCATGATATAGATACAGGAGAACATAAAATATAAAAAGAAGAACAGAGTATCTTACAAGAATTACCTGTAAAAAGAAGACAGAAAAAAATCAGAATTGCTTTAGCAGTTTTTTAATCATTACGTTTTGCGTACAAAGGCATGAGTTCTTACCAACCAATAAGAACTTTTTCCTACTAATGAGAAAGCTCTTTTATTAATTCACTCACCTTTTCTAGCTAAATAAGACACTAGTATGTTTAAAAATAAAATATAAAGAGTTACCAAAAGGCAGACAGGTTCAGCCACAGAACATCATCAATCTCATTCTGATAGTGGAGGCTGTTGCAGCTATACTCCACCCACTTGAATTAATCGGCCACAGAAATGAAAGGCACAGAACAATACAATCGGTTATTTAGTAAGTCACAGGTCCTTGACTTTTGGAATTAAGAAAAAAATGGGAGGGGAAGGTTCACTGAATTGAATATTCTCTCTCAACTCTGTCAGTTCTGAACTCTGAGATAAATTACAGAATACATGGACTACAACAGAAGGCACAATAACTTAATGCTTCTGAAATAGCTGGCCAATTTTTACATGCCAATAAATCATCTCAAATATGGTAGCATTACAAACTCTACCTGGGGTGATGGGGGATGAAATTGTAGTCTCCTGCACCCGTTGGTGTTTAAATGACATGTTTTCTCAGAGGAAGCACTCCCAGCTGCAGCCTCCTAATGAAAACTATACGCAGGTGAGACAGACTTTTCTTAAGATCAGGAATGCTGCCATTGGAAAGTTTCACACTGAAGGCTATAAGATGACTGAAAATACTTTATCCCATCTCAGAAATATTTCATACACACCCCCTAAGGAAGGTAAAAAAAACAAACAAACAAAAAAAAACAATTATTTTAATTGGATCATTAGATGACCTTCTCCTGACATGTAGCAGAGGACACAGGAGATGTATCAGAACAAAGAAACAGGCCTGTCATGTATGGCCCTGGAGACTTGGAGCACAAGGGCTCCAAGCTGAAGGTTTCCCAGGAAGTGGCTATCTAAGTTGTGTTCTGCTCAATAAGACTTGCAACCTAGCACAGGTTGGTCTGAAAGAAGAGATGCCACTTTCCCATTTTCAAAGATTCCATGTCAAATAGTTATGGTGAGGGGAAGAGGAGGAGCAAAGATCAGCTCAAAAGCATGGTGTATTTCATGGAAAAGCAGGCTTTTGTGGCGTCAGGAGTTGGATGGTATGGCAGTTACTACTAGTTGACCCCAATATTTATTTACATCTTTTTCTATAGAAACCTGATGTTTAGCTTAGAATATGGTGCACTGAATCAGGACTATATATCCCAGGCTCCTCTGCTCTAAAGAATTATGATATAATTAAGTTCTGTCCAGTATGGTACAAACAAAAGTATTCTGCCACAGCTTCTGGGATCTTCCTTTCAGAGGCAGCTGGCAGATGTCTCTGCCACCTTCTTCTTCCATTCTTCCCTTTTGTCAGAAACAGGGATACCACCCAGGACCATAAGGAAGAGGTGAGCTGAAAGAGGGCTGAGGGTTGCTGAATAGAGTGATCAGACCAGGCCTGAAAGACCTAAAGCAGAAGGAAAACACTTCTTATTCAGGGTGATGTTATCACCAGCTTTTTATTATTATAATTGCCAACAAACTGTGATGTGCAGCTTTAAGAACTGAGAACACACAAAAGGAGTTAAGAGGGGCCCAAAACGTACTACTTCCCAAATCCCCACTGAATGCAAACTGCTGCCGCGAGTTAGATCTTGACAGTGATAAATCAAATGTCTCTTTTCATGTAAGCAATGCAAACAACAATATAAGGATGCTTTCATTATATAAGAAGCAATAAAGGAAGATTTCCTAAACATATTGCTTTTGAAAGGTTCTCCACCAATGAAAATTAATATATTGTGGTTGTTGGGACTCATAACAAGGATAGAAGCATGTCAGATTTTTTAATTTTGCCTAAGGATTTTATGCTTTATAACAATTATACCTGACAAGACACTACAGGTTCTCTTAAGTCTTTTAGAAGTTCAATTAACAGCATAAAACTGATCTAGGATAGGCTTTGACTTTTCATAATGAAAATCATTTCTGAAGATGTACTGTGTGTTTTGTTACCAAGGGGTATTCTTTCTCCGGAGAAGCTGTGAAAATATTTCTTTTTATAACTTCTCTCTTTATTCTTTTAAACTACCAAACTTCTAAAAGAAAAAGGAAGCCACACATTTTAATATGATTCCTCTTAAAATCTACAACACAGGAGCCAAAAACACCGCCAATATTTGGATGGAATAGGGAACCCAGAAATAAATCCATGCATTAACAGTCAACTTATTTTTGACAAAGGTGCCAAGGACACACATTAAGGTAACGACAGTCTCTTCAATAAATGTTGCTGAGAAAACTGGATATCTATATGCAGAAAAATAAAACTAGATCCCTATCTCTTGCCATACACAAAAATCTAATCGAAATGAATTAAAGACTTAAATCTAAGACCTGAAACTATGAAACTACTAGAAGAAAACACTGAGAAACACTCCAGAACATTGTTCTGGGCAAAGATTTCTTAAGTAAGACATCAAAAGCATAGGTAACCAAAGCAAAAGTGAATAAATGGGATTATATCAAGCTAAAAAGTGTCTGTACAACAAAGCAAACAATCAACAAAGTGAAGAGACAACCAACAGAATGGGAGAAAATATTTGCAAGAAAATATTTGCAAACTACCCATCTGACAAGGGATTAATATCCAGAATATATAAGGAGCTTAAACAACTCAATAAAGAAAGTCAAATAATCCAATTTAAAAATGGGTAAAAGGTCTGAATAGACATTTCTGAAAAGACAACATACAAATGGCCAAAAGGTATGTGAAAAAATGCTCAACATCCTTAATAATCAGAGAAATGCAACCCAAAACTACAATGAGTTACCATCTCACCCCACTTAAAATGGCTTCTATTGAAAAGACAGGCAATAATTAATGCTGGTGAGCACGCAGAGAAAGGGGACCCGTGGTACATTGTTGGTGGGAATTAGTACAGCCACTATGGAAGAGTACAGAGGTTCCTCAGAAAACTAAAAATACAAATACCATATGATCCAGCAATTCCACTGCTGTGTATATACTCAAAAGAAAGAACACCAGTATGTCAAAAAGCTATCTGCACTCCCATGCTTACTGATGCACTATTAGCAATAGCCAAGATATGGAAGTAACCTAAGTGTCCATCAATAGACAAATGCATAAAGAAAATGTGGTACAGATACACAATGGGAAACTATTCAGCCATAAAATAGAAGGAAATCACGTCATTTGCAATAACATGGATGGAACTGGAGGACATTATGCTATGTAAAATAAGCCAGTCACAGAAAGGCAAAGACTACATATTCTCACTCATATGTCGGAGCTGAAAAAAAACTGAACCAAATTACTGTTGGCACATCTTCAGGGAGAAAAATTACATATATAATTGTATATATATACATACACACACGTATACACACACACATACACACACATATGTGTACATATGCTTTCTCCATGGTTTTAAAAGCAGTTTCTATTTAGTCAATAAGACATTTACAATTTTTATCAAGAAGTCATTATGCAAGATTGCTTCTTAGAAAGAAGTTATAAGGTTAATTTACCTGTATTGTTTAATAATTTTATGCTAAAATTGTTTTATCAAAGCTCTTACCTAATGTCAAACTCCCAGAATATGAATTTTCAACTGGTCACAACTGTGTAATTCCTTGATGATTATATTCTCACCTCTTCAACTTCACTTGTGAAATTTTTAATAATTCCCCTTATTTCTTAGATCATTTCCATTAGCTTCCAAACATACTGTAGTATAATCAGCACTCCAGTATAATCTATTTTCTGATATAACCTAGTATAATTTTTCCAAGCTACCAACCTATTTCTCTGTTCTACTTCCTATGAACGTTTCTTGAAAGAGTCCCCATACTCACTACTTCCATTTTTTTAGTTTCCATTTTCCTTTTAAACCAATCAAACCGGGCTTCTGCTTGTTAGTATAATCAACAACCTCCATGATCCTAAATCCATCAGTCACTTCTCTCTCCCTGTCACAGCTGAACTCTCAGTAGCAATGAGTAGTTAATGATTATGCAAAATTGCTTCATGAAGAGAAGGAAGTCATGAGGTCAACTTACCTCATGTGCAAAGATTCATTGTTTTATCAAAACACTTTTGTTGGCTTCTATGACACCATGATCTCTCAGTTTCTATGCCTATGGTCCTTCCTTAGTTTCAACCACAGAACCCATCTTCTTGCTTAGCCTCTAAATTATGGGAATATTCCAGGGTTCAGTCCTGGAACCTTTTTCTCTGCTTGCACAGATATTGTATCATCTACTCTTGGGCTTTAAATGTCGTCTCTATTGCAATGAAACCCAAATCTACCTTCCCTATACACTAACCTCACACTTGAACTCCAGACTAGAAATCTAACTTCTGATTTGACCTGCTGATTCCCCACTCCTGAAATCTGTTCTTCCCATGCTTCTCTATCTTTAGCATCTACATACTTGCTCAGGCCAAAAACATTATCCTCATGATTGATTCCTTTCTTTCCTTTGCCCCCTATATCTGTCCATTCCATCGTAAGTCTCATAGACACTACTTTCTGGGGCTGCAGCTTTGCATTTCCCCTTTTTTTAACCCCAACTCAAGCCACCATCATTTTTCCCCTGGACTCCTCTAATAGCCTCCCCAAAGACTGTTAACTTCGTTTTTCCAAATAATTCATTGCATGCAGAGAATACAGCCTTCTATTTACAAATTATATAATTCAGTATATATTTACAAATTATGTAACTTTCCTACAGTAAATCTTCCAATGGCTTCCTTCATAGTTAGAATAAAATACAAATTATTTAATATGCTCTACAGATTCTTTCCCCTGCCTACCTTGCCCTGTTCATTGCTGTAAACACAGTATTGCAAACACACTGAACAGTGGCTGATACATGATCAGTGTGCAATTAGTATTTGTTAAATGAATTTATGGATGGAATACATATAAAACACATACTAAACTTACAGTATGTTTATTCAAACACAGCTTACATTCACTAGCAGGAAAAAACTAAATATTTTAGCACTCTTTTAATCTGAGACTCTTAATGTTATGTAGGCATTAGCTCATTTAATCATCAAACCCTTTGATGAGCAGATTAAAGATAATATTCACTGTATTGACACAGGTATTAAACCATGTTAAAGAAATTTCCTACCACAGGCCACTGTTTTGGACTAAGCTCCTGCACTAAGCCCAAAGACCAGACAAAACTAAAAAGGAGTCATTCATGCTAGGTGTCACATAAGCTGAATTTTAAAATGGGCCAATTTTCAAAATAAAATAGGAGATTCCAACAGAAAAGGGCCTAGTCTACCTGAGCCAGCATGATAAAGAAATCCCCTCTGTTTTTACCCTGTAGGGAAAGTAACTTTGAAACAATTAATCTACTTTTTGTTCTTAATTCAGTCCTTTTCTGCCTATAAAGCCAGCTCCCTCTGCTCAGCTCAGCAGAGCACCTTCCTATTTCACAGAGGAGAAGCCGCCCAATCCATGAATCACTAATAAAAGCCAATTAGATCATTAAACTCAATTTGTTGGAACTTTGTTCTCTGATAATCAGAACTACCCTATATCGTATAATTATTATCTCACTTGTAAAACTCTATGCCACATCATAGTCATCTTCCTTTGTAATTTAACTTCCTTTGTATTCTAATGTAAGGAATAACCAGCCTCTTCCCTTCTCCATAGAAGGTTCCAAGTTAACTATTCTCAGCCGCTATGTGGAAACATGGGGATATGACATGATCATTTGAATCACAGCAAGTTTTTGGAAAGAATTACTCATTTCGATAAAGCATAGTAAATTTTGGATTCTTGCTACAACATCAATTTTATTCATTCATATGTACTTTTGTCCAAGTGGGAGTTAAAGAGGAATGGAATTACACTGAGAAAGCTGGGAACTGAACACTTCAAATAAGGATCCAATATAGTGCTTATCTTTTTACCCATTATGTATGAAGAAGGTAGTATTTTTTTAAAAAAGGTTATATTATTCTTGAGACTGAAAAGAAGGAGACAGAAGCTCTGGACATAACTGTTTGTAAAAAATCTAATAGTTTCAACTGCCAATTTCATACAAGCATAGAAATTTGCTAACATAAGTTAAAAAGTAAACATACTATATATTATAATTTAAACACTGAAGTTTTTTATATTCTCTCAATATTTACCTGTTCCCCTCGTTACTACTGTCTGTGGTGTAGAGGTCTGAAAAATAATTGTTTAAAAACACAAATTTTAAAATTTTGATTAATCATGTTATCTGTTATTTATTAAGTGACCAATTTTGGTCATCTTTATTTGCAGTAATCACAAGCTTTTATAGTAGATCCTCATGAATACCATGACACTCTGACACACACCACAACCCCCTACAAAAAGTATACACTACAATTTCCCTTCTCTTCTCAAATGAGGAAGGAGCTCATGAAAGTATAAATAAATTCCTAGAACAGTTATAAAAATATAGGTGAATTCATAGGAACTTATCCAAAATATGAAACATATCCATCACACATATTTTGACAGAGTGTGGAGGAGCATTTTGCCTCCTGCCTACTGTTCTACTGCATGGAAAGGTTACTAAAGAGCGATAACTGTGGGTGCTTTCATAAAGACCATGTGAGACGCTTTTGCACTGCGGTCATGTTGGGTGAATTTATGTTACTGTTTGCAGCAGTCTTTTGAGAGTGCTGAAGTGAGAGGAGGCACTGCCATGGGTCAAAAATTGATATGCTGCTTGAGTTGGGAATAGTTAGCTGGCCACTGATGAGTGTTTCCTGATGAACTCTTGCTAAAATTACAGAAGATGAAAGGAAAAAAAAGCATAAATTCACAAAGCAAGAATGAAAGAGGAATCCGTGGAAGACAGATTTCTACCACTTTTAGAAAAAGACAAGGGGCTAGAAAAACGTGAAGTGATCTAACAGTGTGGAAAAGCTAGTGGTGGGCTTCTTACAGGAATGACAGCTAAGGATAACAGAAGCAGTGGCTGCCTTAAAGACCCTGGAAAAGCCCCAGTCTTGTACACACAGTCAGCTGCAGGAGGGAGGCTAAAATCAGGGGCTGCTTGGAAGGCTGCACATAGAGTTGGAAGGCCCTGGTTCCTTCTCTGTGTGACTGCTTCCATCATAAAGCCTATCAGTCCACAGCCCTGTGGGCACCCCACAGCTTCCAATAATCTTGGCAATAACTTAATCCCCCAGAACACATTCCTTCCTTTGTGACATGGAAATAATGCCTATTTGTATTTGTTTTCTATTGATACTGTGCAAAATCAGTGGCTACTTAATGCATGCGGGGCTTAAAACCTAGATGACGGGTTGATAGGCGCAGCAAACCACCATGGCACATGTATACCTATGTAACAAACCTGCATGTTCAGCACATGTATCCCAGAACTTAAAGTAAAATAAAACAGAAAATTAAATAAATAAATGGTTTAAAAAATAGAAAAGAAAAACTGTAATTCTGTTCTAAGAGGATTATGGAAAGATAGTGATAGAATTTCAATGTCTTATTTCCTATCCCTTCTTCCTAGCTTGAATTTATTTGTCTATGTTAAGCCAAGCAGCAATCGGTGTTGGTGAGCTGTTGTGTGTAAGGTATTGAGTTCCAAAAAGTCTTGACAGAGAAGAAAATGTGGGGCTCTTTCCAACATGGGTTAGGCATTGTTCTGAAAACCAGACTCAGATACCCTCAAAATAAACTTTGTGCTTGATGAATTCTGGGAAAAAAAAAAGAAAGAAAGAAAAGAAAAATCACCAGTGGCTTAAAATGCCACAAATGTATCATCTTACAGATCTACAGGTCAGAATTCCAATTAAATGGGTTCAACCAGACCAGAATCAAGATGTCACGGGGGCCACATTCCTGCCAGGAGCTCCAGGAGAAAATCCATTTCCTTTCATTTCCAGGTTCTAGAATCTGCCCACATTCCTTGCCTTATGGTTCCTTCCATCTTGCTAGGCTGCAGCAGAGCATCTTCAGATCTCTGACTCTATCCCTCTGCTTCCTTCATCCCATCTCCTTCTCTGACTTGCCTGCCTCTTCTAAGGATCCATGTGATGACACTGGGCTCAACATAATTATCAAGGTAATCCCCCCATCTCAAAATCTTAATTTAATCACATTGGTAAATTCCTTTTGGCCATATAAGGTAATATGTTCACAAGTTCCAGGATTAGGATGTGGATATCTTGGTGGCCATTATTCTGTCTACCACATTATATTATCAGATTAATGAAAAAATTAAATGAGATTATCCAAATAATAATAATAGCTGGGTGTGATGGTTCACGCCTGTAATCCCAGCACTATGGGAGGCACAGGGGAGCAAATCACATGAGCCCAGAAGTTCAAGGTCAGCCTGGGCAACAAGGCAAAACCCCATCTCTACAAAAAATACCAAAATTAGCCAGGCATAGTGGCACATGCCTGTAGTCCTAACTACTTGGAGGGCTGAGGTGGGAGAACTGCTTGAGCCCAGGAGGCCAAGGTTGTGGTGAACCAAGATCACACCACTGCACTCCAGCCTGGGCAATAGAGTGAGACCCTGTCTCAAAATAATAATAATAATAATAATATCTAATGTTTATTGAGCACTCAATATGAATAAGCACTCTTGTAAGTCCTTTGGATAATTAACTTATTGAAACATCACCACAGATCTATAACATATAGATGACTCTCACAGCCATTTTATAAATGGGGAAAATAAAGCACAATTAATATACCTAAACCTAATAACACAGCAAATATCTGACATGAGTGGTTTTGAAAGTCAAGCCATCTGGCACTTATACTCACTCTTTTAATTGCCACAGAAACACTGAATAAATTTTAGCTGTTATTATTACATCTCTGCATTGAGTTTATTATAATACTTTACCTCATGCCACTAACATAAATAATAAAAAAAATCTCCTAAACACAATAAAATCAAGCCTAATGTTAGCAACAAAACTTAAAAAAAAAAAAACCTTGTTCCTCCTTCTTTCCTGTTTTAAACAGTCCTTATACCAAAATATCTTTCTTCTCCTTCTGACCACCAGATCCATATTTGTTTCTTTCTCACCCTGCATGCTCCCGTGGCTCCCTGCACTTATCTTGTCACTTATGACATTATACTATAATGTTTGCTGCTTTATCTCATCCCTGCTCTGTGAATGCCTTCAGGACAGGGACTCTTCCATATTCAGGGTGGCCTGCAGAGCCTGGTCCTCAGTGCTTACTGAATGAGTAAATGAGGAAATCATGAACTACAATAATTTAAAAATCTGGTCAACTGTTTTGCCAAGAATCTTTGCAACTTTTACTATTTTGTACATTTCTTATAATAAAATGTTGTCTGATATTAACATAAAAACAATATGAAGTTGAATAGATTCTAAAAAGCTCCTGTTAGTTTCTGCCATCAACGGTACAATAATTGAAGCATGAAAAACATGACCAATTCATTTTGTTGTATTATAGGTGCTCCACAAAACAGTACATATTTATTGTAGGGAAACAGAAGATTTCCCAGAAGTTGGGTTTTTTAAAGTATAAAATGCCAAATATCTATTTCTAAATATATAATCCTGGGAGGAGCCTACAAAATGGTAACCAACAGTCAAAGGTCAGCATATGCTGTTCTTATTATTTTGGACATAACATAATTTAGTTTCTGCCATTTCACTTTGTGATCTATTTCAAATCACTCTGAATAAAGTGACGATTAATAAAACTTACTACTCTTAAAATTGATAAAGAATAAACTTATATTGCACCATAAATATCTGTCAGAAGTGGAAGAAGTAATGAGGTCCTTTAGGATGCAGATAAATCAACTTTGCAGAAAAATCATTTAGATTTTTGTTTCTCAGAAGGTTTATTATTACCACAGTAATGCTAGATAAATAGCCTGGCCTATGATTTACTCTACTCGCTTAAAAGAGAAAAGAGAAGTTAACAGCTGTTAATAATCACTATGGAAAACAGAAATAAAAGGTAAAGCAGTGATGTGTCTCAGCAATAATGCTTTTGGCTGCAACTGTCAAAAACCTATATTGAATTGACTTTAAAAATAAGGACCTTGATTTTCTTATATAAGTGCAGAAATGTATGTTGGATTATGGGCAGGAGGGTTGGGGGTTAGGGCGGGGTGAGGAGGTCCATGATTAATTCAGCGGCTCAACCAAGGACTCATTCCCAAAGACTCAAATTCTGCCCATTTTGTCTTTCTGTTTCTCACAGTATAGCAGCAGTTTCAAACTACATCTGGGCTAACTTCCCGTGTGGCCCACATGACAGGTGCTGCAGTCCCAATATCACATCCAGAAATGAAAATGAAAGTCAGCCCCAGAAGCCACAGAGCAAACTCCTCACATTTCAGAGGCCAGAGAGAAGTTCCTAGACAGCCCTGAATCAATCAGTTAGGGGAGGAGGGAGAAGGCAGGCCAGAGGGACAAGTCACATGACTGAATTAAACTAATAGGCTTTTATTCCTGAGCTGGAGAGAGGGCCATGCATTTTCACTAAGGTATGATTTCTTGAACAACACTGGTGTTCCCTTTGCATGGAAAAAGGTAGTAATGAATGGCTGATAGACAACAATATTTAAAACAGCAAGACTATCAGAAGACTTAGCTCTACAATTGGCCTAATTCCCAAGCTCTAAGGAGGTAAAACGAGAGAGGAAAGTTTCATAATAACATAATTGTGTTTACCAGAGGAGGAATCAAGATGCCATTTTACAGACGACCAGTAGCAACAAACAATTCACCACAAGGTAGTTAAACACACTAATATATGCTGAGGCTAGGAAAGCATTCAAATATACACATTTGATTGTATGCACAGGCACATATGTATATGTGTTTATGTACAGATAGAGACATAGATATGGATAAATGATTGACAGATAGTTATAAAGCTACAGATAGAAACAGATACACTGTGGCTAGGTAATAAGTCATCAAAAGTAGAACCTGTTAGACATAAAAATTTTCAATCACATATGTAGGTTGCAGACACAGAAACAAAAATTGTGTTCTTTTTCAAAAGTCTACACCAGAGTTACACTGCTAAATCTGTTATATTTAAATATTGATACTTTGAAAAGGGAGAATGAAGTCCAAGACAATTCACACAACAAAAGAGCATCCACACAAAAACAAGCTGATCCTTATTTCTCTCTAAAAGGTTCCTACCAGACCAGAAATGAGAATTAGCAGGACCCAGTAAGATCTAAGTACCATCAGACCATCAGATGTTGAACCCATTCTAATCTCTGATTCTTCTAAATAAAAAAGGTTTATTTAATTTAGAAAAAAAACTTTTTAAAAAAAGGTTTCCTTCTAAATAAAAAAAGATATAAATAAGAAGCATGAAGCATGTGACTACTTCTTTATTACTATTGCTGATAAAGTTCTAAGGCAAAAGCAACCACTGCCTCAAAACTCACCTCAAAATATAGATAAAAGTCAGTGGGAGATGGATTCTAAGAAAAGATCCATGAAAGTACAAAAACAATCAATTTATATTTCAGATTAAACCAGACATGCAACTGGATCTCCCTATGATAACAGCAGCAGAAATGTGCATTAAGTAATGAACTAATGGAAGGTGCTTGTTTCAACACCTTTAAATAACTGAGAAAATACATCAGGAGCACAAAGATGTAATAAAATGAAAGCACAATAATTAGCCCCAGAAAAAAATTATTAATATGAATTGTCTCTGTCCAAAATCTAAAAAAAGTTTCTCCTTATTAAAGGGTCATTAAGCATATTTCACAAACATCTCAAACATACATATATATGTGTGTATATATGTATATATATGTGTGTGTGTGTATATATATGTGTGTGTATATATATATATACACTCTTTCTACCTCATATTCTCATAGTCTCTTCCCCCCAACACAAACACACACACACACACACACATACACACTTGTACAAACAGTCCATCCATCCATCTCTGACTCTTTGTCTATTTATCTCTCTTTTGGTTCCTTGGTCTTTTTCTTTTCTCCTTTTTATATTTTTGCAACAGTACCAGGGCTTAATAACACTGGCATTTTTTTGTGGAACGAGCAAATTTCATCTCTGGATGAGTCAGAGTGAAGACACTGTAAGCCTGTGGCTACTGCACTCAAGAATTTTACTGATTATCTCCTACCATGGTGCTTACATTATTATTAAAATATGTTTCCCAC